>NC_141541.1:61596000-62257000 GCF_021556685.1 Rattus norvegicus
TACAACTATAATTTCTGTTTTTTTCAGAGAATTAGTTCTTTAAAAAATTATTTTGTGGGCTGGAGAGATGGCTTGGTAGTTAAGAGCACTGACTGCTCTTCCAGAGGTCCTGAGTTCAAATCTCAGCAACCACATGGTGGCTCACAACCATCTATAATGAGATCAGATGCCCTCTTCTGGTGTGTCAGAAGACAGCTACAGTGTACTTATATATAATAAATAAATCTTTTAAAAATTATTTTGCTTTGATACAGAATATCTCTGCCTAAAATGTCTTTTAAATGGAGAGATGGGACAAAATTTCTTCTATACATTTTTACTGAAACAATATCAACACCAATTTAAAAACCAAAATGTCACTGGGTAGTGGTAGCACATACCTTTAATCCCAGCACTACCCAGGCAGAGGCAGGTGGATCTCTGAGTCTGAGGCAAGAATAGTCTACAGTTAGGACAGCTAGGGTAGTTATACAGAGAAACACTGTCTCGAAAAAACATGAAAAAATAAACAAATAAAATCAACCCAATGTCAAAACCCGCTTACCTTTTCTCTTGCTCATCCATGTTTTTCTTATCTGAATAGATCTCTGCATAGAGCAGTGCTGTGAAGTGAGCTGCACAGGATTGAGCCACCTTTGCAACCTCAAGATAATTCAAATCTAGCCAGAAGGCATCCTCGAAAGCTGTTCCTGAGGAAGGCCTGAAGAGGAATTAAACAGGATGCCATGTCATTGCTAACGTAAACAGTGAAAGAAGCACAGGGCGTAATTGATACGCATGGCTAAGATAGCATGGCTGAGGTCCGGCTCTCCGTGGTCTTGGATCATAACCTCTCAGAGAATCTAAAAAAAGTCACTAATCATCATGCCATACCAATCCAGGCTCTGCACCCACCCTTTACATCACTGGCTGCAAAGGACAGCTTCATGGTCACTTTTAAAATAAAAACATTGTTTCTTCTCAGACAGGGAGAAAAAGAACCCAAAAACAAAACCAACAACAAAAACCCCAAAACCATGTGATCATCAACTTGATGGAACTTAGAAAGACCGTGGACACAAGCTTCTGGGTACATGTTGACACAGATTTCTAGACAAAGTCAGCTGATGTGAGAAGACCTACCCTGAATGCAGGTGGCAGCATTTCATGAGCTCAGATTCTGGGCTGAGCGGAAAGGATAAAGTGAGCTCAGCACCAGCATCCAGGGCTCCCTGCTTCCTACAAAAGGACGAAAGCTGCCAGCTGCCTCCTGTTGCTGCCACCATGACTTCTCCAACACGATAAGATGTACACCTCAGACTAAAAGCCAAATAAACCCTCTGCCCTTCAGCTGCTTCTATCAAGTACTGTGTCACCACAAAAAGAAAAGTAATACACATGGCTTTTCTCTTGCAATTTTTCACTCCTACTACCAACATGGACCGTCTTAATTAAAAAATACTCACTGTGGTAATGACATATCAGAACTGGATATTATAGATATTATCCTTTTCAAAACTAACTATATAGACAGATGTAAGACGACACAGTGATTAAATGTCTCTGGAGCAGTCCATGGCTAAGTACAAAGTTAGCTTATCGCCCACTACTAGCTGCATCATCTGTAGCACAGTTCAGTCCGTTCATTCCTATCTGTAAATAACAGAACAGCACATACCACATCTCCTACATGGTTAGCTTTAGTGGAACACTTCCCTAATTGGAAATTCAAGCTCAGAGAAGTAAAACTTTCCCACAGAAAGAGCTGCATGTTTATTGATTGCAGATATATTAATACACTGTCAAGTTTGACTGCCACACACCCCTATTCTTAAAGTCTACTTATTTGAAGCAGGGACTCTGTATTTATTTCAGGCTATGAAGTCTTAATTGTCTGGAACTCTATGTACATCAAGCTGTCTTGGAATTCATAGAGATCTTCCTGCCTCTCCCTGGAGCTAAAGGTATGCATCAACATACTCATGTCCCTTTTCCTGATCCTTAAGAATGAGAAGACAGATGCTCCCTGGCATCAGGTAACATGCTCACACAGCTCAGATCACGCAGCTTTTAACAAAGCATTAAACCTGAACTTAGTCCTGCTCTAGTCACATCTTCTTGGGTAATTTTTTAAAGACTCCCCACCCCTTTAAAGATAGAGTCTTTTTTTTTTTTTTTTTTAAACCATGGCTGTCCTGGAAGTTGCTCTGTAGTCCAGGCTATCCTTGAACTCAGAGATCTGCCTGCCTCTGCCTTCTGAGATTAAAGGTGTACATCACTATACCAGACTTTCAAGATTCATAACAATAATGAAAGGACTCTCTGCTTCCTTGGGAGACAATGTCTTTGTTTTGTAATCCTGGTCTGCCCTTTAACTCACTTTTAACTCCCTTGTCCCCACACGAGTCCAAATTCACAATCCTTCTCCTCAGTCTTCTAAATACTATGATTATAGATGTGCACCATTATGCCCAGCTCAGGAATTTTTATCTTGTACAATTACTATGTGACAACTACAAACAAAAAATGTGAATTTTTAAATGTGTATGTGTGTTCACGCTCATCACGTGCTATGGTGCACATGCAGAGGTCAGACGACAGCGTCTCTCTTGTTACCAGCTGTACAGACCAGCGTCTCTCTTGTTACCAGCTGTACAGACCAGGTTTGTTGACCCACAAGCTTCTGGGGCTTCTCCAGTCTCCGCTTCCTGTAACCTTTTATGGACACTGCGATTAGATGCATATGCTACCAAGTCCAGCTTTTATGCAGGTTCTGGGGATTTAAAATCAGCCATCAGGCTTGTGTGGCACATTAGGTACATAGCAAGCTCTTTACCCATGCAGCCATCTTCCCGGCACTAAAAAATGTTCTCTAAAAAAGAATTTTTGCCTTCTCTGTCTTGCCAACATCAACATCATTCTGCCTCATCAAGTCTGAAACAAATGGGTCCAAGACGAAACTACCTCCCAATACCAGAAAAGGCACTCACAGCTACAGCTAAATGTTTTCTTAGAAGGGGATGTACAATAAGACAAGATAAATCATAAACTTTCAAATCACAGACAATAAATGCAAGAAAAATCTGTTAGTGAAATAGAATGTTAAGAAAGGCATGCATTGTTTACAAGAGAAATGCATTAAGGGTCAAATAATCTATTATTCTTCTAATTCACCACCCCATTCTTTACCAACAACTGTCATTACCATCACACATACCATGAGGCATTAATTACTAGGTGCGTGTCCAAATCATGTATGCTCCTACCCTTGGGGCAGGATTATGGCCAATACATCCTTCACAGGTTGAAAATACTTTAAGTTAAAAAAAATTATGGGGGCTGGGGATTTAGCTCAGTGGTAGAGCGCTTACCTAGGAAGCGCAAGGCCCTGGGTTCGGTCCCCAGCTCCGAAAAAAAGAACCCAAAAAAAAAAAAAAAAAAAAAGAAGCGGAGGTAGGATTACTGTGAGCTCATGGCTAGCTTGGGCTACATTATAAGCGGGATGGGGATTTAGCTCAGTGGTAGAGCGCTTGCCTATCAGGCGCAAGGCCCTGGGTTCGGTCCCCAGCTCCGAAAAATAGAAAAGAAAAAAAAAAACACAAAAAAATTTATCACACAAATTTATCACACCTAGCCTACAGAAAATCATAGCGACACAGTAACTATGGGGGGCACCAATGATGGTTTATCCTCTTCATCAGATGGCTGATAGAGAGCCACAATCTAGCATCTCAACAAAGGAGTGCTGAACATAGTGGGGCAAACCTTTAATTCCAGCACTCAGGAGGCAGATGCATGTGGATCTCTGTGAGTTTAAGGACAGCCAGGGCTACAAAGTGAGAACGAGAAAAAAGGAAAAGAAAAAGATCATGCTATATTGTCACCAGACCAGAACATGACCAGAATTTGAAGTCCAGCTTTCTTTCTCTGAATGCTGCCACAGATTGCTCTAAAGTTGAAGAATCATAAGCTGGACCAGACCATTCTGAGCTGTTTCTCCAGAGTTCTGATAACTCACGAGCAGCACACGTCAGCTGCAAGACCTATCTTGAGCTATTTCTGCACTTCCTTAGTACTCCCTTGAAGGCCCGGGGCAATGGTTCACACCTATAACCCCCGCATTCGTGTGGAGGAACATCAGTAATTCAAGGCCATGCTGAACTACATGGTGAACTGAAGGGTACCTTAGGCTACAGTGACCTGGTCACCAAAACATTCCAATAGAAACAAAGATACTATACTGTACAGTAACTTACCTAAATCAACTTTGTAGTATCACAAGCTTACTGCCAATTTTCATGGTAAGTATAGCACAGAGGAGGAAAGGTTTTATTCTCATAAAAAGAGGATAACAGAGACACCCAACTCTAGCTACTCAACTAGTCTATGAGCAGCCGCAGGACTAAGAACTGCCTGGGAAAACCGTGCCCTCAGTTCCCGTATCTTCCCTGTTGAGGTAAACTAGAGCCTGCATGACCCGGCAGTGTGCTGCTGGGACAGCTGGGACAAAACTGACAGTTCCCATGTTTAACCCAAGGGCCTGCATATGGATTATTAAATTAATAACACACAGAAGCACCATGCCAATCAATTTTAGCAGTCTGAAGCAGTTGTATATACAATAATCAGATTTAAAAAGCAGCCAGAAGGAAGTTCCCAAACCTGAGACACAACTGTTGATGTTACCTCTTTTGCCTTCTCAGGTAGTCGACAACAGCGAGCATGGTTCTTTGTGATTTTTTATCCAAACAGCATCGGAGAAAGTTCTCTGACTCTAACGGAAACAGAAATATCTCTTCTTAGTCTCGTACTGCTGAAAAAGTATTTTCTTGTCTATGTGTCCTTCTACACTGTAAGACTACAATGGGTGGTTTGCCCAACACAAAAACACTTCTTAGTAAATAGAAATCAAATTAATTTTGTGGCATTCCTTTTTATTTCAAAGGAAGCAATATGTATATCGTAAACATAAATGTAAAAATATACTATAAAGAAGTTGCTACAAACTCAGACTTGTTTCTGAAGCAGGTGATCTACTGCTTGAGACGCTTGTAATGCCGTGCTGCTAGGTGCTCAGCACATTTACAACCAGGAACAAATCAAGACTGTTCCTACACGCAGAACTTGTTGACTAGCCTGGAGGCTCTTAACATGGTTGCACAGGGCTGTGAGGGAAAAGGTTTTATTCTGTAGAAGACATGTGAGAGTCACCTCGCCAGGACTAAGAAAAGCCTGAAAGAGAAAGTTAAACCTGAAGCCAAAATATCAAAACACCAGGCAGTCAGGGGAAGAGAGAGAGAGGATGGAGAAGCAGGCAAAGCTAGCAGTGTGGCTGAGAGAGGCAGACTGAACTCGGGTTTTGGTGACAGGTACCCCACCCATAAACCATTATCACATTAACCCATGCTTTAGGATTCTTAATTCAGTAATACCCCAACGTTACATAAGCATGGTCCAGATTGTTTTGATGAACAACTTCTAACCTAGGAGGGCCACAGGAGGGACAACCTTGTTTGCTTTTGCATGGTATTTTTTTTTCAGATAGATTTGTCCTTTTAAAACTTTTAACTAAAATCGTACATATTAATGGGATGCCATTTGACTTTCCAATACAGGAATGTATTTTATAATGTTTTCATCTGATTAAATATATTTATCTCCTCAAAATT
The DNA here is from genome assembly GCF_021556685.1 of Rattus norvegicus. NCBI lineage: Eukaryota > Metazoa > Chordata > Mammalia > Rodentia > Muridae > Rattus > Rattus norvegicus. The sequence continues at coordinate 61,601,649 of NC_141541.1, forward strand.
TTATTTGTTTACGGTAAGGTCTTTTTTAGGGAAGGTTTTTGAAAATGTGTGTGCGGGTGAATGTAGGTGCCCATGGAGGAAAGGAATGTGAGGTTCCCAGGGAGCTGGAGCTACGGGTGAGCCAGCCCATATGGGGCTGAGAACTGAACTCAGGCTATGTATTTCCCAATACCTCCAAGGTTTGTCTGTCTGTTTTCACATGCAATACGTAATCACAGTCAGCAGTCGCCCCACTCTTCAGCAGAACGTCAGATCCTGTCCTATAACTACAACCCAGTAGTCAACCAACCCCTCTCAACTTCAATGAAACAACATTATCAACTGGGATACATAAAAACAGCAACAAGGAAGTCTCAGGACACCACAGACATTTCAAATGGACACAGTTACTAAAAGCAGAAAACTGGGAAAATTGAATAATCACAATTATGCTGAAGTGACCATAAACACACTAAGGTGGTTTTAATTAAAATGCTATTTCTTGATATGCAACATGTAAATAAATCTGTGCCTAGGTTTATGCTTATGTATATTAAACATGGTAAATTAACAGTATAGAACTGTTTTCTTATCCTCTTAAAATTTCAGTTTGAAGAAGTGATCAACAATGAATCCTCAATTGTGTTTATATGTGCATTTAAACTCTAAGGTAACCGTCCCCCACCATGTGTGACGGTGTAGATGTGGAGGCCAGAGGCTGATACTGAGTATCCTTCCTGATTGCTCTCTCTGTTGACTTTCAACCCAGAGCTCCCTTGTGTTGGCTAGCTTAGCTGGCAAGCTGGCACTAGGGGTCCCTCGTATCCACCTCTGGTGAACTGAAGTGAGAATTGGGCTATCACGGTCACCTGTCTTTTACAGGGGTCTTGGGGATCCAAACTCTTGGCATTTTACCTGCTGAGCCATCCTCCTAACTCCTTAATGTAATTACTTCTGTTAATTAAGAGCATCGGAAATGCGCCTGTGATTCATGCTCTGTAAGGCCCAAGTAAACTCACTTCTTACCATGGAAGTAAAACTGAAAAGAAAAACACGACCTAATTTTTTCTTTAAAGTCATTAAAAAATTGAATGGATATATTCTAAATGTAAAACATGTATAAATATACAAATTACTATTTATATACATATGAATCTAAATGTAGATATCTTTAGTTATGGGAAGGATTATGGATAATTAAAAAAAATTGTACAACTTTTACTGCCTACAAAAATATGCACGATTTGGTGATAAAACGCTGTTAAAGAGTAGTTGGCCAGATGTCTAAAAATATAAAAACTCCATCCCAACTCTGCCATGGTACGACACACGTGGATGAGTCTGTTTACATGTTTTTTCTGTTGTTAAAACAGGAGCGCTGTGTTGTTCACGTCCACACTGCAAGCACAGTGCCTAGTGTGCGGAGTGTACAGAAAGCTGCCCTGTAACTTGCTGAACCATCTTTTTCTAGAGCTGAGATGGGGACAGTATGAACACTAGCAAACAGAATACCTGAATCCGAATTTGCGGGAGTCGCTGAGCGGCTTGCTTGGGAGGAATGTTTAAAACAGTTAGTGAAAAATCCTCGGACGTGTGTAGATAGCAGAGTTCTCCACGACTCATGTGTATCTTGGAGTAAAACATCATGGATCAAGTATGGCAGCACCATCTGACAAAAGTCAGTTTTCACCTAGAACATGGCATACATCCACTCAATTGTTTGAATTAGAGTAACATCATTTACTGAAAAGGTTTACTCCCCTATGTATCAGAAGTTGAAAATTACATGGAACGTCCATGAACTCCAAATAATCTAAACAACAACCAAAAGTGTGCATCAAGTAGTGATTAAAATAAAGAAGAAAGGGCTGAGGAGATGGTTCAGTGGTTAAGAACACTGACTGCTCTTCCAGAGGTCCTGAGTTCAATTCCCAGCAACCACATGGTGGCTCACAACCATCTGTAATGAGATCTGATGCCCTCTTCTGGTGTCTCTGAGGACAGTTACAGTGTACCTATATAAATAAATGAATCTTAAAAATACTTAATAAATAATAAATAAATAAATCTTAAAAAAAAAAGAAGAGAAAAAACAGAAGAAAAACAAGCCATAATACCAAGCAAAGTATTTGAGACCTTGAGAGAGGGTGGCAGGAGCACCAGGTCAGAGTCACCCCTGGTTATGCTGAGTTTGAGATACATAAGCGCCTATCTCAAACAAAGCAACAGCAAAAAGGCAACCATCCTAGGAAGCGCAAGGCCCTGGGTTCGGTCCCCAGCTCCGAAAAAAAGAACCAAAAAAAAAAAAAAAAAAAAAAAAAAAAAAGGCAACCAAACACCAAGACTGACGCCCCAGGGACTAATGCATTAGAAGTGCCTGCTCTCCCAGTGAGTCGCACCTCAGACTCCAAACGCTATTAGCAACTGGAATCGGCTTGCACACTTAGTAGGCTGTACCAGACCTTCCATGTAAAACTAATGACTGCTGCCTACCTTCTCTTCACTCAGAGAGCATACTGAAGAATGTCAAATGACAGTGAAGAAATAGGAGCTGACTTTCAATAACAAATAATTTATAATCTCAATGACTTTAAGCGTCATTACTAATTATTCTAGCACTTTGTAGAATTTAACTAGTACGTTGTCTTCTGAAACATAAAGCCTGCTGCATAGTTCTGGCTAAGCAGAGATAGCCAGTTCAATGGACTTGTAGCAGCTGGATGTGGTGTACACTGCAGGCCCGTGATCTACTCATCACTCAGAGTTCTTTTCAAATATGTAAATCACAATCGGAGACACAGAATTTAAATTAATGGGAAAAGCAAACAAACAAACAAAAAAACCCCATAGGCTCTAAGTCAGATTAATCCTCTTACTTCACACATTGGCTTTAGTAACTGAAGAATTTCGCTTTTTATGCCTCCACTGTCCAAAAAGGCACAAGTCAGAGTCTTTATCCAAATGTCATGGCTTTCACTTTGAGGAACCCACAGATTTACATCATCCAGGCCTTCTAAAGCATCTTCTTTAACAAACTGGGGTAATTCTAAAAACTAGAAGCAGAAAGTCATTTCCTATGACAATTAAATAACCCAGTACAGTTGCTTATTTGCTCCCAATAAAACTAAGTACACTTAAACTACACCTACGGCCTGTGCACACAAAGTAGGTCAGGAAGTAAAGGTACTTGACGCCATCAACCTTCACTGACCAAAGTTGATCCCAGAACATACATGGTCTAAGGAGAGAACTGACTCTGGCAAGTTGTTCTTTTACCTGTGTGTAAGCGCCACGGCATGCACTTGCACACACATACACACAATACACACAATACATACACACACACACACACACACACACACACACAAATGAAAAAAATAAATGTTTAATAAAAATTTAAATCTGGATATAACATTTGCCTTTTAAAAGTGAAACAGATTTGACTAGGAATGGTCGTTCAGGGCCTTAATCCCACTTATTCAAGAGTTGAGGCAAGAGGATTTTAACTTCAAAGCCTGCTTGATATCTTAATAAAATCCTGTCTCAAAATAAAAAGTAAAACAGAGCTAGGGGTATAAGTCAAGGGTCAAGCACAAGGCCCTAAGAATCACTTCCTGCTATAAAAATAAACGAGGGAAGTGGGGAGCACACATGTGAGACAGGGGATTTAAGCGAGGGAGTCAAACTGTAAAGGTATTTCTGCTAGCTCTGTTACTCACTGTCCGCATATTATACAAGTCACAATCTTTGCCTCATCCGGTTCATATGTAAAACTGATTTAAATCTACCACAAAATTCATTTCAAAATAAAATATAATATTTACATGTTAAAAATACAATATTTAGCTGGGAGGTGGTGGCACACACCTTTAATACCAGCACTCAGGAGGCAAAGGCAGGTGGATCTCTGAGTTTAATAAGGCCAGCCTGGTCTACAAAATGAGTTCCAGGACAGCCAGGGCTACACACATAGAGAAACCCTGTCTCCAAACGAACAAAACAAAACAAAACAAAACACCAAAACAACAAAAACCACACCAAACCAAATCAAACCTTAAAAAAAAAAACCCTAAAATTGAAAAACCGCAAAGAAACAAAAAAACCAACCAACCAAAAAATCCTAATACTTTATATTAGGCTATATTAATAACTTCATTAACAGTCTGTATTACTACTAATTTTACTGGGAACCAAAACTGTGACACATTAAAATGATTACTTCAGTGATGGGCATTTCCATTGAACTTTTAAACAGGTAAAAACAACTGCATGTTGCTCTGTCAGTTTCTGAAGAGAGTAATGCTTAGAGACAAGAGATACAAAAGCTCTTAATGATAGTGCAGGCAGCTTTCAATGGGCTTGTCATGATGATTAAACATGCATGAAAGAAGCTTACACGTCTTTATTTTTCCAAAGGTGTAACGCTTGTTGGCTGATCACAGCCCCTGAAGTAATCCTGGATCAATGATGCCTAATACCACAGGGATACTGAGAAAGAGTTTCCCTTAGCCCCAAGTCAGCTCCTCTTTACCTTATCCACTTCAACTTTTCTATTCTGCCTAGGGAAATTAACAAAGCCCTTGAATTCAGTATGTACAGTCTGAATTTGTCCAGCAAGCAGTGTGTTAGTTACTTAAGAGACCTTTTTCCTCGACGCTCTGAAAGGCTGCAGATAGGTCAGCATTGGATCCGCTGATGTCTTATGATTCTCCCAGAAAATATGTCCGGTCTTGGTAGCCAAAATGTTTTTCAAACAGGTAGCAGCAGCTGATCGAATTTTGACACTGGAAAACATACATAATAAATGTATTAATCTGGAATGCTATGCGAATTTGACTGGAACGTTTTAAACCTAATAATCGAAAATTTTAGAAACTTATCTATAATATTATGTAACACTGAAGAAAAAAAGTCAAAGGATTTTTAAAATAGTCTCTGAGTAAACATGAGTTACTAATCAATAACAATTCTCTTCATTCTATACAATATTGACTGTTATACTGACCATAAATTTAAGAAGAACTACTTGAAAATAATTACAATAATAAATACGATTAGGCAAGTCCTAATTCACCTGAGGAAACACACTGACATTTTCTTCAATGACACACATCATTTTTGAGGTGAGGTACAATATCTTACTCCCAATGTTTAAATTATCGCAAAGATGCCTTTTGAAGGTACATACTCGTTTGCACAAATCAGATAGTTGAAAACCATTAGCATCGCAAACCTCTAAATAAAAAGCACAACTCTTTTTTACTAAAACAGCAAACGGAGGGCTACAAGAGACTTGAAAATATATATAGACAAAGAAAATGTTACTGGCCCGAGACTGGAGAAAGGACAGCATCAAAGGACGGTTTAATTCTGTTCAGTTATGCTTGTCTCTCAGACAACTTCTAACCCTGGATTCGTTTTTCCCACATCTACGTCCTTAGCAAACCCTAGTGTCTATACTAAGAATGCATTGGCCCTACTTCTACCCACATCCCTCATGTCCACTATTCGTCTACTGATTCTTTCTCCTCGGTACCACAGCAGTAATTAGCATAACCAGCTACTGTCTCCAATCCTGCCCCTTGGCCACTGTGCTGGTTAATGTTTTTGTCAACTTGATGCAAGCCAGAGTTACCTGAGAAGATGCCTTCATCAGACTGGCCCGCAGAGAAGTCTGAAGGACATGATAGGTGCAGGAGGGCCCAGCCCATCGTGCCGAGTGCTACCGCTAGCTAGGCGATCCTAACGGACTGGCTGACCCACAGAATGAGCAAGGAAGCATTCATCCATCGGCTCTGCTCTAGTTCCTGCCTTCCTGAGTTCCCACTCGATTCCCTCCCAACGGACTGTGAAATACGCCCTTTCCTCTACCAGTTGACTTTTTCTGGCCATGATGCTTAACACAGCAATGTAAAGCAAACCAGAACAGGCACTGGTTTGTCATGTAATGGTTATGCACGATGATGTATCACAATACCACTGTACATAAAAGTTCACGGCACACATCGATGCATACAAAGATCCCACACTACATCAGATAAATTCATATAAAATGATCTTTCTCGGTCGCCCCTGTGCTCTACTCCTGTCCTCTCAGGTTAATTCACTATCACTCAGACCATATGACACTTCCTCAAAGAAGTATGCTCTGAGTAGTTCCTTAGTCAACATCCCCTTTGCATGCTGAAATCCCTTAAACCCCCAATGCTTTCCCCTTTCCTCAGTAGAAGAGAAAAGAGCTGCTGTTGCCTATTATTCTCATGCTTATGTCATGCTAACAGGTCTGTGTATCACTAGACGACAACAACAACGACGACGATGACGTCAGATTACTGGATTCCAAACCATTTTATGATTAAGTTTTCTGTGGAAAAATCTCTTCAGAAAGTCAATAACGGGGCTGGAGAGATGGCTCAGTGGTTAAGAGCACTGACTGCTCTTCCAGAGGTCCTGAGTTAATTCCCAGCAATCACATGGTGGCTCACAACCATCTGTAATGGGACCTGATGACCTCTTCTGGTGTGTCTGAAGACAGCTGTAGTGTACTCACATACATTAAATGAATAAGTCTTTAATTAAAAAAAAGTCAAGAAAGATTAAGCCAGTAGCACACGTTGCGATCTCAGCCCTTAGGAGGCAGACAGCAGAAGGAAGATCAGGAGTTCAGGATCACCAAGTTACAAGTAAGTCCAAGGCCAGCCTGAGTTATATGAGATTCTATCTCAAAATAAGAGAAAGAAATGGATTAAAAATGATAGAAAGATAGGGGAACAAGATAAAAAAAAAAAAGGACAGCAGTAAAATGTTAGTGTAAGAACTTACATGGTAAGTAAACAGATATTCACCATAAACTTCTTCCCCTTAATTATATGTATGAAAATATGTATAACAGAATGTTAGGGAAAAGACCCATGCCAGCCAGTTTAACATAACAAAAACAATGACAAAAATATAGGTTCATTAAATCAGTAATGGAAACATGGTGGGTTAAGAGAGGCAGAAGAGTAAAGCCAAACTACATATGTACTTGTAAGAGATGCCTGGCTCGGAGAAAACCTTTGAACTTTCCCTCCCATGATGTAATGATGGGGGTGGACAAATAAACCAGTCAAGCAAGGATAAATAATGAGGGATCTGGAAATGACTCAGTATTGGAAGGATGTGTAAGGTCCTGGTTTAGGCCCCAGTGCTGTAAACAATAATAATAATTGTAGCAACAACAAATAAGTCAGTAAACAATGAAAAGACGGAAATGCACAACCAACAAACTAAAATACTGAGTGGATCTGAAAACTTTGCTTTGAACAAAGAATACATGAGTAATAAGAAAGTCTATTAGTTTAAACCTTTTGAGGTTACAAAGCTTTTGCTCCATGGATTATTCTAGAAGAATCAAAATAAAGATTAGCTTGGAGGAACAAAGCACTTTGGTTAAAAAAAAAAACACTTAAAATAACATTCCTAACATTTCTGTATTTAACCTTGTTATTATTACGAGGGAGAGGCTGAAGGCGCAGGACACAGCTTGTGGGGGTCGGAAGACAACTTTCAGGCTCTCGCCCTCCCCCTTAGTTTTGGGGATCAAACTCAGGCTGTCAAGCTTGTGAGCTGCCTGCTAAGCCACTCTACCAGTCCATATTTCTGTATTTTAACTGTCTGTGTGGAACCACCTGGCAGCTTACTGATTTATCCTTTAGCTTTACTAGAATTTAAAACAGACAAACTGCATCACCGTCAAGTGTTAGGAATATCAGGAATTTGATCACACAAATTTATAAATGAACGTCATTAAAATGTACAAGACTTTTTTAACGTCGGGACTTGAAAGACGAGAGCATGGCTCCGTGGTTACGAGCACTCATTGTTCTTGCAGAGGACCTGGGTTCCATTCTACATGGTGTTTCACAATCATCCAACTCTAATTCTAGGATATCCAATACGCCCTGCTGAGCTACAGGAGCACCAGGCACGCCTGTGGTGCGCACACATGTATGCACAAAAAACATTTACATGAAAATATGTAAAAAACTTTAGAAAAGAAAAAGAAAGGGTTAAGTGAAGCATGAGTATCATTTTCCCGAAAGCCAGATTTGGTGTCTCTATCAGATGAAAGGCGTCCTCACCACTCACCTGTCCTCCACCAGGGTGTTGTTCAGGGCAGTCAGCATTATCAAGGTCCACTGAAGTTCTCTGTCTTCAGGTAACCCGTAGGCTTTGGTGTACGGCGTATCTTTGCTATGCTGTACAGCTATAGTAGAGAAATCCAGAGGACCGATTTCTCCCAAACACCTGCCGACAGCCTCTGCATACAGGAACCTCATTTTAGTACAATCATAAAAAGAATTAACACTGTTTCATCATGCTTCAGGATTTCAGTGTTTTCTAACATGGGGATTAGAGAAAACTATAGAATACTTTAGAGCAGTAATATACTTTTCACCAGCGATGACAGTTAACAATTATAGTAACAGAATATTAGAAGCAAAAGTATTAACATGTTTGGCACTGTATGAAGTATTGACTTGAAATGTTTAAAAAGAAAATTCAGGATATATATATATATCATTCACTCACTCACTCATTTTAAACACACAACTCAGTGAAAAGTTTAAGCATATGCCGGCATGCCGCCTATGAGCACAGGCAGCTGTGCTTCCCTTCCCCTCTGCACACTTCTCATCTCTGCTCCAGGCTTGCTACCTCGAGCTAGAACTCGCATACAGCACTGAACATAAGCAGTAAAGGGGATAACTTCTCTTTGCTTGCCGTTAGAGGAAAGACTCCGGTCTTCTACCACTAAGTGTGATGATGTGTATTACACATTCAAAACAGCATCACTTTACACTACGTAAGAAAGCTACTGAGGGACCCCGGAGCAGCTCAGGCTTATGTCCAGCAACAGCCAGCAACAAAGATGTTAATCCTGGGCTGGGGTGGATTTGCGGATTCTGGTAAGGTTCAGTTTCTAGATCCGGGAGGTGAATGCACAGTTATTCTGATTGTGTGCAGATCCTTAAAACCAGGTAAATATGATCTATATCTGTGTCTATACATAAGATAGACATAAATAAAGACCAGTCTAAAGGTCAAGCATGGCAGGCGCCCACTGAGAACGGAGGCGGACATGGGAGGTGGACACCGGGGAGCACCAGCAGCTCTTCCCCTTCCCATTCTCGTAGCACTGCTGTCGTATTTTAGTGTGACACTGGTACTTCTTTTAGTAGCACCTCTGGCTAACTTTGGTCATGTGATCTGCCGTTCTAAGACCACCAGATCTAAATGCCTACATCCAGCACGTCAGCAAGTCACCTTAGATTAGATTATGCCTAAATGGCGGCAGTGAGAGACTTAAATGATATTTTTAAAAAAATCCGAGCTTAACCATCCTCCAGCCTCTCTGCTTCTGTTTGCCGTAAACAAAGTAGACATTAAATACTGCCTCAGTCATACTTACAAAGCATTTCAGAAGTTAATTAATTTACAACTCAACTATGCAGAGATTTATGATTTCCGAACGCATTTATAAGGCATTTTATTGTTAACATTTATATAGCATTAATTTTTATTGCTAACTTTATTTTAAATGCCTACTTGAGGAATATAAAAGGCACCTGGCTATCTTGGGTTACCCGAATTGAACAGAAATATTAACTTAGCAAGCCATCCTCATTTTTTCAGTGAATCAAATGAGCAGCTAACGCTTATTCTGACTGTACTGAAGATCGTTCACCTACACCACTTACCTAAAACTTCTCTTTCACCAGTCTGGTTCACTGCCATCTTGGATAGCTGCAACAAGCTGACAACCAGCTTCACCACAATGCCATCTTGTGGGTTATCTGGAAACAGTTTAGGGAAAGGTGCTTCAATTATCACAGGGACAACACATACTTATTTTACACCACTCCCCAAATTAGCACATTTTAAAAGGTTTTAAATCATGAACAGATTTTTAAAAATACACGTAGATAGAATTTCGCTGGGAAATGATTAGGAAGATTAGCCAATCAGATAAAGAAATGTCTTGAACAAGTTGAACAGAAAAAGCTAATGCCTTAGCAAAGTCACAAATAGCTAGAAACATAAGAGACATTCAACACAACAGCTAGAAGAGGCCTTGTTTAAACGACTGTTCCCACACAGTATTCAGAGTTTAGACTCGCACCACCCAGTGGCCTCTCTGTAAAGACAGGAATACAAATGAGGATGGTGGTAAGCAAGAAAAATTCACAAAAGTATCTGAGAAAGAAACAGGAAGCTTCATATGTTAGAATCACTCCTCCAAGGGGGTTGCAGAGACGGCTCATCTGTCAAGAGCAATTGCTGCTCTTGCAGAGGATCCTGGTTCAGTTCCTAGCACCCACACGGCAGCTTACAGCCATGTAACTTGAGCTTCAGCCATGTTAACACCTTCTTCTATGCCCTGAACACCCTTTACGTGCACTGCATTCGCATGGCGCACATAACACACATGCCAGCAAAACACCCATACACATAAAATAGGTATTAAAACAAACAACTGGTACCCTGAGATGCTCTCACAAGATCTAGCATCTGATCTTTATGCTGTTCCAGTTGTCTCCGAAGATCCTTCAGTCCTTCGAGTCTGGTCAGTGGAAGTGGATTATAAGCACTTACTGAGAGAAAATGGTTTATTTCCTAAAAGACCAAATCAACGTAATATTAGCTGAATATATACTGGCTAAGTGTGAAGAATGAAACAATAAAAGAAAAAAGAGTAAGTACTCTCTGTAGACGCTGACCCATAAAACAAACATGGCAGAACTAAAGTTCCTCCCTATACTTGAATTCTGGCAATGTTTTAAGGGTTTAAAAACCAAGAGGTTCTCTTATCTACATCGATGTCAATAGTCTCCAAGACTGCAATGGCAAGCTGAATTGGAAGGAAATGTTACAAGTTTCATTTATTTGGTAGTATATAACTTGTACGCCTTAATCATATTAAATGTTCTCATATGATATAGTCTTAATTGAATGATTTTAAAATTATAACATTTAGAAAAATGATACAGACATAAATAACTAAAATTTATAAAGATCAAAATTCTTAAGATCATCTCTAGAAAAACATTACTGACCCTCAAGGAAACAGATTGCAATTTTGAGATATCAATGAACCCCAGGACCCTCTGCATATTAAAATTAATACTATGTTGTATCATATTCTCTGAATATTCAAATTTATCTTAGTCAGGAAGCTTTGATAGCTATACTTTAAATGCAATGCAAGAAGATGTTTTGAGAGGCTGAAGAGATAGCCCAGTGATTAAAAGAGCTGGCCGCTCCTGCAGGGGGTCTCACAGTCCCCAGAACTTGTCAGGAGGCTCAGAGCCATACACAACTTCAAGGGCAGGGGACTCTGAAACCTTTCGGTTTCCTTGGGCACACGCACATCTAAGTTATATACACACAGATGCATAAATTTAAAATATCTATGTATATTTTAAAAAGATTTGGATTATATTTAAGAAGGTAAACCTCATGTATTAGAGATTTTACTACAACAGAAAAGTATTCTGTCCTTATTATTGAAGCATTAACGTCTTAAAATAATACTCTTGCCTATGTTCTGTAATACAAAATATAAATAAATATTACCTCTAAGAGTGTAAAGGGTCCTCCACTATATTTTATCTTCTGTTGAGTAAGACGCAAATCCTTAAAAACAACATGGTCAGGAAACGGATCCAGAAGCTTAATTGTGACAAAGAGGTTTTTATTGTCTTTGTTATCTATCACCAAGTACTTCAACAGGTCCAATACCTAAATAATTATCAAAGGAAGAGGGAGAAGTCTTAATTATGTTCGAGAGCCAAATCCCATTGTAACTGATAAACAAACAAACCTCTCTCCCCTAGCTCAGAAGACATGTTCTAACGGCACATGTAGTGCCCAGCTCTTATGGTCATGGCTTCAAACGCTCTAAAACACTTACAGTGCTATATAAGCAGGCATTAAAAATCCAGTGTTAATGGAGTGTTTCATAGGCGAGCTCACTGTCATGGTGGGAACTGCTAGCTCTGCTTCTGACTCCACTTCAGTGTAACAGACAAAACAATCAGATTTATTAGATCAAAACGCCTATGGGGTAAGTAACTGATTTCAAAGGTTAATTCACTAAGAATGTCTTCTCCATTTATCAAAAAGCATTTTCACTAAGGTAAACTTAAAGCATTCAGTTCCTAAGAGTATCTTTCACCTCAAACACCCCTTTGTAGATTCACTGGGAAATTACCTGTTCTTGAACCTCCTGATAATCCACAAGGGGTATAAGTGTGCCCACAATAACATGAAGATGGTTTTCTAGGGCGTCTTTACAGTGAGTTACCGCTGTACGGCAAACTCGACTTAATAGGTCACAGCACAGGGAGAAGCTACGTAATGACACGTCAGTGAAATGGGAAGACCTAACGGGAAAAATAAATGAACGAACGAATGAACGAATAACAAGGTCTAAGAAACTGATCTCAAACAAAATTCAAGTTCTTTTTACTCAGTCTCTAATTCTTATAGGGCTTGACAAAAAAGTAAGTTACATGTCTAATATTTCAACGGTTATAATCCAAAAGAGATAAAGGATGTCTGAAAGATACATTATAATTACTACGAAACAAAAACTGTCACAATCCTTCAAAAAAAAAAAAGAGAGAGAGAGATCCAGGAATCACTGCCAGCCAGCAAGCACTGAAGGACGGCACTTTTTGGTAAACAAAAGTCTTATTTATTCTTTTTTTTCCTGCTCTCCACATCCCCAGTACTCCTGATACTCACGTAACCCCGGTAGGGTACTCTCTGAGAGCAGGCAAAGAGCGCCAGGCTTCATTAGACACAGGTAGCACGAAAATCACTGATGAAGAATCTGCTTGGTAACAGCTGGTGTTCAATAATAAATAAACATAATAATAAAAGACAGGAAGGGAGGGAGGAAAGAAAAGGAGAAAGGAACAAAGAAAGGGATAAGGTCAAACAAGGCTGGGGTGACGGCTCAGTGGGTAAGAGTGTTTACTCTGAAAGCATGACAGCCTAAATTCTAATCCGAAGCATCTATATAAACACTCAGGCACGGTTGTTCATGCCCATAGCACAGGACTGGTGGGCCGGGAACCTGGTGGCCAGCTAGATGAGCTGAAATGGCCAGATTCTCAGAGACTCTGTCTCAAGGAAATAGGTGGCAGGAGATTTAGGAAGACATAGTATGTCCCACTCTGGCCTCCATGTGCACATCCAGATATTTAACATGCATGAAGCAGCATTCAATGTCAAAACTTAGGGAGGACCCGGTTCCACATTTAACCACATTATATACTGAAGTGGTAAGATTTTAGCAACCAAAGTTTAGACCATGTAACTAACAAAAAAAGCATGAAGTATTAAAGGGAAGAAAATAGAAACATTTTCTGAAGAATTTCAGGCACTAGGGTTACTAAAAAAAGGAATTCAAAATAATTTTAAAATTTAGAAGTTGAGAGGATAGAGGGTACCAAAGACCCGAGAGAAGTGATGGGAGAATGGGGAAGATCTGCGGGCATGAAGGTACAACTGGGACATTCTGGTGTGCTATAGAAGAGAGTAACTAGAGATAACAACTATGTAGATAAAAAAAGCTACTAGAAAGGATTGCTTTTACCTACAAAATGATGAATATTTTAAAATTTTCACTCATTAAAGACATATAAAAAAAATCACAAACCTTTGGAGATAAGTAAAAAAAAATTGACACAGAAATGGATTTATGAGAAACTATTAAGAGAATATATATGCCTGAGTTCTTGTTATGTAGGAGGCCAACACAGGGGAATTCCTGAACCCAAGTCTTTGAAGGCAACGTGGGCAACACCGCATGACCTCACTACTTTAAAACAACAATGATCAATAATAAGGAAAAAACCCTAACATCAATAGCAAACTTAAATAAGTCAGTAACAAGTAATGAAAAAGTCATCCAACAAAGAAAAGCCCAGGACCAGATGGCTTCACTAAACTGATACTGATTATTCTCAGTTATTCAAAATACTAAAGAGAATTTCTGCCAGTCCATTCCACCAGACCAGAATCAGCCTGATACCCAAATCAGACAAAAACATAAGAGTAAAAAAAAAATTAATATTCCTGACAAGCAAAGATATAAAAAAAAAAAACTACACAAAGTACCAGCAAATCAAACTTGACATTACACCTGAAAGATTACACATAATCAGGTGCGGTTCATCCCAGAAATGCCAGGTCAATTCAACACATCCAAGTCAACAGAAGTGCTAAACCACACGTCAACAGAATTTAAGCAAAAGAGCTGTAATCATCACGACAGGAAAAAACAAAAACCACAAGGTACAATTAGGGAACGAGACATTCTAGTGTGAAAGAAAACAAAAAAACAAAAAAACAACAAAAGACATTTGAAAAGATTTAACATCCCTTCACAGAAAACAATCTGAAGAAAACAGAATTTTAAGAATATACATCAACAAAATACATGCTGCACTTCAGAGTTCACAGCTGACACAGTGAAGAGCAAAGCGAACAGCCTCGCTAGCATTCTGAAAGACAAGCACTGCTTTTCATCGTCTCAAACTGTTGAAAGTCAGCTCATCACTATATACAGCAAACTTAAAGGCACCAGAAAGCAAAATAAATCCAACCAACCAAATAAAAACCCCAAAGTATTAAAACTAATCATTGTATTCAGTAAAGGTGGAGGTTATAAAACCAAAATAAAAGAATCGACAGGATTTCTTCACACTAATAATAAATAAAAGGGAAAAAAAAAACTCATTTATAATAGCTACCAGAAATGTAACCGAAACTAGAACAATGTCTACAAAACAAAAACAAGAAACATAAAATATTAATGAAACCAAGTAAAGCAAAAAGGGAAGAAATCTTTTCACGCATGAATAATTATTAAAGTGCTCACTCTACCTAAAGCGTTCTGTGTAATTTCTAAAGATACTGATGTCTCCTTAGAGAACTAAAATGAATAAATTAGTTAATTAATAAAAAAAATTTCTAAGATTCAAATAGAACACACACACACACGCACACACGCACACACACACACACAACTTCATCTAGCAAAAGCAATTTGAGTGTGATACATCAAGAACATAATGCTCTTTCTGATGACAAACACGTAGTGGCTAAACTAGAATGGGATTAGCATGAACATGCACATACAGATCAATGAAACAGCACTGAGTGTCCGCCTACATCCCGGGAACTGGGAGACAGACGGATTCTGGGAGCTGGCTGGCTGGCTGGCCAGAGCAGCTGTGTTGTGTGCTCTGGTTCCTTCAAGGGACCAGGAGTCAATGAAGGAGGTGAAAAGCAGTGAAGACTCCTGGTGTCAGCTTCAGGACTCCACATGCACTCATACCCTCCCTCCCTCTGCAGGTGCTTGCACACACGAAGGACTGCTAACACATCAGTATGATTTATTACTTACCTTTTGTTGATATAGTGAATCAAAGTATAAATAACATCTCGGAGAACAAAGGCCCAAGCTCCTCCCAAGCCACTCTGTATGTCTTTCAGTAATAAACTAACAAACAGGTGGTATATTTTAAGAATTCTGTGCTTTTTAAAGACATTATTTGTCTCAGCTGCTTGTTCACAAATGGCCAGGAGTATTTTCTGATAGGAATCCTACAAAACAGGCACACATTGAGAAAAAAAATTTTAAAATAAAATATATTTGACTACAACCAACATAGTTTATACTTTATTAAATGATCATTTAGATTATGAGCTTGATATCACATGCAAAATGTTACATTAAAATTGTTAGAGTCCACTTCACTTTTTGGTTTTTGTTTTGTTTTGTGTTTTTTTCCAGACATGGTTTCTCTGTGTATCCCTGGCTATACTGGAACCCACTCTGTAGAAAAGACTGGCTTTGAACTCACAGAGATCTACCTGCCTTGGTCAGCCCAGTGCTGGAATTAAAGGAGTGTGCCACCATGCCTGGCCCATTTTACTTTTTAAAGAGTTGATGAGGAGTTTTGAGAAAGTGAACTGGAACTCAGTATATTATGATGCACAGTAAAGGTGTTCCCTGAGCTAATTATAGAGGCCCTGGCCTAATGTGTAAAACATATTAAACACTGACCAAAATACGAAGATATAATTTGTAAATCAAGTGCTTTCCTTTTTAAATTAGTCAATCAAGTAAAATTTCATGTTCTCCCCAACCCCAAGATACAGATTTTCTACCCAGAAAGGACTTTTTTTTTTTAATAAATTATTATATCAGTAATGCAATGTGTACTTACAGGGATTTTAGAAAGGATTTCTAGAATGCTTTTAAACTTGGTTTTATGACAGCTGCTGATGTAGGCAAATGTTGCCTTAATGACATGTGACGGGAAATATGGTGGATTGGGAGCGGGATCCAAATCCCTAAAGAAGTAGAAGAAAAGAAATGTAGTTATGAAAAAGAAAAATAACTCCCAAGTTATAAAACTGGTTTTCTACTGAAAAACTGATTTTTTTAAATGAAATCACAAACAAAACAATTCAGACATGAATTAGGCATCCTCACATGGACTTAATGTAAGATGATTTGTTTAACATAATTTGTTTATGTAACCTTTTAGGAGGTTAATGGCAGCCCCAGAGTTGGGCCTTACTAGAACTTGCCTTCAGGTCTCATTCAGAGTATTGCAAGACCAACAGTACCTTAAGCCGGGTGACACATCAGAGGAGTAACAGCATTTAAAACATGACTATCAAGTCCGAGCACTTTCTCAGTATTACTACAAAGCTGCATGCATAGCCTAGACTGCATATTTAGACACTGAGTATTTTCAGCAGGGAAGTGCGGCACCCGCCTTGAATCCTAGCATTTGGGAGTCAGAAGCCAGCAGATCTCAAGTTTGAGGCCGGCCTGTTCTAGAAAGGGAGGTCCTGGACAGCAGTGCTACATAGAGAAACCCTGTCTCCCAGAGACAAAACCCAACAAAATTCTTTGGGGACTGGAGAGATGGCTCAGCAGTTAAGAGTGCTGACAGTGTTTCCAGAGGGTCCAGGTTCAATTCCTAGCACCCACAGTGGCCAGCAACTACAACTCCAGTTCCAGGGCCGGGATGGGGAGGGAATGGAAAGGGTTCTAATGTTCTCCATGGCCACTGTGTGCATACATACATGCAGGTAAAACACCCACACATATTTTTAAACCTGTTTTTAAAATGGAGAAATTTCAAGTACCTTACCATCATGCCCCCCACCCCTATCACCAATATTCATATACAACCAACATCTAATTTCACATCTAAATTAAACTGGAAAGCTAGGAATACCACAGAGAAAAGGAGGCAGAGAAAGGCAAGGTGTGGGGAGGGAAGAGAGCCAAGTGAACTACATGAAGAAAAACAGTCTCAAAGGGCATCAGGTGGTTCGACGCTGAGGTACACAGAAGAGTGAAAAGCTGAGAAGTCAACGGGAAGAGCGGCTGCAGCAGGAGGGCCGCAGTGAAGGAGACAGGAAGTAAGGCCACTCGTCAGCGACAGCTAGCTCTCTAAGTATGAGACGGGCATACCCTGAAAAATCGCAGAGGTCGGGGCTTTGACCGGAATCCGAGTCAGCCGTTTCATGCAACGTCATAAGCAGCTCCACCACGATCTCTGGCAAATTACTAATGAATACTTGATCAATCTGTAAGGACGCAAAATTAAAATGGATTGAACGCCTTGTGTATCTGTGACTTTCACAACAGCATGGAGCGTATGGATTGATCCCTTACCTCAGGTCGACCTTTCCATTTTACAGAATCATTTGAATTGACTTTGTATTTAGCGTTAAATTCCTCAAACTGGAAGATCTCCAGGTAGCAAAGTTCCACAGTCTACACTGTTCCTCAATTTGCATTTTATCTTTTATTTGTTCACTAGGTCTTTAAAGATCTTAACTATTAAAAAAAAAAAAATCTTTGTGACGGGCACTAATCCCTTTAGGTGCCACGCACGCTTCTCTCGATACTGAAGCCAGTGCCACCTTTCATCGGTAGTCAGTAAAATGACTCCTCTCTAAGAGGCAGGTTTCTCACCATCTGCTTCTGTTACAGGGAGCCTCGCAAAGGGCAGGAAGTCTTAGGGCTGCCAGCACATACCCAGGACCCCCAACCCTGGGGCTGCAGGTGTGAGCTGCCAGCCAAGTGCACCTTTTATGTGGATGTAGGGATACGGACTCAAGTCGTCATACTTGAGGCCAAAACCTAAGTTTAAGTTTACTTCTTGTGCCAGTACATAGAGGCAGACAAAAACGGAAGCCATACCTGTTTTCCTAGGAAGTCTTCACCTTTAAGAGTATCGTAGACCTCGGTAGCAGTCTCCCTCTTCTGTGCCGAGCTGCTGTCCCCCGTGCCCTCACAGGCAAAGTACGGAAGGATGTGCACAAGCATCTTTGGAAAGCAGTCGATCAGCAGGCTTTTCCAGCACCTCTGAATCTGATTAGCAATGGACTTCACCTCATCAAAGTGCTTTCTAATTACCAAGTGTGGAATCAGAATCTTGTAACAAGATCTGAAAATGGTAAGTTTAAAATTCAGGTTATAAAAATTTTCAAAGTAAAATTTTACATAAAAAAAAAAACAAAACAACAACAACAACAAAAAAAAAAACCCAACCCAAATTGTTTTAATAGTGTTCAAAATATCATTTTAGGTTTTTAAATATTCCTTTTATATTTTAAATTTTTATCTGTTTAAAATTTTATGAATATGGTGTTTGGCCTGCATTTATGTCTATGAACGGCTTTGCATGCCTGGTGCCTCTGAAGGACAGAGGAGGGCACTGGCTCCCTTGGAACAACAGAGAGAATTGTGAGATACGACATGGGTACTGGGAATTGAACAACCTGGGTCCTGTAGAAGAGAAGTCAGTGCTCCTAAATGCTGAGCCATTGCCCCAGCCTCCTAGGTCACCGAATACTCTTATTTTCATTTTATAAGGGGAGAAATTAAAGTAAAATATAAATAATCACGTTTTTAAAAAAAAGTATGACTTTATTCTTCTTCCCCTTTTTCTGAGTCTAAGTATCATTCTGTAGCCTAGACTAGCCTGGAAAGTATTATATAGACCATGCTGACCTCTAAATTCTGGTAATCCTCCTGCCTCTGCCTTTCATGTTCAGGAATTACAGCATGCACCACCATATCCAGCTAGGGAATTTTATTTTTTACACATAATCAATTTGTCTGCTATTGTAAGGTAAGAGTAATTTATAAATTGAAAGAACAAATGTAAGTTACTGCAAACATGAATGGATGACAAGGCCATCAAATGGACATCTATCAGAAAGTGCCACTTCTCTCTTTTTGGGTGACGGGGTCTTCTGTAGTACAAGCTGGCACTGAACTCCCTATGTCGATGGAAATCTCCTTCAACTACTGAGCTTCCTGCAACTATTTACCCTCAGAGTGCTGGGGTCACAGTACTCTCCACGATGCCTGGTTGACAGACAGTGCTGAACCCAGGTTTTGAACGTGCAAGGGGAGCGCTGCACCAACAGAGCCACACCCCAGTCCCCACAGAATCGGTTATTTCCAATGACCTTGGGAATCCCATAATGTTTAA
Organism: Rattus norvegicus; assembly: GCF_021556685.1. Taxonomy (NCBI): domain Eukaryota; kingdom Metazoa; phylum Chordata; class Mammalia; order Rodentia; family Muridae; genus Rattus; species Rattus norvegicus. The sequence continues at coordinate 61,621,217 of NC_141541.1, forward strand.
ACAGTCTACTGCTAAGCAGTCGGAAAGAACACCAGGCAGGAAATAATTGGCCTGTAGTAATTAGTCTTTTAGTATTTCCCAAAGGTACGATGCTTGTGTTTAGACCAAGATGCATGGCGTGTACATGGCTGACTCAAAGACACACAACTGACAGCCGGTAGTGCTAGCAATCCTAAATTCAAGTGCATCCTTTGCTACATTCTCAACCTGACTTGTTTAAAAACCAGGTTACCCACTACTTGGAGCTAGGGGTGTTAGGTGGGAGGGGGTGCAGCCTACCTATAGAAATCCTCCACGCTCATGTAGTTTAATAACGTAAAAGGAAAGGAAGATAAGCTGTATTTAGCATCTTGAAGGTTCAGCCATTCCAAAACCAAGTAATCTAGATGAGAAGCCATGAAGTCCTCTAAGCACCTACATCCAAACGACTCGGAGACTTTCTCCAAAACCTGCAGAGAAGACACCGTGATGTTCAAGAACATGGGGATAATTATCATTTCACTCCTTGCTGGTGTTTTAAACAGGACTTCAGAGCAGTCACCCGATGTCTTTCTACCTCGACTTCTTCATCAATGAATGACACAAGGATGGTAAATGAGAAAATGGAAAATGTATTTAATAAGACTGGCATAGTGGGCTGGAGAGATGGCTCAGCGGTTAAGAGCACCCGACTGCTCTTCCAGAGGTTATGAGTTCAATTCCCAGCAACCACATGGTGGCTCACAACCATCTGTAAAGAGTTCCAATGCCCTCTTCTGGTGTATCTGAAGACAGCTACAGTGTACTTATATATAATAAATAAATAAATCAAAAAAAAAAAAAAAAAAAAAGACTGGCATAGTATACAGCACATAGAAATCGTGGAATAAACATCAAAGAGTATCCTAATTTTATACTGCTGACTGTATCTCAAAGGAAAGTCTAAGGGAAAAACTATTTTCAGCCTCACACCCACATTTTTACAAAGCACAAAATATGCCACTTGCACAATCAGGTAGTATACTAAAATACTTAAAATACCAATAGGTAAAAAGGTGAGCTCGGTTAAGACCAATTCCCTGCAGATGGGCCTACCATAGCTCTGTGGAACTGGACTGTACAAAGTTAACTGCCCATCGGTCTAGATGCAGCGCATTAAAACCTGCAACAGGGCCCTGTTAAGGCCCCTAAATAACCAGAACAGGGAAGCCTGCCAGAGTCTACAAAACCGGGATGATCATGCTGAAACGACTGAGCCCAGGCCTCTTTGCTAAATGTAACCTACAGGCCAAACTGTTCTCAAGTACATTTTCTGTCCTTGTTAAATCCCAATGTGCTGCTCCACAATCAACAAGGCAAAAGCAATCAAATACCTCCAAATGCTTCCCTCAGTAAACACTGTCTGTGTGGAGACGGACCATTCACCATGGCGTATCCTCAGTAAGTGCTCATGTAATGCTCTTAAGCTAAGAAGTAAGTCACACTGAGTACAAATTAATATACCACTTAAAGAATTATCAAATTTGGCTGTGGAGGGGAATACAGCTCAGTAGTTAAGTACGAGACTCTGGGTTCAAGCCCCAAAACACACACACACACTCTCTCTCTGTCTCTCTCTCCCTCCCTCCCTCTCCCTTTTCTTTCTTCTCTCTCTCTCTCTCTCTCTCTCTCTCTCTCTCTCTCTCTCTCTCTCACACACACACACACACACACACACACAAACACACTCTTTGTCTCTCCCTGTCACACACACACACACACACACACACACACACACACACACACACACGCTTGCTTGTAATATTCTGAGTCTAGAAAATTTGTTTCTGAGTGTCAAATGCCACCTATAAACAATGTGACCGTATCCAGCATACCTTTTTCACAAGATGGGGTTCTAGTCCATTTTCCTTCACAGATTTGCATAAGGCAAACAAAGCCTGCTTTTCACAGATTGGGCTACAGTGCAAGACCACAGCTATCACCGTCAGCAATACGGATTTTCTATTATAAATCTCATCCAGAAGATCAGGGTTCTGAGAATCACATAACTTCAAAAAAACCATAAGAATGTTGACATGAATATCATAAAATCGTAAATCAACCAAGCAAGCTCAAATTCAAGTATTCTCTAACTTCTAAGCAGCCCGCAAAGTTTAAATCCTATAAAAATGAGCGAAGAGAAAAGACTTGAGAAACAAGCTTTTCTATAGTTAACTAAAGCTCCCGTTTCTTAAGATCTAACGGAAACCATGACCAAAGGGAAAAAGATTTTAGCAATGTGTTTATAAAGAACAAACAGCAAAGGAGAACAGAAGTATCCAGAGTTCTTCCACTACAGCTGCTACTCCTTTGAGGATTTTTATTATTAAGACAACCTTGTAGTGTTTTCTTCTTTAAAAATCACCAAGACCTGTATTATGAAAACAAACGAAGTCTTACAAATAGAATGACATGCTTGCAGTTTAATGATAAACAGAGATACACTTATATTTTTAAAATTTATTTTTATGTGTCTGGGCTTTTGGCCTGCATGTATGTCTATGTGCAGTGCCTGTAGAGATCAGAAAAAGGCACGAGAGCCCTAGGAACTGGAGTTACAGGCAGTTGTGAGTGTGGGTGCTGGGAACCATGCCCCTCTCCTCTGGAAGAGCAGTCAGTGCTCTTAACTAAGTCATTTCTCCAGCCGCTATCTTCATTTTGTAACTAGCTGTAATCACTCCACAATCCAAATTTAGCTCACTCTTTGAATAGTAAGGCCAGAGACATACACCATCACACACACACACACACACACACACACACACACACACACACACACACACACACACACACACACACAGAGCATTTTTTCGGTGTGTTTTGTCTTTTTGATTTGAAAGATTTCTTAAAATTTTTCTAAAAAAAACCTTTTAAAGCTTTCCAAAGTATCAAAATCCCCATTAAAGTTGGATTGTCCTCACAAATACAGATAAGTTAAAGCAAAAGTAAATTCTATTACTGGACTCATTCTGACCTATAAACTTCATACAGAAAAATTTTATTCAGAGCATACGGTTGACTTAGACCAGCTTTATAGTGTAAACTATAAATACAAACTCTTGTCTCCAGTGTACTAGAGAAATATGACACAGACCGCCCACATGCGAGAGGACAGAGCAATACATGTCACCACAGTTACCAGTTCTCTGATTCCTGCCTCTGCTATCATGTATGCACTGTTGAAAGATGTCTGCTGAAACTTCAGAGGAAGTGCTTTCAAGCTTCTGGAGGAATCACCTTGTCTCATATCCTGGAATAATCTTTAAAAAAAAAATCAATTTAGTTCAAACCCTACATATCAAAACAAAGCATATTATGGAACAAAAGAAAGCCCCTCCATGGGGTAAGGTATCAGGCCTTGGTTTGAAAGACTACTTTAGCAGTTCAGACTGTCTGCTAATCGTTAATCTATAAGCCAATTTGTTGGGAAAGAAGATTTCAAAGCTTTTTGAACTACTGGTCATCAGATTTGAACATTAAACTCAGGCAGTCAGAAAGATAGATACACTGTCTCTTAACAAACATGGATCACAAGAGTTCACAAACTTATCTGTCAATATGCTATAACATTTAATCAGCCCAACAGTGAGTCACTTAATGCTTCGGTGTTCAGTTTACGTTATCTTTTATGTGGAAAAAGGTTATCAGTGCCTCTTACATATAATACCTACATATTTAATCAACTCTGCAATAAGTTTTGCCCTTGATATTTCTTAGAAATCAAAATTTTACATTTTGTTATTTCTGATTCCTTTATTTTGCTAGCTTTTCTTGAAACAGCCCAACATTAAATGTCTAATAAATCAGGGACCAAAAACACCAACGAATCCTACTTACTGACCGTTCTTGAATTTTTTTAAATTTATGAGAATTTTTTTCCACCATGCTACCACTACACTGAGTTATAAGACACAACAATAATCCTCTCACCTGAGAACTTTAACCTCAGGTCAGTAAGGACTTGAACTCCCACACAGAACCACTGGCAATCTGGATGATGCACTGCGTTCTTACTATGAGGAAGGTGATGACACCTGGCTCAGGGAAGCATGGCTGTCTCAGATGCAAACTGTGGACTCCTTAGTTCTAAAATCATAGACCAGTGACTCTCAACCTTCCTAACGCTGCGACCCTTTAATACAGTTCATCATGTTCACAATGACTCTCAGCCATAAAATTATATTCGTTGGTACCCCATAGCTGTAATTTTGCTATTGTTATGAGCTGTAATGTAAATATTTGTTTTCTGATGGTCTTAGGTGACCCTCAAAGAGGTCATGACACACTGGTTGAGAATCACTAAGATTCAGTGTGTGACTACTTGGACAATTTCATGTCGACCTTCTTTTACGGGTCACTTAGGTCCAAATAATATGTGATTTCCAGCTTTGATGATTTTAAAGCAGCGTATAATTTCTTTTCCAAAACCATTTTTATTTCACCATCAATGAACAACCAACACAGCCAAATATTATTTTAGGTTAAAGAAACAGCAGTGATCATATCATCATCACATGAAGTGAAGAAGCTACCACTTTATTGACTTGCGTGAAGTCAAGGTAATGCCCAAATACTCTACTCCTCCTCAGGTGGCAGGGGTGTAGACACCTATCACTCAAACCGATGGATTACTGGCTCTACCGCACTGAGCAAGTCACCTCTCAAAGCCAGAGTTTTCACTCGTCAATTGGAGAAAATAATGCTATCTAAGCAAAGGAACTGTCAGATTAAAGAAAGACCACAAATCCCAGGGGTCGCGCTGAGGTCAAGAGCTTCTGAAAACAACTCAGTACCTGCTGATCGACCCCGCAGCCAACATCCGAACGTGATGGTGACCGTCAGCAAGAAACTGTGGAAATGCTTCACGTACAGGAAAGTCCTGTCCCTTTACATTAAGAATCGCCCACTTGGAATATGGATCAGCCTGTAGTAAAACAACAATTGAGGTTAAATACAAAGACATTAAGGGAGAAACTCGTGATTAGCATACAGAAGTAAAGGTGGCTTTAATGAAGAACTTTCTAGTAGCACAGTGACTCACCTCAAGCAGTGTTTGAAGACACTTTACTAACGCCATTCTGACAGAGAATATACATTTCTTTTCCTTTGTTAAATGCCTGAAATTAGGTAAGATTTTCAATGTAATAATTATTCAAACAAAAGCAAAGACAAAAAAAAAAAAAAAAACAATGGATATTAACGTTATCACTGGTTATTTCCAAAATTTCCATTTTAAATTAATCCTCATTATGTAGAAGATGCCAGTGTAATTACCCCTCCTAAAATTGAAGCTAAATTTAAAATAAAATCATTTTGCTGTACATTATTTGTTCTGTATCTTGGAACTGACATACTTTGGGCACACATGCAAACTAAAGATAGTTCTAGTTGTTATAGTGTAGATTTAGAGAATCTAAGTTCTATACTGACTTATTAATCAAACAGAATGAGGCATCTAAGTTACATGCAGGTGATCATCTATAAATATTCAGTGTTACTGTTGGGCCGGTGAGATGACTTAAGTGGGTAGAGGCACCTGCTGGACCTCAGTTCAATCCCTGGATGAGAAAACTGGTTCCCACTAGTTACTGTCTGACCTGCTGCCCATGTGCACCGTGGCACTGCTCATGACCTCCCCACACAACATAAATACAACGTTAGAAAGGTGTTTAAAATGTTACTGTGAGACTATGAGTGAAATTAACAGTTTAAGAGCCAATTGGCTTTTAGGATTGTTGCACTTTTTAATCCAACACCTAGATCAAGTTACTATGTGACTCAAATTTACAAGGTCATATGCTAAACACCATAGGAAATAAAAGCCTTATTAAAAACAATGTAGCTTTTCAGGGAATGGAAGACATAGCTGGGTAAATGGCTCAACAGAAAAAGGACTTGCCACGTTGAGTATGAAAACCACAGTGTGGATCTCCAGAACTCATGTAAAGTAAGATGCAGTAGCATCCACGTGTGTAATCTCAAGATGCCTACAGCAAGACGGAAAGCAGCAGCAGAAGAAACTCGTGCAGCCGCAAACATTATACCTGCTTCTAACAGGCACAAACTGAGGGCTGACACCCAAAGTTGTTATTTGACTACTACAGGAGCACAGTGACACACATGTACCCATGCTCATACGAGTGATCATTCACAAACATACTCATTAACAAGACAAATTGTGTATATAATTGTTAAAAGATGCAAAATGTTTTACAAGATAACCAGGAAAAAAACAAAAAAAACAAAAACAACCCACTAGTGTACAGCTTCCATCCAGAGGTAGAAAAGTAACCAGAGAAAGAGACTTATGCCTACCAAAATGCTCCCATCACTGTCAGGAACTGTCCTTGAGCATTCCTTGTGCTCTCTGTGTCCACGCTGCCCTGACCTAGGTTTGTCACTATATGGAGGACATTGCTTAAAATCGTCTTGCAGACATCTTGGTCACGCCGATACAGAGAACATACAAGGCTGTGGCAGAAAAGGTTTAATGTTATAAGCTGGTATCCAAGAACACTGTCAGTTCATAATTCAAAGTGAGCATAACATGTGGCTTTCATTTCTTACGATAATGGCTGCAGAAGTTCAACAACATCTTCCATTGGCAACAAATGCTCTTTTCCAGGGAGATCCTTCAAAAGCACCAAGTACTAAGGTGGTGTAAGAAAAAAGAAAAACCAGCTTTACCCACAGATCACCTACTTTTAAAAGCATATATAAGCAAATTCAAGCATGCACATAGCCGTAAATCTCTAAACACAGCATATAATAAAATTATCTTTAAAATCAAATACTGGATTTAAAATTCAGCACAACGGCCTTGACTCGAATGGTTAAAAATCCTGACCATATATGCCAAGGAGAACATACACTCTCACACCAGGAATATATCCATTATTTGGATAGGTGACTAAGGAGAAGAAACAAGAACATCTATTTCTGGAATTCGATAAATGATGATTAGTGTCTCCACTGCGGCTAAAGATAAGGAATCTGAGACTACACTATGTCTCTACAGTCCCAGAATAATGCCTGCCATGGCAAGTTCAACGATGAAAAACTACTGCATTCTGGGGAGCCAAGACTAATCCTAAGAAGTAAAATATCCTAACATACCTAAACACCATGGCAGCTCTGTAACTTTGTGTTACTGTATACACAGAGAGCTGTGTCACACATAAATATTTATAAAGGTAGTTGTAACTAAGCCATTGATTTCTCAGCCGTTTAAGTCACTCTCTAGTCACACAAAAAAAATCCTAAGAGCTATTTCTCATATCTCTCATGTCATATAAAGAACTTGTTAAAAGCCTCTTTAATGCCTAGCATGTGAGTCACATGTAACGTTACTGAGAATGAAAAATGATTTTAAACATCAAAACCTTACGAAAAGCACAGAACCCCTCCCACTGGTCAGCGGTTAAGAGTTTACCAGGATGTTCATGAAGAGTGAGGCCAAGGGTCCTTACAATGAAACCTATTTTTATTAGAGAATACCTATGCGTGTTCAACACATCCACGACAAGGGTTCTAACACGCGGTTAGGAACTCACCAGGTATGTCTGCTCATTTACCAGAACCAAGGATATGACCTTGAACACACACACCCAGAATATACTCAACAGGCCAGGAGCCATTTCCAACTGTTTACTGGGAGTGAGGTTCCATGTAAGAACTTAGTTTCGTAGAAGGTTACTAAGTGAACAAATATTTGTTTGTGAAAACGTAAGATTCTCATTTTGTCTTATAAAGACAAACAAGGTAGGTGCAAATTTGCACAGAGGAAAAAGAAATAAGCCATAAAGTTATGAACTGGAACTAAGGGTATGCAAAACTCAGACCTCAAATTCCATGTTATAAATTAATTTTTATAGTCAAGATCTATGTTTTGCTGACTGCTAATTGCACTCATGATCTCAGCACTTGGAAGGAAGACTATTTAGTACAGGCTAGCCCGGGCTACACAGGGAGAACCTATCTCAGTGAAGACGTTCCTGTTCCAGCCTATAATAACTCATAAGAATTACACCTAATGATATGCAAATACTTCCGAGTTTTAGTGCTTCAGCATCCATTCTGATTCTTCTCACAGCATGTTAAAAGAAAACACTGAGAAATCTGGGCACAGTAGACAGCGTGGGCCTCTTACTCCATGTACTCAGTGAGACTGCTTCAGCCTGGTCTGAGAACACATACGCACATATGCAGAATATATTAATATATTATACATATTCCTAAAATATTAGGACTGGGCTCAGATTATCTTCCAAAAACTTAATCTCAAGCCTTCCAAGTTACTGTTTCACTCTCACAGATCCAACACGGCAACACCAGACAGAACCCGAAGCTTCTGACTCACCATGTGTAGGTGTAGGGATTTAGTGAGATCGAGTGTGCTAGGATCAAGTAACATTAACAACTTTCTTCTAATATCAGCTCCTCTGAAAGACGCAGTCCGGCTCTGACATGCAGTTACAGAGAGGCACAAGAACCTGAGCATGTCTAAAAGAAGATGATCTTGTCTGGACAGCCAGTCAGCAGTTAGAGGATTCGCGGCACCTAAAAACGAAAGGCGCTTATTAACACCAGGAGAGGGAGGGGCACCGTAGACAGATTCGATCTCAGACGGCTTTCCAGCGTTCCACAGTCCAAATGATCTATTGTCTAGTTTCTCCTAAACTACTGTACATTTGAAGCTCTCCCATGAAGAATAAAATGAGAAACTCATAAATGTGATTTTTAAGATGAGAGTAGCTTAGAATGTGTAGTAAGGAGGAACAGTGAATTTGGTTCAACAAGTAAGGACGCTTGCACACAGCTGACAAAACTGATTTAGAAACCCAGAACCCACAGTGCACAGTTGGAGAGAACTGACTCCTAGAACACTGTCCGCCAATCTCCATGTGTGTGTGCCCACATTAACACACAAGGACACAGAAAAGAATAAAGACAATATATATATTTTTGAGTGCCCAGGCATGGTAGCACACACTCTTAATCTCAGATCATGCGAGGCAGAGGCTGATGGAGCTTCGTGAGTTTATTAGTCAGTCATAGTGAGTTCCAAGACAGAGCTACAGAGTAAAACGCTGTCTCGGGTGTGTGTGTGTGTGTGTGTGTGTGTGTGTGTGTGTGTGTGTGTGTGTGTGTGTGTACTTTTCGGTGAGGGCCCTCATGTGCCAAACGAATCTAAGATGGTGAAGGAAACTCAGAGCAGTAAGTACTTATTTACCAACAGCATTCTGGTTCTCTCCATAATCGTTTGCATCGCTCACAGTACTAGCAGAGTAATCGCTAAATAGATCTGTGGATGATGAACCCTGTGTCTCCATCAGACTTTCACCACCATCACCACCATCACCATCATCATCATCATCTCTCAACGAATGCTCCTCTCCATAGTCAAATGGCTTTTTCGTACAGGATGCCTTTAGAGAGGAGAAACAAAGATGTTTTCAACTTCTTTCAGAGGGACCTTAATTCACCATTTTGTAGGGAAGTGGATATATAAACTGGAATTTGTTTAGATAGTAAGATAATAACAAAACTTTAAAAATAATTTCTCACATGAAAAGCAGTATAGGCCAGCAAGATGGCTCACGGGATAAAGGTTCTTGCTGTCAGGTCTGATGACCGGAATTGAATCCCTGGAACCCACATGTGAGGAAGAGAATCAACTCCAGCAATTGTTCTCTGACTTCCACACGTGCACTGTGACACATGCACACACACATACACACAGAAATAAAGTAAATGTAATAAAAACAAAGTCCAGTAGTCATTCTGTATTGTATTTGCACATTCAAACACCACCATGTGCCCACACACACAGAACAATACTTTGCAACATTTAATAAAAATGTTAAAAGCTAGCACTAGAAGTTGACAGAAGCATGGAAAGAGTATAAATTATTAGAATTTTTATGTAGGGCAATAGCAATAGCTTACATCCAAATCACATCCAAAATCAAAATTAAAGCTGGGCACAAAGGCATGTGCCTGTATTTCTACCTCTTTGGGTACTTGAACCATTTGAGCCTAGAGCTCAAGGCCAGCCTGGGCAGCACAAGCAAACAAACAAATAAGCAAACAAAAAAAAGGTCCTTAAAGGGGCTGGGGATTTAGCTCAGTGGTAGAGCGCTTGCCTAGGAAGCGCAAGGCCCTGTGTTCGGTCCCCAGCTCCGAAAAAAAGAACCAAAAAAAAAAAAAAAAGTCCCTAAAATCATCATACATTCCCTTGAAAAAGCAAGTCCCTCTCTGGAATTTCTCTTGCAACCTTCAAGTACACCAATGTAAGAAGACAAAGCAGAAATGTAGGCGTCTCTGTGGCAGAGCTCTTGGTTAGAAGAGGAAGGCAACTGGAAATGTTAGGTAAGAGCGGATGGGTTTGGCAGGGGTATGTGCCCCTCAACAGACTGCCTGTGAGGCTTAGGCAGGATGACAACTATCCAAAATTCACCGCCAAACTGACAAAAGAAAAAGGCAAGAGCATGTTAAAATGTGTTGTTACTCCTTTAGAGATACACATGTACTACTCCCAAGGAGTGGAAAGCCATGAGTGTACAATAGAGCACAGCAGTGTGGACCTCATAAATAACTATGGTAACAAGGAAAAACTTTGTCATGAAATAAAAAATACTGATGGTACAGAATATCTTTTTCATCCAGTGAACTACAAAAAGTAAACAATAAAATAAAAAAATGCATGTATAACATAAGTCCAGTGTCACAGAAGACAAAGTATAAATACCACAGTCAAAACATGTCCCAAGAAGACAAGGTGTTTCCCCTACTTTGGGATTTTTTTTTCTTACAGGAATAATTTTGGTGGGTATGGTAATGCACAGCTTTAATCCTAGCACTCAGGAGGCAGAGTCAGACCTCTGTGAGTTCAAGGCCAGCCTGGTGTACACAGCAAGTTCTAGGCTAGCCAAGCTGTCTTGAACAGTAAGTTGAATCTTTCAATTATTGAGTAGGAAACTAAAAGACAACTAAACTACCATGCCAGGTACTGATCTTAGGAACAAATCAGGGTGGAGAGATGGCTCAGCGGTTAAGAGCACTGACTGTTCTTCCAAAGGTCCTGAGTTCAACTCCCAGCAACCATGTTGTGGCTCACAACCACCTGTAATGGGATCTGATGCCCTTTTCTGGTGTGTCTGTAGACAGCAATAGTGTACTCATGTGTGTAAAATAAATAAATAAACCTTAAAAAAAAAACAAAAAAAAATCAAATATATGTCCTCCTTAATGCAATAAGCTTATTAAAGGCTACACTTATTGACCAAAAATTCCAACATGCTATATACCATGAGATGCCTATCTATTCACTAGGTATTTCAACAAAAATTTGCAATTTAGGACTGGCAATGTAGGTCAGTGAGTAGAGGTTTTTTCATGCAAGCCCAACATCCTGAGTTCAGTCACTGATCTGAGAAATGACAGATGAGAACCCACTCCCTAGAGCTGTCCTGACTTCTGCACATACTGTAGTACACATGCGCTGGCTGGCTTGTGCTTGCTCAGGTCCCTTCGCTCGCTCGCACGCATGCACGCATGCTTTTACTGCATCTCAGAATCAAAGAAACTTAGTAGTAAAAAAGGCTTCATACTTACCAAGCTTTTACAAATATCTGCAATGTCATTCATGAGCTTGGACGTTAATAATCGCAGGAAAAAGCCAGAGGCTATCTTGTTTAGAGTGTGCTGTGGTTTGAAAGCAGACACAAGCAATGACTAAGCGAGGCGAATACATAGGTTTTGTAATACTACTTTCTGTACCTTGAACGAAATGTAGATAAGGAGTTCAGAACTGAGGCCACGTTATAAGTTAGGATACACTACCATCTTTCTTTTTTAAGAACAGGACTTATTAAGTCCATTTCAAGAGGGCAGTAAAATAGGGAGTAACCAGAACAGCAACTACAGCCTCATCTCTTTCCTTAAGGAAGTATCTTTGTGTTTATGCATCATTAAAGTACCGGCTACTGATCCTAAACGTAACAAGCCATTGGCTGTGAGGCTTATTCTATCATTTCATGTCTTCTATACTTATGTAAGTACAGGTGAGACACTAGAAAACAAAGCTAGATGCTACAGAGATAAAGCGGCCTGTGTACTAGCTCCAGATGCTGTTCCGTTTCCTGGCAGCAGTCTAGCATGGCTTAGCTACCCCAACAGGCAAAATCAAAGCAAGGATGACATACAATGGCACTTTTTCTACCGAATGTTGCCTAAGGTGACAAGGGTTAAAGGAAGGAACATCTGTACTAGTGTCATTTGTCTTTGGTGGCCCTCTACAGAATGAGCTCCGTCCTAGGATGGCGTTAATCATCTCTGTAGCATTCGTCCTCTGTGGTATAGTTGTCATGAGAATAAAAAAATCACATATTGTTAACAATCAATGAAAGTATGCTAGCAATAAAAGACTCACCCCTATATGCATGTGTGTGTATATGTATATATGTATAGGTAATATATATTATATGTAATATATATTATTATTACATATTATGTAATTATATGTAATATGTAATTATATATATATATGTGATGCTAGGAAATTAAAGTTATGAAATTGTTTTATGAGAAACCAATATACTCTGAACTTTTTTATCATTAAATTTAGTTTTAGAAGATCATATAAACTTATAAATGGACCAAAACCACAACACCACTAAATAATATGTCCCATGAACAGGTTATACTATTAAGAAGACACTCTTACCTTGGTATGTCTACACAAGCAACTTGTACACAGATGTATCACACTTCTCAGTGAACCAACTCTGGACTCCTCATTTGTCTTATTTTTAAACAAAGAGATACTTTCCCCTGCACACTGCATCAGAGACTATTTAGAACAGAAGAAAAAAAGACAGATTCCAGTTGAAATAACAACTTAGTGTTTCTATTTTGAAATTTCATTTAAGAACAAAAATTCAATATATTTACAAACTGAATATGAAACTGGGATTTGGGCTGACTTTAGTACTTAAGGGTCCGAGGCCAGCTTGGGGTAAAAGCTGACTCCTGTACAGATAGTTCTGATGCTACAGTCCTGTTCCCCAATTGGATCTTGATCTGTCAGTAAAGAAGCCATTGGCCAATTGCTGGGAGGATAGAATAGGCCGGACTTCCGGATCCCTGGAGGCAAGGAAGAGACACAGGGAGAGGAGTGACAGAGTTGGCCTTGCTTCTGATGGAGAAAAGTTGACCAGATGTGACCGTACAGGCCGCTCGCATGGGCCGCTCATACAGGTGGGTGATCAGGGGAGTGTAGCCGGGACTAGAGCAACTGAAGTTAGGGCAGGTGGGAGGTGCGGAGCTAAGAATTGATAAGGGCACGCTTTTCCAGGCCGGAGATAAGTAGCAACCAGCAACTGTGTCAAAGGGCACGAGGAAATTGAACTGTGTGTTTGTGTCTTTTATGGGCGGATTCAAGGGCAGCTGGGTGGGGGCTGGTAACACGGCCATTTCAGGAGCTTAGGCGGGGTAGCAAAAGCAAGCAAAACAGACTCCCAAGGGAAATAGGGCAAATGGTCATGCAATATGATCACAATGACGAACACCCAAAAAGAAAATGGCAAATCTAAGCTATGTGTGGCAATGAACCTGTAATCTAAGTGCTCGTAGGGTTAATAAGTTCCGGGCCAGGTTGACCCATACAGTAAGACCCAGTCTCAACAAAAATAACAACAACAAAAATCCCACAGACAATCTTAACATTGTTTCCTTTGCAAATCCCAGCACAGATATATTAGTACTGAGAGATGAAGAAAGCTTTAAGCTAGGTGGTGGTGGCTCACACAGCTTTGGTCCCGCCACTCGGGAGGCAGGGGGAAGCACAGAGTTTGTTTCCAAGTTCCAAGACAGTTAGGGTTACACAAAGAAACCCTGTCTCAAAAATGAATGAATGAATGAATGAATGAATGAATGAATGAATGAATGAATGAAGATGAAGTTTTAAGCTTAGAAACTACCCAATCAAGAGCTTTTTATTACAGATCATCTTGGGGGAGAAATTTAAGAGTACAGATAAAATCAATGTGTATAGCTAGACATGGTAGTATAAGCTTTAAATCCCAGAATGTAGGAGGCCCAAGGCAGACACTCTGAGTTTCAGGACAGTTAGGGACCCTACCTCAAGAAACAGTATTCTAATGAAATTTCATTGTGATATGAGATCATTTACCCGATGTATTTATCACTCGCTTGTAAAAACTTCACATTTTAAGGAAGGACACAGTACTTCTTTTAGACTATATAAAAGAAAAGAGTTAATCTATACATATTGAGCACCTAAATACAGAGGACAAAAATGTTTCAGATTTTGGAATATTTACATATGCATAACAGGATATCTTTGAGATATCCCAAATCTAAATATAAAACTTGTTTGTTTCATCAACCCTGTGTTGGTTAGTTCTTTGTTGATTTGACACAAACTAGTCCTATGAGAAGAGGGAACCCTAACTGAGAAACTGGATGATAGGCAAGCCTGTAGGGACATTTTCTTGATTGATCATTGCTATAGAAGGGCCCAGTCCAATGTAGGCAGTGCCATCCATGGGCAGGTCCTGGGGTAAAACACCAAAGTGAGCAAGCCTTGGGGAGCAAGAATTCCTCCACGGCCTCCATTTTCCACCTGCAGGACCCTACCCTGGCTGCCCTCCACGATGCATCATAATTCGGAAGGGTAAACCAAATGAACCTCTCCTCCCCAGGCTGCTCGTGGCCATGGTCTTTATCCCAGCACACAAAGCTAAACAGAGCATCCTACACCCATCTGAGGGTAACCCGTGTCTACATTGACTATGACAGTATGAGGGCAGATGTGGACATTTTCACCTTTATGGTTGTGCTGTAACTAAAATTTCCCAACTCTAAAGTATTTCAGATTTCTTATTTTCAGATTAGGGATATTCAACTTATACAAAAACTTCTTTTACATAATTTGCCCAAGAATTCAATCCATTTAAATGCACCTAAAACTTCATCAGTGTAAATTTTCCTACCTTGGCTTTCTGGAATAATTCTGATTTATATGCTTCGTCTTCAGTTATTACACCCATGTAACAATAGCAGCCAAGAACACCCACCAGAAGACTCGAACACCGGACAAGGGTTTCTGAACTTGTAATCTTAAATCATAAATTTAAAAATACAGTATTAGATATAAATAACCTATGTAGTTTGGAATTACCTCTGGAAGAATAAGTCCCATACATATGAAGAAATAAAAATTCAACAGAGTTAAAGCTGAAATAGTCTGGGTAATACTTTAAAACAAGCAAGAATACCCAGCAGTGGGACACATATTTTAAATCCCAGCACTTGTGAGGTAGAAGCAGGTGGATCTCTTGAGTTCTAAGCATTCTGGTCTACACTGTAAATTTCAGGATAGCCAAGGGTACAACAGAGAGACCATGTCTTGCAAAACCAACCAACCAACCAACCAACCAAAATAAATAAATAAATAAATAAATAAATAAATAAATAGATAGATAAATAAATAGATAAATAAATAAATAAGCAAGCAAGCAAACAGATAGACACATAAATAAATAACATTCAAAGAAAAAAGGGAAAACTAAATTATTTTAGAATGAAACCAGCTATGACTGATGAAGCAGACCATCAGTAAGTGGCAATGACAGAAAAAGAGCCATACTGCTCCTACTTGATTTTTTGGGTCATCTTTTGGGTCATTTTCTAGGGTTGCTTATTTCACTCCTTTGGGAGTTTATAAGTGTTTTTCAACTTTGTCACTTACATAACAGAAAGCTTTGTGGCAGATATAAAGCTTAACAAACTAAGCAACTAAGCATTAAGCAAATTATGGCAAAGGTTGAGATATCTAAACATACGGGTATCCATGGTATAAACAAGATACTAATTAAGTGCCCTTGAAATCGAAATACTACATAGTATGGATTGTTGTTTTTTGGTTTTTCAAGACAGGGTTTCTCTGTGTATCTCCGGATGTCCTGGAACTAGCTTTTAGACCAGACTGACCTAGAACTCAGAAATCTGTCTGCCTCTGTCTCCTGAGTGTTGGCATTAAATGTATGTGACATTACGCCCAAAAACTATGAAACTAATACGTGAAAAATTACTGTGGCTGAACGAATATAAGGCTTCCACATCAAATGTAACATGCGGCTAACTAAATACATGGAATAGGATAGATGCACACCAGGCATGGAGAGAAACGGTGATTTACAAGAGTAGCATCCATGGATTTGTGATGTTACAAAGACGAGTCATTCGACCTCTAACGACTGGGTACCTGCTAGTCCGTTTCATAGCTTTATAATCATTCCACGTGTTTCAAATGCAACAACTAGAGTTTTCTTCTCCTATGACTACAATTTCCCTCCTTTGTATGAACATGTTCATTTCATCATGAAATTCTTAGACTTGCACCAGCACTCCTTCCCACTCTTGTCTACAGAGTTCCCAGAACAAAGTATCTCAAAGTCGCTGTTTTCCCTTCCTCCATGCTAATGTTTCCTACTTGTTGGGCTGTGCCAACATTTACTTACAACCAGGCTTCACGCATCTTTCACTCTCCCATTTTCCTTCCTAAATACTAATAAAAGTTCAAGAATAGACTTTAATTCTTTCTAAGAAATCTCACCTCAGAAGAGTAATTACTTAAAAGCTGTTCTGATAATCCCAGAAGATAATGATCCAGTGATTCCTTGAGATTTTGGTGGACAGAGAAGCCAACACGAGATTGAAATTTTTCTACAGTATCTTCTTTGACAGGAGTTAAAAAATCCATCTTGTCAAAAGTTGTCTGGAGAAACAGTTCTTCCGCTTCTGAGAACGAAGGCTCTTCTGTATCTTCACAGTGCTGCTCACTTCAGGAGTGAGACCAACGATTAATAACCACAATCTATTATCTTTCAACTGATTTGCAACACATTACAAATAAAATCACCAAGAAAGCGTTCACACCACTCAAAGACTGCTGAGGACATTTTTGAGTTAGTCTATCAAATGCTTCTCTTCTTTGGGCTTTTATGGCAAATTGAATTAAGATTAGATGATTTCATTATTAGTAACAGATTTTACTCACAAAAATGTATAAGTTACAGTTCCAAATTCAAGTTCAGCGATATATTTAGACACTAACCCTAGATAACCGAATGTAATCACCAAAAACAACTGCCTTCTTTTCACCTCATTTCCAAAATCAGTGATTTTCTTTCATTTTAAAGAAGTGAGAGACTGGATATCTTCATATCATTAAGCTATTTTCAGTCACAGTGCCAAATGTAGGTCTCTGAGACTATCAACTAAAAGCAAGATTTTAAATATTTTCACGTTAATTATAATTAAGCTTTGTTTTTCAGAATTGGTTCTAGTTACACTGTTCAGGAGGGTCTCCAACTTCTGATTTCAAGATTCTCTTGCCTCAGCTGCCCAGTGTTTGGACCTCAGAACATCATTATATCCACCTTTCCTTAGTTTTTCTTTTGCTCTGCCTTCGATGTAGCTAGTTAGATGGAGTGAGTGAGTGGCTATGTGTGTGGGCACGGGCGTGCGTGTGCACGCCGGATGCACAACTTGTCAAGAGTCAGTTCTTCCTTCCAGCAGTGAGTCTCAGGTCCCAGGGACTGAACTCAGCTTATCAGGTTTGAAGAATGCCTTTACCAGGCTGGAGAGATGGCTCAGTAGTTTAGAGCACTGACGCTCTTCCAGAGGTTATGAGTTCAATTCCCAGTAACCCCACTGTGGTTCACAGCCATCTGTAATGATATCTGATGCCTTATTCTGCTGTGTCTGAAGACAGCTATGGTGTAATCATATAAATAAAATAAAAATTCTTTTACAAAAAAAGAAAAATGCCTTTATCTGCTAAGCAATATCATTGGCACTTTTAAAACAAACAAATTTTACTCAACATACAAACAATGGGTCCCTACTAAAAACTCACTTCACATAAATTTTATGTTCTTAATTTTGCATAACTGTACAGCCTTTTCTCTTAAAACTTGTTAGACATGTTACAATACACATCAATAAAACGGTAACCTTCATCTAAAGCAATAAAATGTAAACTATAATCACTAATAAAAAACTTCTTTCTGATAAGCTATAGGGATATTTCTTCAATCAGACCAATTTTACCTTAATTATTAATAAGATGAGCCCCTACCCTGATAGAATTATCTTTCTAATTAATGCTATATCTTAAAATACCACATATTTTCTTATATAACATACCATTCTGGGGCACTTTGAAAAAACTTCATTGCAGCTTTTGAGTTTTTCATAGTGAGACTTACAAGAATTTTTTCCAGTATGAGATGAGGGAAATTACTAAAAAAGAAAAAGAAAAGCTTCATTTAAAAGACCACATATCATTAAAAAAAACTTTAACATCCATGTATATATAGCTACAAATTAGGATCCTTAAAACTCAGACCCCAATCTAAAAATGCTTTCATCTGTCCTGAATCACTTGTATTGTAAGGAGTTTATTAAAGATGTTAGAACAGTGCTACCGTAGTTCCTAAAACTGCTTAGAATAAATTATACATAATTTTAAAAGGGGGATTTCTTTTTTCAGATTGTCTGTTTATTGTTATGTGTATGTGAATTTCCTTGCATCAATGTCTATGCTTCTTGTGTGCCTGATGCACAAAATGGTCAAAAGAAGGCATCAAGCTACTTTAGGGCCTTAGTTCTAGTTTGTCTTCTCATCATTCATGTAACAAATTTTACCCAGAATACACCCATTATGATTCAGGAGTAGGATGAGATATAGAAAGAAGGGGGTGGTTCTGATGCCAAGGTCCTGCTCCCCAATTGGTTCTTGATCCGTCAGTAAAGAAAGCGGGGGATCAATTGCTGGGCAGAAGGTACAAGAGGGACTTCCAAGTCCCAGAAGGAAAAGGCAGACACAAGGAAGAGGGGGGTGGGGTTTCCCATGCTTTGGAGAAGCCAGCAACTACATGAAGTCTAGGGAAGAGCTGGGTCCTGTGGCCACTGCTACAGGGGGTTGGCCAGGGATGTTTGACAGGGGCTAGGTAGGACTAGCCGCTGAAGTTTAGGGCAGGTGGGAGGAGCAGAGATAAAAATATTAAGGTCGGGGTTGGGGATTTAGCTCAGTGGTAGAGCGCTTGCCTAGCAAGCACAAGGCCCTGGGTTCGGTCCCCAGCTCCGAAAAAAAGAAAAAAAATATTAAGGTCACACTTTCCCAGGCAGGAGATAGCATCACCCAGCTACTGTGTCTTAAGGCAAGTTGAAAAGGAACAAAGGGTGTATGTGCCTTTTGTCCAAGGATTCAAGGGAAGCTGGGTGAGGGCTCGTAGCACAGCTGATTCTGGAGCAAAGATGGATAGAGCATGAAACTACATGCCACAATAGAATGTCACAAAACACACTATAGACCAGGTGTAGTGGCCCATGCCTTTAATCCTAGCACTCAGGAGGCAGGGGAATCCCTATAAGAGGCTAGATTGGTCTTGGTCTATATAGGGAGTTCCAAACCAGACCAGAGTTACATGGTAAGATCATGTAACAAACAAAACAAAAAACACACAGGCAAAAGAAAGAAAAAAGTTCTAAATTTAATGGGAGAAGGACATTTTTGGTATTCTACAATGGGGTAGGTAATCATGATGATTTACTCTGTGTGTGTGCATGTTTTGAAGAAGCCATGGCTTTCAATGTGTTCCTCATAAGTAGATTACATCTACTTAAGAAGATAATATATTAACTGTGGTTTAAACATCGTACAATATATGTGTGTATCGAATATTACATGGCATATGACAACTATGAATACTTTTTATAAATGTTAAATTTTTAAGAAACAATTGTGTGTCTATCCTTCGTGAAAATCTCCCATATACCACAGTGAGATAACTTTTTATTTCAGAAATAATCCGGCACATAGATACAGATGATTTTTAATATTTTGGAGATAACTCCAGGAAATTCTGCACTGTGAGTATAAAATGAAGCTATCGGATCTCAGACGTGTAGCGAGTCTTATAAAGTTAAGCAGGCAAACATGCACAGTGAGAACAGAACAAGAGTGCAGGAGCGTGCCGGAAAGCAGAATTACCTCTGGAGAATGGGAGGCGGCTCTGCGCTGTCTTCCAAGTCGCCCTCTAACTGGTAGAATAAGAGCCACCTCATTATCGACTCCTTCACAGAAAAACTTCTATTTGCGTCACACACACTTTGTTCTGTTCCCATTTTTATTGCATCTGGAACTACACACATGCTAAGCGCCAAAGTCAAGCAGCGAACTGAAGGACTACAGAGAAACACAAGGAGACTGTTAGAGGCCAGCGGTGTTTCTGAAGGGCACACACCTTACCCCTGCTGCTTACCACTAAGCCTGTCATGCACAGGCAACAACGAGGGACAGTTTGTGAAGTAAGCTGTGAAAGGGAGATTACATTTCCCAAACTCTTTTGATGTAAAATTTTTGTCCCGGGGGCTGGAGAGATGGCTCAGAGGTTAAGACCACTGTCTGCTCTTTCAGAGGTCTTGAGTTCAATTCCTAGCAACCACAGTGCGGCTCACAACCATCCATCCTGGGATCTGATGCCCTCTTCTGGTGTGCAGGTGTACAGACAGACAGAGCACTCAGACATAAATACATCTTTACCAAATTGTACAGAGGTACAAGGATGGTTATGAAGGTTGAATAATTATGTGACAGTTAACAATTTAAATTTTATAATCGTATACAAAAAGCTAGTCTTAAAAATAAAAAGGCAGGCCAATGGCTCACATCTTTAAACCTAGCATGTAGGAAGCAGAAGCAGCAGATCTCTTAAGTTTGAGGCCGGCCAATTATGGAAGTTAGCCAAGGCTATGCAGTAAGACCCTAACTCAAAATAAATAAAATTAATTAATTAATTCCTTCACAAAACCTCTCTGTATTATTAAGTATTTTGGGCCAAACAATACAAGCACCCAAAACAGATTTTAACATATCTTTTGCTAAAGTAACAAACTATGAAAATAATCAGGGATATACACTCATGTGTTTATGTAAAATCAAATATAATAGAACCTACCTTGAAGGTTTACAGGCTGAGCCAGTAAATAACTTCCAGAATTCTCTGTCAAGTTCAACTAAACTACCTTGAATAATGGCCCCAAGTAAACCAAAGTTTTCAGTTTGTGTTTGTTCAGAACTTATACCACGAAAGGTAATAGACCAAATTTTAATCCATAGTTTCAATAAATCTGACTTTTGAGAGCTTTCTAGGTTTGATTTCTTGCCTTGACATAAGGCAACTTCGGTAAGGCATCGTAACACATATGGGATGCGTTCTCCACGCCGCTGTTGAGGCAGAAGCTGGTACAGGATCAGTATTAATGGAGACAGCTCACAGTTAGGCAAACTGGAAGGATATTTTGATATTAATCGGGTTGTAATCTGTAGCCTGAAAGGAAAAAGGAAAGGATTATTGTGAACTTTCAATCCTTAATTAAAAACATAAAAGAAAACAAAGATCCAAATACTGTACCTTTCTGTATCCTAACTAAAGAATCATTTTTCACTCTTTTCAATCGTGTTTTCAAGTAAATGGACTGCTGACACTGACTAGGCCCTGCTGCCAATTACAGAAGGAAGAATTACACAGTCTGGCTAGCTACATCTTTACATAAAATCTCAGAAACAACTAAATTTCTCATCTTTTGGCACCAAAAATATTTTATATTAGGAAAAATATAACGTAAACACTTGTCTTTGACACCAATTTATCATTGAATACAATGTTCTTTGAACATTCCAGAATGACAGTTCTCAACCTGTAGGTCACAAGCCCTTTGGGACTTGAACAACCCTTTCACAGGGGTTGCATGTCAGATGTCCTGCATTTCAGTTATAATGTTATGATTCATAACATTATAAAGTAGCAAGGAAAATAATTTTCTATTGGGAGTCACCACAACATGAGAACCATAGTAAAGATTTGCAGCATTAGGAAGGTTGAGAACCACTGCTCAAGTACTACTCAAAACTATGTTATTCATTGCTTCGTGTCTGAGGTGAGGCTCATAAAAGTCATTCTATAATTCTTTTGATTTGTTTGGTGTTTTTTTGTTATTGTTGTTTTGTTTTATGAGGCAGAGTTTCTCTGTGTAGCCCTGGCTGTCCTTGAACTCAGAGATTCACCTGCCTCTGCCTCCCAAGTGATGGGATTAAAGACCTGCACACCTCCACCCGGCTAGTCATTCTTGATTAAATAGACAGATTAAGAATCTAAAGTAGTGGGGCTGGAGAGATGGCTCAGTGGTTAAGAGCACCGACTGCTCTTCCTGAGGTCCTGAGTTCAAATCCCAGCAACCACAAGGTGGCTCACAACCATCTGTAATGGGATCTGATGCCCTCTTCTGGTGTGTCTGAAGGCAGCTACAGTGTACTCATATACAATAAAATAAAATCTTTAAAAAAAAATAATCTATAGTAGTAAAAGATATATACAATCTCAAGAGAAAACAGAAGAAAAAAAAAAAAGTCAATGAAAAGATCTGAATGATCTTCTGTTACAGGTAGACCTAAGCCTACCACGATCATCAGAGAGGTTTCATCCAGCAGCTGACAGGAGCAGAAGCAGAAACCCACAGCCAAACATTGTGTGGAGCTGGGGCCAGTCGGGGAGGGTCATAGGGGCTCAGAGACTGAGGCAATAACCATGGAGCCTGTCTGGGTCTGAGCTAGGGTCCCCTGCGTCTATGTTATGGCTGTGTAGCTTAGTGTTCTTGTCCTAACAGTGGGAGTGGGGTTCTTCTGACTGTCTTGCCTGCTTTGGAACCCTTTTCCTGCTACTGGGTAGCCTTATGTAGCCTTTAGAGAGGGTATTTGCCTAGTCTTATTGTAGGCTGTCATGCTGTGTTTGGATGGTATTTCTGGGAGGCCTGCCCTTTTCTAAAGGGAAATGGGGGAGAGGGGAGGTGGGGAGGGAGGAGGAACTGAGAGGAGTGGAGGGAGGAGAAACTGTAGTCAGGATATACTTCACGAAAGAAGAATAAATTAAAATTAAAAAAACTAAAGTAGAACTGTCAACTACATAAAATTAATGGAAGCTTAAGCAGTAACAAAATCTATATAGCTTTTCCACACAACTCAATTACATATAAATATTCCAGCAACAAGGTGAAAAATATCCTCCCGTCTCCCACTAAAAACCTGTTAAGTCTTGAAGTATCTTCAGGCATGCTGGTTAACATTTCTAGGCTTGGTCCCTTTCAGCATAGAAAACAGGCCTGACTAAATGCAGTCTAATTATCCTAATCAGAGTTAATCTGTGATTATAGAGTTGTGCACATTTAAATATGAATGAAAAAGAAAAAAACAAAAGAGGTAGCCTTGTCTAGCACAGCAGATGAGCCTTTTAGTGACCATCGCAATGTGCTAGAGCAAACACTTCACTCTGCTACTAACAGCTGGTCTGAGAATAGTCAGACAACAGCTCTGGTCAATGAAGGCTTCCCAGGGAAACATGATTTAAAGCACACCAAATGAGAAAATACAACATTTTACCATGGCACAAGATCAAAATCATTCTGTGACTTCTGAAGATAATCTTTTATCACTTCCCAGCCTATGTCTATTTTCCTTCTTTTGCAAGGTACACTGTAGTCAGTGGATTCCCTTTGTGTCGCATAAGACTGAGAAATCTCCACGGATCTGGTATCTGCATTAAAAAGCTGCAAAATGAAAAAAACCACATTTTTATTGCTACAATTTTTTAAATAAATCATTGGGGAAAATATTTCTCAAATGAAAATATAAGGACTCAATTATTAATAAATTATAGAAATATACAGGGGTTGGGGATTTAGCTCAGTGGTAGAGCACTTGCCTAGCAAGCGCAAGGCTCTGGGTTCGGTCCCCAGCTCCGAAAAAAAAAAAAAAACAAAAAACAAAACAAAAAAAAAAAAAAAGAAATATATAAAGATATTAAGAGATAAATATTTTGCATAGCAGTAATGACATTCTAGCAAGTAGGGTACTAAATTTATTTTTGGGGACATTTACCAAAACTTTGAACAGTGTATTTTCAACAGGAGTAAAATTTAATTTAATCAAATAAGACGTAAAAATTAAATTTACATTAACATTTAAGAGAGCAAAATTACTACCAGTATGTCAATCAAATCTGTGGAGAATAAAATACTCATTTATAGTTCCCAATGGAACACTACGTGAATAAAGCCAGGCACAAAAGTCCACATACTTATGATTCTATTTCTATGAAATGTCCAAAGCAGATAAATCACTCAGAGATAACAGAAGTAGATTAGTGGTTAAGAGAAACAGATAAAGATAACCGAAAGCTTGGAGGTCTAAAGTCTCTGTAGGGGATGGGAAAAGGCTTAGGATAGATTTTGGTGATGGTTTCAGAACAAACCAATGGTAATTATTATAAATATTACCAGCGAATTTTATGCTACATGAATACTAATTTTTTTTTTTTCTGAGACACAGTTTCTTTGTGTATCCTTGGCTGTCCTGGAACTAGCTCTGTAGACCAGGCTGGCCTTGAACACACAGATCTCTGCCTGTCTCTGCTTCCCGAGCACTGAGATTAAAGACATTCTCAACCACTGCCCAGTTGATTTTTTTTTTTTTAATTAGGATAGGATTAATTTACCTTCCCTGGAGATGACTGTCATCACTAGCTCTAGACACATGACAAGAGTTATCTTTCAATTAAAAGGGTTAGTTTCAAATATGCATAATTTGAAAATAACTGTTAGGAATATAGAGTAAATTTTATAGGCTTGTCATAATGCAAAGATCCAGCAGGAAGAAAATTAATAGGAAATTTCAAATGTGACAAGAGCTACTAAACCTGGTAACAGACATCTGCCATCAAGTCAATCAAATTTTCCTTGACAGCAATATTACGAGATCCTGAGGAGTATTTCCCTCTGCTTCCTATGTGACTTATCTCATTCACCAGCAGGTCGTATAAGTTGTACAAGATCCTTTTCCATTTCATGGATTCATAAGCACCTGTAACCCAGAAACACAGTGTATTTATATTCAAATTCCACCCACACTGCCAGTTTTCAAAATGGCTCACCTGCTAAGGCACCTCGCACCTCCATATTACCTGCCTAGTCCGACGTCTATTCAGCACTGATGTCCCATTGGGCAATGTCCTTGAAAATTTACTTCCTAATGGTTTTCATCTCAAATTCAGGTAACTGTGGTTGTTATGAATGTCCTTACAGTTCATCTAAACATTTCCCTTTTCTAATGTCTGTGTGATGTCCCCTAAGAAGAGATAACATGCCCTTCTTCCACAAGGGGACCAGCTTCTGTGTGATTTTTATTACGGTTCCGCTAGCACATATACGATGCTCTCCGTTGACAGTGGTTATGTCACCATGCAAGTCACACTCAGTCAATCTACGCCCCTCTTAAAATGCTAACTGGGGCCTGCAGAGTCCGGGAAACACAGTCCTCATGGAAAACTACAGGGCTATTACTTCTCACAAACAAGAGAGCATAAAAAGATATTATCGAAGGCTAAAACTAAGTGAATCTTTCTGGCAGCCTCATAACCCTGTCAAGTTTTCAGTGAACCATAAATATGCAGTTAACTAACCCATTACACCACCCCTTATGGCCTCATCCTTATCCTGGTTAGAGCAGGATGAAAGACAAAAACTGGGAAGTCACAATTCTTTTTTTTTTTTCTATATATCTGAATGTATACACTACACTAAAAAAGCTGATGCACATCCCTACTGGAAAAGAGAGTGGTGTAACAGTTATTCTCCATGATAACCGATGTTAATGGGCCAGACCATCTTAACAAAATCACCACTATGACCCAAGGTGAACTAGACTAAAGGCTAGTACAAGCTTGAATGCAATTATAGACAAGCTATGAGAGTTCATCGACTTGATATCATTCAATCCAGTTTTGGGTTTTTTTTTTGCTTTTTTTTTTTTTTTCCTAGATAGGGTTTATCTGTAGACAGCTGGCTGGATAGCTGGCTATCCTGGAACTCCCTTTGCAGACCAGGATGGCCTCGAACTCAGAAATCTTAACTGCCTCTTCCTCCCAAGTGCCGGGATTAAAGGCGTGCACCAACACTACCTCAATCTACTTCTTAATGAAGAATATTCTTGGTTTAAAATAAAAGGGGACAGGGGATGCAACCAGGGAGAATAAGAGATTCATTACCAGGGCTTTACTGTTGTGTATTTTGCCCCCAGAAAATGAGCCGTGGGTATCATTGAGGCACCCGGTGTGGCCCTTCTACCTCTCGTGTCTTTGCATAAGGTCACTACCCTCTTGGAAACGGAGGAACTGGCTTGGCTATTTTCCTTTCTATTAGAAATAAGAATCGCCATGGAGATAAACAGGCTCCTGCTTTCCCTAGCTTCTTTGGCTCTGCAGTCTACGTCCCCTCTTATTAGGAAGTGGTGGATAAATGGCTGTTGGAGGAAACGTCTCGGACTTGTTTTCCTCTGATACTTTATTGAGTGGGAAGGCAAGATAGAATTACCGCCACTGGTTCAGATCCGAGAGAATGCATGAGAACGTCTCAAGACTAATCACACACTAACCGGAGACACTGCATTCCTCTCCAGATCACTGACGGCACACAGACAGCTTCTATTTCAATTCAAATGGGGAAATTCCCTTATACCTTCCTCAGGCGCTTTGGCTCCCTGTGGATGATGGATGTAAATCTGCAGGTGAATTAGTTCAATAATTACTTCTTTTAAGGAGTCATTAAGTCGATGTTGAGTCCAAATATACAGTAAGGTAGGAAGAATTTCATCTCCTATTTCACACACCCGCTTTCGGAAGTTGACAGCCAAAGTCTTGAGGAAAATGTTAAGGGCTGCTAAGATGTGACTTAAGCCAGGAGAGCTCTTTTCCTGTCTGCAACAGAAAATAAAGTCAACAAGCACACTTGAAAGAATAAAATATAATGTTCAAACAAAATCATATACTGGGTTCTTATCTCTTCAGAAAAACAATCAAAAAACCCCACAACATTACTAACCATTAAAAAAACATTTATTCTCACTTGGGGTTAAGAAATTTTTCCTGTTAAATGTTTCTGCTACTAAACCACTGTCTAAAAATACACGCAGTTTTTTTGTACACCTACAGTTACGTTTTAACATAAACTGAATTTTGCCATACAAATGTGCACCAATGCTTCCAAAATATTTTACCACTTTATTCTTTTTTAAAAATGTGTTTGTTTATTTATTTTTATGTATATGAATTCACTGTCGCTGTCTTCAGATACAGTAGAAGAGAGCATCGGATCCCGTTACAGATGGTTGTGAGCCACCATGTGGTTGCTGGGAATTGAACTCAGGACCTTTGGAAGAGCAGTCAGTGCTCTTAACCACTGAGTCATCTCTTGAGCCCCACTACTTTATTTTTGATATACTACATCTATTCTTAAAATGGAAAGAATGAAATTACTTAAGTGACATCTGACTATCCTTGTTATCAGTTGAGAAAGACCACAGGGCTCAATTTAGTGTCCTTTAGTGTTCACACATTAAGAACATTTGGTTCTAAATGGCCCTTCAAGGAACTACTGGTTCTATAATGTGTCGATGGTTCCTTTTGAAAGACAGTATTTTCTACCCCCACCAATGCAGTGTAGTCTTGTCTCCAAACTGTTGATAGTACTTGCTGTTTATTTCTAGTTAACACAGCTCTTTTAATTACAGTAGCACTAACCTCACTGTGATCTGTCTTGCACGTCTTTGATACCTAACAAGGTTGAATGTGTTCATAAATTGACTGCATATTTACTTTTCTTATTTATTTTCTCATGATGCAGACCAAGATGGCAACAAACGCACAGTCATCCTATGCAGAGCCTCCAGAGTACTGAGTTACAGAAGTTCACCACTACTCTAGGCCTATCTTTTTCAATTAGGGTATTTAAAAACATTTTTAACTAACCTATTTTTTATTGGTTTTTGGGTTTTTTTTGGGGGGGGGATTTCACACAACGTGCCTTGACCCATCTCCCCAGAAAAATGGTTTTTTGTTACCAAGTTTCATGAAGTTGTTATATAATCTGGATGTTAAGTCTTTAGTCAGATCCACAGTGTGTGAGATTCTCTCCCATTTGGCAAGCTGTCTCTTCACTCTGCTCAGTATTTCCTTTCTATGAAGATACTGTAGTTTCTTCTTGCTTCTTTTTTCTTTCGTTTTGGGGGTTTAGTCCCAAAAGATCACTGCTTTTATCTTATAACAAATTTAGTGTGTGTGCACACACATGCACACACAAGTATGCATGAAGAGGCCTAAAGGAGGATGTTGAGTGGCCCAACTGTTCTCCACATTATTGAGAGCTCTTGAAACAAGGTCTCTCCCTCAACCTGGAGCTTACTTGCCATTGTGGAGTAACTCTGGTGGCCAGCAAAACCCAATTATTTTCTGTCTCTAACCTCAACTCCTACTCAGCAAGGCATCAAACTTTGCTCAGTTACACTGGGGTATTTTATTTGGCTGCTAAGGATCCATACTCAGTTCCTCATGCTAGCACAGCAAGTGTTCCTGCCCACTAAGCCACCTCCCAGACCCTTATATCAGTATCTTAAAGTGGTTCATCTGTTTGCTTTCTTCAAGTTTCTCAGTGGCAAAGCTTTGGTCTGTTTTTTGTTTTTGTTTTTTTTTCTTTCTTCATATAGGATGGAAAACAGAGGTCAAGATGCATACAAAAATGAAATATCACAACGAAACATATGACTATCCAGTTATGTATAATAAAAACTTAGTATTCAAGAAAATAGGAATATCCTGATTTGATCACTACCTACTATAACTATACTGAATAATCACATTTTACATCACAAATCTGAGCAACTGAATACCCACTGTTGAAAAGGCAGTCTAATTTAGTCACTAAATCTACAACATGGTCATGGCGAGAAGATCTAACGCAGTTTGATGCAATGGGAAACAAAGTGGTAGGATTACCTGGCATACTGAATAGCCTTGGAAAAAAGATCTAAGAACTTTGAAGGTAATCCATCAGTCTGTGAGCAGCATCCTCTGGTGACAGCATGAATTATTCTAGCCACTAAAACTCTATTAATGTCCTGTGATGGTTTGAGATACAGCCTGATGTACAGGGAAAACAATTCTAAAAATTGAAAAAAGAAAAAAAAAGAATTAGCTAATTATTTTAAAAATCAACTATGTTCAACATCACAATTCAACTTAAATATGCTATAATTCTCCAAGACAAAAGTATTAAAGATAATCTTAAATTTAATAGAATAAATCAATGTTTGTTAATGTATTTAACATACGAACATAAGTAGCACAGTATGAAGGTATCTGTTTTAACAACCAGAACTCAAATAAGCCACTTAATGTCTCCACGCCTATACTGCTTTACCTAGGACTAATCAAATCACTGACTGAGTCCTGGTGTTCTACCAGTGGTGTTTTTTAAATATGTAAAGAAAGTAGTACCCGTTATGAATGGCTTCACAGTTCGCTCTGCTTGTATTTACAACTCATGGATTTTTAATAAAGGACGTTAGGTTCTTGCTCAAAGAAAAAGGGAAGTTTATTCCTTACAGTGATAACAGCAAGCAGAATACTTCCACCTTTGCATTAGGTCCCCAATCTCAACAGCATCGTGAACAGGAATGTTTGACCCAAATGAAAATAGTAGCCCTTTTATATAGAAGTAAGTTAAAGGCGAAGCCATTCTTTGTATCAAGGAAGCCAATGACTCTACCTCTCAGGTTATTCACTACACAATACACCCTTGAAGAAAGTAGTCTAGGTTAAAACAATAACAAGAGTCAGAGATAGGCAGAAAAGTAAAATCCATTGAGAATTGTGCCAGACATAATGAAGAGTAAGCCAGTGGCTTTAGACTTTATTCCCATTAGAAGATAGAGACAGGGAAGAATAACAACTATTTGTATCTTCCTTTTCAATTGTTCACGTCATGCTTCTGCAAAAATAGATAAGTGGCTTAAAATTGGGTATCAAACAACATATATGGCCAATATAAACAAATCAAGCATTTTTAATCATATTATATAATCAGAGTTCATAAAATTATATCAATTATGTCAATATGTTCGCACTGTATCAAATAGTTACACAATGGTAAAAATGTTCACGCACACATTGAAGAGAAGAATCCTTCTCAACAATTTTCTCTTTTATTGACAGATAAGAAAGAGCAAAGGCCAACACTGTCACTGCTTCTCACTAAAGCACATCAAGCTACCTATATGTTACTCAAGGGGAATGATCTAAATTTTCAGAATCCATCATGCCCCCCTAAAGAAGGTGTGTGAAGGACATCACGAAACACCTCAAGAAGTCTCAGAGAGTGCAATCCTGCCTGCTTTTTCTCGTAAGACGCAATGGATGCATTCAGATGACATACTTTCTCCATGAACAGTAAAACTTCTTGTGTGAAGAATGTTCGTGGAGTTTAAAAAACAAAATCTCAAGTATCATCAGAGGTAAGTTTCTAGGGACACTGTATGAGCGAGCAGTTGTGTCAGCGGCCGATGGAGCTGACTGGCACGAAGCTTCAGACCTGTGTTTGCGTCTGTTTAGTGCCCTGACGGACGGAAGTGCAGTGCTGCAGTGCTTTACAGTAGGCCTGGCTCTGGTGGGGCCTTCAGTTACAGAGCTTCCCAGTGGCCCACGGGTCAGGATTTGGGATCAGGATGTAATAACGACTCTCTCAAGTGCGAAGACAGGATGTCAGGAATAGGAAGGAATTCTGTATCATAGCACTGAACAGCCTGCTACCACATCTCTTTTAACATAGAACTCTTGCTTGCAACCTCGGTGACATCTCTGTCTTTTGGGTTCCTCCTTTATTTATGGCTATCACTGTTCTGTGTGCACACCGTAAACAAGCTTGTAGAAAGTGAACGGCACAGTGATATTTAGCTGTTTTTTTTTTTTTTTTTTTTTTTCAGTCACTGGACTGCTGAACAGTTGAAAACGGAGCAGTAATCTTTGAAACCGGTAACTCCAGTTCCAGTGGTAAGCACCTACCATGCACATACGTGTCTTGATACTTTTGAGAGTACAAAGTAAATGAAAAGTAAGAACTGAGCATGGTCGTGTATACCTCTGACTCCAGCTTTGGCACACCAAGGCGGGAGGATTCCAAGCTGAAGGCCAGAACAGGATACACAGCAAGGTGTAAGAGAATTCAGGCTCTGAAACCACAGTGATATGATTTCATCGATGTAATGTTAAACTCTGAGCCATCCGTGCGATTCAGACTCACAGCCTTCAAACCTACCTAGCCACTGCTGCTGAGACACTTCACACCAGTATTTCCTCACAGACAGGATGTCTTTGAGAAGAATGTTGCTGCAGTCAGCTCCGTAAGTTGCGCCATTAGATGAGTCTTTCACTGTATCCATGA
Organism: Rattus norvegicus; assembly: GCF_021556685.1. Classification (NCBI taxonomy): domain Eukaryota; kingdom Metazoa; phylum Chordata; class Mammalia; order Rodentia; family Muridae; genus Rattus; species Rattus norvegicus. Next base: position 61,652,651 of record NC_141541.1, read on the forward strand.
CGTAATTCAAGAGGTCCTGACATTTTAGCCTGGGTGCTCCTATTTAAAAATCAAACAAAACGGTAAAAATGCATACATCTTAAAAACAGAGAACCCTTCAAGTGCCAACTTCTTTAACCAATTCCACTCAGAAAATTATTATAAAGTTGCTCTCTCATCCAACAGGGTCTGGTAAATTCTATAGGCCCTAAGTAGAAATTCAGCAGGTTGGCTGTTTTGTTAATAAAGTTTAACTGGAACACAGTCATGTTTCTGCATTCACTACATACAGCAAATGACAAGAAAGGAGTATCTGCAACAGAATCTATATGACCCAGAAAGTTAAAAAGGAAAAAAAAAAAAAAAAAAGACATTTGCTAGATGGCTCCATTAAAGATTAAACTTACCAACCTCTAAAAATACAGCAAAAATAATGAATTTTTATACTTGATTCACAATTTGTAGTACTGGACTTAAAAGAACTCTAAGTCTCTGAGCATCTTTATGAATAAATTTATTAAAGTAATCTTGAATTATTCTAATTAGAAATAGCCTAGTAACTCTGAAAAGCAAGATTATTTCCATGACATCTACACAGCATACAAATGGCATACATGTAGAAAAGGCTGAAATTTTAACAACACAATATTTTAGATTCTGAAAATTCAGTGCTAATAAATGTTCTTTTAAAATGGGTTAAGCCACTAAACCTTTTCTTTGTATGTGTATGGGTGTTTTGCCTCCATATATGTCTCAGCACTGCATGTATGTTGTACAGTGCATGCATGAGGTCGAAAGAAGGTTCCAGATTTTCAAGAACTGAATTTATACATGGTTGAGAGCTCCCATGTGGGTACTAAGAATTGAATCCAAGTCTTCTGGAAAGACAGACAGTGTCATCTTCCCCACCCCAAATTTGTATTTTCAAAGATAACAAAATTACATTTAAAAACAAAATTATGCCAGGCACAGTATTACACACCAATAATCCCAATAGTCCTTGGTAAAGACACGATTCTGGCTAAGGTACATTCTTGACTATACGGTAAATGTAGGACTATCTTGAGACACAAGGAAACCCTATCTAAAGAAAATGGGGGGGGGGGATTTAGCTCAGTGGTAGAGCGCTTGCCTAGGAAGCGCAAGGCCCTGGGTTCGGTCCCCAGCTCCGAAAAAAAGAACCAAAAAAAAAAAAAAAAAAAAATGGGGGCAAGGGATTTAAGTTTAAAAGGGTGATCTATCTCTAGGTAATAGCTGGAGTAATGTAAATTGGAGGCTAGCCAAGGCTACAGAAATAAAAGTGTTTTATTTTTATCAAATCATACTGATACCAAAACTAAAGGGTTATCATTTCTTCAATACTGACTTCATTTTGAAATTGAACTACATGTAGACTGCAATTCAATATGCATAAGTGAATTAGGTTAGCGTTTTCTTAATGATGAGAATGGTTATATTCAGAATTATCAGGCACAGTAAGTACTCACTGACATCACAGCACAACAGCTTTCGGTCATGGCTTACAATTTCAGGCATCTGACCCAAGATGCCTCCCACACCTGTGTGATCCTTTCCTGCCATTCCTGGGGTAGCTTTCTCACAATTCTTGATTTTTTTTCCCCTTCTTCATCTTTTTTTTTTTTTTCCTCGGAGCTGGGGACCAAACCCAGGGCCTTGCGCTTGCTAGGCAAACGCTCTACCACTGAGCTAAATCCCCAACCCGATTTTTTTTTTTATATATACATTTGTTGTATTGTCAGAATATTATGGAAAGGAATAACTTACCACAAATGCCCAAGACCAACAACAGACAAGAAATTTAATTTCATAAGTATTAGGATGAAATCTTAACTTTCTGTATTCTTTATCCCAGAACATTCTCTTTCTCTGTCAAATATAATTATTTTAAAATTTATGCTATTTCCTAATTCTCTCAGTAGAGATGAAAATTCAGCGGCACAATATTTGTCTAGCATGCAAAAAACAATGAATACTATACCTACCATTGTAAAAAAAAACAAAAATGAAAATAACAAAATAAAGAAGTAAATAAAAATCTGTTTTATAAGGAGGCTGAGTTATTTATATGCTTAAGAAACCCCGGGAAACCAGTTTGCATGCCTGGTTTCTATTTTCTACACTCTGTGCTTAGTAAAGGATCAGGGACGCTGGCATTACTTTAAGTTCCTTCTTAACGATTCCCACACCCACTAGTTTGTGAATGATTTTCTTCATTCTACTTTGGATACAGTATTTAAAAAGTCTGTTAAAATCTCAGCCTGTGTTTCAATTGCCAGCCACCATTCGGTCCATGCAAATAAATAAATAGAACTGAAGAAGCAAAGCAGAATGACAGTAGCTCTCTAGCTTTACTGTAGGTCTGCTGACACTGCAAAATTCCATTTCTCAAAAAAACAAACCAGTTTTATAGTTTTTTTCCTTTTACTCCTCCCAAATCTTCCCCACCTCCCCTCTTCTCCAGATTCACTTCCTGTCTCTCATTAGAAAAGAACGGGCTTCTAAGAGACAACAATCAAACATGACAAAATAAGGTATAAAACAAAACCCATCATGTCGAGGCTGGACCAGGCAACCTGAAAGAAGGAAGAGAGCCCAAGATCAGACACGAGAATTAGAGACTCACTAGATCACACCCAGGAGTCCCACTAATGTGAAAGCTAGAATATACACACACGGCGGACCTGGTGCAGACCCGTGTCAGCCCTACGCTTGCTGCTTCTGATTCTCTGAGTTCAATTTAAAAGCTATCCTCTAAATAAAACAGTACTTTCTACCTACTTAAATGATCTAGTTTTGGCAATTTTACTTTCTGGTAAACTAACATATTGGTACACTTTTAATTGTGATCTCCATGATTTACTTAGTAACTAAAGGTATCTTTTCACTAGAAGATAAAATTGTAAGCTACAGAATTTTCTGCTGGGCAACAAAACCTGGTGTCTTTCACCAGGAACTACATGTTACAAATTAAGGTCCCAATTCTATAAGCCAACAGAACAGTGTTTGAGTGAATATAAAGCTATCACATGAGCCAAGTCAAGTATAAAACGTTTCCATGTAGCTTTCCTTTCTAAAAACGGAATCTTGAGAGGATGGAAAATTTCTTTAAACAGCTACTCATTAGATTTGTTCTACTATATCATTAGTCAACAGCCTATGTAGTTTTACTAAAAATTTACCACCAACTAGATTTTATAATTACATTTTACGTGTGTATATGCGTAGCTGTGTGCATGATACTCACCGACTGTTAAAGAGTTGGTTCTCTCCTTCCCTCACGTGAGTCCTAGGGACTATACTCAGGTTGTCCGGCTTGGCAGAAGGCCTTTTACTGCTAAGCCATCATAGCAGACCATGGATTTGCCTCATTTTTAACCTAAATTTGCTATCACAAATCCACATCCTTATCTACACAGAATGTACAAAGTCTGAAACTTCTCAACAAACATTTTCTGCTCTAGCTTTCAGTTTTAATATAAAGTCCATTTCTTTGCAAAAGCTTATGAGGATCCTGCATTTCTGCTTCAAAGACATCATTCTTGAGGTCAGCAAGATGGCTCTACTTTATGGTACTTGCAGGCAAGCCTGACTGATGATCTGAGTTCAATTTCGAGTCATGGCGAAAGGAAAGAGCCGACATCTACAAGCTGTCCTTGGACACCCATGAGTACATCATGGCAAATGCACACACGTACAAAAAATAAATGAAACGTAGGAAAAAAACTTTAAAATCCACCTTCAAAATATCATAGGTAGGGACTAAAGGTGCTTCTCAGCAAAGGGGAGCTGACCTAGCACATACAAGGCCCAGGTTTAATCCCAGTACCACACATCTATCTTCACGTACACACACTTAATTAACTATGTAAGTTCAGGATGAGAGATGTGTGATTTATCACTCACGGGGAAAAAAAAAGACTTGATTTTTAATCCCTTTTTTTCTTTAAATGATAGCAAAATATTGAGCTGTAACTGCGTTTTGACCACAAGAGGCAAGTGTTATCTCAGAATCAATAGTGCATGCCATAGGTATGAGGACCTACATTTGATCTCCCAAACCCAAAAGTTGGGCACTGTGGCACGCAGTTGTAATCTTAGCACAGATTAGACGGAAGGATCCCCGGGCCTTGTTGGTCAGCAAACTCAGCCTATTTAGCAACAAGCTCCAGTCCAACAAGAAACTCTTTAACAAAACACACAAGCTGGATGCCGCCCAACTGTCCTCTCATTCACCAGAATACCTGTTGCACCCATATACGTGAGTGAATGAATGAATGAATGAATGAATGAATGAGCGCATAGCCAGCAATGGGGCATGGATTTGCAATCCAGGCACTGAAAAAGATGTGAGGCACCTGGATCATATATCAGAGGCCAACCTGGGCTATACTGAAAGACCCTGCCTCAAAAAACAAAATTGAAACAAATATGCTGTAGACTGTGACAACTACATTATACTACAAGCCTGAGTGCCACTCTCTGAGGAATAACAAACTCAAGAATATCAGGTCAATGAGCTGAAGGAATTAGGGCCATTTACCTCAGAGGAAGAGTACTGAGGAATGCTATGGCTATTTTCAAATATATCAAATGATGTCACATTGAAATCAAATGCTAGGTTTTCTGTGTATAATTTAAGTTAGAGGGACGAGAGACATAGCTTAGTGGTTAAGAGGGTTTGATGCTCTTACAGAGGACCTGGGTTTGGTTCCCAGCACTCACATAAAACTATCCAGTCCCAGAGGATTCTCCTGATTTCTTCAAGAACTGGAATATATGGTATACCTACATACACACAGACAAAACCACTCATCACATAAATAAGCAAACCCTAAAAAGTAGTAGTAGCTGGAGAAACGGCTCAGAGGTTAACAACACTGACTGCTCTTCTAGAGGTCCTGAGTTTAATTCCCAGCAACCATATCACAAAATCTGTAATGGGATCTGATGCCCTCTCCTGGTGTGCTGGAAGAGAGCAACAGTGTGCCCACATACATAAAATAAATAAATCTTTGAAAATAAAGGAGAGCAGTAATCCATGAAGACAGACTTTTAAAAACCCCTTTTACACATTTTTGTTTATTTCCTTTGTGTGCATGCACATGCTCACACATGCTAACACATGCTCACACATGCTCATACATGCACTAAAGCACCCATGCTATGGTCCATGTGTAAAGGTCAGAGTTAGTTTTCCCCACCATTTAGGTTCTGGGGCTCAAACTCAGTTCATCAAGGTTCCTGGCAAAAGTCCCTTTAGCTGCCAAGCCATCTCACCACCTGACAGGATTTATACCTCAAAACTGTTCAGCCTCCAAATGGTTATTGAATCCCTGAGACTGCACTTCTGCTAATATGTAGAGGGACTATAAGAACAGGGGAACTGAAGCATTAATTTTTAACCTGTTCACTTCTGTTATGCTAAATTACTCTAAATTTTGATCCCACTATATTAAAAGCCAGTTTATGTGCTAAGAATTTCAAAAGGTACTTAATTTTTATGCCACTGTTATTAAGATCAAATGTATGTATGCTATGGTAACTACTGAAGCATTTGTGAGTAATGCATAGTGTTGTTTTACTTTTGTTGTTGTTGGTTTTTTTGTTTCTTTGGATTTTATTTTATTTTTATTTTTATTTATTTATTTATTTTTTTTGAGACAGGGTTTCTCTGTGTAGAGATCTCTGGCTGTCCTGGAACTTACTCTACAGACCAGGTTGGCCTCAAACTCAAGAGATCCACCTGCCTCTGCCTCCCAGGTGCTGGGATTACAGGTGAGCACCACCACACCAGGCCAATGTCGCTTACTTTTATTTGCACATTTGATGAAGAATCTGACCAGACTGCTAATCTCTTGCATCTTCTTCTGTCTGGAGGTTTGTGTAGAGGCTGAGACATTTGATTTTGCTGTTCTAAGACTTTCTGTTTCCTTTTGAATGTACTTCTGCAAAAACCTTCAAGAGAAAAAAATCATGTGCTCGTTAATGCTCACACTTTACCATTTCAAACTCTCCTGTTTATCCACCCCCCCGTCCCCCCGTGGCATCTTTTACACCACACTGTTGTACAACAGGCTCAATGAAACCACCTCTGTTCAAAGTCCAGCAAGGCACACAATCAATACCAAGCCTCACTGCAAAGCTCTTAATCTGTACCCTGCACAGTTCTCTTTCACCTTACCTGCTTGCTCAGAATGCTACTGAGGATGTTCAACTCTCCTGACATTATGAGCAGTTTGTTATAATTCCAGGCTTTAAAGGAAGGCTGTGTGGAAGATACGGAAGGCTGGCCAGGATGGATGGAAACCTGGCCTCTCTAATCAGCTTATGAAAACCGATAATAGTAATTATAATACTGCAAGTAAAATAAATGCTCAAAGAGAAAACATGTATTTTTCCATCTTATGTGCATTTAGAACTTTAGTGTCAGGCTGGAGAGATGGCTCAGTGGTTAAGAGCACTGACTGCTCTTCTAGAGGTCCTGAGTTCAATTCCCAGCAACCACCTGGTGGCTTACAACCATCTGTAATGAGATCCGATGCTCTCTTCTGGTGTGTCTGAAGACAGCTACAGTGTACTTATATATAATAAATAAGTCTTAAAAAAAAAGTTTAGTGCCAAGTTAAGAGATAACAAAAAAAACAAACTCATAAGCTTGGCAGTGGTGATCCCTGCCTTTAATCCCCACACTCAAGAGTTCAAGGGCAGTGTGGCTTTATTTTTAGATCCAGAATTTTTAAAAAACCAGTTTTAGCCAGGCATGGTAGTGCACACCTTTGGTCATGGCACCAGGGAAGCAGAGGCAGGCAGATGTCTCTGAGTTCGAGGCTAGCCTGGTCTATAGAGAGAGTTCCAGGACTGCCAGGGCTACATATAGAAACCCTGTCTCAAAAGCCCAACCCCCACCCTTGCCCAAAAGTTTATCTGTAGGTATTCTAAAACAATTTACCATTGTATGAAGGGATAGGAAGGGCTGGAGAGATGGCTCAGCGGTTAAGAGCACTGACTGCTCTTCCAGAGGTCCTGAGTTCAATTCCCAGCAACCACATGGTGGCTCACAACCATCTGTAATGGGATCTGGTGCCCTCTTCTGGTGTCTGAAGATATAGCTACAGTGTATTCATATACATAATAAAGAAATTTAAAAAAAAATTAAAAAAAATTAAAAAAAAAAAAAGGGATAGGAATACCTTCCTTACTACAATTGTTTACTTTGTTTATTTGTAATGAGCCGAACTCCTTATCTTCTTTATCTCTACCACCTTCCCAAGGTTAAAGGTGTTATACACTCTACCAACTTCTGTTAAATTCTACATAAATTTAAAATGTTTGGGGGGCTGAGGAGATGGCTCAATGGTTAAGGATCAAAGTTCAGTCCCCAGACTGCAAGTAGGACAGTTTACAACCTCTATATAACTCTAGTTTAAGGATATCCAATGTTTACTTTTGGACCCCAGGAACCTGCCTGCACACACACTTAACTTACTTGACAAGGACACAAAGACACACAAATAAATAAAGATATTTTTATATTTTCTGCAAAAACCTTTCCCCCCGAAAAGTCTTATGTTTTCAATTGTCAATGAACTTAAGCTTGAAGATGAAATTTCAATATAAAAACGTATCGACTCTGCCACAAACAAGTTGTTAAACTGCTTGAATCTGAAAGTAATCCAATATTTACTTTACCTGTTTTAGTATAATTTAACCCATGAAGTACTTATAATCAGCAAAAATAAAAATGATAAATATATGACTTACTTTTTTTTGTTGTTTTGAGACAAGATCTCTGTTAGCCCTGGTTGTCCTGGAACTCCTGTAGACCAGGCAGGCCTAGAATTCAAAGATCTGTCTACCTCTGCCTCCAGAGTACTGAGATCAAAGGCATGTGCCACTGCCCAGCAATCATAACTTACTTTTGAATCAATTTGAAACAAATTCTTATAATCAAAATGAACAAAATCCTTACTCTGTTGTTTTTGTTTTGTCTGAAGCAGGATTTCACTACATAAACCAGGCAGGACTGGAACTCAGTATGAAAGCCAGGCTGGCCTGCACCTATGCACCTCCTGCCTCAAGAAAGCAGTAGGACAGGAATCCTACAATGCATCTTTCTTAATCTTACAGGATATACATGTAATGCATTCTACTGAAGAAATGACTTAAACGTTCCCGTGTTCTGTATGTTTTAAAAACTCTTGTATAACCACAAAGGGCCAACTTCCTACGTAACAGACAATGATACGCTGTGAACAAAATTGAAGAGTAAAATGGCCTTACAAAACAGAAAAACAATGCAAGAAAAACAAACCCAAAGAGGATACCTGAAAACAGCATCCCAATTCAGATATTTCCCTTGTTTGGAGTCAGAATGCCTATCCAAATGTTGAACTGTTTCAGGATCCTGAATCAGGCGCTTAAATTTATCCACTTCTTTCTGAAAATGAAAATAATAATAATAACAACACACTATGTTAACTATCACACATTTTTTTTTCAAGAAAAACTTCTTCTATAGTGCATTACCCTTCGTTCTGTAGCCCTGTCATGTTCTAACTGCCGGCAGCAGATGAGCAGGTCATTCAGCGCTAGACTCATGGTTTAGGATTTCAGAACGTGCATCCTCACCTGTGAAAAGAAAGAAACATACATACACGATTTCATGTGAGGACTGTGATGTACCAGTAAGTTGTACTTTAGACCTGGATGGAATTATTTTAGACATTAACTATACATTGAAACCTAACTGTACACCCAGAGGCACACTATGATCAAAGGCACAATAATTTTTCTTACATTTCTATAGGACATTTTCTTAAAATACATCAAAATTAGGCTCTAATTCTCATGCGTGCTTTGCTTAGCATGATAATGTATTCTTTTGAATGAAACGAAACATTTCAGTATTATCTCTATAAAAGGAAAACAATGACTGATAACAGCAAACAATATGTTTCACATCTGCAGTGTTTCCGGTCAGGCATGTTAGAGGCATCTGGAAAACAACTGAACTATCCTGACACATGGCCTACCCTCTTGAAGACATCTGGTGATAGTGACCACCAGACAAGTATCAATGCACAGTTCCAAGTTGTAACATATGCCTCAAAGGAAATAAAAATACAGCAGGAAACCAAAGAAGAGAACAGAGTGTGTCCCAGCACATTCCTGTAATCCCATCAACAGTGGGAAGGTTAAGAAAGGAGGATCCGCAGTTTAAAGTCACCTCAGTGAGAGGGTGCCAGAATGAGCTATAGAAGCTCCTGTTTCAAAAGAAAAGAAAAAATTACAACAGTTTAGATAAGCTGTCACGAATATGTATCAAAGGAGAAGTAAGTTAACTCGATATCTGAATAAATTGGTGCCAATTACAGGAAGAACTAAAAAGTGAACATTTTAGGGACAGAGATCAGAAGAGCCAAAAGATTTAGGGAACTGAAAGACACCCAGAACTGTGCTAGCTTGCACAGCACACACACTAAAAATAGAACTGTGCAGAGATGCATAAATTCGTGAAATGTTCCAGGTTAAAAAAACCAAAAGAAAAAACAGGCTGTGGTGGTATTCGCCTTTAAACTTGGCACTCAGGAGGCAGAGGCAGAGAGAATGGCAGAGAGAGAGGCACACAGAGAGAGGCAGAGGCAGGTCTATCTGTTGAATTCAAGGCTAGCCTGGACTAAAGAGTGAGTTCCAGGACAGCCAAGACAACAGAGAAACCCTGTCTTGAAAACAAACAAACAAACAAACAAACCAAACAATGGTGGGTGGCAGAACCAAAGCTACCCAACTAGAGTAAGAGAGCTATCAGGTGAACAAACGGTACTGAGATATTAAAACAGGTAACATAGGTCCAGCTCCCAACATTCAACCGAAAAAGCTTCCTAAGCAAAAGCCCCTGAACTAACTGACAGAATCTTCCATTTGAAGGTTCAGTCAGGTTGATATGTTTTGACAATGATAATTATATCTCACCTTCCCAGATAACCCCACCTCTGGCATGCTAGTCTTGGCTAGTGGTAAAAAGCACTGGGGCTCAGTCAGGTATGGCAGTACTATATTCCCAGCCTGAGGTCCCACAACTGTGAGTTAGGGGCTAGCCTGGGTTGCAAAAGGATGGGTTCTATGGTCAGGTTGTATTGTTCCAATCCAGGTCCATTCAATTAACAGTTATCCAACCTGCAACATGCTGGTTAACCTCACAAATCTGTTTTCCGGATGCTAAATAAGAAAAGGATACCAGTATTTACCTAAGAGAGTTCATTCATCAGGCTGGAGAGATGGTTCAGTGGTTAAGAGCACTGACCGCTCTTCCAGACAGACCAGAGTTCAATTCCCAGCAACCACATAGGGTGGCTCACAACCCTCTGTAATGAGATCTGATGCCCTCTTCTGGTATGATTAAAGACAGCTACAGTGTACTTAAAGATAATAAATAAATAACTTTAAAAAAAAGTTGACAGGAGTTCGTTCATGTTCCTCCCCCCCACACACACACTGAACAAATGTTCAGTATTACTGTCATCCTGTTACTGTCTTCTCTTCCGATCAATTTACAAATCTATTTTCTCCTCTTCTTGCTCTCATCCCTTCCTATGGTTTCAATACACTGGAGACTGCAAAATCCGTTACCACTCAATAACAAAAGCTCGCTACACTTTGTGCCTTTCATGCACTTCCTTTTTTCTTAAAGCTTCCCTACCATCTTGCAGAACAATTTACACCTGGCGAGGTCTAGCGCAAAGTTGATTCTTTCAGGCTCAATTTCCACAGAAACAGTCCTTCCTCGGCTAACACGGTTTTTTTTTTTTTTTTTCCTATCACATTACCGCTCTGAAAGAGTAGTTGTCTAATAATCTGTGCCAGATTGGGGTGGGGAAGGAAGAGCAGGTAAAACATTTTAAAAGGCTCTTAGGGGTTGCCACTTACCTCACTAAAAGACAGCACAGGTAATACAACTGGCAATAAGAATTCGAACTCTCGAGGCTGTGATTTCCTAGCCAGTGCTCTTAACTACGAACAAATGCAAACCTGTAGCTTAAATAGAAATAAACGGTCTGAGACTAAAGTGTGAGATAAAAAAAAAATCTCCTAGGTCGACGAGAACCCTTAAGGTGACAGGAAAGAGAGACGCGTAGAAAGGAAAGCTCAGGCTCATGCCAACTAAGGTCTGCAGAAAGTAGGAGAAGATCATGGCCGTCCAGCAAAGAAGGGGTAAGAGGCGTCCAGAGCCATTCGGAAGCTGAGGAAAGATGGGGTCTGATGAGAATTTTCCCTCACAGAAGCCCGAGCGTTCGTTCCTCGCTCCTACCGTTGCATTCTGGCTGCCAAGGCAAACCCAGGTCGCTTCGCTTTTTCCCGCGTGCACGGATCTAGCAGCTGGTTCTGCAAGCTCGCCTTCCCGCTTCCGGTTCAAAAGCGGCAAGTTGGTACCGCAAGGGTGCCCCACAGGAAGAATTCAGCTTGAGTCGCTGCACCACTGCGCTTGCGCCTAGGGATCACGAGCTTCCCAACTCAAAACACTCGCTCCCCTCAAAACATTCAGCGGGCCTGAGGAAACGCGCCTGCGCACTGCGCACCAATGGCGCTCGACCTCGCTCCGGCAACTCCGCCCAGGGGCCGTCGCTCCCACACCCGGCCACCGGGTCCTCTCTGGCCCCAACCTTCCCCAGACGGAAATGACGACGATTCCAAGGATTACGGAGGCGGGTTTCATTTCGGCGCCTTTCTGTCTCCCGCGGAAGCGATTGGTTGGAGTGGCACGAAAGAGGCGGGACAAATTGCCGCGGGTTCAGCACCGCCAGTGGAACCGGGAGATGCGGCGGCGCCGGGACTGTCGCCGTGTTTGCTCTGAGTTGAGTCTCGTCCCTTCAGGCGGCTCCCTGTGCAGCTCGGATCATGCTGTTACCCTCGGATGTAGCCAGGCTGGTATTGGGTAAGCGCCGGCCCGGGAGGGCGGGTGATCGGACCCGGCTGAGGGGACGGAAAGACTAGGGGCTGGGGGGGAGAGTTGTCCCGGGTGGGGAAGCTTTGAGGAGTGGTCTGCTCGCGTCCAAGTTCAGGCTAGCGGAGAGGCTTGGTCCCTCGGCGGCCTCGGACATTTGAAGCTTCCTTGGTGTGGGGATGTCCCTTTTCACCGTGCTGCGCGATGGGGGCAGCCGAAGAGAGAAGGAAGCTCGGCGTGGAACACCTGGGGCCTGGATTCCGAGGCACAGCCAGGCCCGCTGGGACACCTGAAGGATTGTCGTCTGTGTGATGGACGGGGCTGTGTGTCCCCCCCACCCCACCCCACCCTTTCCCTTGTCAGAGCCGGGACTGATAAAGGGAAAAGGGGGAGAAAACCCCGCTTCCCCGGCCGCCCAGTGTTGTGGACTTTACGACGCCCTTACCCATAACCCGACCTTAGCACTAGGAATTTGGGACACAGGGAGGTCTCCACACTTCTGGCCCACCGTAGAGGCTTGAAACGCCAATTGCATATTTCAGAACGGCAGTGTGTCGTGTTCTTGAGCAGATATTTAGGAGGTACGACAACTGACTTCTGGCTGCACACGTTCTAGCCCTCGTTTTCCTCCATTTTTGAAAAGGGCTTGTTCATAGACCACTGGTCGGTCGGGGAATACTGTCTACGAGAAAGACTGTTTTCGTTGTTTGTCCTTTGAAATAATAAAACGGATTGTACTGCATGGATCAAGAGACTCTTAGGCTCAAAACTGAACAGTGACTTTGAAACATTATTTGCGACATCTTTAAAAGAAAATGGTCAGAGTATGAGGAATCCTTCCATAGTTTCCAAAGCCGTTACGAACATTTGCTTTGTGCCCTATCCAAAAAAATAAAAATTGCACGTTTGGCAGGACATATTTAAGAGGCTCTGAACGGTGAAACTTAAACACTAAAACTAATGTTTTGAATGTTTAATTTTTTTTCTACTTAATCAGACTTGGGTAGTTAACCTAAATTTATACCTGTGATTTTTAAAGTTAGCTTTCTTGTAATTCTTAAATTTATTAGGCTCATAAGAAAACTGATGAAAAGTAGACCCACAGTGTAAATATTTTTTCCCCTGTACGTAGTGTGTAGGTAAGAACTGCGACTTTTAGCAGTCTAATGATCCAAATAAAATTCCTTGATCCAAGCCTCAAAAATGGCTTCTTGAATTTGGCAGTATGAACATTGTAAAAGTAGATAATTAATATGAGTTTTTTTCCGTTTTTTTTTTTCTTCAGATTTTATGGGATGTTTAACAGCAACCCAGATTTCTCTCCATTAGATACCAGTAGGATGTCATTCCTAGCTGTAAGAAAGGGGGTAGGGAGGGGCTTTACACACTTTTACACACTGTCAGCATATCCCCTGAAGAGAAAGCCCTGCCTTGTTAAAACCTTAAGGAAATGACAGGATCTTCCTAATTGGAATAGTTAGGTTTGTGTCCCACTAACACGCTGTAACTTTGTCTCTTAATGCCTGGAAACTCTCGTTAAAAAATCATCTTTGTTATTCAGATTCCGCTTTCAGTGCCTTGAATTCCAACTCGCCTCCCATTCTGTTTTGGAATTGTGATGTCTTTCCATATGCTCTACTTGGAATTCATGTATATTCTTTTGCAAACATTGCTGAAGCATCTCAAAATGGAATCACTTTTGAGCTTGGTATATAAAAAAACCTCTACCCCTACTCTCAATTCTGTGATTTAGTATTATCTTTTTATATATAGGTACTCATCGATATACAGGGTTACTGCTTGCTCTGGTCCTTCTGTGGTACCCCCTTACCATCTTTACCCCCTGTCTTTTGATTGCCTATGGTTTTTGTTGTTTTGTTATGTTCCAAACACTGCCAGTTTTTTAAGCATAAGAGGAAAGGTAATTTCCCTTAGCATTCACTTCTTTATTCTTCTTACCCTTTAATACCAAAACATTTTTCTAAACTCCATCTCACATTGCCCAATGCCCTATGTCACCAAATAAAACCTAGTAAAACCGCTTATTACTTAGTAACCTTACTAATTCACTTTCCTCTAATTCTTCACCTTACTGCAGCACTGAGTAGTCACCTAAATGCACTATTCAACCATAGCCAGCTATTTGTTGCCTCGATGGAATTTGTCAAACTATTGTAGAGACCAAAATACATTGTTTGCTGCCTCTGGGTCATCAGTTTGGCTTTTACTATTATGTCATAGGAAATGCTCTGTGGAACTGATTATACCCAGCCCCATCTTTTCAATATTTGCACTAGGTTGGAGCATACTAAGGTACTTAAGCTTTTCTAAATATTATATATTCCTTTTCCCCTGTATTCCTAATATACTTGTATTAAAGGTTCAAGTCAAGTGTGGTATCAGAAAGTTCTTTCAGTAGCTAAGGTTGGTAATTTCTCAACTGTCCTATTAAAGTAACTTTGTTGGTGGGTAGAGATTTTGCAAAATTGATAATTATAGCAATTGTTAAGCTTATGGTTTAGTAGTATTAATTACTACTCTCTACCTCTAAATTTTCTTTCTTCTTCCTAAACTAAAACTTTCTTATTCAGTATTCTTTATCTTGGATTCAAGCAAGAGTTTTTGCATTCAAGCTTCAGAGTTCTTAGGGACTTCAAAAATAATAAATTCTGTGTGTAAAAGGAGCACTTTCATGATTAAAGGGTTTAGTTTTTGTTTTTGTTTTTTCAATTTAAGTAGGTTAGTTTCTGTATGTGTGGCATCCATTTAGAAAACAGGCACTAAGTTGTACGTTTAATGTGATAGGATTTCATGAGAAACTTGGTTACACAGGTGGTACAAAAGCTTTGTAGCTTATGTGATGAGGGAACTCATAGGTTAGTTAGCACAGCAGGAAGCCATGCTAATCCAGGAGACAAGGCAATATAAAGCAACCCAGAGGCAGCTACGTGGAAGAAGAAACTGAAGACTTGCCTGATCTGTCTAGAGTCAGAGCAAAGATTCTTGAGACAATCAGGGAATAAGGCTTCTTCCTCCTGAATTCCAGTCTGATACAAGCCCTTGCACTTTTGGCGAACTTAGTCAGAAGCTAGCTGACAGGTGAGCAGAGTAACTGCCTGTTTGAAGTCTAGCTTCTTAAATAGAGTCCTAGAAAATAAAGAATTGCTTTAAGGGCAAACAGGACCAGTACCAACATATTCTTAAGAGATCAGGAGCTGGGGCTGGGGATTTAGCTCAGTGGTAGAGCGCTTACCTAGGAAGCGCAAGGCCCTGGGTTCGGTCCCCCAGCTCCGGAAAAAAAGAACCAAAAAAAAAAAAAAAAAAAAAAAAAACAAGTAAAGAGATCAGGAGCTATTGGTTTTATTTTCATTTATATTAAAGACTGATATAATAAACATTCACCAGAATGCAATTGTGATCATCCCGCATCTTGAATAATACCTGCACTCACTGTTGACCCTTGAAGTGTTTCATGTTTATGTTACTTTATTTTTAATCTCTCATGTGTGTGCATGAACCCATACTACATTTTGGGTGTGTGGAGCTCAGAGATATTCGATTTCTTGGAGCTGTATTTGCAGGCAGTTGTAAAACACCTTAAATGGGCACCAGGAATTAAACTCAGATCCTTTGGAAGAGTGATAAACACTCTTGACTGATGAGCCATCTCTCCGGACTGGTTTTCCATGGTTCTTAACCATTTTGTCTTTTCTGTTGAAGCTTGTTAAGTATTCTTAGGTTTTATTCAGTACTCGAACAGGGCATCATCCCCAAACAAATTCCTACATACCTGCTGTCATTACTTTGGGACAGACGTATCACTCCCTTGACCAATAATTCTCCATGAGTAGTAGTAAATTCTTAAGTCTGGATCTTCCCATAAACCAAGCCATTCCTATTTTCTCAATACTTTTAGCTTTTCCTAAGTTAATCTCTTCTAACCCCATGCAAATTATAATTTGTGGGTCAAAGCTATACATCTTATGTTTGTAGATTTAATACTACAAGACACTGTTACTTAGTAAGAACTTATTCCTTACATTTATATTCTTTCAAGGATATGAAAGCATCAGTATTGGGCGATCAGTATGTGAAGGAGATGTTTACAGAAGTAGAGCTTTAGTTCTTGCTTTCTTTAGGATCCTTTTTGTCTTTCCCTAAAATGCCCAAGCTCTTAGAATGTTCCCCAATATATTGATGCCCCTTGATATAGTTAGGATTTTATCTGTCATGTGACTGGTTATGATCAGATGGCCAATCAGATGGTGGATAGGCATTTTTGTAGCACATAACCAGTTAATCTTATAAACAGTGGCATCATTGAACATTTTCAGGTATTTTCTCCATTGGTTTTGAGCGCTTAAGACAAAGTAAAACAGAACTTAACAAATTTAAGCAAGATTAAAGCTCAAATTTTATCAAAGCATATTTTAAGAGTAGAACATAATGTGTCTCAGATATTTCTAGATGGCTATATATTTCTATAACAAAAGAAGTAATATAGCATTCTCACAGAGCCTTTTCTCAAATACACTATGCAAGCTTGCAGTGTATCATGTGATATTATTTTCCCAAGGTATGCTAGCACAATTGGTCATATATTTTACTTGAGAGTGTGGAAAAATTATATTAAATTCTGTCTAAGGCATTGCTTTTCAACCTTCATTTTGTTGTTAGACCCTTTAAGGAGTCTTTGGAATTTTTTTTAACCACCTTTCCCACAAATATTTTTAATGTCACAAACTGTACATCTTATATTAGATATATATCTCTTGTATTGCATAAAAATGAGGTTTTCCTATTTCTCTCAGGAGCAATTTCTATCCTTTTAGGATGATAACACTTCTTAGGAATGTGTGTTCTCCAGGAAGGAAGACTGTTTAGGAGTTCTATTTCATAACGACCACCTGTCACAAGTGTCAAGTGACCGAATACATCTAGGTGATTAATGCTTTTAGAACTCTTTACAACGAAAAAAAAAAAAAAAAAAAACATTTTTAGTGGATCTAAGCCAAATCCAAAACCTGAAGAAAAAATTCCAAGTACCCAGATTCCAAGGTGATTTCTTCAGTGGTTTACTTAATGTTTTAAATTTGTGTTCACAGAATCCTATTGCCACCTCATTCATTCCAAATAATACTTTGGGAAAACTGAGGTATCTTTTTAAGCTGTTTATATTTCACAAACAGGAAACGGCTTTTTTGCAGTTGAATTTTATTATTTTGTGTAAGAGACAAAAACAGCAGCATGTGACAGTGGCTGTGCACATGTGTGGCAGTCAGTCAGAAGATAACTTTCAGGAGATGGCTGCCTCCTTCCGCCATGGACTCCGGGGTTCACACCAAATCATCAGACTCGCGGAGCAGATGCCTTTAGCGGCAGAAGCTATCTTGCCAGGCCAGTTGTATCATTTTAATTCATGTAATTTGCAATATGATTTTCAATGATAGCAATCTTAAAGTAGGGATAATCTGAAATAAAGGGTTTGTTTGGAGGTTTTGCCAGTTTTGGTTTGTTTTCGTTTATTTGTGTGGATTTTTTTGTTTTGGGTTTTTTAAATTTTTCCTAATGCTTCTTATGCTCCAGGAAATATTTGAATATTTATTTGTTTTTCTTCATATAAGTTAGAAGTTAGAAAACCTATTTCACCTATTTGTGGACTACAAGAAGAAAGTGATAAGTTAATTCCTGAGCCATAATGGTTCCTAAGAGAGGACTTGTTTTGTGCTCTTCCCATTTTTAAAACTCATGTGGCGGGGTTGGGGATTTAGCTCAGTGGTAGAGAGCGCAAGGCCCTGGGTTCGGTCCCCAGCTCCGAAAAAAAAAGAAAAAAAAAAACAAAAAAAAAAACAAAAAAAACTCATGTGGCTTTGTAGGCCCTTATGAGGGTTGTGTTTAATTTTATTTATTTGTATGTATCCAACTGTTTTGACTGTGTGTATCTGTACTATATGCACACAGTGCAGAGGATCAGAAGAGGATGTTGAGGCTCCTGGAACTGGAGTTAAAAATGGTTGCTAGTCATAGTCTAGGTGAAGATCTGAGCGCAGTCCTCTGAAAGAGCTGCAGGTGCTCTTGGTCAAGCTCCCACTTTGCTTCTGTTTGTTTGTAGTTAGAACTGAGTATGTGCATGTGTCCAAGTGAGGAGACTTAAAAGTTTAGAATAGGAAGAGGCTTTAGGAACCATTTATTAAAGCTAAGAAAATGTTTCAGTCATTATATTTACCAGCACTGAGATAAATAAAATATACTTAGGCTAGAGAATGTAAGGGGTTGCTTACAGTTATTGCATATTGCAGGAGATTTCCAACTGTAGGCAAAGGGAATATAATAAAGGATTTTTTTTTTTTTTTTTGGTTCTTTTTTTCGGAGCTGGGGACTGAACCCAGGGCCTTGCGCTTCCTAGGTAAGCGCTCTACCACTGAGCTAAATCCCCAGCCCCAATAAAGGATGTTTTATGAGATTAATTTGAAGGGTGGAATGGTCAGAGAGCTACAATAAAATTAGGATGCGACAAGTAAAGCTCCACAGAGTATGTTAGGAGTTTATAGTGGGTTCTTCCCCTGCAGTGTATAATTGACACGCTAAAATTCGGGGGACTTATATTTCTTTCTTTTTTTTTTTTTTTCTATTTTTCGGAGCTGGGGACCGAACCCAGGGACTTATATTTCTAATATGGAATAGGACCACTAATTCCAACAAAAAGCACATACTGATAACAGGCACTCTCAGCTTCCCCATCCTCTGATTACCTGCTTTTATGTGTGAATTTGCTGTTTATGGACATCACACATAATTGAAATACTGTGGCTTTCATGTCTAACTTCATTTAGCATGCTTTCAAGAGTATTCAGGTCATGGTGGGTGTTTCGATTTTTGTCCCAGTGTATATTGGTAAAATCAAGTTCTAGTTTGATTTCTAGGATCTACAAGGTAAATGATATGCAATTTTTTTTACATTTTAAAAGTTGTTTTGCTTTATCAATGGTATCCTTATTAGCATAGAAATTTGAAATGTCGATATTCAGCTTGTCTCTTTCTTTGGTTGCTTGTGTTTCAAGTGCTATACTTGAATATATCAATGTTTAATCATTATATCTTTGTTCAATCCGAGGCCAAAAAAATTACTTCTTTCGTTGTTTCTGTTTTGAAACAGTTTTATAACCTTTGCCTTTACAGCTAGGTATTTGATTTTAGGGGAGTTAATTTTTTAATATAGTGATGTTTGGGGACCAGCTTCATTTTTGCAAGCAGATATCAACTCGTGACAGCATGAGTTACTAAAAGACTATTCTTGCTAGGTGGTGGTGGCTTATACCTTTACTTCCAGAAGACAGAGGCAGAGAGATCTCTTGAATTTGAGTCCAGCCTGATCTACAGAGTGAATTCCAGTACAGCCAGGGAAACACAGAGAAAGTCTGTCTCAAACAAACAAAACTTCTTTTCCTCCAATGAGCTATTTTGATAACTTTAATACAGAGCCAAGTGGTTACCAACCTTTAGCCCTCACTTATGGTTGGAGTTCTTATTGGAATTAATATCAAGAATATCCTTCTGACTTAACACAGTGTAAATAGATCTCTCTTTGATTCGATGAGACATGAAGTGGCTGGTCAGATAAGTGATGCTAATGGAATGTGGATTTGGGTAATCCAGTAAGCATGTGTCTCCATCCGCTCACCTAGTAATCGTGGAAGTCGGAGTAGTGGAGTGCACGTACTCTTTCTTTGCTGGTTTCTTCCCCGTGGCCATTGCTTTATGCTGCAACACAACTACAGAAAGGCTGTAGAACAACAGCATGTTTTGCTGGAGACTCCACTTGGCTTTCCTACATACTCTAGCAATTTTAAGAGCTTCTTACCAAAAGTACAGAGTTTACTGAAAGTGTTCAAACTTCTATTCTTCATTTAGGTTACTTACAACAAGAAAACCTCACATCTACTTGCCAGACTTTTATTTTGGAAAGTTCAAATTTAAAAGAATATGCAGAACACTGTACTGATGAAGGTTTTATTCCAGCCTGCTTACTGGTGAGTTACTTACTCCTTTCAGGAAATGTTCATTACTAACCTACGCAGAAGACTAAAGCAGAGCCTTAACGTGAGCTTTTGAAGGAGGCACCATGTGTGCCATATGTCTGCTGTCCTGATTGGGAACCTAAGATAATTACAGGATCACTTGAGCCCAGGGATTTAGGGACAGCTTGGGCAACATAACAAGACCCCTGTCATTCATCAGCCAAGCCAACTTTGGCAAAAAGCTCCATGGCTTATCACTGTCTAATTCACATAACTGAGAAACAGATTTAGCCAGGTGGTATACATCTATAATGCAGGTTTTAGAAAGCTGAGACGGAATGATTATTATTACTTTTAGACCAGCTTGGGCTACACAGGAAGACCTAATAAAAAAGTTAAATTAAAAGATTACTGTCACCTCTTTTTGTAGGTATACAAATATAAAAAGAATACTCTGGAATTACAGTTTTTCATATGGTACTAGTAGTTGTGTTAAAGATGGCTCCTTAGGGGGTTGGGGATTTAGCTCAGTGGTAGAGCGCTTGCACGCAAGGCCCTGGGTTCAGTCCCCAGCTCCGGGAAAAAAAAAAAAAAGATGGCTTCTTGGTGGAATTTTAACTATTAATGATCATTTTTCTATAAGAAGTCTAAAAGAGTCTACAAAACTGAAGTTTACCAAGGACACGGGATAGAAAATATGCAAGATTCCACTCTGCTTTTACATACCTGCAGTGAAGACAATGGCCAGCCAATATCTGCATTTTATACCTCCCTGAGTTCCAGGGAAGTTGGGCATCTACCCTGCCCCACTTAAATGAGGAAACTTGCAGCTCTGGAAAGTTAACGCCTTCATGTTAAAACCCAGGGCTAGACAGTGGCAGAGCCAATGCAGGATGGTGTGGTCCAGTTAATGGCACCCTTCTCAACACGTCACCCTGCCTTTGTGCTTTCCGTGTTTTTCTATGAAGAGAAAGGAGGGAGGAGAGACTGGGCTTGGTTCTGAAAGCTGCTGCACATACTGCAGACGAGTGGGGTGTGCACAGCACTGTTGTTCCTGGACTCTGAGGCCAGTGGCCTCTGTCTTCACCTAGAAGGAAGGGACAGTTATTTCACTTTTTACAGTACCTAATTATAATAACAACAAACAGAGTGCTTGAGTAATCTAGCAAAACATATGTGTGATGTTTGCTAAGATACACAACTGTCTTTTACTGGAGTTCCTTGGGATCATATTCCCTCGTTTGGCTTTCTTAGATGTTTGTATACCCAAACAAAAATAAAATAAATCTCGAAGAGTCAGAACACTATATATCATTTTAAAGTGTCAAGATTAAGAAAAAAAACTGGAAAACTCACATACCAGAAGAGACTAATGAAACATAATGCTTAAGTATAATCTAGAATTCTAGATTCACATTTCAAGAAAACTTCAAATGCTGAATAAGTTCCAGTACGTTTAGGGCTGATAAAAGGATTCTGTTCTTATAAGATGCCAATACTGTAAGGAACTGAGAATAGGCTACTGAACTTTGAACTGTCTTTAGGCTCTTCATTGAATTTTAAATTCTAAAAACAAAAATCTTGAGAAAAGTTAAATTAAAACTTAAAAAGTACAGAAAGGTAGATACTCATGTCCCTTTTTAAAGACTTTTTTTTTTAATATGTGTATTTGTGCATGTTTGTGTAAGATTATACACACATGAATACAGGAGCTCTCAGATCAGAAGAGGGCATCAGATCTCCTGCAGTTGGAGTGTTTGGGTAGTTGTGAATTGTCCAATGTTAGTGCTGGGAACTGAACTTGGATCTCTGAAAGGGTAGTATGCTCTCTTACCCTCTGGACATCTCTCCAGATAAGTAAACTGAGATGCTAAACATTAAACCAAATCCACAATGTTCTTATAATTCATAGCAATAGATCTTTACTGTGTTACTTTCTCTTAGTATTTTTCTTAGTTTGTTTTCAGAACAGTAGTGAAGATAAGAAATAAAATGGCATGATAAAAAGAGAAGGAGGGGAAAGGGATATTCGGTGACAATGACTTCATTCATCCTTGTACTGAGAGGCCAAAGGGAAGGGATATCTGTCTTTACCAAATCAGTGACTCTCAACCAGTGGATCGCAACACATGGGGAGCTGTCAAACAACCTTTCACAGGAGTTGGCTAAGACCCTCTAGAAACAGCTGTTTACATTTTATTCATAACTAGCAAAATTACGGTTAATAAAGTAGCAATGAAAATAATGTTATGGTAGAGGGTCACTGCAACATGAGGCACTGTATAAAGGCTCACAGTGTTAGGAAGGTTGGATGATATCAGTGGAGATGACTGTTACTATACAGAGGGGAACCATTTCTTTAGCCAATCATTTAGCAATAACTAGTTACTGGTTATTATTAGGGGAAAAACACAGGGAGTGATTACTTAGGTAAATCTCCTGCCTTCTCAAGCCTTATGGTGGGGAAATAGCCTCCATCTGAGCTATATCCCAGTTTCTTTTTACTTCTTTGAGTTGGGATCTTTCTAACTTACTTGAGCTGGTCTTGAACTTTCTCTGTAACTCTGATAGAACGTGAGTTTACAACCCTTGTGCTTTACCTTCCCGAGTACTTAGGAAAACAGGCCTATACCATATGCCTTAATCTCCCAGTACCAAGGAAGCCGTGACCCGCCTGGGATTTATAGTAAGACACACACACAAAAAAAAGAGTGTAGTGTTGAAAGTTGAGCCGGAAATGGAACGTAATTGCCACAGTTATATATATGTCTTCAATATTGTTTAAAATAAAAGTTTTATACTACGTCTGCTGTCAGTTTCTAGGTATTTAAAGAAATTGTTGCAAGCTGTTACTACTTTGAAATCAGAACTCTTGGCTCCCAAATCCTTGCTCTTTTCTAACCTTAAGTGTATGATTATGCTGTTACAACAGAGTACTCGTGAATCGTAGTCCTAAGGAAAGGAAAGGAAAGGTGTGTAGGTATACTGACAGAAACAGGAACAGAAATGTCCTGCTCCTTAGGAAGAAGATCTCATACACTCGTTTTTAAAACTTCATTTTTACATGGTTTACATGGCTTTTAGGTCAGCCAGAACAGGTTCGGTGTGGGTTCTTACTCTTTCTTTTAAACATTATAACAAAGTACTGCCTCCTGGCTGGAAACTGACTCCTGTCACAGTTCAGACAGGCAGAGCTCTGTCCTCAACTGTGCTACACACACCTTTAGTGAATGTTGGTGACCTGCTTCTCTGCCCTTTCTCACAGGAGTTTCTGCAGTCTAGATCTTTCATTGCCATTTATGGTGGGAAAGTGGTAAACTGTATGACTTTGGTAATGCTTAATCTTTTTGTCTTTCAGTCCTTATTTGGAAAAAACTTGACAACAATTTTAAATGAGTATGTAGCTATGAAAGCAAAAGGTAAGAACTTGGATATTGTTGTTTTAAGATACTGTCTCATTAAAAGCCTTGAGAAAACGTAATCTTATTCTGGTAAGATATGTTTTTCTGAGCTGGGTGGTGGTGGTGCACACCTTTAGTCCCAGCCCTCGGAAGGCAGAGGCAGGCAGATCTCTATGAGTTCAAGGCAAATCTGATCTACAGAGTGAGTCCTAGAACAACAGGGCTACACAGAGAAACCCTTTCTTGGGAAGTGAGGGGGGACTATATATTTTATTAGGAAACAATTTATTTCTGCTTATATTGAGTAAAACCAGTTCTAAAATTCCAGATGTTAGCTAACCAACATAAGCCAAAACTCATATTTTAAACTGAAGTAAAGCTTAGCTCTAGGTTATTTATAATTAATTGCTAAAATTCTTTGACCTGGTAATTTAATTTTGGCTTCTGTGTAATATGAGACTAGGCATAGGACTTGGTCAAAAAATTGGCTGATAGTTAAAAACATAAAATAATTCTTCAGATTTCGATAAGTCAGAGGGGAATTACTTATTCTCTTGCTATTGTTCCTATAGTTCATATCAAAACTATTACTGTTTGATTGTCCTAAGAAAATAGCCAGAGGAAAAGTAGCTTTACCTTTTTTGATGATAATTAGATGTGCAAGTATCCTGTTAGCTGCTTTGCGTATCTCAGTGTTTAACTCAATAAAAAGTATTGCTCATAGATGTTTTTAATAAAGATATCAAGGGTTAAGTTAGCACACATAGTAGTTTGTATAACTTTCTGATAATATTGTTTCCCTTTCTCTAATACAAAGAAGATATAAGATTATTAGCCTTAAAAGTTATTTAGATACACTTTCTCATTTGTATTAGATTTGCTTCTCTGTGGTTTAAAAAATAAAGCCACCTCATTATACATCTGCACACTGTTACAAAGGCTTATTTCTCAATTCGCCATGTAACTTCAACAACTTAGAGACAAGGCTTTTTTGTCTTTTCCTGTTATTGTCTGTGTCTTTGTTCACATTGAAAAATGAATTTTTTCAACTGAGTTTATTTCCTCTTATTTAGAAACATCAAATGATGTCCCAACAATAATGTCATCTCTGTGGAAGAAGCTGGACCACACGCTCTCTCAGATCAGGTACTGTGTCCTTAAAGATGTGCTGATTTAGGAATGCAAATACACTTAAGATCTTGTAAAAATTTATCCATGTAACATCCTTTTAACTTCAAAGTTTTCTAGAGAGTAATCGAGGTTTGTATTCTAAATTTGAAATAATTTGGAACAAGTCGAATACTTTTAATTATTTACAAATGAGGGAATTTTAATATATAAAAATTTAATGACATTCTCAACTTTGCATACCAATTTAAAAACAGTTTAGACCTAGATACAAATTCCTTTAGACAACCATTTCTTTGTTACATATTCAGAGAATTGTTGACTTCCTGCCCAATTGATTCTTTCTGGAATTGTCTAGTATTTTCTCATGGTATGAATACTTAAACTGTCTATGTAGTTCACAGTCTTGGGATGCCAGTTTCAGCGTCCTTGAAAAGAGGCCAGCCTTGTTGCCATAAGTTTTGGACATCTCTTATATGATGACAGTATCTCAATGAAAAACCCTTCCTCTCAAAGCTACAAGTGAATATTTCATATAAACTTCAGTAGAGGCCTCATTTTTACCCTCTGGCTAGGCTAATAGCTCCAAGTAGTTTTGTCCTAGCAGTGAACCACATCTTATTTGCTACTTTTGTGATTATATTTCTTACCCTAACTCATTCTTCTGCCCTTGGAAATAATCTACAGAAGATTTTTACAGGGTCTGGAGAGGTGACTCAGTCAGTAATAGTGTCTGCTATACCAACACGAGGAGCTGAGTTTGGCTCCCCAGGACTATGTACAGAACTATATGCATGTAGTACATGCCTATAGATAGCCCCAGGACTATATAAAAAAAGGCTCTTTTTTTTTTTTCTTTTTCTTTTCTTTTCTTTTCTTTTTTTTTTTGGAGCTGGGAACCAAACCCAGGGCCTTTTGCTTGCTAGGCAAGCGCTCTACCACTGAGCCAAATCCCCAACCCTCAGCTCAAGACTCTTAAAGTCACTGAATCTTGAGGGTTTAGTGGGGAGATGTTTGTTTTAGTGGGCTGTTAGCTAAAAATAAGATTCATTTTACACAGGTTTTCTCAAAATTTTTATGTTAAGTTTTGTGGGTCTTGGTGGAGATTTGATGAATTTCACAGGAATCAGACATGGTGTCTATGATTGCTTATTAATACGTTAAAAATAATTATAATAATAAAAAAATAATTATAATTTAGCTTCTACTGTGAATTTTCTATGTGTGCTTTTCTGTATATATTGAGGTTTAACAAAATAATTTCATAGTCATAATGTAACAGCAGGATTCCTTGAACTCTGAGGTTCTAAAGTATTGATATATGAATAACAGTTTTTAGGAAAGTTTCTACCATTACAAAATTGAATTGAGAATGCTATATCTATATGGAGGCTACTTAAACATAGCACGTTTCTGAAGATGGGCCAAGCTATACCTTAATATCAGAACATTCCAGTGCATATTGATTAAATAGGAATTTAATCACCAAAACTATGTTGGAAGAGTATTTATATGGTTCTGTTTTTCTTCTAAAAGAAATCACAGTAGGATACCGCAAAAGACATGTAGACTCTTTATCTCAGGGAAATCACCATTTAACTCATAATTTACTTCAGGTCTGATGGTAACTAAGCCAGAACATACCTCATTGAAAAGTAACTTAAAAATAACTACCGTGTTTTATTTGTTAGGAGCATGCAGAGTTCTCCAGGGTTTGCTGCCCATCAGAGAGGTTGGTATTTAACTTTCATTAATGTTCAGCATTACTTCACCGTCTGTCTCATGAACATTTTAACTAACAATATATGTGTGCTACATCTATATTCTCTTTAAATTGCTCTCTTAGTACATTCATTAGACATGTTCATGTATTAGAGTTGAAGGGGTTTGAGGTGTGGCTTAGTGGTAGAGTGCATGTATAGGTCCCTGGATTTAATCATCAGCAATATAAAACAAAGTTAAATAATCTGCATATGTGCAAATACATAATTTTTGTGTATGTATTTATGCTTTAAAGCATGTCCTACTTTTACTCTTGTATGTCAAGTGGTAGGTAGCATCCTTGATCAATCTATAATTTTGAATATCTTAACTTTGAGGGAACATTATAACATTATAGGTTATGGCAGAATGGGTGTGCTTTGGGGTATGTAAAGTTGTAATGTTTGCATTTCAGTTTATGTTTTTCAAGGCTATCTTTGAATCTATAACTCTAACATGTTATAGTGTATAGGCCATGCAACATAGTGTCTTGGTCAGATTCTGAAACTCCTCTGACACTAAGTTAACTTGGAAATATTCATGTGTTTCAGCTCGAACAAGAAATGGAATTGCAGAAATCAAGCGGCAGCGATGGCTGGCATCTCAAGCAGCTCCCGTTAGCTCAGAGTTGCTGGTTTTACCTTACGCTTCAGGACAGTTCACCACTTCTCCTTTGGCAGCCACACAAACTATCAAACCAACTGGACAGATTTCAACTCCAGTGAGGTCAAATATTGTGGTGGTCAACCATTCACAGACACAAAATACTGTAACTAGTAAGTTTAAGTTTTATTCTTTAAATCCAGCTCATCCAAGAAACCTTGTCTTACTTTTAAAATATGAAACCATGGCCCAAGAGAGGTGAAAGAACTTGTAAAGATAACAGAGAGTTGTTCGGCCACAGAATGTAAGCACAAACCTGGGATTTTTTTTCTCACTGTTATATAAAACTGACTCACCTGTGGAATCCCAGCAGTCAGGAGAATCAGAAATTCAAGTCATGTGATATATGCCTTCAAATAAAAATATTTTTACTTAAAGTCTAGAAGTCATTGTAGCTGAGGTCTACAGTTCTTTCTGTTCTAATCGAAATCTAAACCAACCTTGAACTTGTCTAATTTTCAATTATAGGGTAATAATTGGAAAGACCTGGTTGTAATTTTAAGTAGAATGTACATTATATTCCACCATCTCTTTACTGTGATTGTCAGTGTGTCCTGGAATATATTCCCACTATACCACCATCATTATGTGCTAGATATTCTATATATTCTCAGCTGAGTCTCAGATGTAGAAATAGTTAGAAATTATGTTCTAGTCCAGACCATGCTTGTTGTATATATACTTATTGAAGTGAAAACAGCGTAGCAAGAAGTAGGAAGCTGGTTTAATACTTGCTTTGGGATTAGAAATCAGGGTTCATCTTTTTATTTCTTATCGAGTAATTTTGCCACCCATTAAGATTGCTCATTTCAGGCATAATGGGGTCGCCTTTAATCCCAGCAATGGGGAGACTGAAGCATGTAGGTCTTTGAGTTTGAGGCCAGCAAGGTCTACAGAGAGTTCTAGCTGAGGCTACACAGAGAAACCCTGCCTTGAAAAATAACAACAAAAAGATTGCTCATTTCTGTCTTTCTCCAAATCCTGTCCTATACTAGGAGCATTCAGTTGATTCTTTCTATATTTTTCTTTTTGTTTCCTTTGTATTGTGACAAGTGTCAACCGTAAGTGTGTAGGGACTGGACTGCATTCGTTTTATTATCTTGTATATGCCTTGCTCTGAGTGGTACTCAGAAAATGTTTTCTGAATTTTAATATTCAATAATAGTATCTAATGTTTGTCATCTCATTCCAAGTTTATAAAATTTGTATTTCTTTGGCTTACTGTGTTTTCTTAAGATACAGCTGGAGAATCTTTGAATATCATTCCTGGTCCTCAGGAAAGGAAAACTCAAACCAGTTTAATGTCTCCTGGTAGACGTAAAAGGTAATTACTTTATATAATCAGCACATGGCCAGTAGCCACTTAAAAACAGACAAAAGGGGGTGGAGAGATGGCTCAGCGGTTAAGTGCTCTTCCTGAGGTCCTGAGTTCAATTCCCAGCAACCACATGGTGGCTCACAACCAACTGTAATGGGATCCGATGCCCTCTTCTGGTGTGTCTGAAGACAGCTACAGTGTACTCATATAAATAAAATAAATAAATCTTTAAAAAAAACAGGCAAAAGATAACTTAGTGTATACTTACATTGTAAAAAAATTAATAAGACTAGATTAAGTTCTTGAGACTATTCATTCCAAAATGCATCTTTTCCAGTATTGTGGTTCACTGAATTTGAGTTGTGTCTTTTAATATTGCTTACTGTTCACTAACTTTCTGTAGTGGTGTGCATAATCGTGGTACAGCCTATGAAGGATCTTAACTCATTTGTAGTGTTTTCTTAAATGAATGTAATGTTAGTTTTATGGTACAAAAGAACATATGGAGGTAAATCATGACGGCCTGCTTTTGTATTGTATATGTATATTTTTCCTGGTCTGCTTCAGCCTGTATTTTAAAAAAATACCAGAGGTCAGAGTTCTAAATGGTTTTTCTCTGATTCTTCATCTGCCACCAATAGTTTTTTCTTTTTCTGATTAGAGTTTTTAACTCCTCAATTCAAGATGACTTTATTGTCAGCTTCCTATATTACAAAGCTGTGTAACTTTTAAACCATATAAAATAATAAACATTCATAATAACATTTTAGAAGCTTTGAACTTTTATTATAAAGTTCATGCATATTTAAAACTTTGTTCATAAGCCCACTGGTCCAGGGGATTGCTTCCATCGTTAGCCTGGTGGTAGAGCGTGGAATGTAGCTGGGGAAACACGTGCCCAGCATGGATGAGGTCCTGGAATAAATTCTCATTACCACTAAATAAAGAAGGAAAAGGGATAGAAGTACAAAATTTATACACGTAAGAACACACAGGGAATTTTTGTGTTTTTTGTGGGGGGAACTTGGTTTTTGTTTTGTTTTTTTCATACGTTTTCTTTTTTTTCTTTCTTTCCTTTTCATCTTTTTAGTTTGTTGTTCTTTAATAGAAGTCAGGTTCATTACATCTGAATCCATGTCTGGGAATGCTTTTCTGCTCTTCTGTCTTTGTTCTTATGGAAAGAGAAAAAAATGTGTCTGCTACATGATGATCTCAAAATTTGTATATATATCATCGATCTGTTAAACAGGTACTAAAAGGCAAGGTTTATGGTTTATTTCAGTGAATCACAAAAGAAGAGTCTCCCGTCATCTGGAGCACATTCATCAAGGAATCTTCAGGATCCAAATGCATTTGCAGTAGAAAAAGTAAGTGACCTTCCTAAAATGTGAGTTCAAAATGTTCTCAAACTTGAAAATACTGATGTATGTATTCAAACTAAGTGTATTTATATGTTTGGTATGAATATGAGAGCAGCAGATTGCCTGTTGAGTAGGGAATTGTAACTGGAAAGTAGCAGTTAGAGAACACACATGTGGTAAATGAACCAAGTAAAAATTATTTGTGATTGCCAGTTCCTGCAATTTAGTTGAACATTTTACCTGGATCAGATAATTGAAGACCTTGTGTGACGTAGTACAATAAAAAGTGTATGGATGGTGTGAAAACTAAGTTGGTGAAAGACCTGTGATATTTCTGAATTGCAATATTCAGGCCCAAATGAAGATGGAGGCCCCAGAACTTGGTTTCTTTGCACTGATGATTATCAAAACCAGCCCCTGCTATTGATTTTGTTTTGTGACTTTTTTTAATTATTCATTTAGAGTTGAGGTCGTGTCGTGTAGTCCAGATTGAACTTAAACTCCTGACTTCAGCTTATAATTTTATCTCAGTTCCACAAATTGCTGGGACAAAAGGTGTTGATTTGGGTTTGGTTTGGTTTTCCGTGATTAATGTAATATTCTTTCCTATCTTTTACTAGTCTTGATTTCTTTTTCAGCAAATGGTCATTGAAAATGCAAGAGAGAAAATATTAAGCAACAAATCTCTTCAAGAAAAACTAGCAGAAAACATAAATAAGTTTTTGACTAGGTGAGCTATCTGATTCAAATCTGATTGTTTTTACCTAATCACCCAACTGCACTAACTGTTTTCTTGATTTTTCTTCTGTGTTACAGTGATAGTAATATTGCTCAAGTACCTAAACAGACAGAAAGCAGCCTGACAGAGCCAGAAACGTCAATTGATGAACTCCTAGGACTTCCGGTATGGGTAGATGTGTGTGGGGATATGAGTGTGTGAGAGAGTGTGAGAGAAGTATAATTAGAATGCAGTGGTATTTTGGTTTTATTTTAAAATCATTGCCAAAAAATTACATGTATACAATCTAATTTAAAGTAATTAAAATAGACTGTTCGTTCATCACAGATGTAATCTGTTTCTGAACACATTTGAATAGTAAATACAATGTTTAAGCCAGCAGATATCTTGGCGTCTGTTGGGATTGGAGGAAACAAACACAGACTGAGAGTAGTCTAACTGCGCCTGTCTCCATACTTTGAAAACTCTGTAGACATTAAATACCTTGCCAAAGGGATGTGGCAATGGACTTGACCTAATTTGCCGAAACTTCAGGCTTCTCAGCTCTTACAGCAGTGAACTTACAGCAGATAGATGGCTCCAGAGAGCTCAGCTCTGGAGTTACAGATGATGGACTTGCCTAGCCAGAGAAGAAACAGTTTAGGACTATTGACAACTGTACTGTATACACCATTGGCTACTCTAGAGTATATGAACTCAGAGTAGGAAAACTTAGCAACCTGCAGACTGAGAGACAAGTAAAGCTGAAGTAAAGACAGCTGCCAGATAGAAAACACTTAGCCAGGATGTATTAGGATCAGCATAAACCATAAGATATAGAAGTTCCCAAGAGAGTCCCACCCTGAACCTCTGTACTCATAGATTAAACGGAGTAGATTTTAAAAAGGTAGATTTTTTTAAAGAGTTGCTTCAACTTTTTTTTTTATATCTCCTTCACTGTCTAAGCTCAGCAATTTTCAACATTTCTTTATCTTCATTATTCCTAGAACTCCTTTCAGGAGTCTCTCACCCTTCATATGTGGGAAGTTGATTCTGGGATCCCTGACTTGTGATTACCCCTCGTTTCTGGTCTCGGGATACCTCATCTTAGTATAGTGTCTACTATAACCCTCCAAAGCACAGCAGCTGACAGCAGGCCATCTTTCCTACCGCCTGCTGGCACCATGGAGCACTTACTATCTCACCAAAACCTCCATGCCTTTGAGGCTTTAAAACTGGGCTTGTCTTGTGGATGTGTAGGATTGCTGGTTTCTTTTTCACTCCTGACTTGGCTTCATCTTTGGGCTGGAGCCATGTGCTCATTCCTTTTTACTCTGTCACCTAACAGTTACCTGACCACCCGTCTGCTGTGGGACATTGCTCTGCCACACTGTCTCTTTGGAGTAGAGTCCGATCGTTCTTCTCCTCGCCCTCCTCATTTGCTAGTTTGTAATTCTCTAACCCGGGAGTTAGTCTCTTTAAATAAATAAGCCTGGCATTACAATCAGAAGAAAATGTCTGAAATATTTACATGTAAATGTCAACAATGACAAATGTGAATAAGTTCTCTTGTATTAAACCCATACTAGTTCTATTTTTTTCATGCCTTCATTAATCTACAGAGTGAAATCCACATGTCTGAAGAAGCAATACAAGATATACTGGAGCAGACAGAATCAGACCCAGCCTTTCAGGCACTCTTTGATCTATTTGACTATGGTAAGTATTAGGCATTGAGTTAACAAGGAGATAAATTTTTCTCTACTGACTTGAGTAACTAACTCAGTATTAAGTAACATCACCCAGGGCTTCTGACAAACTGCCTATTTCCTTATAGCAAATGACGGACATGGGAGAGGGGTCTTTATTTTATTTTTACTTAGGAAGTTCAACTACAAAAGTAGAGGTTTTTTTTTTTCTTTTTGGGGTTTGGGTTTTGCTTTTGTTTGTTTGTTTGTTTGTTTGTTTGTTTTTGAGTATTTTGACCAGTCAACATGAGCTGTGGTGAGCCTGTTATAGAACAGGTAAATATAAATGAATCCCCAAAATGCAAAGTATTCAGCATTACAGTCAGAACAGTCAATAGTACCAGTGTTTTCTGGTACTAAAATCTTTCAGAAGATCTTAATAAACATTTAACATTAACAACCAGGTGTTATGTCATGTGCCCATTGTCTTAGTCAAAAGGCTGAGGCAAGAGGGTCAGTTGATCTAAGAACTTCAAAAGTAGCTTCTAAGGCAGCATAGCAAAATCAAAAAAGAAGACAATTTGGTGAGCAGTCCTTGGATTTGTGTTTGTAAGTGGCGTATAAAGGAGCTACTAACATTGTTTAGTAGGTGGGGGGCAACCTACAAAAATCCTCAGGGATGTGGAGGGAGAGGCAGAAATATCAGGGCCATCCATGACTACATAGTGAGTTCAAGGTCAGCCTGGGCTACCTGAGACCCTATCTGGAAAAAAAAAATATGTGATTGAAATAAAAGTTTTAACGTGTATTTAAAGTGGCAATATTTGTGCTTTTTTTTCCTGGTATGGTTATTTAATTATTTTTCTATTATCTTTTTAACAGGTAAAACAAAGAACAATAAAAACATATCACAAAGTGTCTCTAGTCAATCAGTGGAGACTAATCCTAATATAGTCATACCTGAAGAAACTAATCTAACAATTAAAAGTTCTTTTGAAACAGAAGAATCAGGTAAGATTCTTCCAAAATGTTAAAATTAGTCTCAAAATTTAAAAAAGAAAACAAAATATTGTTTAAATTAGAAGTTATTTAAATTATTATAGGTCATTTTTATTCTTAGACTTTTATGTCCATTGAGAAAATTATTGCCAAATCTCTAGTAATTTGATTAAAAATTAATATTTCATATTCATTCTTTCATAGAGCAGTAGACACACAATCTAGTAGTAAGTAGTATTGGTCAAATGGGTAAGTCTGTACCTATTAGTACATTAGTACTAATTTCCTTAGTTCACAAAGTCTAAGTCCTGATGTATTAGAGTTTTTCCAGCATTCTGAGTTGAGTGACTTTCAACATTTGTTTCTGGGAAGTTACACAGTATGTACTGATAGTCGTGGTAATCTCTTTATTCATAGCTTTGCAGTTCCGTCTCTCATGGAGTACCAATGTAGCATAGTTAGTCCATATATAGTAAGCACTTTGGGAATTAAAGAAAAGGAAGAGTCAGTCAGTATCAAAAGATTTAAAATATAGAATGAGTTTTTAAAAGTCTTACTGTTAAATATAGCACAAATGTGGAAAAATACATAATAATGTATATAGTTCTCTGTTATAAAATCAAATGAAGAATTCCCTTGGAATCACCTCTCAAGGAAGAAAAGGAAAGCACAGGAAAGAGACCCCCAGTAACCTCCCCGCTGTACCCTGTGTCTCTGTTCTTCAGAAGTAGCTGTCATCTTTGCTTCTCATACTTTGGTAAACTTTATGCCTTTTTGGTATCACTTCCATTTATTTAGTCAGTCTGCAAGCCATATCTGGTCATTTCTCCTTATCTGTTTTGATTGATTGTTTTTTTGAGATAGGGTTTCTCTGTGTATCCTTGGCTGTCCTTGACTTGACTTTGTAGACCAGGATGGCCTCAGACTCAGAGATCCAGCTGCCTCTGCCTTCTGAGTGCTGGGAGTAGAGGTGTGCATCACCTCGTAATTCCTTACCTGCTTTTAAATGCCTAATGGCTTCCGGTGTTTTCACATCTTGTCTTCAAAACCTAGTTCCGGGTATCTTTGTTTGAATTCATTGTTAATAACAAAGCTCAACCCTCCATTTCTTAGGCTGAACTATAATTGAGCATGTGTTTGCTTGTGTGTTCACATCTAGAAGATTATCCTTCACTTAAGCTTCATCATAAACAAAAGAGAACTCATAATTCTACTTCCTCTGAAAGCCTTGCCAGTGTATTATGAGTTTCCCTCCAGGCTAAGAATGGATTTCAGAGGCCAAGTGCTTATGTAACATAGCCCTCAATTTTGTCTCTAGCATTGCATTTTTAAAAACATCACTTATCCTGTAGCTGTGTGCCTTCATATAATTTTCACACTAATCTCTCCCTGAGTATAGAACCAAGTGGGCTCCATACACAATATGATCTTTACTAGTTATGGTAGTTGCAGACATTTTTTTTGATTTTTTTTTCTTTATGTTTCTTTTTGTATTGTCAGGTTATCTGCATTGTGATTGCTATAAAATTCACTATGGGGATGCTACATCGTTTCCTCTTACATAACTTCATGTGGTACCTCCTTTATAAAGTTTTTATTTTATCTCCCAGTGGCCTTTCTTTTTTATAAACTATTACAGTTTTCACTGTACCTTATCACAGTTTTCAGTTCTGTATTTTCTTTTTTAGCTGTCTTAATTTCTACAAGTTCATTGAGTGACTCATTCATATTTGCATTCTAGAGCCGTGTATATGGTTGTACTCAGTAAATATGTCAAATGTTAAAGTATACACAAAATCGTATTAATTGTGTAAAATGATCTTGGTCTCATCTCACCACAAAAAAAATATATCAGGCAAAAGAAGGTCAGTAGATGTGGCAAAATTGAAAATCCAATCAGCCAGGAGGCTGAAGCAAGAGGATCACTGCAGGCCCAAGGCCATTGTGGGCTCCACACACAGTGAGACCTGTCTTACAAACATCAAAAAAGGAAGAGAGAGGACAAGGTCTAGAGAGGGAGACAACACTATTTCCACTAGTGGTTAGAGCTTAGGACATTTTGTCCCTTGGTAAGTATTGGATATTCTTAAAGTTCTACGTTTTCCTTCTCTGTGGCATCTGTTATCCTAGAAACCTGGGAAACAATTTGACAGTTGTTTACAAAACTGTCTGCAGTTAGAAAAGTAATTAGATTTTTTTTGATACCCAGAGAATGAGAAGTAATTGTACATCAGTCTTAAAATTATTGGTATGCCAAAGATTTGTACATCCTTGGCAAAGTGGGTTGTTCAGGAAAAGTGACTGCTTCAGAAGCTAAGCATACTCAACTTTCCATCACACTGGTGTTTTACAGATGGGCAATCTGGTCAGCCTCCATTTTGTACATCCTATCAAAACGAAGATGTAGTGTTAAATGATCTGAAGAGTGGCAACAACCATGACGTTCTTCCACAGGAGTCCCAGGGAAACTTCTCCCAAATAAGCGCTAACATTCAAAAAACAGCTGTACCTGCTGAACAGAAGTGTGCCCTTGACATTACCTTTGAGTCTGTGTCTAACTTAAGTGATTTTAACCAAAGAGGAAGCGCTACTGAATGTGATGAACATTGTTCTGAGTTATACACCAGTCAGATGCCCACTGACGCTGGAGCGGCTGTGGGTGAAGAGAGTTCTCTGTCTCCAGATTCACTGAACCAGTCTCAGTATCAGCCTGATCAGCCCCGCGTGCCAGTCACTTCATTTGTATCTCTTGGTGGTGAGACCAATGACAAAAACTTAATTCTCTCGGGGAAAAATTCCCAGCTTTTGTCCCAAAGTACTCCACTAACTGGAAAGCCATCTAAAAGTCAATTTTGTGAAAATTCTAATAATATAATAAAAGTAAAAACTAATTCTCATGCTTCTGAGTCACCAGATTCTAGTGACACTCACAGCAGTAAAGATGAAACTAACAGTAAATCACCAGTTGCTGCCCAGACACAACCAGATTGCCAAGATAATTCTCCACTGCAAAGCAGAACATCTCCTGTGATTATTGAAGGTTTAGGTGTAAATGTGACTGAAAAAATAGAAATTAGTATTGAAGAAACATCCCCTTCAGATAAACAGCTACCTAATGATTCAGCTTCTGTTGACTTAAATCCTATGGGAAGCGAGTCAGAGCCACTTCAGTCTGAGAACACTCAAGAGCCTCCTTCTGTGAAAGATGGAGATACTATTTTTCTCTCTTTGAGTGGACATAACGGCTGTGAAGAAGTTGCACTGGTTCCTGGAGAAGGTAATCCTGTAAAAAATAATCATTCACTTTCTTCAGAATCTGGTGGTTCGGTGGGAGTCTCTGCTGAGACCCAAAATACTGATGGCAAAGCTAGCGACCCAGCAGAGGTAGATGCGTCAAGCATTGTCTCTCTCAAAATCATCATTAGTGATGACCCATTTGTTTCCTCAGATGCAGAGCTTAACAGTGCTGTGTCTAGTATCAGTGGAGAAAACTTACCAACGATAATTCTGTCTTCTAAATCTCCTGCCAAAAATGCAGAATTCGTTACATGCCTATCTTCAGAAGAAACTGCAAGTGCTGTTGTATCTGTTGAAGTAGGTGATTCTGGCTCCATGGAGCAGAACCTTTTAGTGCTCAAACCTGAGGAACCCACGGTAAACAGCACTCAGAATGAAGATGGCATTGCTTTTTCAGCCAATGTTGCACCATGTGTTCCTAAGGACGGAGGATTCATACAATTGATGCCTGCTACAAGCACGGCGTTTGGCAATTCAAGTAACATTCTGATAGCTACCTGTATGACTGACCCAACAGCCTTGGGACCAACTGTCAGTCAGTCTAATGTAGTAGTGTTGCCCGGGAGTTCTGCACCTTTGACTGCACAGCCTCCTCCACAGCAGTTACAGACGCCACCTAAGTCTAACAGTGCATTTGCTGTCAGCCAAGCCGTGTCACCAAACTTTTCACAAGGTAACTCGTAAAACCACTGGAGGTGAGCCTGGGGTATAGTTCAGTGGAAAAGCACTTATATAGCATGTGCAAGGCCATGGACTCTATCAGCACTGAACAGAAAAAGATACTTGTATGTGTGTATACTGTATATGTGTGTGCACACCTATTTTGAGCTCCCCTGGATTGTAATCTTAATTTTCTTGTGTGAAGTCACAGACTAGGAAATAATATAGATAGTTCATACGACAGACTACTCGAAATAATTGCTTATGCCTCTTGCCATCCAATTCAGCCAGGATTTGTTTTAGATCTTGTAGGCTCTAGCTTTAATTTGTTTTCTTTGAACAGTTTTAATCTACAGCACTAAGCTGTGAGAAAAGAAAGCCTAATTTATTATATAACTGTATACATACTTAAGCTCAATGTTTCGGGATATTTATTTTTATTATACTTATAGTTTTTAAGAAATTTGTCATTTAGAGAGACTTTCAAGAAAACATTTTATAAAACTCTAATTTCTCACTATCTTCTGCCATTTAAAAATGATTCAAGTCTTTAAAGGGGACTCTTGTGTTCATTGTATGCTGGTTTATAAGCAGTTAGTAATTGACAGACTTAAATCAATTTATGTTTCTCAGAGATAAGAACTTACACATGTTCACTTACATTTCCATGTGCACTAGTTCATAGACATACAGTGAAGTTTGATTAAATGTTATCAACTAAGTATTAAGTTTAGTGAATCTATTTTAAATGAGATAAAGAAGAGATGAGAATTGGTACAGAGTATTCTTGACTTAGAATAATGAGGTAAGACTTAAAGTTAAAGATGTCATTATAACGCCTAGGTGAGTAGAGTGAGACTTGAGACTTAGAGTTAAAGACTCATTATAACGCCTAGGTGAGTAGAGTGAGACTTGAGACTTAGAGTTAAAGACTCATTATAACGCCTAGGTGAGTAGAGTGAGACTTAGAGTTAAAGACGTCATGCCTAGGTGAGTAGCGTGAGCATTCCTGGGTGTTTGGCGAGTTGTCAGCGTGCATGAGAATAAGGTAATCTGATAGGGGCACTTAGTGTGTTAGATGGGAAGAGCTCATTTACAGAGCAGGACTGAATTGCTATTGCTTTACTTCTGGTTAATTCATGAGGACCATGTAGACACTGTAGTTTCCCCCAGTAGTTTACTCTAGTTAAAAAGTATATTTTCTTTTTGACCAATACCTTTAAGGTTTAATACTTTAGGAAAATAGTTTGGGGCTATAAATATTCATTTGGAATTTAAGTTTTCTGATACAAGGTTCAAACGTGAAACTTCATTACTCAGTTTCTAATTACTTTGACCCCTCAGTATGATCTAGCTGTAGAGTCTCCAGCTTGGGAAAGTATTGCTTAATATTTAGATTTACTTTTTCCTGATTTATTAGCTTTGTTGTTGTACTTAAGTCAGTTTTTTAAAAAAAAAGTTTGGCGGGGTTGGGGATTTAGCTCAGTGGTAGAGCGCTTGGGCCCTGGGTTCGGTCCCCAGCTCCAAAAAAAAGAAAAGGAAAAAAAAAGTTTGGCTTAGTTATGGCTACTATTGCTGTGATGAAAAACACCATGACCAAAAGCAACTTGGTAAGGAAACGGTTTATTTCACTCACAGTTCAGTACAGCAGTTCATCATCAAGAGCAGTGAGGACAGGAACTCAAGTTTAGGAAGCTGAAGGCAGGAGCTGATGCAGAAGGCTTAAAGGAATACTGCTTACTACTTATCCCCACCTCTCCCTGGCTTGTACTTCATGACTTGTCAGCCTATTTTCTTAAAAAGTAATAGGATTACCAGCCCAGGAATGGTATCATCCACAGTGGACTGGGTCTTCCCACATCAGTTACTAAGAACATGCACTACAGGCTTACCTACAGCCCATTCTCATGGGGGTGCTTTGTTAATTGAGATTCCTCCTTTTAAGTAACTCTGGCTTGTGTCAAGTTGACATAAAACTACCCAGCAAAATTAACCCCTTGTTGGCTTGCCACACAAATATATCATTGTTAAGCCATAATCTTTCTTTTCTCGTTTTCCACCAACAGTAGATAGACATCAATAGCATTACAATATAAACATTCCAAATTTTAAAAGTCCCACTGTCTCTAAAAATTCAAACATTTAAAAATTCAGTCTTTTGGGGCTGGAGAGATGGCTCAGAGCTTAAGAGCACTGGCTGCTTTTCCAAAGGTCCCTGGTTCAATTTCTAGCACCCACGTGGCAGTTCACAACTACATGTAATTCCAGGGGATCTGCCACTCTCAGTCAGACACACATGCATGCAAAACAACATAAAAATAAATCTTTTTTTAAAATTGTCTTTAAAATGGGCAGTCTCTTAAAATTGAAGGTCTTTCTGTTGTAGTTTCCTGTCAAATCAAACAATAAATTTAAATACTTTCTTCAAGAGAGGAGAACCAGGGCACAGTCACAGTCTGAGCAAAGCAAAACCAAAGTGCCAACAGTATAAGTAATTCAGTGTCCAGTGTCTAAGATTCACTGTCTTCTGGGCTCCTCCAAAGTGGCCCAGAGACTGGGTCCTTCTCTGGCTGTCCTCTGCAGCCCACACAGCTTGTTCTCTTGTACGGCTGGCTCCACTGCTGCACTGCTCCACTGCCGCTGTCCTTGGTGGTTATCCCACGGTGCTGTCAGCTCCAAAACTCTGCAGTCCCCTGCTGCAACTGAGCAGACACTTGTGGGCTCCTGTCAGGGGTTCCAGCTCTGCTATCCAATGCCAAGCCGCAACTGTTCTCCATGACCCTCTCATGCCTTCAAAACCCAGGTGACTTTAAACTACCAAGTTTGGCTACCACCAGGATGCACAACCTTGGTGGTTCTGAAACACAGCTTCTGTATGCTGACCCCAAGGAAACATTTCCAGAAGATTTACTTCACCTCAGTGATGCTAGTCTGTTAATCACAGCTGATTCTTCAGCACCAGCATCAACTGTCCTGGGAGAGCAGAGGTTTTACTTTAGTAGTTCTGGTCTCTTGTTAATCACAGCCAATTCTTCAGCTCCAGTTGACTAGACACTACAGATTCTTCACACAAAAGGCCCAGTAGAGTCTTTGCTTCCCTCTGGGATTTAGGAAACCAGGCTTCCGTTGTCTGCTTTCAACATTCTCATCTTCCAAGCTCCTACAGAATAGCCCACTGAGCTCTCAATTGCTTTTTTTGGCCCAGGGTTCCTAAGTTCTTCCACAGTCCTCCCAAAAACAAACTGGGTGGGTCTTTAGTGTACCCCACTCCTAGTACCAATTTCTGTTTTAGTTGGGTTATTGCTGAGGCAGAAAGGGCTTATCTCACTCAGGTCTGTATTAAAAGCAGTGAGGACAGGAATCTGGAGCTATTGCAGAAATTGTCAGGAAAGAAGATTTGGTCACAGAATTTGTTTCAGAATACTAATTTATTGTTGTCAAAAGATTTATGGAGGAAATCTGATATTAGAATTATTTTTTTAGGATCTGCCATCATAATTGCTTCTCCAGTACAGCCTGTTCTTCAAGGAATGGTGGGGATGATACCTGTGTCTGTAGTTGGACAGAATGGAAATACATTCTCCACTCCTCCTCAGCAGGTAGCATTTATGAACTAAAAATGGTGTGGGGAACCATTTGAAACAGCATAATTAATAGGGGTTTTTCTTTATCTCATTCTTTCTCCTAGGTCCTTCATATGCCTTTAGCAGCACCTGTTTGTAATAGAAGTATCACTCAATTCCCCATTCCTCAAAAATCCCAGAAGGCTCAGGGACTCAGAAACAAGCCTATTACAGGTACTTTTTAAAAAAAGAGTTAAAATCAACTTTGTATCTCAGAAGCAACAACTGAATGTTTTCTTCTTGAATACATTGTACCATCTCTTTACTCTTGTCAAAAACCTGAGTTACTCTTGACAGGTATTTCTCAGTCAAATATTCCTCATTTTCTGTCATCAGTAGTGTCCTACCCTGCTGTCCTTTGGGAGAAGGCGAGATACTTGGTTCTCTAATTCTTCTATATTGGTTAGCTAAGTGATCCCTTCCCCTGTTCATATTAGAATATATTATAACTTGGTACCTAAACATTTCAGGAATTCCCTGTTGTTACAGAATAAAATTGAAGCTCCTGGCCCTGTGTGGTGGCAAATTCTGTATACCTCATCCATGAGAGGCTGAAATAAGACGCTAGACCAGGCCGAACAATTTGAGGCCCTTTATTAAGGAAAAGGAAAAGAAGTGAAGGAATCTCCTTGCCCCACTAAGTATTCCCAGAGGGTCCTAGGGATTTTACTGGAGAATGTTTGTAATAGCTCCTTTCTACCTCCAGTGTGGGCGGTAACTGGGAAGCAAGCGCGCTCGCGCTCTCGCTCTCTCTCTCTCTCTCTCTCTCTCTCTCTCTCTCCCTCCCTCCCTCCCTCCCTCCCTCCCTCCCTCCCTCCCTCCCCCTCTCTCTCTCCTCCCCTCCCCCCCCCACCCCCGTCTCATTTGTTTTTAGTAGGTTTGGATAGGAGCTTTTCAGTATTGTTAATCTTTTTATACAGAATCAGTTCTTTGTGAGATGAATTCCTATGATTTTAGACCCTGGTTTTGCCCTGATCTTTATTCTTTACTGCCTTCTGCTTCTGAGTTTGTCTGTTTGCTGAAACCTTGAGATGCATCATTGTTATGTAGCACTGCTTTCGGGGAGGAACCAGGAAACTAACCACGGTTCAGAGTCTCACTTGTTACCCAGTGAGCTTACTGGACTGATTGACAGAGATTTGAGTGAGAGATAGTAATCAGGAGCAAAAGTGACTGCTGTGTCATTAAGGAAGCCCATCCAAGCCTGGATGACAGCTCACAAAATCTAGAAACCTCGAGTGTACTGTACAACTTAGCTGGTTTGAGGCCCTTCCAGGTAGCTCTGTTGATCTGAGCCTCTTTGAGGCCGGTGGACTAGTTTCTATTTTTTGTAGGTAGCTTCTTCAGTCTTCTGTGCTGGTTTGTGACTGTCTTTTGCAGTCCTTGCTGATCATTTATATATGCCTCTTGGAGCAGAGACTGGTGACTGAATACCCACAGCGACTTCCTGAAGTTATTAATTTGTTTACTACCTGAGCCCTAGGAGCCTCCCTGTAGGATGAGGGTTTTAATATATATATATACACATATATATATATATATATATATATATATATATATATATATATATATATATATACACACACATACACACATACATATATATATATGGATATATCTGTGTATCTATATGTGTGTGTATGTGTGTATATATATATATATATACATGTATTGCTATAAGTAACCATTAGATAATTTGTTTAGTATCTCTCTGATAACCATCATTCAGAAATAATTGTTTAATCTGCAAGTGTCTAATTTCTGAAGTCAACCTTTTAAATTACTGTTTATTATAGAGAAATTACTTACAGTATTGGCTTGGTTGTGAACCAACTTGTGCTTATCTTGTGGAATTTTTATTTATCAACTTTGAGAGGTAATTTACTGATATAGCAATTACAGTTTAGAATTTCAGGGCTTGAAATAGCCTTTCCTGATCTTCTGACATAAGGGTTGTTGACGAGATCTCATGTCATTTTAATATTTCTGCCTCTATGTATGAGTTGCTGTATTTCCCCTACAGTTTTTACTTTGTTTTTTTGTTTTGAAAATTTGGCTACTATAATATTATAAGGGCGATCTTCTCTGGCCACTATTATTTTTAGGTGTTGTTGTTGTTGTTGTTCCCTTTTTCTTTTTAAGATTTGTCTGGTTTGTGTATAAGGCTGTTGTTTTGTGGCCACTGATGTTAAAGGAAGCCACTGTGTTCCCAGAACTAGATGGTTGTGAGCCAGCAAATGAGCCCTAAGTCTTCTGGAAGAACAACCACGTGCTCCCAACCACTGAGCCATCTCCCTATTTTGGGACCCTTAATACTTCTTGGGTTTGGATCTCTTTCTTTGTATAGACCTGGGAAACTCTTGGCTATGACAATGAATACATTGTCTGAACCTAAGGATTTCATCAATTCCTTCTACCCCTATATTCAGGTTTGGTTTCTTGAATATAATCCTTTCTCTTAGAAACTTTGGTTCATGTTTTCTTTCCCCTTTATGTATGCCTATACTACTGCTCAGCCCTAACCCCATGCCTGACATGTACTGCTTTGCTTGCTTTGTGTGCTGACAGTGCTTCCTCCTGTGGCTTTGAGGGTCGTTTCTTTCAGTTTTAAAACTTTTCTGTTGGTCTTTTTATCATCTCAGCTTCCTTCATAAAATTTTGCTTCATTTTTTTTCAAATTACTGATTCTTTTATGCACTCTGGTAACTAATTTTCTTGTCTAAGTCATGGGTCGATTTCCTTTTCTGTGTGCTTGTATGTTTGAGTTCTTTATGTAGTAGTTATCCTGTTTTGAAATGGGATTCTGAAAAT
Organism: Rattus norvegicus; assembly: GCF_021556685.1. NCBI lineage: Eukaryota > Metazoa > Chordata > Mammalia > Rodentia > Muridae > Rattus > Rattus norvegicus. The sequence goes on from NC_141541.1 coordinate 61,696,038, forward strand.
TTTTTTAAAAATAAAAGGATGTCAGTATTTAAAAAGTCAGGTGAGAAGGAGCTAGGAGAGGAACAGCAAGAATGATAAGGTATATGGTTAGAGCATGAGGCCCATAGGGGAATATTGTGTGTTAGGTTTTGAGAAAGGAAGGGCCGATACAAATCGTTACGTTACACCTGAACTCTTCCTTTAATTCTTTTATTTTTTGTGCTCATAATTATTTCCCCATCCCTTTCCTCCCTTTCAACCCTTTCATAGCACTCCTTCCTCTTTTCACATCCACAGCTTCTTTTCTCAATAATTTTTTCTATCCTTATGTATGTACATATGTATCCCTAAATAGAATCTGATCAGTCTGTATACTGTCACGCATATGTATTTCATGATCCTTGGTAATTAATAACCAGCTGGTCTACCATTCCCTGGGGAAGACTATTTCTTCTCAGCTTTCCTTAGTTGCCTGTAGTTCTTTTTATTTATTTCCATTAATTTATTTAGTTATTCATTTTACAGCCTGATCACAGCCCCCCCCATACCCGAACTCTTAAAAGTACAGAAGTATAAATTGCAAAAAATAATAACAACAAAAAGGAAATTTAAAAAATTTAAGCCGAAGACTAAAATGCTAAGATTGATGGAGGAGCCCACTTGATCACTTTAGTTCAGTCTAGAAGGATGCTGTAGCAGACTGTACAGCTTCTCCCTGCTGTTGCCCGGGTAGAGATTCAGCTTTAGACCCCTTATCGTAGCTCCATAGCCGTCTCCAGCCTGCTGCTTGGAATCTCTGGCTCCATCAGGATGCTGCCCCATATTCCCTAGTCTGCTCTTTCTGCAGTCCCAGTGTGTGGCTCCTCTGAGTAGTGGCAGAGATGAGGAAGTGGTGAGGGCCTCTTGCCCTTCTCAGGTACCATATCTATGACATGTAGCTTCACTCTGTCCTCTGTGTACCTTAAGTTCATCCTCTGATTGGAGTATTTGTCTCTCCCCAGCTCTTGGTATCTTGTGCTCAGGGTTTTTGATATCAGCATGGTGTGGCTGGATGTACCAGCTGGCTTCCTTGTGGAGAAAAGCCCATCTACTCTATCTCTACTTCATGTGGCTCTTTCTCCATTTGTGATTTATCACTTTGACTTTATTCCAACCAAACTCCAGGTCTCAAAAATACCACTTCTAATTCATTATAGCTCCTTTCCCCAAGGCGCTTTGGTTTTTTTTGTTTTTGTTTTTGTTTTGTTGTTGTTGTTTGTTTTTGTTTTTTGGTTTGTTGAGACAGGGTTTCTCTGTGTAGCCCTGGCTATCCTAAAACTTACCCTGTAGAACAGGCTGGACTTAAACAAACAAAAATCCTCCTGCCTCTGCTTCTGTGCCACAGTCAGGCACTCAGCCCCAAGGTGCTTTCCGAAACAGCTAACCTGTTCTAAGTATAGTTGAATTTCCTTCTCATTTTCTTTGACATTTGCAGATTTAGCCAGCCATGGGCAGAAAAACTTGGAAGAGTTAAAAACTACATTTGTGCCAAATTCCCTTCTCATCGTTTTTTCTCTGAACAGTACAATATTAGCTATTAACATGGTATCTGTATTATATCATATCACTAAACTAGACATGATTAAAGGATATGTACAACTCCATTTTTCTGTAAGGAACCTGGTCATATGCATGCACTATCCATGGGATCTGTTCATTCAGAGACACTGGTAGAGAATTGGTGCAGTAAGTACCATCTGGAGCTTTAGAAGTTGTGGCCCTGAAGGTTGAATTCATGTTTGCCTGAAATTAAAGCAGATCATTGGGTCTGTATCTAGATTTCCTCTATACAGTGGGTGAGTCTATATTGTAAAACAATGTAAGTATTAAAGAAATAAGTATATGAAAGAGTTTGCAAATAAGATGATTTACTCATTGTAATATCATCTGACTCATTCTCTTTCAGAAGAATAAATATATTCTTTCATAAAGAATTTGTAATTTCTAAAAAATTAATTTATAATTCCAGGAAAACAGGTAAATAATTTGACAAGCTTGTCCAGTCTTTCAGAAGCATGTCATACACAAAGGTAAGCATAAAATACGTTGTACCAAAAGTTATTAAAATGCTTAAATGACTGACTTTGGGGAATTGCTAAAAATAAGATGTTTCATTTTTATTTCAGTAGAACTGAAGCTTCTGATAAGAATACAGCCACTGAACTTGGGAAAAAAATGGAAGACACTACAATTCCCCTATCAGCAGAGAGGGTAGCTCCTCCCAGCAGGCCATTTGAAAGTCATAGGCGGGTGCTTTGTTTTGATAGTACTGTTTCTTCTGTTGCAAATACACAGGGGCCACTATATAAAGTGACCTCCCAAAACAAAGAAAAGAAGGAAACATCTTTTCCTCGCCTTGACTCACCCATTCTGTCCTCTACCTTAAAATCACCTACTAATAATGCCATCAAGAGAGAGAGGGAAAAAACTGTGCCCAAGATTTTATCTAAATCAGAAACTGCCTCCAGTCGACACACCACTGTGAAAGAAGTCCAGTCTGAAAAGAAAGTTTCCCCCATAGAAACGACCCTTGAATCTTTCCATAAAGCAACAGCAAACAAGGAGAATGAACTGTGCAGTGATGGGGAAAGGCCGAAGAATCCAGACACCTCAAAACTGCCTGGCGGGCAGCAGAATGGGAGCTTGAAGAATGAAAAAGCCATGGCCTCACTGCAGGAATTGACCAGAAAACAAGCCACACCCTCAAACAATAAAAATGCCACTACTGTAAGTGGGACTGTGAAGGATCAAAAACAAGAGCAGAGTAAACCTGCCGGCTCGTTAACTGGGCTAGAAACTCTGCAGGATGTTCCACTACACAACCCAGCAAATAGGACTGCTGATAGTGACTTGCCGGGACCCCGGACGACTGGCGCAGGAGCAGGAGAAAAGCATAAAGAAGAGCCTACTGACAGTATGAAGGCCCCTGCTAGTAGACGCTGTGGTGAGGAAGGCAGCGTGCCCAGAGCAATGATCCCAGCTGTCACTGCTGACTTGCCTGCCTGCAGCCCAGCCAGTGAAACGGGCAGCGAAAACAGCGTGAGCATGGCTGCCCACACGCTCATGATTCTCTCTAGAGCAGCAATTGCTAGGACTACAGCAACTCCTCTAAAAGATAACACGCAGCAATTTAGAACATCTTCAAGGAGCACTACGAAGAAACGAAAAATTGAGGAATTAGATGAGTGTGAGAGGAACTCCCGCACTTCTAGTAAAAATCTTGCAAATTCATCAGTACCAATGAAAAAGAAGAAAATCAAGGCAAGTTTGAAAGTTTTCATTTCAGTTCCACTCCTGTCCCTTCCTTCAGAGTTTAGAGAGGTCAGAAGTCCTTGCTGCAGCTATATGACTAAATGTATCCTCAGAACCATGCACTTAGTATTGTTTCCTGGTCCCAACAATACAAGTTGTCTCTAAGGACATCCTGAGGACAAGTGAATGTTTCTGTCATGGTATCACCCAGGATTTTTCATGCAGATACAGAAGTGTGGGAAACTACCATTACGTGAATTACCATGGGGAGCACCACGCGTTCTCCATCTCTTCCACAGTCTGTAATGAGTCTGGCAGAGTAGCAGAAAAACTCATGTCCTTGTGTTTTAACCAGGATTGTCTGTAGTAAGGCAGTACAAGGATTGATAAATAAAATGCATTTACTTAAAATTACCGAAAAAATTAAATGGAAAGTATGTGAATGCCGTAGGGGAGAAAGTAAAAGTTAGAGAAGTGGCTTTTAGATTTGGTGTCCTGCAAGCCTGAGTTTGAATGCTGTATGGAGTGTGTGTCATTGCTGTGCCTGCCTATTCATGGCTAATCTGGCCTGTTCTGCCTCATCATTTAACCTAAAATCATAAGTCTCGCCCCGTGGTGTGGTAGTGTGTTATAGACTAATACTTTAAAAGCACCTCCTCTGTGTTAGCATTTGGAGCTCGGTGAGTGAGTGATAATGTGCGTTAGCAGCAGGGTCAGCTGGCAAAGGTGTGTGTCTTCAAGGCTGACCCACTATAGAATTCAATCCTTGAGAGCCAGGTAAAAGCAAAACCACTTCCAGAAACAGTCCTTTGACTTACATACACACATGTGCACGTGCAGAGAGTAAATCAGTGTAGTAAAACAGTATCTGTTGGTAATGCTTTGTAAAATTTACAATTTGACAAAAATGACCACCTTAAAGGAAGCATGTCTCTCTCGTCTCAGCATTCACATGTATATACTCTGGATTTCATTTGTGCCTTTTGCCCTAAACTAACATTGAATTAGGTTAGTAAAACCTCTCTGTCTTTCCCTATAGAAATAGATTGTAGCAAACTCAAAAATGATGCAATTTCATTATAATAAAGAATCTAATGTTTTAGGTGATTTGCTAAGAAAATTATCTGGCCTAGAGTTTATTGTTTTTCCTTCTTTTTTGTTTTTATTTTGACAGAAAAAGAAGCTACCTAGTTCATTTCCAGCAGGAATGGATGTGGACAAGTTCTTGCTATCACTGCATTATGATGAGTGAAGGACACCCTGACATAGAGACCAGTAGCTATTTAAAACTAGTGTCCTTCAGACTGCGCGTAGGAAATGGGATAGAGACAGACTGCAAACATGACCTGCACTTTGACTGTACTGAGGTTTCACTTTATATCTAAGTCATGCTGTTTCTGAAGCAGCTTCCTAGTTTGTAAATAGACTTTCATGGAATATTTGTATTTTAGACAAAAAGAACATACGCAGAAATGTAAGTAAACCCTGTCTGCAAAACTGTATAGCTGTGACACTGTATATTGTACATGTGTACATTGTGTAAAATAGAGCTTAAATCAACCTAACGTTCCCACACTGTCTTGATTGACTTCCTGTGATGCCCGAGGCTTATTCTTCTGGAGTAGTTTCTCATCTCCTTTGGAGGAAGATGATGATTATTCTTATAAATTACCTTCAGCCAATACTAGATAAGCCACTAAGTAAAAAATAATAATGATGACCACCTCAACTGGTTAGTAAAATATCTAATCAGAAAACAACAGTTTGATGATTTCCCCCTAGAGTCAATATTTTATCACCCTAAATAAATTTCAGTAAAATCTATATTTCTGAAGTTTTATACTTTATTCTGATCATCTATCCTCTTTGTTTTAAAGAGATTTTTATAAACCATTTATTAAGTGTTCTGATATTTCACTTACAACTTTTTGAAATTTTTTACAGAACATTAAGTGGTTAGACTATTGAGCCATAAAAATTTGAGTTGTGTAGTAGTCGAGATTTCTTGATTATATGTAAACTTTCCCTAAGCACTGGGAATACAAAGAATTGCACTAATTCATAGACTTTTCATATACTAGTGACCAATGCACATTAATTTAAATCTTGTATGTAAAAGCTTATATGGAGGATTGTCTTCTGGTGTCTTCGAAAGTCATGTCCATCTTAAGATGTAAAAATGAAAATCATAGTTATATTGTAATTTAGTTTACCCTCAAATGGGATATGTAAATAACTGTGTTTATACATAACCTATAGAACCTCGCGTTCTTTAAAGTGTTATAAATAATTACTCTCAAAAGGTCCTTAGGGGAGTGAGAGGTGCCTTCTCTGTTAGACTGACTCATAAACAACAGTCAAGTTGAAAAGCTGGCTTAAACTTTAAAGGAATGACAGAAATTATCATTAATACTTGACCGATTGTGCCTAGATATTGAAGTGTTTTCTTAAGTTCTTACTGCTTAAATATCAGTATATTAAGGTTTTTTTCTACGGGTGTATATTTTATTAAAAAGTCACTTTCTTCAACCATTTTTTGTACTGGGCCTTTAAGAAATAAATCCATCCAACTGTAACAACAAAAAACGTCTTCAATATATAAATTATGTCTTTTTACTTGCTAGATTTTACTGTACAGATTTATATTTTGAGAAATTTTATATGACTATGATATATACCTAAGGGACTAAGCATACAGCTAATGTTTATATAACTCAGCTTGGGTCTATCCTACGGTTAGGTTTGAATAAATATATTTTCATTAACTTTACCAGTTTGGATTTATATTGACAGTCCTATTTAGAAACTTTTGATTAAATTTATTTGTAGCTTAGTTAATTCTCTGTGTTTTTCAGGAATTCATGAACTCCCATCTGTGTGATGCATAATGAGAATCATATATAAATTAACTCATGCTATTTTTAGTCAGTGTCTTTTCTGTAGGTCAGGCTAGCTTTGAATTCATTACATAGTCCAGTGACTTTGAATTCCTAGTCCTCTTCATCTGCCTCCTCTTAAGTGCCAATATTGCAGGCATGCGCCATACACAGAGCTGCTTCAGGGTTCTTGTCAGGTTGCTTTTGTCTTTTTTAATATATGTACGCTGTGGCTGTCTTCAGACACACCAGAAGAGGGTGTTGGATTACATTGCAGATGGTTGCGAGCCACCATGTGGTTGCTGGGAATTGAACTCAGGTCCTCTGGAAGAGCAGTCAGTGCTCTTAACCACTGAGCCGTCTCAGTGTTAGGTTTGTTTGTTTGTTTGTTTGTTTGTTTGTTTGTTTGTTTTTTGAGACAGGGTGGCTATGTAGTCCTGGCTGACCTGTGTAGATGAGACTAGCATCAAACTTACAGACATCCTCCTGCCTCTGCCTTTCAAGTGCTATGGGCTAAAGGCATGCATTACCCATCCTGACCTTCAAGATTCTTACTGAATTAGCCTGAAACCACTAGATAGTAAGTCCAAAGAAAGTTTACAGAAGGATGTCAGGTATTTTTATTTTTCTCTGCCATTTTCTCTTAGGACAAGGGTTTTCACTCAGTCTGGAGCTTGATAGTTGTAAGCTATGCTGCTGGCCAGGAAGTCCCAGTTATCATCCTGCATTTGTTTACCACATCTGAAACAAGGGTACAGGTACACACAGCTATCCCTTTCCTTTTACACGGGCCCTTGAAATCCACATTCAGATCTTCATCTGCTCTGTCTGTATTTTACAGGTTTGCTTGTTTTGGTTTTTTTTGGTTAGGTTAGGTTAGGTTTGGGGATATTTTTGGTGGTGGTGCTGGGATTTTCTTCAGGATAGGGTTTCTGTGTGCAGTCCTGGCTGTCCTGAAACTGGCTCTGTAGATAAAGCTGGCCTAGAACTCAGCAATTCACCAGCTCTGCCTCCCCAGCACTGGGAGTAAACGTATGTGCCACCACACCTGGCTACCACAGTTTCTTAAATAAACTTTCCTTTTCTGTGTTCACGTGCACTTCGTCTTACTGTGATTCAGAATCCTTTATAATTCCAAAGTCAAACACTTGACAACCAATTCTTTGTTCACCTTAGCTTTAAAGCCCATTTCATGGCAAAGCATTGTTAAAGAGTGTGAGGCCTCTCACAGTCTTTTATTTTATTTATGAGAACATTCATAGTTTACTATTAGAATAGTGTCCTCAATTTGTATACTATTTTGAGATATGTGATACATACATTGTGTTACTTTATAGAAACCCAAAACATTCTGAATTATGAAATGCAATTTGTTCAAAAAGTTGATGTGAAGAATTTCAGACTCAGCGTCTACCCGCATACATATGAACTAGTCGACTTTGTGAATAGATTGTGTTCACTGGCTACATCATAACTCTAGCTGTTAGTATTCATGTTTTTTCAAGTATACCTGCTATACTTCCTAATTCAGAATTATTGCTATTTCAAACTAAACCTCTATTAAAATAAATTTTTGAAATATGTTAAGGTTATAGCTTAATTGACACTGAATAATAGCAAATGGAGGTCAAGATGGGGGCACAAGCCTGTAATCCCAGCACTCAAGAGGTTGAGGCAGGAGCATCGCAATGAGCAAATGGTAAAGATCATGAGGTAAGTCTCAGTAAATCTTTTGGGTTTGATTTGATTTTGGGTGTTTGAGAGTGAATCTGAGAAGCTCTGGGTGGCTTGTAGGTCACTGTAGACCAGGCTGGCTTGCCCTCTGTAGAGGGTGTGCTGCTGTGCCTGACACCCGAGGACGCTTTGGATACACCACTCTCCTCATGACTTCTTGCCAAGCTATTTTTAGAGAACTCTGCATTCCGTAGCTGTTTGAATTGTTTTTGGAACTGTGCAGAGATGTTACTTCTTAAGTAATGTAAATTTCTGCTTTGACTGTCTGAAACACCTTGGCTCAGATTTGACATGTTATAAATTGCAGTGTTTTACTGTCACACAAAATTTTCTGCTCTTGTGGAAACACCATGTTTCAATTATGGGGGAAAAAGGCTTAATAACTTTCACTCCTCGGTCTTTTTTTTTTTTTTTTTTTTTTTCGGAGCTGAGGACCGAACCCAGGGCCTTGCGCATGCTAGGCAAGCACTCTACCACTGAGCTAAATCCCTAACCCCTCCTCAGTCTTTAGGTATCAAACTGATAGCTAGTGTAAACATTTTACAGTCATATACAGCACATAAACAGAAAATGCACCAAGAATACATTTCAAGGGATTTAAGACTCTCAACACTCTAAAAACCTGTATCCCTCCTAATGCTCCCAGCCCAAAGGGTCATCACTACCCTGGCTTCTAGAACCTTGGACTCAGCTTCTTGAGGTAATTGTAAGTTTACTAGTGTGGCATATTCATTGTGAGGGTTGCGCATGTTTTATTCAGTCTTAATACTGTACGTAGTTTCACTGTGATTTTAAACAGCGAACCTCATTTTACAAATACTTTGTGTTCCAGTCAGGTCCAATATGGGGCCATGTCTATGTTTGTCTGTGTTTGGGGAATTGCTACACTTTTCAGTCAGGTATATGTTGTTTTAGAAACAAAAACCCCAGCTGTTCCCAATGGAGACTCAGAGGAACGTGCTGAGGTGAAAACCTAATAGTTCAGAGAGGCAGAGAAAGCCCAGTGGACCTTCCTACTCCACCAACGCCCCAGAAGGAAAAAGCCCTTTTCCCTCAAAACCCTTCAACTCAAAGGCTTCCCACCCCTTTCTGTTTTTTGTGTTCACTCCCTGTCAGCTGGTTGCTTGTTCCACCTCTTCACCTAGGTTGACTTTATTTAGCTCTTGGAGTAAAGGTGAGTGCACGGTCTTTTCAGTAAATTACACAGTCTTGGGGCTCAGCGTGTGATCAAATACCCTGCAACTCTACTCTTACACACCCAGTGGCATTGCTGGGTCACAGTGTTGTCCATTCCCAAACAGGTTTAAATTGTCCTGATTGTGGCGATCTGTAACCGCTGTACAGAAACCAGTGCTCACGGTTTCCATGTTAATCATTTTGAAGAGTGAGTATGTTAATATACTCTTTGTTATTGTGGACTACCCATCTCTTTTGTCTACCTTTGTAATGAATTGACTTTTTAAAAATAATTTTTCAGTTTTCTTTCTGTATTCTAGATACAGGTTCAAAATTGAGTATGTTTCATCTCATGTCAATATTTCTGTATTTCAAGTTTTCTTTATTGTCCTGTTTTAAGAAATCATCCGTCTGGAATTGATGTCCCCTGTGGATATCCTGTTAACCCAGTGCCATTTACTAAGAGATTGCATTGCAGGAGCTTTAGAGACCTCCAAAAACACGAGTCTGAACAAGTCAGACGTACTTCACGCCCGAATTCTGCATCAATAGCCTGCCATTGTTTCTGCACAAGTCCATGGCACAGATTTCCTCCTGGCTGTGCCAGTCAGTTTTGGTCTTTTACAGCCAGTGGACGCCTGGATCTTGTACTTCTTTCTGCTTCTGTGGGCAACACCAGTTCCACTTTGCTAACATGTGGTCTATACTACCTGATGCCAAACAGTCAGATCAGCACTGAGCTGTGTAAGAGCCTGCAACAGTCCAGGTATCCAGGGAGAGCAGCGAGGCTGATTCCAGGATGGATATAGAAGGCCAAACGTGCACTCAGAGGAAGGCCTGAGGTGGGGGTCTCATTCCTGGGAAGGGAATGACTCTTCAGAAAAGTTAGGGATCCCTTTGGCAAAATAGGGTACATAGAGATTTATCTATATATGTGAACTAAATCATATAGTATTTTAATGTCAGAAACTGGAACCGGGTTAAGGTTTCTTGGGGTTTTATGTGTTTTGTTTTTGAGAAAGTACCTTTAAATGGCCAGTTAGGTCTTTGGTCATGATGCCGATTAGTCCTTGGTGAACTTAGAAGTGTGCTCGTCTCGGTGTGCCATGGGACAAGCATGTGTGGTGCAAGCCTGTAACTCCATCAGTTGGGCCGTGAAGGCCGGAAGAACAGTAGTTGACGGTCTTCCTTGGGTACATGGTAAGTTCAAGGTCCGTCTGGACTACATTAAATTCTGTCTCAAAAATATTACCTAATAGCATTTAGAAGTTTTTTTCTATACTTAAGAGGATGCCACTTTCATTTAAATACTTCATATCCTAGAGCAGTGGTTCTCAACCTGTGGATCGTGGCCCTTTCGGAGGCCACATATCAGATATCTTGCATATCAGACATTAACATTACAATTCATAACTAACAAAATCACAGTTAATGAATTATCAACAAAACAGTTTTATGGTTGGAGGTCATCACATCAGGAGCTGTACTAAGAGTCACAGCTTTAGGAAGATTGAGAACCACTGGCCAAGGGAGCCTTAAGCTTAAGTTTATCTAGTGTCCCTAAAGAGCAAAGAGGGAGACAGCTGTGGTCCTGAGTAGTCCCAGGTGACGCTGCTGTTGTACGTCAGGGTTAAGTTACAAGTCATGCACTTGGCTTGCATAATTTCTTCTTAAAAAACAACACATTCAGTGGTTTCCTTCCACCATGTGTGCTCTGAAAATCAAACCCAGGTCACCAGGTTTTGCAGGGAGCACACTTAAGTGGAGAGCTATCTCAGTGACCCCGTTTGCACAATTTAAAAGGGACTGCAATGTTCCCAGTATATTTTTGCTGTAGACATTCTAATCCTATGAACCCCTATGATCACTGGCCTTTGGGAGTAGGGCTCTGTTTACTTCCCATTTGAAGGGGTTAGTGATAATAGTTTAAAGTGTGAGTTACTGGTAACAACTAGCTGAACATTCTGGAACGTTTTACCTAGGTCAGATAAAAATCTTAGATTGACTTACATGAAGCCTGAGTATGCATTGCACACCCAATAAGAATCCAGTCTCTCTTGAATACTTTCCTTTCAGTTCTTACTGGCAGAACTTTTTGAGGTTAGGAGCAAGAAAGTTCTTGATATATAGCAATAAAACAAGAGGTCATCCTTACTGAAATGGGAAATGCTGCCTAAGACTCTTCGATGCCACTTCCCCCGTGCTGGTTGTCTCTGGCCTGCACTTGTTAAGAATCTGAGACTTGGAGCAGGAGCACTCCGCCTGACCTCTAGCTACCCTGCAAACGGACAGAGCAAGAAATAATGGGAGCAGCAGTGAAGCCAAACGCATATTTGAGGAGAGGTCTCTAGTTGGCCATTGGTCTTGTGTGAACTGCCTGGGGAGTGTCGAGAAAGAGCCCTGTTTGAAGCTTGTTGTAGCCGTTAGTTAGGCAAGGCTGGCCCCAGGCATTGCTGTGACTTAGCAAGACTAGAACTGAGGTAAGGGCATGTCTGTTGTGTCTTACGTCTTCATTCTTAACCATTTGTATCTGACTATGGTTTTGTGCACATGTCCAAAGGAGGCCATCAGTTCCCATGGAGCTGGAATTAGAGCTGGGAGCCACCGAGTATGGGTGCTGGAAACTGAACTTGGGTCCTTTGGAAGAACAGTACATACTCCTTGCTTCCAGGAATGAGCCAGAAGCATTTCTCTAGCACCATCCTCATATTTTGAGATCTGTTCATTTACTGAGCCAAAGCCCACTAATAACCTAGACTGGTTGGCCAGCAAACTCCAGGGTCCACCTGCCTAGCTATTTAGCCTTTCTTGCCCTGTGCTAGTGTTAGACAAATGTGCCATCCTCAGCTTTGATACAGATGCTGGAGATCTGAGATCTGAGATCAGGTCCTCATGCTTGTGTGACAGGCACTTTACTGAGAGATTTGCTGAGCCCCCAAATTTAGTTCTGATTTGCATCTCTCTGATGGCTAAGGACAGTGAACATTTTCATATTTACAAACCATTTCCGCTTCTGCACAAATAGATTGGGTTATTTGGTGTGGGTTTCCCCCTTTGGTTATTAATTTTTTGTTCCTTATATATCATGAATATTAATAGTCTATCAGTTGAATAGTAAATATTTCATTCTGTAGACTGTCTTTCCATTCTGTTAACTTTACTGTGCTGAACTCTGACTTTTGTGCGGTCCCATTTCTCCGTCTGCTGGAATCCTAGTCAGTACTTGTTCCGTTTCTGAATTGAAAACTATCTCCCCTTGTTTCCTGTAGTGGTCTCAAGGTTTCAGGTCATAAATTAATGTCTTTGATCCATTTTAGACTGATTTTTGTATGAGGTGAATGTAAAAGTAATTGGGGGTTTCTTATGTCTCTTTTGCTCAGTGTGTTTCTGTGCCAGCTCCAGCCCATTTTAGCTCCCAAAGAACTGACAGTGAAACATGGCGTTTTATTAACACGCTTCAGCTCAGCAGTTTCTGGGCCATTCTAATCGGCAAGGCTGCCTGGTTCCCAGCCGTGTGGCCCTTTACCTTCCGTCTGAGTCTTGGCTGGCTCCCTCTAGTCCATGTATGTTCTCATGACTTTGTGGTGAACCTTCCTGGTCCATCCACATGTGTAACTTGAATTTTTTCAAAGCCTATTTTTAATGATGGCTCTTAAATGCTTTAAGCTCCCTTTTAGCCCACCACCCACTAGGGGTAGTGGAAAAGAAAGGATGGCAGGGGACTGTTTAGAAAGGTTCTTTGGAGCAGCTCCTGTCTGGAAACCGGCAGTTCAGTCCACAGGTTGTCATAAGCAGCTCTCTACTCTCAACACTTCACAGATACCCAGCAGTTGGGCTCCATAGAGTCAGGTTAGCAAGCAGCGATGGCACTACCTAGCAGAGACAGCCAGGCCTTAGCCTCGGCTCAAGTAAGCAAGCAGGAAGGACCCAGAGGGACGCCAGAAGTCCTTGGCTGTGCCTCTCTCAGGGAACCAGAGATCAGTGAAGACTTGAGACCTGCAAACGTTACACAGCTGGCTCTATAAGCAAGCCCAGGCAAACCTCCGTCACTGCCCCTTGGGCCTGTTGCTATTCTTCCAAACATCACAGGTCCTCTACAGCGCTTGCCTCAGCTCGTGCATCTGTCTCAGCTGATGTCACTCTGCCAATCAGCCAGACTCCGGTGAAGTGGCCAGAAACTGCAGCACACCACCAGAAGTTCTTTGGTGCTTTTCTCTCTATCGAGTCCCAACAAATGCAGTTCAATTATGCAGTGTAAGGCTGACCAGTATAAGCGTGTTGTTAGCAAAGAATCCATCACGTCCTTTAGCAGAACATCTTGTCACCTGTGTCCACTTCAGCTAAGTGTTTGCTGCAGCAAAACACCAACCAACCAACGTTTCAAAGAACCTTGAAGCTTCTACTTTATCATGGCCTCTCCACTTTCTTCTTGTGATTCCTTTTTTCCCCTTTCTTCATCTCTTTCTGGGAGTCCCTAAATAGAATTGGAAGTCCTACCCTATTCTCTTCTACCCAGCTAACTGGTAACAGCTCTTTATTAACCAATCATCATCTAAACATACAGTGCACAAAACCATCCCCCACAGGTGAGTAGAGTTTAGTTTTATTCTTTTGTGTGAGGACATCAGTTTCCCAGCATCACTTGTTCTGGATGCCTCTCCTTTTCAACAGCTGCTGAGAATTAGCCACAGCTGTGAGCTTATTTCTGAGTTTTGTATTCTGAAGTTCTGTGTTCTTGAATCCCTCCCTTGGATGTTATGTATTGATGAGTGGCAATACGCTTACATAATACTGTTTGGTTTTGTTCAGTGAATGACAAAAATAAAAAGGAAAGGAAAGGACATGACTGCTCCTAGGTGTGGTGGAGGAGAAACTTCATTGTAGATATGAGAGCAGAGCTAGAGTTAAAGCTGGGAGAGTACAGAGTACACATGATCAGCCAGCATAGACAAGATCATACTTAGCTGGGCCATGTTGGGGGAGGGGGAGGGAGAGAGGGGAACCAGGTGAAGCAGCCAGAAGGCAAAAGGTACAAAAAATGGCAGGAAACCAAAATACCTGCATTATATAGAGACAAGCCTCTGGGCGAAGAGTATGCCAGCTATACTCCTGTAACAGATTGGAACTGAGGGATGCTGGGAGAACCAAGAGGCCAGGGCTTTGGTATGTGAAAAGGGCTCCTCGGTCATCAGGGTTTGAAGCTTCACATTTAGTATTATGAAGTTGAATATATGAACATTCATAACGTATATACTTTCATTTCTTCTCCTTTCGCCTTCCTTCCTCTACTCCACCTCCCTCCCTGCTTCTGTTTGTGTAGTCAGGGGTAGAACCCAGGGCTTCGGGGCCAACACCACCAACTGAGCTACATTTCCAACCCTCTTCTGTCTTGGTGGATCATTCCTTCATTCTTTGTCTTACCTGACAGCTGTCTTGAAATCTAGCTTTTATCATGGATGGATAAGGCTATACCTGCTTGCTTTTAGCTTCTACTTTGAGAGCATATGGTTTCCTGTTCTGCCACTTTTAGTCTGAGTCTTTGCCAATGCGGTCTCTTGTAAGACACTTTTTTGGTTCTTTCAGGACAGCATTTTTTCTCTGTTGGAACTCATTATATAGACCAGGCTGGATACACACACACACACACTCACTCTCTCTCTCTCTCTCTCTCTCTCTCTCTCTCTCTCTCTCTCTCTCTCTCTCTCAGATCCTCCTCCTGCCTCTTCCTCTGAACTGCTGGAATTAAAAGACATGCACCACCACACCTAGTGGATTGTGGTTTTAAGATAGTATTTTCAAATTTTATGTTGAGTCCATTAAAAATTTGGGCTGAGGGTTTTTTTAATTATAATAATTTTGTTGATTCTCTGACTGTGTTAAATACTATTTTTGTCTTCCTTACTCATTATTCTATAGCTCTACTGGTTTGCTGAGTTAGGTGTGGTCTGGTTTTTGGTTCCTCTCGTGGGATTTACTCTTTGACTCATGTGACTGTTTCTTCCTGCTGTTTGGAGGGCTCCTCTGAAGAGCGTCTCTCCTGGCCTGGTGGCATGGCTGTAGCTCATGCTCATTTGGGAGATTAGCCATCTTTAAATTTTCATTTCTATTCACATAACTTTATTTGAAACCAATTTTGACTGTCCAAGGATTAAAGTTCAAAACCAAACAGAACATAAACATCCAGTGTGCGCTCTGGTGGCAGACAGAAGTCCGTGGATGTTAGGTTATTTGGGGGCTTGAGAGAGTCAGGCTTTGTTGCTGCTGTTGTGATGATCTTTGGTGTATTTACACATAAAATGCTGGAACTTTTACTCTGCCGTCATCAGGAGAGAACCTGTTTCAAACTCTCTCCGAGGATGGCTTCCTTTACTTGCAAGTGGAGGGGGAAGAAAGCGTGGTATTTCACTTCTCCGATTTCTGTTCGTAGTACAGTGTGCAAGTCCTCCCTGCTGTACGTCACCCTCTATGGGTCCTGGAATCAAATGCTCTTTTTTTTTTATTTGTTTTTTTTTCCCCCCAGAGTTTCTACTACTCTGTGTAGTCTTGGCTGTCAGGGCACTAGCTCTGTGGACCAGGCTAACTTTAAACTCAGAAAGATGCACTTGCCTCTGTCTCCAAGTGCTGGGATTAAAGCCATGCACCACACAGGTAGCAACAAGTGCTCTTAACGGCTGAGCCATGCCTCTAGTACCTACAGTGTATTTCAAATAGTAGAGTATCCGACTGTTTACCAAAAAATATTAAAGGAGGAGAAATTTTTATTTGCAATTTCAATGGGTTTTTGGATGTGATTTTTAAAAATTTTTAGTAGAAAATAATAAAAAATGAAATAGCTTATCCTGAATATAATCTGGCCCAAGGGGTAGTTCACTTCAGCGGGTCACGTGGAACTGTCTCCTAAAACAAGATGTCTACAGCTTCTCAATCAGCACGGCGGAAGCCCCTCCTCCTCCATTGCAAATACTAGCCAGACCGAATTCTCCTTGCTTCAAGGCATGAGCCAAGTGAACAACAATCCGAGCTCCAGACATCCTAGGAGTAAGAAAACATTTGGTTCTTTAATCTAGAACAGAATTTAGGACCAACCAGAAAAGTTCCTATTCCAAGTCAACATCCTGAAAATCCAGTACTTGCGGGTAAGTACTTTTAAGTTTACACATGAATTTCAGGAAGAGGATTACAGCTCTTATAAAATCCTGAGCTTCAGTTTCTTTATCCAACGCTGTTAGTGTCCTGGACAGTTTTATACCAACGTGACCCAAGCTATAATCATCTAAGAAGAGAGAGCCTCGATTGAGAAAATGTCTCCATAAGATCAGGCTATACAAAAGCCTGTAGGACATTTTCTTAGTTTCTAATGGAGGAGGGCCTGGCCCATTGTGGGTGGTGGTGCCATCCCTAGGCTGGTGGTCCTGGGTTCTGTAGAAAGCAGGCTGCGAGCCAGTAAGCAACACTCCTCTGTGGCTCCTGCCTCCAGATTCCTGCCTTGTTTGAGTTCCTGACCTCAATTCCTTCAGCAGTAGACTACCATGTGAAAATATAACCCAAATAAGCACTTTTCCTCTCAAATTTGATTTTGTTCATGGTGTTTCATAACCTAAGGCAGTTAGGTTTCAAGCCACAGATGTACTAAGTCTGTGTTCACTGCCGGATATTATCTCAGAAATACTGTTTATCTTAAAGCTGGACAGAAAGGAAAACTGCTAATCAAACAACAGGAGTGGTGGTGAAGTATCTTATAGAAATACAAAGGTAGCCATTAGTCTGACTCGAATTGCTTGTTAGGGCACTCACCCGATTGGATGGCCCAGAGAAACAGCTCCTCCATGGACATTTACTTTTTGAGGGTCAATCTCCAGCATTTTAATGTTGGCTAGTACAACCACACTGAATGCTTCATTTACTTCCCACATGGCAATGTCTTCTTTTTTCAGTCCTGCATATTTAAGAACCTAAAAATAAATTTCAGAATGGTTATCCAGATATTTAGCAATCAAAACTTACTTTCATTATTTTCTAGAGATTTTATAATTGTGGTTTATATTTCTCCTTTTAAGTAGTTACTTGCTGGAGCTGGAGAGATGGCCCAGTGGTTAAGAGCACTGACTGCTCTTCTAGAGGTCCTGAGTTCAAATCCCAGCTCTAGATGGTGGCTCACAACCATCTGTAACAGGATCTGATGCCCTCTTCTGGTGTGTCTGAAGACTGCTACAGTGTACTCATATATATGTATATCTTATAATAAGTAGTTACTTGCTTAAATAGGAAGGGTTTTTCTTTTTTAAAGGATTTATTCTTCAGAATTTGCTTTTGTGTATTAAAATAAGAATTTTGTTTGCAAGTACATTGTAGTGTAATACAGACTCCACCAGTGTTTGACAAGGTACATTCTCTCTGTGAAAATATACCCTGCAGTATGTCCTTAAGATCTACCTTGCTGGCTATGTTATTTATATTCTGTATTCTTGAAGAGTTTTGTCTGTTCCCACACGCCTCCTCAATTTCTTTAGAAGTTACATGATGATTATCTCAGGCACAAATATCACAGGTCTTCTTGTGAAATCTTTGATCATGCTTGGTTTTGCTAAGCATCTTGAGGGGGATTCTTGTGCTAATGATTATCCTCATAATAATACCATTTTAAAATAATGCCAAAGTCGTCCTTGTTTAGAACACTTACCATTAGCTGCTAACCCAGTGCATTCACTTTCGAAGGTGTCTGTTCCTATGTGCAGGTCTGCCACCTTGAATTGTGTCTGACCCTTCTCTACTCTTACATTTACCTTCTTTATCTTTATCTCTCACACATCAACTCTAGTTGGATAGGGTGGTGTATACCTCTAATCCTAACACTCAGGAGGCTGAGGTAGGAGGATCTCAAGTTCAATACCAGCCCAGAAATCAAAGCAAGAATTTGGCATACAAACAAAAGGTCAAGTTGAGGCTATCCCTTGTAAGCATACATTTGTTGAACACACCTCAGGTCCCTGTGAGTGGCTTCCCAAGGACTTGGTTACGTTTGCCTTTGGAAGCACAGACAACAATGTCGGTTCACTGAGTCTGGCTTACTCTTTACTGCAAACTACACAGTCCATGGTTCTTTCAGCATAGAGAACCCTCTGCAAGCAGCTGCTTACTCTGTCGTCTAGACTGGCACCTTTACCACTCCAGGGATGGGCACTGTATGTGTTTACAAGGGATCCAGCTATCCACTTCTCTCCATTCTGATGAAGATGGAGTCTGAGGTTTCCTGTCAGTTACTATTTTCTGAAGTGGAAAGAATAACAACTCATCCTGCTTCTGCAAATGGACATTTAAAATGCAGACCCTGCAATCTGGTACCAGAAGCTCTATAGTGAGTACAGCCCCTCCCTTGTTCTTACCTTAGGTACAGCATATGCAGGTGCGAGTGGGAAATCAATGGGGTCTACAGCAGCATCAGCAAATGCTGCAAAAACAGTAACCGTGTTACACATACCACGAGGTTCCATCCTTGGAGATTCAAAATCCAAGCCAGCAAATGCACGCTGCCTAGTCTCTGTGCCATGTAGGACTTGTATTTGCTCGTTTTTATTTTTTTAAGGTAGGGTGTCTGTATGTAGCCCTGCTGTGCTTTAAACTCACTTTGAAGAGCAGGGCAGCCTTAGCCTCATAGTCAGGAGACTTACTGCCCCTACCTTTTGAGGGCTAGGATTAAAGATTTGTGCCAACACACCCAGCTGCACATTGCTCCTTTTGTAAGAGTCTATTCTGAGTATGATTACATTAGTTTAACTTTATTATTTCATGTACGTTTTCATGTGTGTCTGTGCACCGCACGTGCTGGTGCTTGAGGAGGGGGTAAGCCAACTCCCCAGCTGGATCATGGCAACTATTTCAAAGGAAAACGTTTAGTCGGGCCTGGCTTAGAGTTTAGTCCGTCATCGCGGTGAGAAGCAGGGGAGTATCTCAGCAGACATGGTGCTAGAGAGCAGAGCAGAGGAGAGGAGAGCAGAGGAGAGGAGAGGAGAGCAGAGGAGAGGAGAGCAGAGGAGAGCAGAGCAGAGGAGAGGAGAGGAGAGCAGAGCAGAGGAGAGCAGAGCAGAGCTCTACATTCCACATCAGTAGGCAGCAGGAAGGCAACCGAACCACTGGGCCTGCTTTGCGCTTCTAAGACCTCAAGTGGTGCACTTCCTCCAACGCAGCCACACCTCCAACACGGCCACACCTCCAACACGGCCACACCCACTAAAACTGCCATGCCCTATGGGCTTATGGGGGCCATTTTTATTCAAACCACCATAGGTTGTTCAACCCCCAAATGGCCTGTGGTCATGGCATCTCTTCACAGGAATAAAAACCTTAACTAATAAAGGTGGTGACCTACACGTTGAAAACCACTAGCCTGGGACAGTTGAGAGCTGTTCTTCCAGAGCAGCCAAGTGCAGTCCTCAGCAGCACACCAGGCACCTTACAACTGTGTAACCACAGCCTTCACAGCAGTATTGCCTATTAGGTGCCCATTCCCACATGCAGTCACACACAAACACATGAGTGTTAAAATACAGAAAGATCCAGTTTGGTGGTATAACTCAGACATAGAATCCATAAGTTTGTTAGTTCAATCCCAAGTACCACAAATGTAAATAAAAGCCCATGACAGAAGCTAGAATAAAATTATGCTAAATGTATTATAAAGCAAATTGTATTTAAGTCCTTACAAAGAAGGCACAGCACATTTTAAAGGTGAGAAATACAGGTAGGCAAGATGGCTCACTGAGTATACACATGTCTACAGTTCAATCGTAAAACCCATGTAAAGGTGGAGGGAAAAAACCAACTCCAGACATGTCCTCTGACCACCACGTGCACATTATACGTAAAGACAATAACTTTTTTTTGTTTTTTTTCTAGACTCCCAATTCCATATTTTTATTCCAGTTGGCTGTATCTTTTGGTAAACCATAACTTTTCCCTTTCCCTACTCATACAGGATAGATAACGGGAGTTTTTGTTTTTAAATAATAATTTAATTATGTAAGTACACTGTAGTTATCTTCAGACACTCCAGAAGAGGGCATCAGATCTCATTACAGATGGTTGTGAGCCACCATGTGGTTGCTGAGAATTGAACTCAGGACCTCTGGAAGAGCAGTCAGTGCTCTTAACCACTGAGCCATCGGTTCTCCAGCCCCTAAATAACACTGTTTAAAGAAAGCTTTTGTGTGTATGTGGGAGTAGGCTCGTGCCTGCCTTGGCACCTGTGGCAGTCAGAGGACAGTGTGTGGGAGTGAGCTCTCTTACGTCTTTCACATAGGTTACCAGGGTCTGACTCAGGCCATCAGGGTTAGCAGGGGCACCTTCACCCACTGAGATACCTTACCAGTCCTAAAGTCATTATATAAAGCAGATTCTTAATAAAGATATTAAAGGAGCTTCTACCAATCAAAACAGATATGGCCAACTCCATTACTACCTGCCACCAAAGAAAGACACTGTTCCAAAACTAGAGATGGGATGTAATTGAGAAAAGCACATTGGGCCTCTAGAGACAAGAACACACATTCACACAATTTGTATTTTAGTTAAAGACAGAGGCCTGGGTGAGCACATGCCTTTAATCCCAGCATGTGGGAGGCAGTGTCTGTGGAGGCCAGCCTGGTCTACAGAGTTCTAGGACAGCCAGGACTGTTCGAAAAGAAAAGAAAAGGGGGTTGGGATAGACAAGGTCAAGACAGGCTTGGTGGCCCAGGCCTATAATTCCACCTTGGAAGCTGTGGCAGACATAACAAGATCAAAGCCAGCCTGGGCTACAAGACTGAATTCAGGCCAGCCTATACAACTGAGTCCTTGTTCCAAAAGGAGAGCTAGAGGTATCTAGCTCAGACAGAATACTTGCTTAGCATGTGTGCACTGGCTAGTTTTATATCAGCCTCACATGAGCTAGCCTCTAGCCAAATGTTAGATGGAGTTCAGGGAATCCTGAGGAAGAGGGGGAGGAAGGTTACAGGAGCCAGAGGGGTCAAGGACACCACAGAAACATGTCCCATAGAATCAACTAAGCAGGCTCATAGAGGCTCATAGAGACTGAACCTACATCAGGGAGCCTGTAGAGGGCAGCACTAAGTCCTCTGCATATGGGTTATGTAGCTTGGTCTTTGTGAAACTCCTAACTCGGCATGGGTTTTCTCTTGACTCTTGCCTCCTTCTTTATCCTCCCACTGGGTAGTCTCAACCTGCCTGGATACCAGGGCATATGTCCCGCCTTATTGTACCATTATGCCATGTTTGTTTGATGTCCGTGGGAGGTCTGCTCTTTTCTGAAGGGAAACAAAAATAATAGATGGGGGAGAGGAAGGGGAAACTGCAGTAGGGGTTTAATACACACAAATTAATAATAATAATAATAATAATAATAATAATAATAATAATAATAAAAGTACCTCCATAATACCATAATATCAGGCTATAGAGCAGGCCTCTAGGGCACTTTCTTAATTGATGATTTGGGGGAGGGCCCAGCCCACTATGGGTCATGCCATCCCTGATCTGGTAGTCCTGGGTTCTGTAAGAAAGCAGGCTGAGCAAGCCTGCAGATCCCTGCCCCATCTGAGCTCCTGTCCTGACGTCCTTTGGTGGTGAACTGTGATGTGGCAGCATAAGCTGAATGCACTCTTTCTTCTCCGGGTTACTTTGGTCATGGTGTGCCATCCTCAGCATTAGGAACCTGGACTAAAACCCCGGATTCTCAATACCAGGGGAAAGAGGAGAAACGAGGGGAGAACATTTACCTGCGATTCGTGCCAGTGGCTTAACCTTGAGCCGCTGGGCTGCCTCTGCAGTCATGAGAACCACAGCAGCTGCTCCATCGTTCAGTGTGCTGGCGTTAGCAGCTGTTACTGTGCCTGAGATCAACAAAAATCAAGTCACGCATCCACTTCACTGAGTCCATCCTGCTCTGTCCCACAAATACTCAAACGCTGTCTGCGTTATCAAGTGAACAGACATGCTGTAGACAGCCTTGGAGAGGATTTCTGCCCGAGGAAACACGCACAAAGCGAGCTCCGCAGTCAATGTCTCCACAGTGAGTGCAGGGTGGGAGTTCAGACACACGGTGGCACTGGGCCAATGTTTCTTCTCAGCAGCTCATCACAGCCAAACTCTAGCACCCTCAATGTATTCTCCATATCTGTGTCAGGACCAGGCATTCTCTACAGTCACTGGAGGCTGAATGTCGGTGAGCACTACAACATTCAGCTATAGACTTTACACCAGCTGTCTGTGTATACAAACTCAGAGAGGCTATTTTAACACTGACAGTGTAACAGTCTACCTTGTAACAGTCTACTAAAACTATACTTTTTTTTTTTTGAAACAGGGTCTTTCTATATAATGTTGGCTAACCTGGAACTCACAGAAATCCACCTGCCTCTGCCTCCCAAGAGCTGGAATCAAAGTTGTGTATCACCGTATCAGCTTAACATGTACTTTTTGTTTGTTTTGGTGTTTTCTTTTTTGGCTTTCTCTGTACAACCTTGAGTGTCCTAGAACTCACTCTGTACACCAGGCTGGCCCCAAACTCAGAAATCTTGCCTTTGCCTGCCACTAACTGGATTAAAGGTGTGGCCCACCACCACCTGGCAACACATACTTTTATACTATAAATTTTGATGAGAATGACCAGAAAGATGACTGATGATTTCTCTATTGGAACTGAGCAATTCTATCAAGAAAGGAAAAACTAATTGCAGAGTATCACAGTTGCACACAGTCAACCTTGTAGAGCTCATATTTTCTCAAAGTTTAAAGTTCCAAACCACTTAGAAATTTGGAAGCTAGGCATGTCATTCAGTAGAAGAGTATTTGCCTAATATTTGAGCTTCTAAGTTTGATCCCCAGGAAACCCTCCCAAAAGGAAATTCAGAACACAGACTATTTGTCCCAACATTAAAGATTAACACATGCGCTCTTCCTGTAAGCGGCCAGAGGTGACCTGTGAAGATGGTTCGCAACTCCCTTGACCCAGAAAACCCCACGAAATCATGCAAATCAAGAGGCTCAAACCTTCATGTTCACTTTAAGAACACCCGGGAAACTGCCCAGGCCATCGAGGGTATGCATATCCGAAAAGCCACCAAACATCTGAAGGATGTCACTTTAAAGAAGCAGTATGTGCCATTCCGGAGGTATAATGGTGGAGTTGGTAGGTGCGCCCAGGCCAAACACTGGGGCTGGACACAGGGACGGTGGCCAAAAGAGAGTGCTGAATTTTTGCTGCACATGCTTAAAAATGCAGAGTGATGCTAAACTTAAGGGTTTAGACGTAGATTCTCTGGTCATTGAACACATCCAGGTGAACACGGCTCCTAAGATGGCGCGGACAAACCTACAGAGCTCATGGTCGGGTTAACCCATCCATGAGCTGCTCCTGCCACACTGAGATGATCCTCACTGAGAAGGAACAGATTGTTCCAAAGCCAGAAGAGGAGGCTGCACAGAAGAAAAAGATATCCCAGAAGAAACCGAAGAAACAAAAACTCATGGCATGGGAATAAATTCAGCATAAATAAATGCGGATAAAGTTAAAAAAAAAAAAAGATTAACACATGCTAATGCTAAGCCAGGTACTAAATACTGGTAAACACAACCGTCAGCAGAAGACTCAAGGAACCTAACATGTAAGTTTGTATTCTCAATTCGCAAACTATGGAGATGCCTGCCTATAGAAAACAATTCTCTAGCCGTGTTATAGAGTCTTCTCCCTAGGACTTAATATTCTGAAGATATAAACTGTTAAGAATAAAGTACTCTAAAAATGTGAAGTGACATCTAGATGTTTTATACAATACCTTTGATTAAATCGCTAGGCCGGGACTAAAGAGAGATGGTTCAGCAGTTAGGAGCACTGGCTGCTCTTAGAGGATCACACTTTGGTTCCCTGCAGCAAACGGCAGCGTACAGTTCCAGTTCCTTAGGTTAGATGCCATTTTCTTACCTCCATGCATACCAGGCACGGAGTGATACACAGACATACATGCAGGCCAAACAGTCACACATAGATTAATCTTTTAAAAACCTGTTCATGTCACCTCAGGTTCTCCTGTCTGATCTCTCCCTCTTACCGTTTTCTTTCTGGAACACTGTCTTGAGCTTTGGCACTTTACTGAAGTCAACTCGCTTGTACTCTTCATCTTCCTTCACCACCACGTCTGGTTTACCTAAAATTGAAAAGCAATCCCAGTCAAGACACCAACTCAGGAAGAAGCTTACCCCACGCCATTCCAAGCGAGCCTCGGATGTGAAGCCTACACCAACAACTCCATTATTTCCCAGCCTTCTCTCTGTCTCTCTCTCTGTCTCTCTCTCTCTGTTTCTCTCTGTCTGTCTCCCCCCCCTCTCTGTCTCTGTCTCTTTTTCTCTGTCTCTCTCTGTGTCTCTGTCTCTGTCTCTGTCTCTCTCTCTCTCTCTCTCTCTCTCTCTCTCTCTCTCTCTTCTTTTGAGACAGGGTCCCTATGTATTCCTGGAACTCTACAAGGCTGTCCATGTAGACTAGGCTGTCTTTGGATACACAGAGATCCCCCTGCCTCTGTCTCCCAAATTAAAATGCTGTGGTTAAAGGCAAGTGTCCACACCCAGTCTTCCCAACTCTCGTCTGTGGTCATAGACCTCACAGTGTGCACTCCACAGGCAGATGCTCGACCAGCGCTGCATGAGCTAGTTATCCGTAGCCCAGGCACAGTGATCATTCTGGAAAGCAGCCTGGCCTAAGTAGTCACTATGGACCATGGATCTCTGCCAGTGATGCTGGTGAGAGGGCCCCTTTCTTTGACTCTGAGCAGTGCAGCACATGTAACTCCAAAGGCAGACAGCATTAGTCCTTCATTTCTGGGAGGTAACCCTAAGAGTCCTCTAATATAAATCCCTTTTAAAAAAATACTTGTTAGGGTCAATAAGATAGCTCAGCAGACAAAAGTGCTTGCCACACAAGCTTAGAAATTTGAGTTCAATCCCCAGAATCCATGTAAAAGTAGGAGAAAAAAAGCCAACTAATTCTACAAAGTTATCCTCTGGCCTCCACATGAATGCCATGGAGCACATGTATACACATACATGTACAAATACACGTAAGCAGGGTTGCATAGACAGCTCAGTGGTAAAGACCTACACTAATCTTCCAGAGTTTGGTCCTCAGCACCCACGTCAGGTGACTCACAACTGCCTATAAACTCTAGTTCCAGGGGACCCAATACCTCTGGCCTCTTCAGCCACCTGCACCAGTGTGCATATGACCCACACACAAAATGTACGACTTTAATTCCAGCACTCGGGAGGCAGAGACAGTAGGATCTGTGTGAATTCAAGGACAGCATTGTCTACAGAGTGAGTTCCTGGACAGCCAGGAACACAGAGAAACCCTACCTTGAAAAACCAAGATAAGGCTCTCTTGATCTCTGCGTCCGCTTACTTATCACCCACAATTCCCTCTTCTTTCTCTCTCCTCCAGCCAAGCAAGATGTCCAAAGGAAAGAAAGCCAAGGGGAAGAAGGTGGCCCTGACCCCCGCAGTGGTCAAGAAACAGGAGGCCAAAAAGGTGGTCAATCCTTTATTTGAGAAGAGGCCTAAGAACTTCAGCACTGGGCAGGACACCCAGCCCAAAAGAGATCTTACACGCTTCATCAAATGGCCCCGCTACATCAGGCTGCAGTGGCGAAGAGCCATCCTCTATAAGCAGCTCACAGTACCTCCTGCCATTAACCAGTTCACCCAGGCCCAGCAAACAGCGCAGGCAAACAGCGACTCAGCTGCTTAGGCTCGCCCACAAGTACAGGCCAGAGACAAAGCAGGAGAAGCAAAGGCTGCTGGCCGGCGCTGAGAAGAAAGCTGCTGACAAAGGGGACTAAGAGACCACCTGTCCTTCGAGCAGGGGTCAATACAGTCACCACCTTGGTGGAGAACAAGAAGGCTCAGCTGGTGGTGATTGCCTATGACATAGACCCCATTGAGCTGGTGGTTGTCCTGCCTGCCCTGTGTTGAAATTTGGGGGTGCCCTACTGTATCATCAAGGGAAAGGCCAGGCTGGGGCGCCTGGTCCACAGGGAGACAGGCACCACTGTTGCCTTCACACAGGTAAACTCAGAAGACAAGGGTGCTCTGGCTAAGCTGGTGGAAGCTGTTAGGACCAATTATAATGACAGATATGACAAGATCTGCCACAACTGGGGAGGCAACATTCTGGGTCCTAAGTCTGTGGCTCGCGTTGCCAAGCTGGAACAGGCAAAGGCTAAAGAACTCGCCACCAAACTGGGTTAAATGTACACTAAGTTTCCGTACATAAATATAATCACAAAATTATCTTCCATAGAAAAACCAAGACAAATAAATTAACCAAACATATAAAATACATAATCTAATGTGCTATTAGTCACATATATGAAAGAATTAAAATAACTATTGTTTCTCAATTAAAAACAGTAAGCACACCAGCTTTCTATCAAGCCTGATGAGCTGTTCAATCCCCGCAACACGCGTGGTGAGAAAGAACCAACTCCTGCAGGCTGTCCTGTGGCTTCCACGCACACAGCACTGCACACACAGGCCAAGCGAACACAAAACACACAAACACGTGGGCGCTGAGACCTGCATGAACTGTTACTTCTAACCTGTGACTCTTCCTTTACTAACTGTAAGCAAAACCGTTAATGTGTTCACCTCAGATGAACAGAGATGATACTCATTTAAAATGGAAACATGGGCTGCAGAGATGGCTCGGTTAAGAGCACTGACTGCTCTTCCAGAGGACCCGGGTTCAATTCCCAGCAACCACATAGCAGCTCACACCTGTCTGTAACTCGAGTTCTAGAGGATCCAGCATCCTCTCACAGACACGCATGCAGGCAGAACACCAATACACGTACAATAAAAATATTGTTTTAAAAACAATGGAAACATCAATTCTATAACACAGATCTATTACTCTAACCAAGAAAAAGAAATGAGTGAGAGTGTGAAGTGTGTTTTGGAAATGCGTCTACCTTTCACTGAGATGGTGATGGGCGTAATCTCATTTGCAAACTTCCCTGCATCCCACGCCTCTTTACTTCGGGTGTAAGAGCCGATGGCGTACTTATCCTGCTCCTCCCGCGAGATACTCAGCTTCTTCGCGGTGTTCTCAGCACAATTGCCCTAAGAAGTTTGGAAAAACGACCTTTGCATAACACTCAGTGCTTGGGAGTTCAACTTCATTTCTCTACATTGCTTTCCTCCATTCTGGGTAACTCCTCTTATCGTCAGATGGTTTCAGGAAACAGAGTTGCCACCGTAGGAGGAAATACCTCACTTAGGCGTGGGGCAGTTACAGTTAATCCACGCTGAGGAAATGGACATAGTAAAATAAATATTTTTATAAAGTTGACTAAAACATTTATAGAACCCACCCTAGAACTCAGTATTTAAAATATATATGTTCTGAAAAGCCAAGGGTTAGTATTAAACGGCACTCCCTATTAAAGCAGCACTTGGGGCCAGCAAGTGAGAACCCACACTGCTCTTCCAGGGTACCTGAGTTAGATTCTCTGGTCAGGTCCCTCAACCCACCCACTGTAGCTCCTGAGGATCTAACACTATGGATAACAACACACATAAATGGGTTTTTTAATTAGTATTTACCATATGAATTTTATTGTAGACATCGGTTAGCCCGTCTTTCACAATCAGGTCTTCAAGTTTTACCCCACCGTATGGTGTTGCTCCTCTGCTCATTACGTACGGGACATTTGACATGCTCTCCATTCCGCCTGCCACCATCACATCCTGCTCAGAACACAGCAAAGCCAAGGTAAGCATTGCGATCCATGCCACTGCGCACACAGCTGTCAGCAACAGTCCATGAATGCCACTGTCCACACACACACTGTCAGCAACAGTCCATGAATGCCACTGCGCACACAGCTGTCAGCAACAGTCCATGAATGCCACTGTCCACACACACAGCTGTCGGCAACAGTCCATGAATGCCACTGTCCACACAGCTGTCGGCAACAGTCCATGAATGCCACTGTCCACACACACACTGTCAGCAACAGTCCATGAATGCCACTGTCCACACACACACTGTCAGCAACAGTCCATGAATGCCACTGTCCACACACACACTGTCAGCAACAGTCCATGAATGCCACTGTCCACACACACACTGTCAGCAACAGTCCATGAATGCCACTGTCCACACACACTGTCGGCAACAGTCCATGAATGCCACTGTCCACACACACTGTCAGCAACAGTCCATGAATACCACTGTCCACACACACACTGTCGGCAACAGTCCATGAATGCCACTGTCCACACACACACTGTCGGCAACAGTCCATGAATGCCACTGTCCACACACAGCTGTCGGCAACAGTCCATGAATACCACTGTCCACACAGCTGTCCACAAAGGAGTGTTTAACGTGGCTTTTCAGTCACATAGTTAATGCCCTCTTTATCATTTTTTTCTGATGAGAAAAAAGTGGTTTATAATGTTCCATGACAGTTAAGATTAAAATTAGAAGCTGGGTATAGTGGTACACATCTATAATCTAGCACTTGGAAGACTGAAGCAGGAGCGTCAGGAGTTCAAGGTCATTGTCAGCTATAGAGAGGGTTTGAAGCTATCCTGGAGTACATGAGAAGCTGTCTCAGAAAACACAAATCAGACAAAGAAAAGGTAAGAATTGGACAATTTGCAAGGCCCTGGGTTCGGTCCCCAGCTCCGAAAAAAAGAACCAAAAAAAAAAAAAAAAAAAAAGAATTGGACAATTTGACTGCACCTAACTTTGGAAAGTGGAGCTGGTAGGTTTTGGAAAACAATTGACAACTTCCAAGAATACAAC
This sequence comes from Rattus norvegicus, assembly GCF_021556685.1. Classification (NCBI taxonomy): domain Eukaryota; kingdom Metazoa; phylum Chordata; class Mammalia; order Rodentia; family Muridae; genus Rattus; species Rattus norvegicus. Next base: position 61,724,949 of record NC_141541.1, read on the forward strand.
AATTCTTCAGGTTTTTGGTTTTTGGGGTTTTCTTTTTTAGGATTTTTCAAAGCTGTCTAGTTCACTGCTCTATTCTTATAAATCCTAAGTACACACTAGAGTATGTTTAGATACTGTTATATATAGTTTTAGATAGAGAGAGTTAGGTATACAGTTATAATACATCAAGTAGGGCACTGAAGTTAAATAACCTGCCCAAGGTTTCCCTGCTTTTAATAGAGAATATTCAAACTGGTGGTACACTAAGAGTCGGAGGGAAGTGTGAGAAAATGCTTTTCCCTTTTCCACCTTCTAGAGCTGTGAGGTCTCTAGGGTTTGCATACACTGCTCAGTGATGAGGTTCCTGTCACGGTAGCTCAGACCTCAGTGTACTCTTTTCTCCTCTGAAAGAGAACATAAATGTGTGGTTCTTTCCTGTTTCCATCTTCTGTGTGTTATGTGCATGATTGTTCTGCCTGTATTGTGTGTCTGTGTACCATGTACCAGGTACACATTTGGCCTAACCCCCACAGAGGCCAGACGAGGGCGCCAATGCCCTGAAACTGTAGTAGAGAGATGAGCTATACATGGGTGCTGGGAACTGGACCCAGTCCTGTGGAGGAAGAGCCAGTGCTCTGGACCACTGAGCCATCTCTCCAGCCTCTAAGTGTGTGTCTTGGTGTTTGTAAGAAGTGGCGTGAAAGCATGCCTCACTTATTCTCCGCTTGGTTGTGATACACAGTGGTAGGTACAACATCCAGGAAGGGAGGCGATCTAATAAAGACCTCTGTCTTTCTCACCCCGCCCTGGGACTTTGTGTCTGTGGCTGTTTCCATGTCCTTCTCTCTGAAAACTGATGAAGTGCTAGCTCTTAAAGCCAGACACGGGCAGAAAACAGCCTCAATGTCACAGCATAGTCCAGAGCAGCCTCTCTCTTCCTCACCTAGGTAAAGATAAGATTTGAACCAACAGACCTCAAACTTGCATTCTCCTGCTCTATCTCATAAATGCTAAAATTGGGCATGTGTTTAACTGAAAAGAATCTCAGGGCTGGAGTTCAGTTCTAACACCCACACCAGACGTCTCATAACCACCTGTAACTCTAGCCCCAGGGGATCCAACATCCTCTTGTAGTCGCCAGAGGACCTGTTCACAAGTGGCATTTGATTACACAAACACTCACACATTTTAAAAAATAAAGGGTTCCAGACTATGATGGTACACGCCTTTTTAAACCCCAGCACTTGGGAGGCAGAGGTAGGTGGATCTCTGTGGGTTTGAGGCCAGCCTGGTCTACAGAGTAAGTTCCAGGACAGCCAAAGCTACCCAGAAACTCTGTCTCAAAAAGTCAAAGAAAACCCAGGCTGGGCACACGGTCAATGGTTAAGAGCTCCTGATGCTCTTCCAAGGACCCAGGTCAATTCACAGCACCCAGATGGTGGTTTGGAACCACTCAACAAGATATTCAACATTCTTTCCTGATCTCCGTGTGCACCAGGCATGTGTGTGTTGCACAAACATACATGCAAGGCAAAATACTCATAAACAAATACTGTTTAAAAGGAGGCGGGGTTAGAAGTGTGGCCCTGCAGGTAAAAGTACATGTTGCTCTTTCCTGGGACCTGAGGTTGATTTTCTGCACCCACATGGTGAGTCACGGCTCTAACTCCACTTCCAGAGGAGCCAGTGCCCTCTTCCGGCCTCTAAACACCAGGCATGCATATGATGCCCTAACACACGCAGGTAAAACACTCAGAGATACATACAACAGGGATAAAGAACAGATCTCACCACTGCAACAGAAATGTGCTTAGACACTTAGCATTTTAGAATGTGGAGTTCTTCCAAGTGACGGACAAAGCGAGGGGCTCCTTACCTGGTGTCCACACATAAGACTTTGAGAGGCCATCATGATGGCTTTCATTCCTGAGGCACACACCTTGTTTACTGTGGTGCACGGAGTGGCAATGGGTAGACCTAAAGCAACATAAATCACATTTAGAAAAGCAGAAACCACCACAGAATTAAACAGACCTCGTGACTATGATCTGCAAATTTTATTTCTATAAGAGCTATGCATTTACTGATTTAGCTGACCAGGACATTTTCAAGGTCATTAAGTACAAAAGCAAGTGTGTGTTTCCATACCTGCACCCAGTGTAGCTTGCCTGGTCGGGGCCTGTCCTTCTCCCCCTTGGATGACGTTGCCCATGTAGACCTCCTTCACTTCTTCTTTTGGAATCCCTTTTAAAACAGCGAAAGGGATTGTCCTGGGTTTATTCAACTCATTTTTTTTTCTTTTTAACATTTCATTTGCTTTTATTTTATATTTACCGGTGTTTTGCCTATATGTATGCCTGTGTGTCATGTGCACGCAGTGCCCAGAGAGGCCAGAAGAGGGCATCGGCTCACGTGGAACTAAAGTTTAGGACAGCTGTGAGCTGCCATGTGGACACTGAACCAAGTCCAGCCCCGGTATTGAGCTTAATAATCAAGATTACCAAGCACATATCATGACATAGAAATAATTTCCTCTTCCTCTTAGTTTTAGGTTTCATTTCTATGTATCTATGACAAGGCATTTAGATATGTAAGAACCACGTAATTTCTAAGAGGAATATATTCAGTAAATGCAAAACAGTTATGTGTCATCCAATCATTTGCCCCCTCAATTCCGAAACAGTGCAGCCACTGACCTGCCTTTTCAATGGCTCCCTGAATTGCAATAGTACCAAGCTTGGTGGCTGGCTGAGAGGCAAGGCTGCCCAGGAAGGATCCAATGGGAGTTCGTGTAGCACTCACTATAACCACATCCTGGCAAGACACAAAAGGTAAACATCAACATAGGCATACTCAAATTCTCTTTCATTCAATACACACTTGTACCCAGACAACTTACAAATAATTATTCAGCAAGTGTTAAAATAATATTGGAGCAGGTGGGAAACACCATGACACACCACAATTTAAGACACCACGGAAAGACAGGGCAAGAGTGAGCTCAGTGACAGAGCGCTTGTCCAGCATGCACAAGGCCCTGCATTCAATCCATAGATTTACAGAGGGTGGGGGAGCGGGTGTGGATACAATGGAGAGGCTCAGGGAGGTGAAGGAAGAAATTAAGGCAAATTCTAAAGCAGACATAAAAATCCTTCCCAGCTCTCTCCGGGATGTTTAATGCCAGAAGCTTAAGTTTCAATCCTGCTCGGTCAAAGTCATAAAATCTCAGGCAGTCAAGGTGACTCAGCAGGAAAGATTTGCAATGATCCCTGGACAACCTGAGAGCTTGATCCCAGGAAAAATGTCCACATGTGCACACTCGAGAGTGTGTGTTACACACACATATAAGCCCCAAATAACTTTGTTTTGGGAGGGATTGTTTTCTTGACATGTAACTCTGGCCACGTGGGACTTGCTATCTAGATCTGAGTAGTCATGAAATCAGAGATGGCCTAACTCTGCCTCCTGGGTGCTGGGGGTAAAGGTTTACACCCAGCAATAATAAAGTTTTAAAAACTTTTAAAAGTGGTAACTTTATAATATATAAAAAAAAAAAAACTGCTTTGACAAACAACACTGAGGCTGAAGAAATAGCTCAATGGTTAAGAATGTACACTGTATAAACCCGAGAAACAAGAATCAAATCACAGCACCTCTGTAACAAGCACGGTGCCTCACAAATACCTGGGACTCCAACTACGTGAGGTCCCCACACAGAGCACACAGACACACACACAGAGTGTGTAGATATGTGAATGCTATATATATGTGGGGGGCAGGGGCCCTTAGAGGCTAAGAGGAGGCCAGAAGAGAGTGTCAGGTCCCTTGGAATTCAGGTACATGTGGTTAAGAATGGCCTAACTTGGTTACTGGGAACTAAGTACAGGTCCTCTAGAGAGCTGCAAATGCTCTTAGCCATCTCTTCAGTACCATTAACCTTTTAAACTAAAAAACAAACAACACAGACCAAAAGCTCCTTTACTAAAGCACGAAGTCCGGGCTAGCAATGCATATGTGTAGGCTACATGAACAGTATCAGTTAGGACATAGCCAGAGCCGTAATCTCCTTAACTACAAAATAAGGAGCAGGTAAGTCCTTGTCAGTGCCATGACACACATTCTCCTCGTGTTTGGTTCCTACAATCTCCTACAAAGCAAGATGGAAAGACTTGATGTCATTTTGGGAACCTACAGACAAAGGCAGAAATCAGTAACTAGGAAATGAAGTCAAGGCCTTTTGGGTTAACCCCTAGGCAGTCAGTTCCTCTCTTGTCAAGGCTCTTGGGTCCACTGCAGTGTACTACCTACCATATAATGTGGGTCCCTTATCATAAAGGGAGAGAGCGCCACAGTTCTGGAGGGAAACTGTTTCATGGTGTATTATAGAGAATTATTCACAGGCTGAATGGACCACCTCTGTGGGAACGCAGGAACTTAGTACACGAATGGTCAGCTTTCCTGACCACTGCATAAGCATTAATCTTCAAATACATTCAAGGCAAAAATGTGTGCAACTGGGTTTGATTTGTCCGCTTGTGGCAGGGCTGGTGATCCTCAAGCCAAGCCTCTGGCCTCCCCCTCCCAAGAGCTCATGCTACAAGCCTGCGCCCCCTGCATAGCCACACGTGTGTCTCTGATGGCAATACTCGCTTAAATTCTTCAAGGTGTAATTTAAACTTTACTTACATTCAAAGTGGGTTTGGATGCATAACTTCGTCCCAGGCATCTTACTTCCTGTAAGGCAAATGTTTATGTTATAATATTTAAAAATTCATCCATTAATTTTATACTTAGCAATAATACAATCAAGGAGATTTTCTTCATTTGTAAACTTTTATTTCCAAGTTTTCCACAGTCTGCATACGCCGCTCTTATAAATCATAAAGAAAATAGTTATGACCAACATTTCCTTTCTTTTGTTGTTTTTTTTTTTTTTGTTTTTTCTTTTTCTAGACAGGGTTTCTCTGTGTAACCCTGGCTGTCCTAGAACTCACACTGTAGACCCGGGTTGGTCTCACACTGAGAGACGTACCTGCTTCTGCCTCCTGAGGGGTGGGATTAAAGGCGTGTGACATCACTGCCCAGCTTAAATATTACTTTTCTAGCAAGCTGTTCATTGGAAACATGCACTTTAACTTTTGGAGAACTGTCATTTGGCTGTGGGTGTTTTGTCTGCATGTGTGTCTGTGTACGGCATTTATGCTGTGGACATCAGATACTCCAGGACTGGACATAGAGGGTTGTATAGGTGGTATTAGGTGGGTAGTAGGAATTGAACCAGTTCCTCTGCAAGAACAGCCAGAAAAACCACAGGGCCGTCTTTCTAGCCCCTAAAACTTCTTAAGTAAATATAAAACAACGACAAAGACACAGGGGCTGAAGAGACGGCTCAGTGGTTAGGAGCATTGACTGTTCTCCCAGAGGTTCTGAGTTCAAATCCCAGCTCCACATGGTGGCTCACAACCATCTGTAATGAGATCTGATGCCCTCTTCTGGTGTGTCTGAAGGCAGTTACAGTGTACTCATATACATTATATAAATAAAATAATTCTTAAAAAAAACCCCAAAGATCCTTACTTATAAAGTAGACAGGTTGTGAGGTGTTGAAGCATCTTTTAGGAAAATGCCCAGGTATAGCTGGGTCTTGAGGTAGAACTGTTGCCAATATTCTGAGAAAACTCCAAATTAATTTTCAAAATGTTTACACTGGTTTGCACTCCCACCAGCAGTGGAGGAGTGCTCCCCTTGCTCCACGTCCTTGCCCCATGTACTCTCTCTTGAGTTTTTGACCTTAGCCATGCTGATGATGTAAGACGGTACCTTGTGGTTGCTTTGATTTGCATTTCCCTGATGACTAAGAAACATTTCTTTAGCTGTTCCTCAGCCATTCGAGATTCTTCTATTGAGAACTGTTTGGTTCCATACCCCATGTTTTAGCTGGGTTATTTGGGTCGTTGGTATTTGGACCTCCCTGCTCATAAACAGCAGATGAGCAGCTTGACCTTCATGTGGGTCCTGAACAACTGAAACAGGGCTATCCCAAAAGCTGTGGCCTGTACGTGGGATATGAGAGGCATTCTTCTAGCTATGCTGCCTTGTCTGGCCACAGGGGGAGAGGATGCGCCTAGCCTCACAGAGACCTGAAGTGCCAGGACAGAAGGCATAACCAGGAGGGCCCTCATCTTCTCAGAGGTGAAGGGGAAGGGGAATGGGAGAAAGATTTGTGTGTGTGTTGAGGGGGGGATGACCGGGAGGGGACCAGTGAGCAGGACATAAAATGAATAAGTAAAACAAAATAAAATTAAACTTATAAAAATAAATACTTAATAAAATATAGTGGTTTTGTTTTGAGGGTTTTTGTTTGTTTGTGTTGCTGTGGTTTGAGACAGAATTTCATGTGAACCAGGCTGGCTTCAAACTTACTATATGCTGAATTTCTGATTCTCTTGCCTCTCTACCTCCCCAGTGTTGAGATTACAGAATTGAACTACCACTCTTGATTTCTTTGGAGATGGGTCAAACCCCGGGCTTTGCACACACCAGTCACTCTAGGGGCTGAACTGCATTTCTAGCCTTGGGCTGCGTCTTTGAGAAAACTTTGTAAAGCCCAGGCTGACCTCAAACTCACAGAGACCCAAAGCAGCCTTGAATGCACACTCCTCCTGCCTTAGCTTATGGGATGATTTCATTACACAGGTGAAGACAGGTACGGGATAGAAAGAGGCCTGTCATTGGACAGGAGAAGGAAGGATGGGCAGGAGAAAAGTTTGAGAGAAGGGGAGGAGACTGGGACGGAAAGGCCTAGAGAAGAAAAGGGAGCAGAGAAGCCGCTGAGGGAGAGAACATGGAAGATTCCACTCTGTGTATTTACAGGTTGTTATGAATATTCTTAAGGGATGGATGTGTACAGGGCTTTGTATGTCTAGGTAGGTATTTAACTTATCAATTGAGTCAGAGGTTATTGTGCTGTGTGTTCTTTCCTATGGTGATTTAAGTGTAAGGAGTGTGGGTGGCTGGGCTGGGCCGCCGCAGAGTTGGGATGTGTGTTGCTGGCAAGATATCTACCAGAAATCTTGGGGCACTGCGATGCCAGATCCAGAAGGGGTAAAAGACAGTCAGTCTTTTTATAATTTTACAACATTAGCTTCCTGAAAAAAAAACTATAATTTAAGTTCTTTTTTTGGGGGGCTGGAGAGATGGCTCAGCGGTTAAGAGCACCCGACTGCTCTTTTTTTTAAAGATTTATTTATTTATTATCTATAAGTACACTGTAGCTGTCTTCAGACACACCAGAAGAAGGTACCAGATCTCATTACAGATGGTTGTGAGCCACCATGTGGTTGCTGGGAATTGAACTCAGGACCTCTGGAAGAGCAGTCGGGTGCTCTTAACCGCTGAGCCACCTCTCCAGCCCAATTTAAGTTCTTAATCATGTAATATTAAAAGTTTCACACAAAATATTGTTTAATTTTTAAAAATGTTTTAAAAGATTTTTATTTTTATTTATATGAGTACACTGTAGCTGTCTTTAAACACACCAGAAAAGGGCATCAGATCCCATTACAGATGATTGTGAGCCACCATGTGGTTGCTGGGAATTGAACTCAGGACCTCTGGAGAGCAATCAGTGCTCTTAACCACTGAGCCGTCTCTCCAGCCCCTGTTAAGTATTTTTTATTTTTTATTTTTTTTTAAAGATTTATTTATTTATCATATACAAGTACACTGTAGCTGTCTTCAGATACACTAGAAGAGGGCATCGGATTCCATTACAGATGGTTGTGAGCCACCATGTGGTTGCTGGGAATTGAACTCATGACCTCTGGAAGAGCAGTCGGTGCTCTTAACCGCTGAGCCATCTCTCCAGCCCCCTAAGTATTTTTTAAAGTAGGCAGAAGACAGTGGTTAAGAGACCTTGCTACTCTTTCATAGGACCTAGGCTGGGTCCCACACACACACACACACACACACACACACACACACACACACGCTCACTCACACAAATATTTTTTAAAGCCTGCAAGACAGAACATCTATTTTAAAAACAATTTAAGGAAAACTTGCTGTTAACTCCCCAAGCCCTTCCAACAGGAGCCTCTTGATTGACACAAGGCAAACATACATCATGCAACATGGCCTAAATTGCCAGATAATTCTTACATAAGGGGGGGGGGGGCGCTGGAAGTGTAGCTCAGTGGTACAGTGAAGGCTTGGCGTGTGTGTGGTTCTGGTTCCCTCTGCACTACACTCAGAACAGAAGGGGAAACACCTTAACTCTTTCCACACTATTTGTAGAAACGAATGTCAACAGAGGGAGTTCTGAAAATGTAGGGCAGGGTTCAAACCCCGCCTGTTCTGCAGCTGGGCTGTGAGGTCAGCAAGCCTGACTTTCACAGTCTGCTGTGCATATTCAGATCAGACCGCAGCTGGCAGCAGTTACAGTGTGCAGTGAAAGCTCATGAAGACCCAAGAACTTGGATTTTTCACAGACTAAACCCTTTGTCCTGCCTGAACATATATATCTAAACTTTCCAGCTGACTCATGATGAGGGCCCGGAGCCAGTCAGCACCACAGCCAACAGCAGGTAAAGGCAGAGGCTAGAGCCCAGAGGGAGAAGAACTAGTAGAGAATGAAAGGTACAGCACAAGCATACTCTAGAACCAGGACGGTGGCACACTGCAAGAGGCAGGAGGGTCCTTGGTTAGTATTTTCTCCTTAGAGCCTAGCACGGCCAGCTGCACATGTTTCCTGTCTGTGACTGTCCAAGGATTTATCTATTACATCTCTTCAAACATTTCCCTTTCTGAACGCAGGGTGCAGCTTAGTGGCAGTGTGTGTAATTAGTATAGGCAAGAACCTGGGTCTAATCCCAGTACCACCCCAGACTAATTCCTTTAGCTGAGGTAAAGTGGGGCTGTGTCCCTCTTTTCTTGCAGGTGTCTGGCTCATTTTCACTGAAGGGTCCGTCCCCGTGTGTCTACTGTGGCTCTTGTGCCATATTCACCCTCTCCTATATCCTTCCTCTCTTCCTTGTGGATCATTCATAAGCATATAACTGCACCCCAACTCCTCTTGCCTGCAACATTTAACTGAACACACAGCCCACACACTGTGAACTTTGCCATCTCTCGTGGCCTGCAATGTCTCCTTGGTCTTGCTTCCTGTTACCTTTGCCACTTTACCACTGTTGGCTCTAAACCAGGTCAATACTGTCTGGAACAAAAACAAATAAATGCTTCAGATACTGCATGGTCGTCTGGGTCCCTGTAAGATCCGACTACTACGGTTATCAATGCTGGGTTAAGGAATTTATTGCCTACACATAAAAGCAGCCCTGTTTAATAGATGGTTTTCTCTCTAAGCACATGCAAAGCCAGTTTTATGAAACATACTCATATATAGTCATATGTGTGGATATTTTACCCAGGCGTGGATGTGGCTCTAATCACCAGCCTGGGGGAGAGAAAACAATGGACACCTTTATGGAATGGGACGGAGGCTGGTACTATCCCTGTCTCTACTTTTAAAAGATCTATTTATCATCTACCCATCCATCCACCCCGTGCACCAGACCCCAGCAATGGGCAAAGTGGGTGCTGGTGTTGTTCTTCTGTCAGTCAGGGGACGGCAGAGCGGATGGCATCCTTCGTTCATCCTAGCCTGATGCCTGGCTTGGTGGCCAAAGCTGTTTAATGTCTAGGACTCAGAAAATCAAATCAAAACAAATCAAATCAAGTCCAGGCAGCACAGACAGAGACCTGTGGACTACCAGGCCACCCACAGACCTGCCCTCCAGCTCACGGCCATAGGCACCTGCTTGCTGCCATACCACATGGCATGAATGGAGGATGTCACCCAGGGGCACACCAGCCTCGTGGGCATCCAGTGGCAGCCAATACAAAATGTGGGAGTATGTGGCGGTCAGATGGGGAGAGAAACACAACTGCAGCAGCTTGAGCATTTTGAAGAGAAACAGAACTGGAGACTCGGGTGTGGAGATAAGAAGCCTGCTGTGAGTGGCCGGCCCCACCACATGGGGCCACGGCGAGGTCCTGGCCCAAGGTGCTTCTGAGGGACATGTATGAGTTGTGGCTATGCAGTGGCAGGGGTTGGTGTTATTGTCCATGACTCATATGACCACTAGAGAACATGGGCTGTCCCTGGTTGGGACAGTCACCAGGGACCCTGTATGTCCAAGGGCTGTGCATAACTGGTCCTGCCCCTCACTGGATGCTGTACTCTGGAGAACCTGCCCCATCTATCACCAGCAGTACACTCAGGAGAGCGGGCCCTGAACCTCGCCTTGGCAGCACAATGGAGCTGACTCTGGTGTGTGTGTGTGTGTGTGTGTGTGTGTGTGTGAGAGAGAGAGAGAGAGAGAGAGACAGACAGACAGACAGAGAGACAGAGACAGAGAGACAGAGACAGAGAGACAGAGAGACAGAGAGACAGAGAGACAGACAAACAGAAAGTGCATTCATCGTGGCATACATTAAGTCACTGGGAGTTAGTGCCTACCTTCCAAACTGTCTGAGGTAGACAGAGCCTCTCTTGTCCCTGCCACTGTGGCAGGCAGTTCTCCCGTCTCCATCCCCCATGTCACTGCAGGAGCGCTGGGATTACAGAGGTGGATCACTCAGTGTGAGTCCAGGGGTCTGAACCAGGGCTGTCACTCTCTCCCCTCTCTCCCACTGAGCCATCCCTCTGCCCCAGCTGGTCTGTTTTTATTCTTCATGTCAAAACTCAAATGACAAACCCTACAAGGTTTTCTTTAATTACTTTATTTAAAGTTGGGCTACTAAGCATGATGGCACACGCCTGTAATTCCAGCATTAGCGAAGCAGAGGCAGGAGAATCCTGAGCTCAAGGATAGCCGGGACTCTATAACAAGTCCTAGGGTAGCCTGACCCTATTTCTAGATAATATATAACAAATCTGACCTCTACTTTTTTAGCTCTTTCTTATGTTGGCACCATCAATTCCTCCCTCAGAATGAATGACAGGATACTGTTTACTTGTTTTGGTGAGGGTCGCAGGTGCTAACCAGGTCTGAGAACAAAGTCTGATGTTTACTAACAGGGCTGAAAAACATGTTCCCAGTGATGCTTTAAGAAAGCAGCAAACAGGGCTGGAGAGATGGCTCAGTGGTTAGAGCACTGACTGCTCTTCCAGAGGTCCTGAGTTCAATTCCCAGCAACCACACGGTGGCTCACAACCATCTGTAAAAAGATCCGATGTCCTTTTCTGGTGTATCTGAAGACAGCTACAGTGTACTTATATATAATAAATGAATAAATCTTTAAGGAAAGAAAGAAAGAAAGAGAGAAAGAAAAAAAGAAAGAAAGAAAGCAAGCAAACAAGAAGCAGCAAACAAGAAGCCCAGAGTAGCTGCAGCCCATCTATCTGACACGGTCAAAAAGCCTCTCTGGAATTGCCATAGAACTGAAAAGCAGAGTCAGCCTTAGGGAGAACTAGGCATTTGAGGCACAGGGCAACGGCCAGCCCATTGTGGAGAACAGGCAGCATATACTAAACCCAGGAAGAGAGGACAGGGCAGGGCTGAGAGCAGAGCTCCATGGAAGGATGCTTGCTGAGGCCCTAATGTCACTCCTTGGGTGCCTTAGGGTTTCTATTGCTTTGAGAAAACATCATGACCAAAAGCAAGCTGGGGAGGAAACGGTTTAATCAGCTTACACCTCCACATTGCTGTTCATCACCAAAGGAAGTCAGGACAGGAACTTAAACAGGACAGGAACCTGATGGCAGGAGCTGATGCAGAGGCCATGGAAGGGTGCTGCTTACTGGCCTGCTCCCTTGGCTTGCTCAGCCTGCTTTCTTATGGAACACAGGGCTACCAACCCAGGGATGAAACCACCCACAGTAGGCTGGGCCCTCCTCCACTGATCACTAATTGAGAAAATATCTCATGAAGGCATTTCCTCACCCAAGGCTCCTTTCTCTTTGATGACTTTAACTTGTGTCTGGCTGACACAAAACCAGACAGACATGCTGGGTGACATGCAGGAGTAGGCACATGAACTGAGGCTTCGCACACAGCTGCAGACATGGATCCTGCCCCAGCCGCTTTCCTAAGAAAGCTCTAGCCACAGCAGGCAAGAGTAGAAGGTGGGGAAGGGGGCAGGCAACATTGAGCGTGGCTACTGTTAGGAGGTACAGAAGGGCTCGACACAGGATCCGGAATACCTTAAAGTCAGGAGCACCCATGGGTACTGTTGGTCTCCTGTCACAAACAGGAGTCTAAAGCCCTGGCAGCCTGGCAGATCCAGCATCTGAAGTCACAAACCAGGGAAAGGCTGTCAAGTCCTCTAGGGCCTCTCCTTTTGGCATTTAGACTATTATAAATCTCTAGCTTACTAAAAGAATAACAGCCCTCAGGAACCGGAGGTACTTCTCCTCCCAGAGCACGGCATCTCTTGTTGGGCAGTGATCATTTACTTCACTGGTCAGGTCAGTCAACAGTAACCCTAATTTTTTTTTCTCCTTTGTAGGTATAGGTATAATCAGACACAGAAAAAAAATTACAGGCAAATCCTGTATGTTAAAATAATTGTAAGCCCTGCCCAACATGCTAGGCACTCCTAGCATCTCAGGATGTGGAGGAAAAAGATCAGGAATCCAAGGCCAGCATGGGCTACACAAGATTTGAGTTAAAAACCCAGACAGCTGGATGGTGATGGTTGCGCCTTTAGTCCCAGCACTCAGGAGGCAGAAGCAGGTCAGTATCAAAGTTTGAGACCAGCCTGGTCTACAGAGTGAATTCCAGGTCAAGGATTCAAAGAGGAAACCAGTCTGAAAAAAAAAAATCAAAAACAGACAGATAACAGGTAAAGATAACAGATAAAGTCCCATAACGGTTTGTTGACCATAGAGAGGCTTTGTGTGCTTGAAAGCGAAGGTTAAAGAGCCCACACAATGGGTGAAAGGTCAATTTCTATTCCACAATATGGCACAGAATATGAAAAATTCTTTTCAGAAAGATTTCTATGGTTACATAAGTGACTGCTTAATTTAATTAAAGGGACATCCAATCATTCATTTCTAAAGTTCAAAAGAGTGAACTGGACTGGAGAACTTGGATTCAGTCCCAAGCATGATGTGGCACCTGACTGTTAATTCCGGAACTCAAGATGCATTCTGGAGACCATCTTAGAGTAATACCCAACATAAAGGGGAGAGGGTGCATGGCACATGCTATATGACCTATAGTTAGTAAAAAGAGCCCAGAACACAAGCAACTAGACTGTATAAAAATTAATGCTGGGAAGAGACAGATTTAAGTCCCTGGGACCCAGAGAAGAAGACTATAAAGAAGGCCCCAAATCCAGGACTCAGAGGAAACTCATTGATAAATTGCTTTTGATATTGTGCAGAAATCCCTCCTTCAGACTGGAGTTCTATACTTTGATCAATTTTATTCTGGTTGCACTGCTTTGAGACCATCTCACTATGCAGCCCAGGGTAGCCTCAAATCACAATCCTCCTGCCTCAGCTTCTTCAGTGTGGGATTGCATATAGATGGACTCCACCACACCAGTTCAGACTCACTTTTCCCATGCAGAAGATAATTTGCACTTGGTTATAAAATCCTCAGTGTAAACTAAGAAGGCTCTGCACACTTTTGCTCGCACAGCTTGAGTACTTGGCTTATCTGATTAATTCACCTAGGAACCTCCATTCAGCATCACAGTTAACTTAATTTCACTGTAATTTCTCCAGCTGTCCCAGCGGAAACTTACGAACTGATCAAGAACTCCTCTGGGCATTATGGCCTGCACTTTCAATCCCAGATAATCCAGAGGCTGAGGTAGGGAGTGAGAAGTTCAAAGCCAGATGGCCTAGACTATAAAACCAGTAGAAAGAGAGTAATAGTGGGGGATGGGGGAACGAAAGGGGGAGCAGGTAAGAGAAGGGAGGGGAAGAGAAGGAAGGATTAGAAGGAAAAAGGCACATGAGTCTTTATTAGGAACACTTATTTTATGGGTGAGGTACTGCCCATCTCTAGACGAGAAAATAAACTAGCCTTCTGGCTTTCCTATTACTGCAATCACCCAGGATTTATTTTTTTTTTTTTTATCTTCCTGAGACTGGGTGTCTCCACATTGCCCACGTGGGTTGAAACCCTTGATCTCAAGCTTTTCTTGCCCTGGCCTGTAGAGTTGCTGGAACTGGAGACACCAGCAACTCAAGTAAGGTTCATTTTATAGTTTGTTTCCCCTCAGCTTCCAGCCCCCTGCTCTCTTTCAGCTCCTATTGCCAGAACTATCCAGTTCAGGGAGCCCTGCTCATTACAGAAACAAAAAGTGGGCAAAGGTAACTGCAGACTCTTAAAGACTGGCAAACGCTATCTGGAATGCCACCTTTGGAAAGTACCAGGTGTTCACGGAACACAAGAGAGGCACTCACTCCAAATACCATTTATTTCCTATACCGTCTCAGTAACCAGCTTGTTAGTTTTAAAACAATCTTTTGATTGTCATGTAGTGACAATCATTAAGCCCTGAGCCCTCATTAAGACCAATAATTAAACCAAAGGTTGCCAGGTGGTAGCGCATGCCTTTAATCCCAGCACTCTAGAGGCGGAGGAAGGATAATGAGTTCGAGGCCAGGCTGGTCTAGAGAGAGATAGGGAGTTCTAGGACAGCCAGGGTTACACAGAAAAACCTGTATCAAAAATACAAACCAGGGCTGGAGAGATAGCTCAGCCGTTAAAAGGCTAGGCTCACAACCAAAAAAAAAAAAAAAAAAAAAAAAAAAACCAAACAAACAAACATATAAAAATACAAGGAAAAGAAAACCACAAGGTCACTGGTATGCTTTAAACGTCTCAGAAACTCCTTAGGCCTGCAGACTCATCTCTCTGCAGCCTGGGATCGCGCCGGGCCAGACCCACGCCTTACTGCACAGCCGGTGCGGTGCGGTGTGCGACAGCAGCAAAGACAGACTGGTGGACACACGACTACGCGGCCACTAGACACCCGAGGCGCTCTTGCAGAGCACTGTGGCCCGCGAGGACGGACCTCTCAGGCGGGGAGCGGGCTCCCCAGAATCCAGTCCACCCCCGGAATTGAACCTGCTCACCTGCAGCAGCCCGCGGAGCAGAGGCCTGCGGACGACGCCGTGTAGAACCGCCAGGGCAGCCATGGAGACCGGAAAAGCTTGTCAAGGGCAGAGAGACGCGCAGCTGCTTCCACTTCCCACAGCAGACCCCACGACGTCGTGGCGGGCACCGCCCCGGCCCTCTCCTCCAATAGCAGTCAGAGATCGCTGCTCTCAGCGGCGATTGGCCCGTAGCCAGGGGCGGGGCCTGGCGCTTGGCAGGAGGACAGAGGAGAGGCTCTCCTGGACAAAAATGGACTAATGACCACGAGGCTTGACACCTGGCTGGTGCAGCCTAAACCGCTTTTAAGCTCTTGATGCCTGTTGTTTCCATACAGTCCCAGACTTTCCATTCACTCTGCTGCGCCTGACCGTGTGACTGTATCTATCCAGACAAAGGATTTTGGTAAACGTATCCAGCAATTCCAGTTACATTTATTTATAATACAAATAAACCAATTACTATGTTAAGAGAATTTTGAAGTTGTTTTTCTGTAGGATGCTAAGTAAAATACATATTACTATCTAAACTTCACTGAGTAATAAGATTACATAACTTTCAGAGAAACTCCCTGTAGGCTGCGTGTGGTAGGACACACTCAGGAAAGAGGTAGGTGGAGCGCTATGAGTTCGAGGCCAGCCTGGTCCACATAGCGAGTCCCCAAATCACTAAAACCACAAACGGAGACCTTGTCTCCAAAAAATTAAAACGAAACAAAAACCCTCTATGCATTAACTGATATTAGTTAAATGATAATTTTCCTATTTGTGGAACCCATTGCTAAGGTTAGTTGGGCGGTTGTTTTGTTTGGGTTTTGTTTGGTTAGTTTTTAAATAGGGTCCCACTGTGTAGTCTGGCTATGCTAGGATTCACTATGTAGATCAGGATGGCCTTAAATTCAGAGATCTGTCTGTCTTTGCCTCCCTAGTGCTGGGATTAAAAGCACTATACCTAGCCCATTAGCTGACTTTTAATCTTCAGTTGGGGCTAGCAGATCTGACTTGTAACATTAATTTTCTTTTATGTGAAACAAAAGGTACCACAACATACACATTGAACAATTTACTTCAAGTTAACCTGTTTTATGTAATTGTGTAGCTCTCCGCCTTTTTTTTAAACTTTTTTTTAAAAAAAGGTTTATCTGATGTATTTTAGTACAGTGTTGCTGTCCTCAGACACACCAGAAGAGGGCATCAGGTCCCATTACAGGTGGTTGTGAACCACCATGTGCTTGCTGGGATTTGAACTCAGGACCTCTGGAAGAGCAGTCCAGTGCTCTTAACCGCTGAGCCATCTCTCCGGCCCCATCTCTGCTGTTTTTTGTTTGGTGGTTTTGTTTTGTTTGTTTTGTGAGACAGGGTCGATCCTTGCACTTGGAGCTCACTAGAATGGCTGGCTAACAAGCCGTTGTCTCTGCTCCTTCTCTTCCAACCCCTTCCGTGTCACTCGGAATACAATCGAGGGCCACCATGCCTAGCTTTTTATATGGGTGTTGGTTTAAATTCTCAATTGTGAAGCATGCAGTTTGCACACTGAGTCATCTTCCCAGACCCTTTTGGTGTAAAGTGTGTGTATGTGTATGTGCACGTTCTTTCATGTATTATGTGCATACAGGTGCCTGAAGAGGGCATTAGAGGGTGTCAAGACCCCTGGAACTGAAGTTATAGGTAGTTGGGAACTGTCAGGTGTGTTTTAAGAACTAAACACAGATCCTTTCTAAAAGCTGCTAGTAATTTTAACTGCTGAGACATAAGTCCCACTTATTTTGTTTTTAAAGTCAGTCTCATGCAGCCTAGGAGTACCCACTAGGTGGTCAAAGATGACCCTGAGTTTATATTCCTCCCGCCTCCACCTTTAGATTGCTGGGGATACAGTTGGTATTGGACCCAGGGCTTCATGTAATCTAGGGAGTACTCTACTAAGCTACATATTCACTATGAAGCCTATGGTTCCCTTGGGTGGTGGGGGTGTGCTTTCCTCATTAAGATACTCTTATCAAAACACCTTAGATGACTGCCAAAGCTTTGGAATGGGCTTGTATAAGAAGTCTACACATCTCCAACATGGTTTTTGTTTTACCTTGTAGTTTTGGAGTTTTTGTTTTGGAGTGTATGTAACTGCCAAAGAAGGGATGAATGTCCCACAGCAGGAACGTGGAGATCAGAAAAAAACTTGCTGGATGGAGAATGTGCTCTTTTCATAACAGTACCTGGGATCAAACTCAGGTTGCAGGATTGGCAGCAAGCTTCACCCACTAAGCCATCTGTCCTGGGCATGGTGGTGAATACCTTTTTTTTTTTTTTTTTTTGTTCTTTTTTTCGGAGCTGGGGACCGAACCCAGGGCCTTGCGCTTAAGCGCTCTACCACTGAGCTAAATCCCCAGCCCCGGTGAATACCTTTAATTGCAGCATTTGGGAGACAAAGACAGGTCGATCTGAGTTTGAAGACAGCCTGGTCTACAATGCCAGTCCCAGGACAGCTAGGGCTACACGGACACGATGACCCAATCCTTACTACTTCAATCTCATTGTTAGGTTTGTCCTTTGATTTTGCTTTAACAGGTCATAGCTGTCTATAGACTTACTTTTTTTTCTAGATTTTCTAATTTGATGGAATAGAAGCTATCAAAATAGTCCTGACACTAGTGTTTATTGTAATATTTCTTTTCACCTTTAATTTTATTTTTTTTTGTATGTTTTTCTCTTTTGGCTAATTCAGCTGGAGGTTGTCATTTTTGTTTTTTTCAAAAGGCATTGGACCTTTGTTCTCCTTTGTTTCTACTTATTCTTTTTTTTTTTTTTTTGGTCTTTTCCTGAGACAAGGTTTTGTTGCATAGCCCTAATTGGCCTGGAACTCACTGAGACCAGGCTAGCCTAGACCTTGAAGTGATATTACTGCCTCAGCCTCCCCTGTCCTGGCAGTCTAGACATGTAACACCTGTCTAGCTTCTTCATTTGATTTCTGCCCTGATTTTTGTGATTTTGACATTGTTATTTTTCTAAGACCTTGAAGCTAACCATTTGAGACCTATGTGATTTTTAAAAACAGATATGTATAAGTGTTTTGCCTGCATGCATCTGTCCTCCAAATGTATGTCTGGTGGCCGTGAGGAAGGACAAGGGCTTGGGATCCTTGAAAACTGGAGTTACAGATAGTTGTGAGCCACCAGGTAGGCACTGGGGATGAAGCCCAGGACCTATGACAAGGCAGCAAATGCTCTTACCTGTTCAGCCACAAGCCCCTCAAAATTTTGTGAAAACGAAGCAAAAACTTAAGGCAGATGTTGCAGCACATACATTTTTATCCCAGCACTAGGGAGGCAGGGTGAGCTCCAGAACAACCAGGACTAAACTAACAGATTAGCATCTTAGTCCAGCACACTAAGTATTACCAGGATTCCGTTGTCTGGCGAAAGGTGTTTATTTCATGCAAGTTCTTTCATGCTAGAAATGTCTATCCTAAACACACCCAGCTGTTTCAATCTTCAATGCCTCTAAACTCCATTCTTGTCTGTATGAGTCTGGGCTCTTTACCAGGGAGTTAACTTTCTAATGCAGCTCTCTGTAAAGCCTGTTTCCTTTGGTGGTGGGGTGTACTTTCCTCATTAAGATACTCTAGCAAAATGCCTTGGGTTCGAATGCCAAAGCTTTGGAATGCACTTGTAGAAGAAGGCCTAAAATCTAATCATAATTATTAATCTTAATTTTTGATCTTGGCTCAGGTTAAATACTTTTTTTGTAGCTTCAATTCCCAGTCACCCCTATTCCTCAACTCCCACAATTCTAGTGAAGGCAAAAGTTTGAGCCTTTAGAAAGCCATGTGTTCATTCACCCAACTGTCATGTCTTGCTGCTGGTCTTCATGGTGGCTAAAATGTGCTACTCTATCCCAACACATAACAAGATGTTCTTCACTGAGGCAGTCTCCCTGTGCCTGTCCATGTTAGTCCTGAGCTGGGCCTGAACCATCCACTACCACATCTTCCCAAGCAGCTGGATGACAAGCAGCAGCCCTACCCGACGGAAACAATTTTCACTGATGTTAAAGACAGGCTAGCCCTGACTGGCCTGCAACTGGTCAGTACACCAGGCTGATCTTGAACTCAGAGATCCTCTGCCCCTGTCTCTAGAATGCTAGGATTGAAGGTACATGATACTGCCCTGGCTTGCCAAAAATTTTTAACTGTTGTAAAATTTTTATGGTAGAACATCAAGATTTTCTGGATAGATGAAATGTTTTATATTACACTTTTATTTTGCAAGAAAATAAATTATACAACTTAAAAAATAAAATCCAAAAATTAAGCAGTTCATCAAAATATTTCAGCCTACTGCATACAGAAACTGCTACCATGGAAAACTGTACAGTGTCATCTCAGTATGGAGTGGTGCACATTCAAAACTGTACAGGTCAGGACGAGAGACTACACCTCAGGAACTCCAGACCACACATAGTGTAGATGACAGGAACGCTCTCAAACAATGTTTCTCTCATAACTGTGACCTTGGGAAAACTTGTGGCAGCATCCCAGTCATTCACACAAAGACAGAAGAGCCAGCTTGAGTTTATGACAGCAAACTTTCTGTAGACTTAGCAAATATATCACCAGATTGAATTGAAAAATGTGCCCTTGCAGCAGAGCTAATGATACCAGTCAATCTAATGGAGTTTAAAAAATAAGAATGATTAACAGTTCACTTTTTTGGTGACTTTAATATTTGTGCACAGAGTAAGAGCTTTCAATGAACAGGCTGGTAAACTCAGGGATCTCCTCCAATAACTGCAAAAATTGGGAGACTTCAGAATTTAGTTGAAGATTCTTATAAAATTATTAGAATGAGGGCCTCATGTTTGTCTAACTGTACACATCGATGAGTCTATCCTTTCCACTGGGCGAATTTGTTCCGTCTCCTTACTATGGCTGTGAGATGGTGACAGGTTAGCATTTACAGACAGTGCCACCTAAGATAGAGAGAAGTACTCAAACCTCTGAGCAAGCCACATCATTCATTTAAAAATGCCTCTCTGGTGTTGAGTGGGAAGCTGGGCTTTCCCTCCCCTCACCTGTGACGTGTTTGGCCCTGCTCAGATAGCAAGAATATAAAGTCTGCAGGGAAGAGAGATCAGATAGGGAACACTGTGTCAGTGGTTCTGGACCTTCAGAAAACTCTTGCTGTGTAAGATCTGTTTCAGGATTTTTTAAAATTTTCAAATCTATTCATAAAACATTTAAAGAAAATCTCAACAATGGTATAGGCACCTTGTCAACTAAATAGTTTTGATAAACACCAAAACGTAGTTACACTTTTGTATATATATACTTTAAAAAAAGGATGAAAACTGTTAAGTCTGTGGTATTTACTGCTGCTCATTCCCCAAAATACAATTAGGACATAATTAACTATTAAAAAATTTATAAAAATTTAATAAAAAACTTTGCTATGGATTTAGTGTTACCCACTTTGCATTAAGTTTGCCTTTATAAATCAAAACATCGCAGCTCTCATTCTTAAATGACCAAAGCGATTAGAAATTTCAAAGATGTTCTAAGAAAAATTATGGTTTAAAATGACAAATCTTAAACATTAAGAAATGGCCTAAAATTTTTCCCTTGATTGTTTCTTCCTTTGGCATTCTGGTATTGGGAGAGGAAAATTTGCCAACACCAAGCTATTAAACAGAAGGGCCACAGTCGTTATAAAACTATCCCTCTGAATCTGGATGTACCATCATCCACGCGGTACGGCAGCAAGCACTGAGTTTGCTCTTCACTCCTGCTCCACATCACCTCAGAGCTGCAGGGCAGACGGGAAGCACACATGCACTCCAGCTTCCTATGAGTTTCAGAACAGATATTCGACTATAATTATCAAAACCTTAAACATCTAACATATACTTTATTTCCTTCCAGCAAGGAGCTCCCAAGCTGAGCAGCAGGCGAACCCACAGCCCACTGTGGTGATGTAATACTGTATGCTTCAACACTCCGTGTTCTACTGTATGCTTCAACACTCGTGTTCTACTGTATGCTTCTCAACACTCCATGTTCTGTCAGCTTCAGAACCAGACTTCAAAATACTACTTAACATCAAAAGTTCTAAAATTTGCAAGAAAACTTGAAACGTGCACCACAATGAGTAAAAATCCACAGGGAGCCATCTTTCCTGCTGGGGAATAATTCTCTTCAGTTGCTTGAGTCCTCAGTTTCCAACTTCCCACTGCTCTGTCTGTGAGGTCCTGAGTCACCGCTCTGGATTAACGAGAGGAGCAAGGTAGGTGTTGCCCTCTAAACATTTTAAAAATGTTTATTTTTAAAATATATAAATATATATGTACATATTTGGCAAGGTTACTGCTCACGTTAGGACTAGCAACTCTTGAGTGCTTTGCAGGTTGCAGGTCGTAATCTTACCTTTCTTCCTGCTAAGTGGCGGGTAATTATTACTTTTAAATAGAGAATGTCTTTCCAGAAAACTGAGGTGGTAAATTCCTAATCACAACACTTTCAATCACCAAATAATTCTATGCTACAGGTTAAGAAAGCAATTCTCTCACTGTACTGTATCAGAATATTTCTGCATTGTTTTCAACAAATTTAGGTACAGTATAGTAAATATTAGGTGTATAAGTATTAAGTGTATTAGTAACACACTTAACATGTTTACTTCGGGATTCTGATTTCTGTAATCAGTGATGTACCTAAACCCATAAATTTTTAACTGAAACAACATTGACTATAAACTTCATGTTTTCAAAACAAGCTCTCCAGCCATACAAAGTCTAAAAAGAAAATCCCACATCTTCATGTTTAACAACAAATGACTAAACAGCACTCTCCTGCTCAGTGAAAATCAGCATTTGTAAGGTAGAAATATTTAATACCAGTTTCCGTTACCATTAAGATCCAGTCACTAAAGTGAAAGCAGTGTTTGACAAACAGCTCAACACTGGCACACTGTCTTCTCAAGTGTGCCTGCCCTTGCCCAACAGTGTTGACAATTCACTCTGCATCAAAAGAAGCTGAGTGCTGCCTCTAGCTTTAATTGCATTAAAAAAAAAAAAACCCAAAAATAACAAACCAACAAAAAACCCCAGCATTTCTCAGTGCATGAGTATCTGAAAATCCTTCCTTGTGCAAGTATATTCCTTTAAAGAGGAAAGGGGGATAAAAGAAGCAAAAGGAACCCCACCCTCACCCTTCCAAAATGTTATTTCTCTGGGTGGGTAAAAATTGAATTGACTTTGAAAGTTCATAATGGGCTCTTCATGAATGCAATTTTCTCCACAAAACAGCATGCTGTTAAAGAGTGTGCAACATGAAGGGATTGCCATCATGCTGACTAATGTGACTGGCAAAATATAGTCGCTTTGTAAGGTAAGGCAGAGTTTAATATTTATGTAATCAAAGTCCAAATAAACCTTCCTCCAGCTCAGCCTGGGACAACCTTCTGCCCAGGTCTCCAGATGTGTAGCTGCGGCAGGCTGGATTCAGCTACGCCATGTATATGAAGGTGTTGATGTCGGCCTCATCCCTCCTGATGTACTTGTGCTCGATCAGCCATTCGATTTGCTCTTTTATCATTTTCTTCTGTGGTAAGAACATGTTTTTCAAAATTTCTACTAATTCAGTCTGCAGCTGAGCATTGCTAATTTTCTTCCTCATTTTCATTATTTGTATGATGGCTTCCTAAGAGGAAAAGGGAAAAGGAAAGTACATGAATACATTCAACTAGTTTGAGCAAAGCAAATCAGTAACATTTCCTATGTTATCTCCTAACACCAGCCACACTGTACGGCCCCTAGCTATTCACCTGGAGACTTAATCAGCAGCTACAATTTTTTTCCCCTTGCACTTATTACAAAGATTTTGAAAGTAAAGGAAGCCAAAATTAACCTATAATCTCTACTGTTTTATAAAAATTAATATGCATTTGAATGCTTGACTCCCTGTATGACTTTGTACCACATACATGTCTGGTGCCTGAAAAGGCGGAATAGTCATGAGCAAATCTGTGGGTGCTGTTAACATAGCTCAGTGGATAAAGGTGCTTGTTGCACCATCTTAATGCACGATGACCTGAGTTCAACCCCTAGGACCAACAAAGTGGAAAAATAGTATCAAATCTTGAAAAGTTGTGTTCTAACTTATACATACACATATGATCACACACACATACAAATAAATGCAATAAGACACAGGACTCCACCTACACAAATTTGCCTCTAATATTAGGGTGTCTCTTTGTATAACAGGAGAACCATGAATGTCTAGTCTTAAAAATCTGTAAACACCTGGGTTCGGTCCCCAGCTTCGAAAAAAAGAACCAAAAAAAAAAAAAAAAAATCTGTAAACACTACTCTCTATATTAACTAGACTAATAATACAGTGATAGCAATATTTACCACAGATCCTGTCTTTACTTCTATTGATTTAATTCATGTTTCTGACATTTAAATGTTTCTAAAGAAATCAACATATTCCACCTAAGTCAATTTTATCAATATGGTCTTAGTGATTTTTAAACTACATAGAAGTTGGCAATGACATTACCTGAAAACTAGACTTCCTGTAATCATTATTAAAGTTTAGCTTCCCTTAGGCAACAAGGTGGCTCAGTGGATACTACAATTTTGTATAAAGGAAATAGAAGAGATGCAGTTGGTTCTCTGTATCTGTGTGCTCCACACTACAGACTGACTGAGCAGCAGAATCATGAGCTGATTATGGTGGCCTTTAATCCCAGTCAGATCTGAGTCCACAGAGTGAGTTCCAGGACAACCTGGGCTACACAGAGAAACCCTGTCTCAAAAACGAAACCAAACCAACAAAACAACCAACCACAAAAATGTAATTAGGCTTATGAGAGCTGCGTCTGTATTAAGCACACAAACTTAAACCACAGAGCATGGGGACTAGTCACACAGCACTTATACTGTATTAGGTGCTATGATGACCTAGAGATTACTTAAATATATGGTATAAAATATGTAGGGGCGTATTCAGGCACTACACATTCTATACAAGAACTGTGAGCACTGAGATTCTGGGACGTGCAGGAAACCCTTGGACTTTTTCCTGTGGACAACGTATTAACACCTGACAGCAACAATGCAAACACACTCGGGAACCCGCAGGTTCAGCAGGGTAAAATCCCTTCCACTTTTCAGCTCTCCTGTACAGGCATGACAGTCTGTCATTGATACTACATGATCTGCGATGCATCCAGTTACAAGCTTTCATACATTGTTTTTACAAGACGCTTTTAACTGTTATCATTGCACATCATTACATGTTACATGTTTACAAGCACACGCCAGAGCAGGAGTGTGGAAGTCAGAAGGCTTTCTAACAGCAGCTCTCTCTCCATCTGGTGGTTGGCTGGTTGGTATTCTTGAGGCAGGGTTTGTTTCTCTGTGTGGCCCTGGCTGTCGTGGAATTCACTCTATACATCTGTAAATGGCCTTCTGGGATTAAACTAAGATCACCAGGTTTCTGTTACCTGATGAGTCAGTCATCTTGTCCAATGATACCAGGCTTTTGATCAGATTATAAATAGGGCTTTATGTCAAAAATATAAAGGAAAACAAAAACAGTAAGTCTGTCCATCTAGGAATGTGAAGATTGTAGGACCATGAAAACTTTTAATCTTTCTTCGTGCTTCAAACTGTATGGCATTCACCAAAATTTCAAATAATACTAAATAAAAACTGTAAAAGTACAACCAAAAAAGCAGCCCTGTTAAAAGACTTTTTTTCTTTAATTAAAATAACCATCAGTTTGCAATTCATTAGAAGTTTTAAGAACTTGTTTGTTGTGTACACATGCACATGTGCCCATAGGAGAGCGCCTCTCGCTCTCTTCTACATGCGAAGGTTGGAAGACAACTGTGGACTTGAGTCGGTTTCTTCCTTACATCAAGTGAACTGCTGGGACTGAACTCAGGTTGTCAATTACACCACCTACCGCACGATCTCGCCAGCTCTGTTTCCCTGTATGTTGTATTCATTTCCGGGTAGTGGAGACGAGGAGAACGACCTCGCTAAGGAGCCTCTCTCCTTCTGACAGCGCAAGCTGTCAGCTTGCTGTCAAATATCTACGAACTGAGCCACCTTACCTTTCTAGTAATAAATATTTTTACCATGTTCAGAAGCCATCATAATCCTAATTTTAACACATTTTTCAAAGGAAAATATACCAGATAATGTTTCTTAGTTCTAAATAAAAAACATTTCCTAAGGGCACATTACATTTCAGAATTCAATATAGTTTTAAATACTTCAGTTCTGCAAGTTCTCAGCTGTGGCTGAGATACATGTACTCAGTAGGGTATCAAAAAGAGACATAAATAAAAACCAAGGTTTTATCCAAACAATACATCAGAACTTATTACAAACCTCCAATCCAAAAGAGCATTTCTGGTAGCAGAGAGAATTAACTAATTTAATTTTTAATTACTAATAAAATGAGCATTAGCTCTTATTTATGAATAAATGACTTTCGTGTTTTTTATCCACTGTTGGAAGGGTTTTGTTTGGTGTTTTGGAGGCAGGCTCTCCCTAGACAGCTCTGGCTGCCCCGAATCCTCTATAGGTCAGGCCTTAAACTCAGAGATCAGTCTGCCTCAAATTCCACAGAGTGAGGTTAAAAGAATATGTCATGGGCTGGAGAGATGGCTCAGAGGTTAAGAGCACCGACTGCTCTTCCAGAGGTCCTGAGTTCAATTCCCAGCAACCACATGGTGGCTCACAACCATATGTAATGGGATCTGATGCCCTCTTCTGGTGTATCTGAAGAGAGCTACAGTGTACTTGTATATGATAAATAAATAAATCTTTAAAAAAAGAAAATGTCACTATGCCCCATTCTGAATACTCGTTTTTTTTGTTTTTGTCTTTTTAAAGAAGCTTGAAAATTTTGGTCATTCTTTTTTTCCCCCCTACGTGGAGAAGTTTAATGAGAGAAGAGGAGAGGAGAGGAGAGGAAAGGTTGGCCATGGGACACGTGGAGGGAAGGGGGTGGGGGGTGGAGAGAGAAGGGACAGGAATAGAGGGGAAGAGAGCAGAGAAGCAAAGAACAAAGAACAAGAGAGAAAATTTGGTGGATGCTTCACTCCTTTAAAAGGGGAGCAAAAATATCCATAGGAGGGAATAGGGAGGCAAAGTTTAGAGCAGAGACAGAAGGAACAGCCATTCAGAGCCTGCCCCAAATGTGGCCCATACATATACAGTCACCACACTAGATAAGATGGATGAAGCAAAGAAGTGCATGCTGACAGGAACCAGATATAGATGTCTCCTGAGAACATGACAGCCAGAACATGTCAAATACAGAGGCGAATGCTAGCAGCAAACCACTGAACTGAGAATGGGATCCCTGTTGGAGGAGTTAGAAAAAGGACTGAAAGAGCTGAAGGGGCTTAAGACCCCATATGAACAACAATGCCAACCAACCAGAGCTTCCAGGGACTAAACCACTACCGAAAGAGTATACCTGGACTGACCCATGGCTCCAACTGCATATGTAGCAGAGAATAGCCTAGTAAGGGCACCAGTGGAAGGGGAAGCCCTTGATCCAGGCAAGGTTGGACCCCCAGTGTAGGGGAATGTCAGGGGGGAGGGCAGTAAGGGGGGGTGAATAAGGAGGGGAACACTCATATAGAAGGGAAAGGGGAGGGGTTGGGGGCTGAAGGACAGGAAACCGGGAAAGGGAATTAACACTGGAAATACCCAATGTAATAAAAATTGAAAAAAAAAGAGGGAAGTTGAACATTTTTTCTCCCTATACCAACCTGGGTTCTTAATATTCTTAGTTGAACTATTCCTTCATTTTCTTCTTCTCTCATCCGTTCTGTAGTGAGCTGCAAGCGTCCAATCAAATTGATTTTTCCCCTTTTCTGTACTTTTGCATTTTTTCTACAAAAAAAATCAAAAATGTTAAACATTTACTGCAGCACAATGTCTGAAGTTTTAGAAGCATCGTTAGACATTATCACTCAGAACTGTAGGAAAGTGAAGTGATAGCATGCAGCTTTACTCTGAGCAGTCCCTATGCCTATCACGGTGGCCCTGGTCTACAGTCACCTGCAATCCTAGTGAGGGAAGCTGCCCAGAAGGATCTTGATTGCTTTGAGGCTAGGCTATCTGTTGCAAACAAAATTTTTTTAAAAAAATGTGATCCTTCAAACAAGACCTAGCCTCTGATGACTAGGGACCAGATCCCTCAAAACATTAATTTCACTGCCACGAGAATAATAATTAAAGCAAAAGCAAAAAGGTTTTATACAGCATTATCTGATTGAATCTTCAGATAAACAGCTCTGCCTACATAAAGCTGTTTTACCCACTCCCTCTCTCTTTTGGTCTTTACTTTCAATTAAAAAATAAAATGGCATGTCTCCATCTGTGCCTAGAGCTGGGGCTGTCTCACAGCCCTCAGACCCAAAACCAGCCCAGAGACACCTGGTCTGCCATGAGCGCTTGCACTCCTATGCCCACAGGTGGGACTCCACTTTCTTTTCTACTAGCTATCCACAGAGAGACTCACCGGGAGCAAACAGGACATGGGAGCAACGGGGCGACCTGCCATAGGACCCTTCTGGTCTTCATCTGTGCCCAGAGATAAGGCTGTCCCATAGCCCTCCACACCCAAAAATGCCCAAAGACAGCTGGTCTCCATGGAGTGCTCTCACTCCTAAGATTACAGACTCACATGCTCAAAGGCTCACAGGCCCACAGGAAGGACAAGCTCCAGTTAACAGCAGAGATAACCAGATAGCAAGAGGCAAGCACAGAAAACCCAAGCAACAGAAACCGAGACTACCTGGCATCATCACAAACCAGCTCTCCCACCACAGCAAACACTGAATATCCCAACACACCAGCATAAAGAAGCCTACAGAACTCCAAACAGATTGGACCAGAAAAGAAACTCCTCCCGTCACATAATAGTCAAAACACCAAATGCACAAAACAAAGAAAGAATATTGAAAGCAGCAAGGGAAAAAGGTGAAGTAACATATAAAGGCAGATCTATCAGAATGACATCAGACTTCTCACCAGAGACTACAAAAGCCAGAAGATCCTGGGCAGATGTCATACAGACCCTAACAGAACAGAAAGACCAGCCCAGGCTACTGTATCCAGCAAAACTCTCAATTACCATAGATGGAGAAACCAAGATACTCCATGACAAAATCAAATTTACACAATATCCTTCCACAAATCCAGCCCTACAAAGGGTAACAGATGGAAAACTCCAACACAAGGAGGGAAACTCTGCCCTAGAAAAAGCAAGAAAGTGATCTCCTTGCAACGAACCCAAAAGAAGAGAGACACACAAACATGATTTCACCTCTAACAACAAAAATAATAGGAAAAAACAATCACTATTACTTAATATCTCTTAACATCAATGGACTCAATTCCCCAATAAAAAGACATAGACTAACAGACTGGATATGCACCTCACTGACAAGACAGACACGACCTCAGAGTAAAAGGCTGGAAAAAGGTTTTCCAAGCAAACAGTCCCAAGAAACAAGCTGGGTAGCCATTCTAATACGGAATAAAATCCATTTCCAACCAAAAGTTATCAAAAAAGATAAGAGGACACTTCATACTCAAAGGGAAAAATCTGCCAAGATGACCTCTCAATTCTGAACATCTATGCTCCAAATACAAGGACACCCACATTCATAAAAGAAACTTTACTAAAGCTCATAGCATACATTGCACCTCACACAATAATAGTGGGAGACTTCAACACCCCACACTCATCAATGGACAGATCATGGAAACAAATTAAACAGAGACACAGTGACAGATATCTTTATTCTAAAACAAAAGATTATACCTTCTTCTTGGCACTTCGTGGAACGTTCTCCAAAATTGACCATAAATTCAGTGACAAAACAGGCCTCCACAGATACAAGAAGATTGAAAAAAATCCCATGCATCCTATCAGATCACCACGGACTAAGGCTGGTTTTCAATATCAAGAAAGACAGAAAGTCCACATACACATGAAAGTTGAACAACGCTCTACTCAATGACAATATGGTTAGGGAAGAAATAAAGAAATTAAAGACTTTTTAGAATTGAATGAAAATGAAGGCACAACATACCCAAACTTATGGAATGCAATGAAAACAGTGCTAAGAAAAAAATTCATAGCTCTGAGTGCCTCCAAAAGAAACTGGAGAGAACATATACCAAGTGTGACAGCACACCTGAACTCTAGAGTGCTAGAACAAAAAGAACCAAATACACCCGAGAGTAGAAGAAATTAGGAAATAATCAAATTTATAGGGGAAATCAACCAAGTACAAACAAAAAGAACTATACAAAGAATCAACAAAACCAGGTGCTGGTTCTTTGAGGAAAAACAAGATAGATAACCCTTAACAGACTAACCAGAGGGCAGAGACCAACTCTTCTGCTCCAAGCCACCTGCATGGAAGCTTTAGGATACACAAACCCAGGAGCAACTCGCTGTTCCCAGATCTGCTAAAAGAAAACAATTCTAGAGGAGTGCTGACATACAGGCTTAGAGGAGGGTCAAGCCACTGTCAGAGACAGAAAGACAACTAACACCAGAGACAACGTGATGGTGAGAGACAAGAACAGGAACCTAAACTACAGAAACCAAGAATACTTGTCATCATCAGAGCCCAGTTCTCCCACAAAAGCAATTACTGGATATCTAAACACACCAGAAAAGCAAGAGTATCCAAATTAACAAAATCAGAAATGAAAAGGGAGACATAACAGAAACTGAGGAAATTCAAAAAATTAATCAGCCTACTACAAAAGCCTATGGGGTATAGATCTAAACAAAGAATTCTCAACTGAAGAATAATGAATGGCCTTGAAGCACCTAAAGAAATGTTTGGGATAGAGAGATGGCTCAGTGGTTAAGAGCATTGACTGCTCTTCCAGAGGTCCTGAGTTCAAATTCCAGCAACCACATGGTGGCTCACAACCATCTGTTATGAGATTTGATACCTCTTCTGGTGTGTCTGAAGACTGCTACAGTGTACTTATATATAATAAATAAAAAGAATATTCAACATCCTTAGTCATCAGGGAAATACAAATCAAAACCCTGAGATTCCACCTCACACCAGTCAGACTGTCTAAGATCAAAAACTCAGGTGACAGCAGATGCTGGTGAGGATGTGGAGAAAGAGGAACACTCCTCCATTGTTGGTGGGATTGCTAGCTGGTACAACCATTCTGGAAATCAGTCTGGAGGTTCCTCAGAACACTGGACATAGTACTACCTGAGGACTCATACCACTCCTGTGTATACACCCAAAAAGATGCTCCAACATATAAGAACACATACTCCACCATGTTCATCGCAGCCTTATTTATAATAGCCAGAAGCTGGAAAGAACCCAGATGCCCTTCAACAGAGGAATGGATGGATACAGAAAATGTGGTGCATCTACACAATGGCGTACTACTCAGCTATTAAAATTAATGACTTCATGAAATTCATAGGCAAATGGGTGGAACTAGAAAATATCATCCTGAGTGAGGTAACCCAGTCACAAAAGAACACTCATGGTATGCACTCACTGAGAAGTGGATATTAGCCCAAAAGCTCAGATTACCCAAGATATAATCCACAGACCACATGAAGCTCAAGAAGGACGAACTAAGTGAAGATGCTTCATTCTTTTTCAGAAGGGAGAACAAAATACTCACAGGACATAGGGACAAAGAGTGGAGCAAGTACTGAAGAAAAGGTCATCCAGAGACTGCCCCACCTGGGACCCATCCCATATGCATCCACCAAACTCAGTCACTATTGCTGATGCCAAGAAGGGCTTGCTGACAGGAACCTGATATGGATGTCTCCTGAGAGGCTCTACCAGAGCCCTACTGATACAGATGAGAAAGCTTGTAGCTAACCATCGGACTGAGCACCGGGACCCCAGTGGAGGAGTTAAACACAGACTCAAGGCACTGAAGGGGTTTGCAACCCCATAGGAAGAACAACAACATCTACCAACCAGACCCCAGCAGAACTCCCAGGGACTAAATCACCAACCAGTGAGTACACATGAGGGATCCATTACTCCAGCCGCATATGTAACAGAGGATGTCATTGTCCAGCCTCAATAGGAGGAAAAGCCCTTGGTCCTCTGAAGGCTCATTTCTCTAATGTAGGGGAATGCCAGGGTGTTGAGGTGGGAGTGGGTACATCCTCATAGAAGCAGGGAGAGGGGGGAAAGGGGATAACACTTGAAATGTAAATACATAAAATATCCAAGAAAAATAAAATTAAAGGAAAGAAAAAAAGACAACAAATTTAGTGGTACTATTTAATTACTGTTTTAAACATAAGACAAATAATCAGTTTAATAAATAAAAGCACTGAACCTAAACATAGTACTTTTCATTTTAAATCAAGCATCATGAGCTTACTTACATTAAACTAAAGTCCTGGTTGACTGAGAAGAGGGTGCCTTCTGTAAAATCTTTGGGTGAATTGACTTGAGGGTCATACAATAAAACTTGCCGTTTGAGCTTGGGAAAAGCTACTAAAGACTATGGAGAAAAGAAAACAATTAACACCGTAAGTTATAAGGAGTGATAGGCTCAACTCTCCCACACAGGCAAGAATGACTTATAGACGAAAGACAATAGACAACCCAATCTCATGCAGTCAATTATGTATGTACAAATGTACAAAGTCACAATCCAAACTTGTATATAGTACCTCCCAGCATGTGACAATGTAAATGCAAAATAAAGAGGGTAAAGGAAAGAAAGAGCTGGCTCAGAGAAAGCAATATATGTTCTCTTACTACATATAGGAACACAAGCAATTAGGGCCAGTATACAGGACTACAGAAAACTACCAGTTAATAATACGTACGTAGTTTGTCCACTGGAAACAGTTTATTTTGGAGTTCATATCAGAGTCAGAATTCAATGCACTTATAATCAAGAATATCATTAGCACAGTTTATAAACTGAGAACTAACTCATTTATTTGGTAATAAAAGTCTTTGAGCATACTTCCATTATAAAAATTAACTGTAGAGCTAGAGAGATGGCTCAGCTGTTAAGGGCACTGACTGCTCTTCCAGAGGTCCTGGGTTCAATTCCCAGCAACTACATGGTGGCTCACAAACATCTGCAATGAGATCCAATGCTCTCTCTTCAGGTGTGTCTGAGGAGAGCAAAGTGAACTCACATACATAAAATAAATAAATCTTAAACAAAAGAAAAGATTAACTGTACTGTGTGTTGTTGGGACTCCTTAAATACATTTAACACCAACTCAACCTCTGCCTCTTCTCTTCCTCTTTCCTGTTATACTTTGGTAATTAGCCTCTTTTCAAAGTTTTTTAATAAATTCCTCCAATATTGTGCATTTTTGCATTGAAAGTCATATTTAGAGTGTCATGAATTTAAGATATTTACAGTGGCTATGTATGTAGTTCAGTGGTAGAGTGTATGCCTAATGTGTACAAGGCTCCAGATTTAACTCTCAGCACCAAAACTCCAATTTTTAGGAGCCATCTACATATCCCCAGCTATATGACACATTTTAAAAACAAAGCCAAACAGAAAATAAAACAAACCCATAAAGTCCTTCTAAGTTCAGCATCAGGGAGTTCCGTTGCAAGTTTTAGATTCTCAAAGCTGATTTTCTCTCTAGGTCTTTGGTTCCATGCAAACAACACAGCCAACTGAAACGTGGTTACTTCCAAATCGTACTGACCTACTTCGTTTTTAAATGTTATCTGAAACAGAGAATGGGCTTCAGTAAGTAACTCATTTGTGCATGAAGCGTACTCCAATACCTAGTACATGCACATATGATACCATAGGAAAAATGAGATTGCTAGTCTTTTTTCAAGACCCATTCTTTCCTACTCATAGGTAATAATCTTTGCATACATAAAATCCATCTCCCAGGTTTCCCCGCAGCTCAATGTGGTCATTGACTTCATCCTGTCCAATGTGTTTGAAGTAGAAATGATGAGGAAAATGTTTATTAGTTGCCTTAAAAGAAGGTTCTTCTTTCCCTTCTGTTTTGCAGGAAGACAGAGGGTTGGGGATCAGATTGGATGATTCTACAGTCAAGTGCATTTGTTTCGTAAGCACTGCACTGATGAACACTACATTCCTGAAAACTAGGGTCAAAGCCACTACTCTTGTTCTTACCTTTTTGTTTTGTTTTTTTAATTGATTTTACATGTGAGGATGCTTGCTTGCATATATGCCTATGTACCACATACGTGTAGTGCCTATAGAGGCCAAAAAGGGCGTCAAATCCATTTTGGATCAAAGTTATAAATATGTGAACGGCCATGTGGTTGCCTGGAATTGAATCCAGGTTCTCTGGAAAAGCATTGTTCCCAAACAATGAAACATCTCTCCAGCTCTTAAGTAACTCTTTCTACTAACACCCAAACTGACAGTCCATCTACTTACAATTCCATTTGACATGAGATGGTGCCAATGTAATTTTCTACCACTATGATTTTTTTTGTAAAATTCTTCTACTTCAGGTATCAAATCCTCCAGTTCAGTAGGAAGTGAGACAAAGACTTTCTCAGAGCTTCTAGACCAAGCACCAGCATTCAAAATCTTTATATTAACTGAATCAGCTGCAGATAAGAAAATCAGACATTATAAATATTTTGAGACAAGTTAAAATTTGGTGAAAAATCTTGCTTATGTAATTATAAATAATACCTGGTAATGCCAACTTATTATTTTTATGCATTTCTTTAAAAGCTTGGTTCAAGTCTTCAGATACTTTTATGTCCTGAAACATTCTAGCAAGTTTGTTCACATAATCTGCTGGCATACCAACTTCCTATGAAAATCAAACACAGACAGAGAATAATTATATATAGTTAATACTATTCCATGACTCATAGAAAATAAACAGTAGTTTTGTACTCTTTGCTTT
Source organism: Rattus norvegicus (assembly GCF_021556685.1). Lineage (NCBI taxonomy): Eukaryota > Metazoa > Chordata > Mammalia > Rodentia > Muridae > Rattus > Rattus norvegicus. Next base: position 61,758,986 of record NC_141541.1, read on the forward strand.
GTTCAATTCCAGTATGCATGGATTTCAGTTACCACAATGTGAATGAAATCCACTCCAACTCACCTACTGTTGACACCCTGTCAACTACTGTTGACACTATGAAATACTGCATGGACTGCAACCCACGCCTTTAACTCCTCAGTCCACAGTCGGGAAACAATGGCAGAAGATGTCATGGGGACAGCTCAGTCATAGCATGTCTAAGGGTCTTTGGGCTTGGCCACTAACTAGTAAGAACAAACACATTTATTCAGGATGACCTTGACAGATTAGAGGATATGGTCCTCTAAGCCTCTACTTCCTTAATTTACATTATGAACTACCTCTTCCAGCTTCTTAAAACACTACAACAGTTACTATTTATTTGCAAAAATCTCTATAGTTGAGCGTTTATTACCAAAGACATGGTAAAAAGGTTGCTGTTTTGTCCTGGATACCACTAAAGTAAAATCAGTTAAAACTGAGGGTGGGGGGAAATGAAAGTACAACAGTAAAAAGAAAGCAGGATTAAAATTAAGAAAATTGACATTGTTAGAAACTGCTATTTATATATTTGACTATATATCCTTATAAAATGAATCTGCCTGGCATTAATTATAATACAAAACAATTATTTTAGCATGCATATGAATAATATGCTGTATCAATAAAAGAAACAAACAAACGAACAAAAACCACGTTAGGCAAATGAGATAACGCATCAGGTAACGTTCTGAGGAAGAAAGAGGAGACTCCAGAGGAGACTCCTGGCCTACTACCCTTTGAGCTTGTTAAATCTCAAATCCAGACCAGTAAAGACGCCATTTAACATATCAAAGCAGAACTTAGCCTCTGAGTTCTTCTAGCATCCCTCAGCCCCTACTGTTTTCAGGGTATGGAGGGCACGTCCTGCCCCCTATTGCAGACATTTGGGTTACCCTCCCCCACATTTTGTACCTTTGGCCTCCTGGCTGCTACACCTGGCACCTCTATCTCCCTTCTCTTCCCTCTCATTGGACTCAGGGTCATGACCACTTTGGACTCTCCCAGATATGTCTGCCTCTGGCTTTGTCTCCCTTTTGTCTACAAGAAACTTTGACCTCCAAAATACCCAGCAGCAGTTACATCCTTTGCTTTTACTTTCTTCTTCTTCTTTCATTCATCTTTTGTAGAAACCACAGAAACGGCTTAAATGACTTCCCTGGCCAAGGAACTCAGCACTCTTAACCAAGCTGCAGATCTGACTGTCCTACGGGATATAAGGGATGGATGCGCTTTTGCCACCCGCCCAATTCAAGTCTCTTCAGCTGCTTCTTCCCCTACCTTACCTCCCTACTATGCCTTTTGGCATTAGCAAGTCTATTTGATCAGATACTTGCACGTCTCTAGCTGTTTTCTCTTCTTCTAGCACTAACCTGGGACAAAACACTGAGCTGCCTGTTTAACGGACTCTTCCGCCTGCCCTCTACCACACCACCGATACGACCTTTAAAACTGCTGTACTTACTCTTAGCCACTCCACCATGTTTTCTTCAATCTCGCTATCAGCAGAGATGTCCAATATGAGACGTCGGGTAAGATGAGCTTTGTGATACCTCATAAAAACATCTTTGTTTTGTACATATTTAAGTACCAAGAGCTGCAGAGAAGACAAAGTTACTTTAAATTCTTACATATTCAGCAGTTCTTTCATGTAGACCTTTATGTATCCCCAACAGCAAAGATGAAATTTACAAAGACAGATACACAGGCCTATTAGATTACTCATCTCTGAGAAACCAATTCAACAGCAAATCTGTTCTACAGCAAATTTTATTTCTATTCATTCATTCGTTTTTGAGATAGAGTATGCATGTCCTGGAACTCATTACATACACCAGGCTGACCAGAGATCCACCTACCTCTGCCTGAGTGTTAGAATTAAAGCTGTGCAGGAATATGTCTAGCTACATACTTGAGACTTTAACCAACTAATTTTTAGTTCCTACTAATCCAAATTTTTCGGACTGTATATAAACTGGATGACACCTTATGGGAAAACCAGTAGTAATTTCTCAACACATCTTAATCCCTTCTTTTGTGACACCAATCATCTCCCTAGGCCTTTCTGCTTGTACTTACTTGTGTGATGTTTTTCTCATTTCACCTACCTCTCTGCATTCCTGGGCTTAAATAATGTTCCTAACAACCAACCAGGAGGACCCAAGGAACTGGAAAGATGGCTCAGCAGTTAAGAGCACTGGTTCTCTTCCAGAGGACCCAACTCCAATTCCTAGACCCATGCGGCGCTTCACAACTGTCTGTGACTGCAGGTCAGGGAACAGGACACCCTCACACAGAAACGCAGATAAGCAAAACACCAAGGCACAGAAAAGCATATATTCATGTAGTCTCAGTTGTCTGTTTCTCACACCCACACAAACAAAAAACTTCACTTATTTTTTGTTAATAGAAACTGACTTTAATCAACTAATTCATCAAGAAAGAAGCCAGGAGGGGGAGGGGGTTGGGACGGGGACTCTAGAAAATCCCAGAGAAATGGGATGTGAGAGGCTTCCAGGACTCAGTGGGGATGACCCAACAGTGGGAAGAGGGAACCTGAAGAGACCACCTCCAGTAGACAGACAGAACCTCCAGGGGAGGGGGCCAACCACCTTCAAAATTTTTGACCCAGAATTGATCCTGATTAAAAGAAATACAGGGACAAAATAAAATAAAGCAGAGATTGAAAAGGAAATCCAGTGACAAGCCCAACTTGGGATCCATCCCATGGGTGGGCTCCAAAACCTGACACTATTACTAGTGCTATGTTGTGCTTGCAGACAGGAGCCTAGCATGGCTGCCCTCTGAGAGGCTCTACCAGCAGCTGAGATAGATGCAGGTACTTAAAGCCAACCACTGGACTGCAGTGGGACCTCTATTGAAGATTTAGGGGAAGGACTAAAGGAGCTGAAGGGGATGGCAGCTCCTCGGAAGATGAACAGTATCAACTAACTCAGAATCCTGGGAGCTCCAGAGACTAAGCCACCAACCAAAGTATACACATGAGCTGGTCTGTAGCCCCCAGCAACAATGGAGAGAACCATTCTTAAAAGCAGGGCTGGAGATGTAATTAAATAGTACAGTGCCTGTTTAGCATGTACAGGCCCCAAGTCCATCTCTAATACCACAAACAGGTAAGCAAGGCATCCACATGCAGGAAAAGGCACACATACACAACACAATTAGGAATAAATGATATTTTCTTTTCAGAAAAATTTTGAATAAAAATTTTTAGGAATTACTAGGTATCTTATGAAGGGTGTTACACTACAAAACTTTATTTTTTCTTAAATATTTATTTATATTTTATATATGTGAGTACACTGTCTCAGTCCTCAGACACACCAGAAGAGGGCATCGGATCCCATTACAGATGGTTGAGTCACCATGTGATTGCTGGGAATTAACTCAGGACCTCTGGAAGAGCAGTCAGTGCTCTTAACCGCTGAGCCGTCCCTCCAGCCCCACTGTAAAACTTTATGTTTACGGATAATACATTTCTATCTGTGTGGAACCTGTATGTGTGTTATGGAGGCCGAGGTTGACATCTACCACCATCTTCTATCTCTCTGCACCTTATTTTTTTAAATGTATTTTATGTGTATGAGTATTCCTCCATATAGAGCCTGCGGAAGTCAGAAGAGGATGTCAGGGCTTTTAGAAGGTGGTTGTGAAAACTTGGTGCTGCAGATCATCTCTCTAGTCCACCTTAAGTTTTGAGACAGAGTTTTCCACTGAACCTAGAGCTCACTGGTTCAGCAAGACTGGTTCGTCAGTGAGCCCTGTACTCTACCTGTCTCTGGCACCACATGCTCACCCCCAGTGCTGGGCCACAGCTGCACACCCCCACACAATGCTTCTGGTGTTTTTATGTGAGTATGGGGGCCCAAATTCAAGTCCTCCTGCTTATATAGCAAGTACTTTACTCCACTGAGCTATCAATGTAAGTTTAATTAAGAACATGAAATATAGCAAACCATCTACTTTCCCTTCTCAGAAGGACGATATTGTCCTGGAAAGATAATCATTCTCCTTACTGGCACAACTACAACTCTTACACAGTGTTCCTGTGCCCCATTTCAATGTTCACACGTATCTTCATACCTTGGCTAGGTATGCCTCAAAGCATACCTGCTATTTCCTCCCCGCTTAGACTTGGGAACTGAGCATGCTACAGGACTATGCCCTCCTTGACTTGTTCTCCTATATGAATGTGTACAGGTCCCCGTGTAACATCGCAATGCCTCCTTTGTTGGAGGACATTGATTTGGATACAAATGTTCTCCTTACCTACTGCAAAAAATAAATCTTTACTAGAAAAGAAACAAAAATATACTCACCACTTCTTTAAGCTTTGCTTCAATCTCTTCAGAGGTTAGTTTTTTGCTTAATGGTGTTTTCCTTAATAACATGTCACAGTAATTAGCAAGCAACTCAGGGCACTTTGACTCAGGCTGAGTTTTCAACCCCACTCTAGAAAAGAGAAAGTGGCTGTCTTTACTGCAATACTACATTACCTGAATCTACCTGGAAAATGATTTTTCTTTGTCTCCACAGCACTGGTAATGGAGAGTTGGCAACGGCACTGTGTGTGATGAGGACACAAACCAGGACTTATGCTAACGTCTGCATGGGAAGAGGCAATCCCTTTAATCCAAGTATGAACTGAGCTGGCTCAACCTGTGCTGCAGCTGTGCCACAGGTCTCTTCCTGCATGCACCGCATCCCGGCTTTCTCAGCGTAAGCAAGGCCTACCTTCAACCACCTATTTCCTCCTCACAAGTGAGTGCCTAAGTCTGGATGCTACTACTACTTTACTCTTAGTTGTAAGTTAATCTTGATTGCCAACCTGATTTCACTCAGAAACACCTGTGTTAGTAGAGCATCCTGATGGGTGTGTCTGTGAGGGTGTTTCCAGTTAGGATTCGTCACTTCTATCATCTGTTATGGATTCGAAGAGACTACTGGCCATGGCCTCATTCAGGAAGTAGGTCAACAGGTCAGGTGTAGGCGTGGGCATCCTTCAAGGTTGGTTGTATCATTCCTGGCCCATTCCTGGTGTCAATATTTCCTATCAGCCGTGATGTAAGCAGCTGTTACACCCTCCCTGCCATAATGAGCTGACACAACACAATAAATCCTTGCTCCTTTCAAATTATTTAATTTTTAAGATTTACCTTTTATTTTTTCTTTGTTTGCTTGCTTATTTATTTTTATTTTTAAACAGGGTTTCTCTGTATAACCTTGGCTGTCCTGGAACTCATTGTGCAGAGTAGGCTGGCTCAAAATCAAGTAATCTTCCTGCCTCTGACTCTACAGTGCTCAAATTAAAGGAGTGCTCTTTTATTATTTTGAAGATAGGATCTATAAAGTCTAGATTGGTCTCAAACTCAAGATACCTCTCCCACTGTACTCTAAGGAGTGCTAAATTAAAGAACATACCACACACCAAATTTCTATGAAATACTAATTTTCAGCTGTAAACTGTAAGAAGGGATGCTGTACCTAAGTCAGATTTATTAGTGGTCCAAATTCTTAAAGATTTATTTATTTATGTAAGTGAATCTGTATGTACAACTGCATGGCAGAAGAGGACACCAGATTCCGGGACAGATGACTGCGAGCTACCATGTGGTGGCTAAAAACTGAACTCAGGACCTCTGGAAGAGCAGACTGTGATCTTAACCACTGAGCCATCTCTCCAGCCCCCTAGTAGTCAAATTCTAGTTTACATTATAAATTTTACTTAGTATGAACCAGTTCACTTTATGAAGAGACTTGTTTTCCTTTTAACTTATGGTTTAAATTTAGTATATAAAAGTAATGAGTTCGTTCATCTTAATTGATCCTCTTTGTGTGTGTGGTAGGTAAGTGGTAGTCAAAGAACACTTTACAGGAGACGGCTCTCACCTACCATGTGGGTCTCCAGGACTGAACTCCGACTGTCGGCTCTCCATCAGCTGAACTGGTCTGTGGGCTCACTCACTAGTGGACTTTATGTTGTTCCCTCCCTTCTCCAGCCAGCCTCTCTCCTGCCCTCATGGTGTGTGCATCCCTTACCAAGTCACCTGCCTGCTTCCTCGTGAGCTGGAGACCACACTTGGGTATCACACTTGCTAGACAAAACATGCCACCAAAGAGACCATGTGTTAAAAATGGTAACTCAAAGTTTACATTAAAACTGATTTCCTTTTCATATCTATCATGATGGAAAAGTCATTTTCTATGCTTTCAGATAGTAAACTTTTAGTGACTATAAAAGAAAACCAGGCAGAGATTCTAAAGACTCGGAACAAAAGTTATTTCCTAATCTTTTTATTTTTAAGATTTATTTATTTTTTAAGGTGAGTGCACTGTCGCTGTCTTCAGACACACCAGAAGAGGGCATCAGACCCCATTACAGATGGTTGTGAGCCACCATGTGGTTGCTGAGAATTGAACTCAGGACCTCTGGAAGAGCAGTCAGTGCTCTTAACCGCTGAGCCAACCCTCCAGCCCCCAAAAGTATATTCTAACTTCCAAAACAGTATCTTGGTACAAGGAGATTAAAAACAAAAAATCTAAGTTGAAAATTTTTAATAGCAACAGGTAGTAAAAATTTTAAAGTAATAACAAAAGGCAAACAGAGTAAGGTATGTAACATGGCATTTTTGAGCCGGAAACAGGAGGTTTTATAGACAAAAGGTTCTCAGAAGTCAGAGATGAAGCCAGTTGTGGTGACACATGACTTTAATCTAAACACAGGTAGAGGAATAAGGTTTTATGTAGCCAAGCCAGCCTGATCTACGTAAGTTATAGGCTAGCCAGGGTTATATAGCGAGATAAATAAAAAAGGATATGAAACTTAGAGGTGCCTCAGTGGTTACGAGCACTGGCTGCTCTTCCAAAGGACCCAGATTTGGTTGTTAGCACCCACACGGAGGCTTACAAATAGCTTTAACTCTAGTTCTGTGAGCCCTGAGGCCATCTTCTGACTTACATGGATACCAGGCACACATTCTCTCTTCTCTCTTCTCTCTTCTCTTCTCTTCTCTTCTCTTCTCTTCTCTTCTCCTCTCCTCTCCTCTCCTCTCCTCTCCTCTCCTCTCCTCTCCTCTCCTCCCCCCCCCTCTCTCTCAACAAAGGATGTAGCTCAGTTGGTCAATAGAATATTTACTTAGTACACAGAAAGCCTTGGACTCAAGTCCCAGCACTGAATAAGCCAGGCACCACAACGCAGTGACTCTTTAATACCAGCACTCAAAAGTAGAGACAGGAAAATTAGGACTCTTTTAAGATCCTCTTTGGCTACATAGGGGGTTTGAAACCATCCAACGCTAGATGTCTCAAAAACTAAATAAAACAATAACAATTAAACTTAAAAGCCGGACCAACTAAAACCCAACAGGGAAATAGCGCTCCATGCTCATCCAGTAGCCCCGTAATGTGCAATAGTTCTCCAAACTTGAATATTTTTAAAAATAAAAATTTAAAGGCTTACCCTTTTTGCTTCAAAGGCAATTCAAGTTTAAATATGGTAGCATCATTAACAACTGCTTTATACGCCTATAAAAAAACCAATTAGAAATGGAATAAGATTTAATATTTAAAATATAGAAACTACATGTTCAATGATCTGAATCAGGTATTTTTCTCAGATTATTTATTTTTTGTTGTGCTGGCACTACATGAAGACTGTAAAAGTACACACACTACTACTGAGTTTTAGCTCCACCTGAATTTTAATTTTAATGGTATAACTCACCTCAGTACATTGTTTCTTTTTTTTTCTGCCTCAGTAATTTTTTTTTAAGATTTATTTATTAGATATGAATACACTGTAGCTTGTCTTCAGACATGCCAAAAGAGGGCATCAGATCTCATTCCAGATGGTTGTGAGCCACCATGTGGTTGCTGGGATTTGAACTCAGGACCTCTGGAAGAGCAGTCAGTGCTCTTAACCATTGAGCCATCTCTCCAGCCTGTGCCTCAGTAATTTTTTAAAATAAAACTTTATTGTTATTGGGGTAGAGGTAGGCACAAGATGTACCATGTGCATGTGTGCTGTGGTGTGGCGCTCTCCTCTTTTAAGTGTTCTAGAGAAAAGACATCATGACAAGAGACTCATCCTCTAAGCTACCTCATTGATTCCCCTCCCAGAAGACTGCTTCAAACATTCCAGCACATTCCTTGTCACAGTGTAACTACCACTATTCTATCTTGCAGTATTCTCAAGTGAGAATACTCAACTTGAGTAGCCTTCCTTGCCCTTGCTCAGCTTCCTAAACATTTTGATCTACCTCCTATCTCCTAAAACTGCTAGCATTTGCTTTCCAGTGTCCATCTTCAACAAATGTTCTCCCATTTCACGGAAAACACTGTGACAGTCAAAGAAGATGCGATGCTAATGTTCCTATGGGTCACAAAGACAACTAACTTTAAAGGAACTCTCACAGGGGCTCCACCAGAGGACAGAGGTGATAAACAGGTAAAGGCAGTGGCTGCTAAGCCTGATGCTGTCATTACTCAAATACAGTTCAGCATTCACACCTTACCTACCCCACCACCAAAACAAATAAATAACATATATTTTAAAAAAAGGATCAGCCAGAGGGTGGTGGGCCCATTCTTTTAATCCCAACACTCAGAGGCAGAGGCAGGTGGGTTCCTGAGTTCCAGACCAGCCTGTAACAGTCAGCCATGGCTACCCAAAAAAACCCTGTCAAACCAGACTATAAAAAAAAGAGAGGAAGGGAGGGAAGGTGGGAGGGGAGGGGGAAGAAGAAGGAGGGGACAAGGGATTGGCTCTGCTCAGGATGAGCTGTGGAGAGCAGCAGTGTAGCAAGGCGAGTCTAAAAGGGAGAATGAATAAAACTCCAACCAGCAGGAATAATATCCTTGGAAAAACTAAGAAGGGAAACGCTTCCTGGTTGAATCCTAGTTCACAATGATACAAAAAGAAAGACTAAACCAAATTAATAAATATAGCTGCTGTACTCTACAGAAAACCCGAGTTCCCACAGTCTTAGTTCTCAACTTAGCAGTATGATGCCACCAATCATTAAGTCCACTGTAACAGTATCAGCTTTTATACAAAATGTCCACAAAGAGAAATGTCACCTTATCTCTTGCAGTAAGGAAACGAGGATCATCCTGAAAAGCTTCTTTGACCAGTTTACTGAATCTATTGAACAGTGTAAGTAATTGTTCCACATACTTCTCAGAGTCCTGGAAACAAAATGTTTTTCATATTAGCTTTTATTTAAAAAGGAAATACTATTCTAATAAAAGTCTAAGGTTTAAACTTGGAGAAAATTCTGTTCTTAAAGTAAGTGTGCAGGTTGTCACCGACTGCTACCGTGCTGCTTCAGTCACTAGTGTAGACGTGACTTTGGATGTGTACGTGGTGACACTGCCACTGCAGAGACTTACAGTGGTGATGGTTTCAGCAGCTGCCACCATGTCTGCTAGACCAGCACTTATGATGTGCTCCTCCAGATCCTTCAACATGGGCTCGATCCCACCAGGAACTTTGTCCATCAGTGAAAACATCAAATGTAACTCTGGAAGACATGACACACTCATGGAACTATTTTATCCAGAAGAATACATTTCTTTCTTGATTAATGTCTGTGGCCTCTGTATTTTATGAGAGGGTCTCACTATGTAGCCCTAGCTGGCCTCAAACTCACAAGGTGTGGAGTACTAATGGCAGCTATGTTTTCAGTCATAAGATGCTGAAAAAACCTGGGAGTTTGAAATATGTTATTAGTATCCTGTAGCTATAATTAGTCTACAGTTTAAAAGAGAAGTTTTGTTGCTTTTGGGTTTTTTTTTTTTTTTTTTTTTGGAGCTGGGGACCGAACCCAGGGCCTTGCGCTTGCCCAAGCGCTCTACCGCTGAGCTAAATCCTCAACCCGGGTTTTTTTGTTTGTTTGTTTGTTTGTTTGTTTTCCAGATAGGGTTCCTCCATGCAGCCCTGGTTGTCCAAGAACTCACTCTATAGTCCAAGCTGGCCTCAAACTCGAATCCGCCTGTATCTGCCTCTTGCATTTTCCAATTAAAGATGCGTGGCAGCACTGCTGGGCAGGATACACATTACTGACATGTCATGGTTAAAGTTTTACACTAAAAATTATTTTCATAGTACTGGTGTGTGTGAGCACATAAGTGCAAACCCTAAACATGTCAAAGTCAGACGACAATCTGGGAGTCTTCCTTGCACTACCTGTGCTTTGGAGGTGGGCTCAGGTCATCAGGCTTACTGAACCATCTTTATGCTGTTTTCCAAAACGATGCTCCAAATGTCTACACAACTCAGATGCTCAGTTCTAGTCTACACTGTAGGTCTGCAACTTTTTCTAGCCTTTAAAAGCACAGTTCAACTTCCAAGGAAAAAAAGACAAAAGCCTCCCCAAACAATGTGTTGTTATCTATATACAGAAGGAAATGCACCTCCATCGACAAGAATGACCCAAGAGCAATCAATTAGGTGATGTGCTTAAGATATTCTCTTAAAAGGTTCTGTCTTTGTGAGATTTTACCTACTTTCAGTTTCATTTCGCTTGATCATGCCTTGACATTCTGCTAAAATAGTCTCTTTAAATGAGGTCACCAGTGCGTTCACACAGCATTCCATGAGCTGAAACACAGCAAAAACAGTAGCAGCTGCTATAAGCCTTACAGCACACGAATGAGTCAAATCAAACCGCTGAACAGAAGAAAGAAAGTACATTGAAAGTAGACTTTATCTGCCTTTATGCGGGGTTGCTGTTAATGGATCAGTACGCCACACTACTTTACCAAACTAAGGAAAACACAGAACTTAGGTTACAAACAAAACAAAATGTGGCTAACTTCTCTTACCTGGTGAAATCTGTATTATAATTTTAATTCTACACATAATCCAAAAATATATGAACATTCAAAAATAATACACACATGGTTAACAGCCTCTTATCCAATATGGTAGAAGTTCTGCCCCTATCACCTGCTGAGTGATGTCACTCTACCTCAGACCCAAGTACACTCAGTCAACATCCTCCCTTTAAACACTAATTAATTTTATGCTATTGGTATTAGTGTTTTGCCTGTGTGCATGGCTGGTGCCATCAGAGGCATGAGAGCCCCTGGAACTGAAGTCAGAGCTGGTTGTGAACTGCCTGTGAAGGCGCTCTGCAAGAACCAACAGTCCTCTTCTTAACAGTTGAGCCTTCGCGCTAGACCCACACCCAACATTTACCTACCACAGTGGACCAATGAAAACCAGGTTAAGTTTAACCATATGAAGAAACAAACATTCTGGATTGAACAAATAAGCTTAAGTTCCAGTCACTTGAATGTCTTCTGCTTCAGTAAATTTTGCACATAAACATGTTGTTATTGGCAATCCAGAATTTTTAAATTCCAAAAAATCTAGCCTGTCATGTTTCACAATGTTTTAAAGACAGGTTTTAAATGCAATACTATTTTTTAAAATGTTACAGAGCAGTAATTCCACATACAGTAGCAAACCCCTAAATCCCAGCACTTGGGAATCTTAGGCAGATGAATTTCTATGAATTCAAGACAGCCAGTTCTACAGAGTTTAAGACCCCATCTCCAAAACCAAGAAAGTCATAAAACAGTACAAAAAGTGAAACAAAATCAAAATATATCACACTTCGAAACAATGATCATTATTTCATAAAACTTTTGTTGTAGATATATACAAATAAATTACAGACATACATATAAATATATATATGCTCCTTTATGTATGAAGCTACCTAAACATAAGTGTATTCCTTACTGTGGTTCACAAGAGCTAAATGGGAGGTCAAACTGAAAGAACAAGACAATCACACAGAACTTCCTAACTGCCTCAACGAAAGGAATTGTGTAGACGAGGCAGTTTCCAGTTTAAAACATTCAAATATTTCTATAAGTATCTTGTTTTACTTCTTTATGTGTATGGGTGTTTTGCCTGTATGTATATCAGAGCACCACTCCCATTCCTGGTGCACAAGGAGGCTAAAAGAGCATGAGAATCCCTGGAATTGAAGTTATAAATGGGAGCAATCTGCCTTGTGAGTTCAGGAAGTAAGCCTAGGTCCTCTGAAAGAGCAACCATCTCTCCAATCCTCACAAGTAGTCAGCAGCCTTATAAAGCATCTTCTTAATATATGGAGACATGGGCCAAGTAGGGATGGTGGTGTGTGTCTGTGACCCCAGAACATGGGAGATGGGAGGGGTCAATCAAGACTCATGGCCATCCTCAACTACACAGGAAGTTAAGAGACAGCACGTGCTAAGTGAGTCTTAGTGTTAGTCTCAGGAAGTGAGAGAGGTCAAACTACAACACTAAACAGCTAATTCACAAGCATTGGTGCTACACTGGAAAAATAGGACTGATTTTTTGACATCCAATTTCTCTTGTTATACTAAGAGAACATGCTTATTCTTGGAGTACAAGTTCAATAAAGAAACACCAGTCCTTTTTTTTCTTTCCTTTTTTTTTTTTTTAATGAAACAGGTTTTCCCTGTATAGCCTTGGAACTCCCTCTGCAAACCAGGCTGCCCTACAACTCAGAGACTCACCTACCTGTCTCCTGAGTGCTGAGATTAAAGGCATGCACCACAACATCTATCTTTGATGAGCCTGTAACCCTTCTGTGAACCTAATTATATACCCACAGTTATGTGTATCACTCAAAAAACAGAAGAATACATGAAAGAAGTTCAGTTGATAAATAAGCACATCAGTGAAATATCTCCATCCTTGCTACACTCAGGAAACTTCACAAGGACAGGACTGGGCTTTATCCACAGCTACAGTCTCAGTCTCGCACACAGCTGCTGGTGGGTAAAGGACAAAACAGATTCCAACTTCTGTTCCACTCTGTACGACTACTTTTAATAATAGTGAGTCTGACATATAAGCAAAGGCCAGACTAGAATTGGAAGGGCCTTGAATTAGAAATAGGAATCAATGATTTTTTGGGTTTTGGACCCAGGTCTGCGTAGCCCTGGCAGTCCTGGGACTTACTATATAGACCAGGCTGACCTGATCACAGACATCTATCTGCCTTTGCATGGCAAATACTCTTCAGATTAAATAAAGATAAAGATAAAGATGGTTTAGATAAAGAAGGATTCAGAGTGATATATTTGAAAAATTGGTATGAACTTACAAAAGAAAGCAACAATAAATATACCTAGCTTCATCCATAATTTAATTTTTAAAAAAGATTTATTTTATGAGTAAGAATTTATATATGTGTACTGAATGCATGCCTGGTGTTTGTGAAAAGATAGCATCAAACTCCATACTGAAGATACAGAACTGTGAGCTGCACTGTGGGTGCTGACAGCAAAATCTGTGTCGTCTGCTAAAGCAATAAGCGCTGTTATTCACAAGTCACCTCTCTGTACCACAGTGAGTTTTAGTTTTAACCTGCACTTTATGTGTACAGGTGTTGTGACTGCAGGCTTTCGGTAGGTTGGTAGGAGGGCCAAAAGAGGATGCTGGTGTTGGGATTCCCTACTGACAGCTGTGAGACACCACGTGGGTGGTGAGACTCAAACCCAGGAACTAGTGCTCTGGACTGCTGAACATCCCTCCAGCACCAACTCAATGTTTAAATGTACATAAAGTCTTTTAAAATGTATCACACTGGGAAACTGAAGATTATAAACCAATAAAATTTAGGTCTGTACAGATAGATTAGAATAAGAACTATAACAATTCAAAAGTCAGTTTGGAATTAAATAGTAGTTTGTATATAAGTAATACTCTTTCTTCAGCAGTCTCTTTTCCAGGAGATTCTATCCCAAAACAGTGTGAAGTGTGAGGAAAGATGTATCTGTAGTTGTGTTTACAAAACTAGGCATTAAGGGTATCCCAGCAAACTCTTCCTAAAAGAAACTTTAACAATGAAAAAAATGGCTCCCAATAGAAAATATTACAGTGTATTTCTATTGTAATTCTACAATAGTATTGAGTCAGTATGCATGTGCAATATCATAAACTTCTTTTAAACATGCCAGAGTACAGGAAGAAAGAGATTAGGGAGGGAAGGAAAGAGGAAGAGAAATGAAGCAAATGAGTAAGATAAAATGAAACAACTGGGGGGCTGGAGAAATGGCTTGGTGGTCTATAGCACTGCCTGCTCTTCAGAGGTCCTGAGTTCAATTCCCAGCAACGATATGGTTGGTAGTTCACAACCATCTATAATGGGATCCAATGCCCCCTGCAGGTGTATCTTAAGACAGCAACAGTGTACTCATATAAATAAAAATAAGAAAAAAAAATGGAATGAAATGCCGCATTTAAAAAAAAATGAGACTGGCATTTGCTATGCTACTATTTCTCAGTAAATCTGATGAGAAGGACCTGGCTCACTGGCAGAGTGCTTATCTAGCATGTACAAGGGGTATGGTTTGATAGTCAGCAGTATTAGAAAAAAGAAACAAAATAAAATGTATGTGTGGGGCTTTGGAAATGCTATGAGGCCTAGTAACTATAAGGTAGAGAGAAGCAAGCCCTGCAAGCTGTCCTTCTGAGCTCCAGATCATGCCGTGGCACACGTGCTCCTATACACGCACACACTTAAAATAAACATAATGACAGGAATTAAACTCAAAGTTCTCTTACCCCTAAGATTATGGTACAGACCCTATCTATTCAGAAATCATTTAGAAAAACATTTTCACCAGGCAAAAAGAAGAAACTCTAATTTCCTTTCTTGCTTCAAAAATGAGTCGCATCCTATACCAAAAAAGTCCATTTCTTGAAAAGAAACCATGTAAACATTTTTTTAACATTCCTTCTATACTATTTATCAAAATACTGCACTTCCTATGTGAAAACATCTGGAATGGACGGATGTTCAACCACCTCTTTCACCTCAGATTCCCCTTCTGTCTCCATTTGCAAGCTTCCATGAAGTAAAAAACCCTTATTGTCAAATGCCACCAGCTCCTCCTGATTTGTTTCCCAGAGAGCAGTAATCTATCCCCAGGGCTCTGCAAGGTGGAAGACCAGGACTATTCAAGGCTGCCATGAGCAAGCTAGCACTTAGAAAGGAAGGAACACACCCACCGATTCCCCTTCCCATGGGATCTCCACGCTGGTCTTGGTCGTTGTAAAAAAGGAAGAGTACACTGAAGCTGGCCTTGCAGCAATGCAGTCTGGTGTAGAGCAGCAGGCCAGATTCAAAAACTCCTGGGCACTTTGCAAAATAGAGAATCAAAAATGCCCTTGGGCAGTTGTATTGACAGAAAAGAGAGAGAGAGAGAGAGAGAGAGAGAGAGAGAGAGAGAGGGAGAGGGAGAGAGGGAGAGGGAGAGAGGGAGAGGGGGAGAGGGAGAGAGAGGGAGGGAAAACGAACACATTCACAGTTCATGAAGATGAAAGATGAGAGAAGGCTACGTGATAGGGCACCTTTTCTTTTAGTGGGATTCAATTAATTGCACAATTAATTCTACTCCACTGAAATTCAATGAAGGCAACAAAACAGATTTGGTTATTATTAGTTATATAAATTTGTAAATATTTACTTTGCCTCAGCTGTAAAATAAGAGTTAAGCTAAAAGTTACCTACATTATATTTAAATTTTTGGAATTATATTTTTACTTGGGGAGGGGACAGCACGTGTGGAGGTCAGAGGACAACTTGCAGGTACTGAGGACTGAACGTAAGTGGGTAGTACTCTGGGTGGTGTGCAGTGCTCTACTTCTGAGCTATCTTCTGGCCCAGGATTCTATTTTAACACTATCATCAAAGTCCTTGACCAAACAAGGACATCTGCAATGTATTCAGAAGTTTACTCATTTTCTATATGACAAGCTATTCTCAAAGTTGATTTCTCTTGGCTTCTTTGGCTTGGTTAAGATCTTTTCCTTCACTGTAACTAGTGGCATCTGCTTCATTTCTAAACAATCCCTCATCCTCCTCTTTTTGTCTCCTCCTTCTCATCATCCTGGTGTCCTCCTCATTTTGTTTTGTGTGGCTATTTTGGGTGACAGAAATCAAATCCAAGGCCCTTAACATACTGAAATACTGAAGGCTAAGGTATATTTAACAATTTATAAATTACAACATATTTGCCTGTTCAATTTGTTTTGGTGTGTGTGTGTGTGTGTGTGTGTGTGTGTGTGTGTGTGTGTGTGTGTGTGTGTACATTATAATAAATGTGTGGAAATCAGAGGACAGCTTTCAGAAGTCAGTTCTCAAGCTGCTTAGCAATTCTCTTGCCTGTCTGCCATCTTGCCTTAGGAGTGGTGGGATTACAAATGTGTGCCACTGCATCTGGCATTTGACATGGGTTTAGGAAATTGAACCCAGATCATGGGGCTTTCATTTTTAACTCATAAGTCACTTCCGTGGAGCTTTTGTTATTTTTAAAATGTTTTATACTTAGTTGCTCTGTAGCAGCACAATTCAGTTGCATAGCAAGCACAGTACCCAAGGAGTAACTTCTCCTGGCCAGAGAGCAATTCTGATCATGGCGTTCCTGTTTAAAAAACATCCTATGACCCTGTCTTCCGAGTATGTCCAAGCCTAGCTACAAATTTCTGTAAAATTTTCTATAAACAACTGCTAAATTAGTTCTCAACTTCTCACCCTTTCTTTCCCAGTATCAAAATTACTTTATGAGTAAAATCCACACATACTATGAGTGATGAGCAAACAGCCTTCTGCAAGAGAAGACGTGCTATAAGACTGTACTCAGTGTCTATTCCAGCAAATAATAAAGTCAGCCTCAATACCAATCAACATAGAAGAACTTTTTAGCTATGTATAGAACATGTGATTTTGATATAAATAATAGATATTTAAGGAGGAGGACTAATGCTGAAATATTGTATATACATTGAATGCGGTAAAGGCCAGAATGCAGAATAAGATATCTTTGCAGATGTACTTTTCTCAACTGGGAAGAGTATTATAACCAGTTACCAATACTAGTTAAAGACATACAATGAGCAGTGTGGGAGGCTGGAGAGATGGCTCAGCAGTTATGAGCCCTGTCTGCTCTTTCAGAGAATTCAGGTTCAATTCCCAACATCTACTTGTTGACTTACAACATTCCAGATATCTGAGACCATCTGGCCTTCAAAGATACCAGACACAGACAGTGCATACACACATACAAGTAGGCAAACCACTCAATAAGTGAAATAAAATTAAAACTAAGAGCAATAACAAAAGTGGTTCATCTGCCGTCCCTGTGCTGCTTGACTTTAGACAGTTCCAGGAAGTACACGATCACATTACTTACTGCTTCAACAGAGTTACATTCTCGTCTTGTTTCTAAGTATCGGAGTGCTCTTTTTTCTTCTTCTTTTAATTTAGCATCTGCCTGTCCAGAAGCAAAATAGCAATCATTTTAAGACTATCAGCAAACTAGTCAAAATTACAAAATGTACTGAATTCTAACTTACATATTTCATGTAATTCTGTACACCATTTTGCTGTAAATATGAGGGTGCCTGAGTTCTATAAAATCTCTCTGTTGAGTCCAAATATGCCTTCTCAAAATTATCCCTATAGATCTGAAGCTTGTCCTCAGGATTAGAACAAAGATTAACTGAAAGACAGAAAATAAAGTTACTTTTATCATTTTTGAGTATTTCAAGAATGACATGAATAGCATACTGAGGTGTGGTGATATGAGTCAAAAGTTCCAAAGATCATAGCACAAAGCAGTAAGCTAACAAATATTATAGTCATGTGGAATATTTTATTTTTTAAAAGAAAAGAGACTGCCTTCTGAACTGATGGTTGTAACTGAATCTGCAGGAATAAACAAGGATTTGCATAGTCAGGATAAGAAAATCAATACCCAGAAACATGAAAGCTCAAGTGTACTGACTAAGCTGCCTAGGAGAATGGAAGTGAAGAATAGCTGTGGAGACTCAACTCTGAATTTAGCATGAGATACCCCTAAGCAGAAGTCTGGTGTTGATGGTTCACAGGCAAAGATACTCGCTGTCAAGCCTGAGAGGTTGAATTTAATCCCTGAGTTACACATGGCAGAAAGAACTGAAGTCTGCACACGCATACAGCATGGCATACACGTGTCCACACACAAATAGATAAAAACAAAATAAAGTGGAAAAAAGGGGGTTAAGGATATAGTTTATTAGCAGAGCTTAGACATAGCACATATCAGGCGCTAGGTTTAATTTCCAGTACTGGAAAAAAAAAATTAACTGTAAGAGGATGATTTCAAAAGTCTGGGTGTAGAATTTAAAGAGGTCTAGACCAACAGCAAATGAAATAAAAAGAACACTTTCAATGATAATAGTAAAGAAAGTCTAAAGACTTTAATTAAAACAATCAAAATAGGATAAAAACAATTAAAAAATAACTAAAAGTTCGCTTACTCCAACAAATACATCTACTGAAGTTTACTTTGTGTTAGGCATACTAATTCAGTGAAATGAAGCATCAGTAAGACCTTTGAGAAGTAGGAAGGGTGAAATGAGGCACGCGGATGAGCTTGAAGGTTAGGAAGCGCTCTCTAAGTCAGAGGAGACAAGGTATTTGAGTAAACAGGATGAAGCATTATTAGAATCTGAGAAGGCAGAGAATCTGCACAGAAACCTAACTTCTGAAAACATCTATATAAAACAACGTTTCCTTTTAGGAGTTGTAGGTTGCAATGTATAGTTCTCTGGTTTAGGATACCAGAGAGTAGTTAACCAAGAAGTTAATAAAGAGAAAATATGAAAAATACATTTGAATTTAGCAGTTTTCTCTGACACAGAGTCAATATCATTTGTATAATGTTGAAACTAAAAAGTGTATGGCACAGGAAGAAGGTGGGAGTCTGACCAAATCATAATATCCTAAGATTTGCAGAATGGAAATGCGATTATAAGAGTTGAGAACATACCATAGGACTCTCGCACTCCTATGACCAGCTGGGAATCAAAAGCTTCCCCTAATCTCTCAGCATGCACCAGCTTCATTGCACTATCCTGGAGTCTGTTCTTTATATTCGAAAAAATCGACTCATTCCACGTATCAAGCATGAGCTAGGAAGTAAGAAAATACAGCATCATTTGCAGTGATTAACATCTCAAGTACCATACACACAAGGTTCAGGACAAATGGAGAAAAGGAAATCCTACTACTGTATCAGCAGTGTTGGGTCCTTTAGGAAGTCACATTTTATTAGCCAATAGTAAAGAACTAGGGCCAACATGATGACACACCTTTAATCTGAGCACTCAGAGGCAGGAGTTTGAGGCCAGCTTGGTCTACATAGTGAGCTTCAGGATAGCAGGAATATACAGAGACTTTATCTCAAAAAACCCCAAAAAACAAAAAAAACTTTTTCTTCAGAATACAATTTGGTTTCTAGCTCTATTTATTTCCTTTCCCACATGCAAAATACTAAGAGGCAAATTTCTAGTGGTTCTAAGACGCTCACATGCATGTCTGTGCTAGTTGCAATAAAAATGTATACATCTTCCACCACATGATTATCAAAGTTATAGAAATAAAGAATACACACTGGCAACCAAGACCAATGCTCCAAGTCGCTCTGTTGGTAACAGGGAGAGCGGTGACAACAGTTAATTCTGTGACTCTCACAACATACCCTGGACTGCACCGTGTGTTTCCACAGATAATTAATGCAACACCAACAGTCCTGAAGTAGGAATACCACTTCTCTTTCTATGGTGAGAGTTGGGGCCTAGCAGGCAACACTAACATGTCCACATCTGAACCCAACAAATATCATCCCAGAAACAATGCTCACATAAACCAGTAAGCCTCACAGTAAATTTAAAAAAAATAGAAAAAAAAAAAAAAAGGAATAACAAAAAAACCAAGAGGGTAAGATTATGGGCTTGCATCTTCAAAGGCTTTTTCCCTTTAAAAAGAAATGTTTCAATTTGTAGCAAATTCTAGCACTGAAATACCATGTATATCTAATGTTATAGTATCTTGCATAAAGCAAATTTCAAGAGTAGGATGGGATGGTAACACCCAGACAATTCTGGTATTGATCTTCTAACCTAACCATCACAGCAGGGTTTTTGTAATTCAAATGGCAGGTTTTGTTTTTCACCTTTTGCTGAGGCTGAGCTCAGTGGTAGAGCTTATGCAGCATGTATGCGCTCACACGCTTCCATTCATTTCTCACTAGTAGGTAGGTAATTGGTAAATAGGTATAGATATTTAAAAAAAATAATTTATAGTTGAAAGAAACCTTGTGACAAACATGACTAGACTAACTATAAAGATGACAGCTGCTTAGCACAATTAAAGTTAGAAGAAATGAGTATTCAAAGAAAAAATGAGTAATTAATTCACAAGAAGATAAAGTATAAAGAAATAGCACAAAAGATACTGAAGATAAAACTGGAAAAAGCCAAAAAGGAAAATTGAGGTTATGTTTGAAAACACTTATAGTTTAAGAGAACATACAAAGATAAAGAATGCTGAAGCTAAAATGTATGAGTGCAAGAAAAAGTTTCATAAAAAACAAACCTAACAGCTATAAAGAGACTGCATGCGGGCTGGAGGGATGGCTCAGCGGTTAAGAGCACTGACTGTTCTTCCTGAGGTCCTGAGTTCAATTCCCAGCAACCACATGGTGGCTCACAACCATCTGTAATGGGATCTGATGCCCTCTTCTGGTGTGTCTGCAGCGACAGTGTATATAGAATAAATAAATCTTTAAAAAAAAGGGTCTGCCTGTGATTAGCAAGACCTACATAAATCATAATGAACACCTTCCTAAAGACATTTAGGGCATTAAGAGACATCAGGAAACAATGGGGTAAGACACATACCTTTCGAACAATACTGTCTTCCATATTTGATTTTTTATTGCTGCTTTGTTTACCCAATAAAGTCACCTCTAGTTGACAAAAAGGTTTTGGTAAAATATCGCACTGGGTGAAGAATTTTCGCCATTCAACAATATATGCCTTTAGCAAAGCTGTGTCATCTTGATGGCTCAGTACGCGCTGAAAAACAAAACTGTATCAGCTTGGAATGAACCTAAATGCTTTGATGAATAAGGACAGTATGCAGTCAAGCGACAATTTTAAAACATGATTTGTTGTACAAATACTATATTTAAGAGAAACCAAGCACATGTCCTAATAAATATTCTGTACATAAATGTTCATAGCCACATTGTCTAAAACAATCAAAAGTAGGAAATGTAAACCAGGCATGAAAACATTTACTATCCCAAGTAAAGACTGCTCATAAAAGATCAATCAGTTTATGAAACCCAAGAGCAGACAAACTCAGAGGTAGAAAATTCACGTGTAATGGTGAACAGGGTTTGAGAAGTAACAGGGAGTGTTTGCCTGTTAACAGTACAATGTTTCTTCAGAGGGTGGTGAAAATACTCTACAGTTAGTGGTTGAGGCTACTAACCCTCTCCAGCATATACTTGAGGGAAGTGTTTTGTTTCTAAGTTTTTGTTTGTCTTCCTCACTCCCTTTTTGAGCCAGGGTACCCCTGAGCTGGCCTGGAGCTCATACATGAGGCAGTTGGCTTCCAACACAGCCACCAGCCTGCCTCTGCCTCCTGAGTACTGGGATTAAAAAGGTATGCCCTACTGCAGCCAGTTAAAAGTAAATCTTATGACAGGTAAAGTATTTCTCTTTGCAGGGATGGAATTGGTGCTGAAGTTATACCTAGAGCTTAAACATGCTATCTTAGACTTCACTTAAAGGTGGTCCTCGATTTTCCCACTGCTCACACTGGGCTGATTTTGTGACCAGCTTTAACCACACAGAATGTTGCCATTACAAGCCTAGACCTGATGAAATCTTGTAGGTCCCACAAACACCTTTCTAGGATGTTTTCCTTAGGAATATGAGATAATTTTTCCAAGAGGAAATCAGCCCTGAGTAATACATATTTAATTATGCTCACTTGGACCACCTGACCCTTGCAGACCCAACTACCAATGCATTAATGAGCTTGAGTGAAATTAATTGAGGCAAGCCCACATTACTAAACCAGACAACAATGAACAAATAAATTAGTTGTGTTGGGTTGGCTGATACAGTTCAAGCATAGATTGCTTGCCTAGTATGTGTGAGACCATGGGTTCCCCAGAACTGAAAAAATAAGCCAGTAAAATAAAATGGTTAGGTACTCTTTAAAATAAAATCAGGCTTGCAAATGGCTCAGCATCAAAGGTACTTGCTGTCAAATCTGACAACCTGAAACAAACATATTAGAAAAAGGAGACTGACTCCCATGGGGTGTCCAATGACTGCCACAGGCATACCATGGTAGACAAGTGTGTGCATACACAAAAAACAAATAACTAAAACTGTAAAAACCAGTTTAAAGAAAAAAATATATCTTTTCCTAATAATTTCTCATGTCCTATCTACTTTTCTTTTGGCTTGTTTTTCAAGACATATATATTATATACATATTACATATATAATCTATATTAATAATCTGATTCTTTATGATCCTACTTCCAGAAATTAAAGTGTAAACTTTGTTAATTTGAAATAAACATTATGTACTTTTACCCAAAATCATTAACAAAGAAGCTGATGTTTTCTAGGGCACAAATTAAATTGTGGTACTTGAAGCATTTAATTTTCTAAGACTTTAAAATAGTTTCTATGGGTAGTTCTAGCTGTCCTGGAACTAGCTTTGCAGAGCAGGCTGGCCTCAGAGAGATCCACCTGTCTCTGCTTCCCAAATGCTAGGATTAAAGGTACACCAAACTATCACCCAAACTCCTAACCCCAGACAGACAGAGTTTTCATTAAAGTAATTTCCTATGAGATAAATTATCATTTAAAATTTCTAAGGCAGATCCTTGGAAGGTCAAGTTTGAGGCCAGTCTGGTCTACAGAGTGAGTTTCAGAACAACAGTAAAACCCTGTCTCATAAAGCCAAAACAGACAAACAACAACAACAACAATCAATCAATCAATCAATCAATCAATCACTGGAGAATAAGAAGTTCTGGTCTTGTACTTTTCAGATTCATTTATCTATGAAGAAAAGTAATCTGCTCTTCAGTTGCTTCTCAAACATTAGTGATACCACGTTTACTCAGAAACAACACACTATCTTTGAAGTTATCTTTTTCCCCCCAAAAAGATGGTGTTAATAAGAACTTAACCAAAATAATACTTATTATGTAATTAATTAAATGCCTAAGTAAGATTTGTCTTCATTTCATTAATACTAAAAACTTAGCAAAACCTGAGTGCTGACTTCAGCTCAGTCGCAGCGACACAAAATGTAACTCTAGGGATTTTACAATCTTGAAAGAGAAGTATCTGAACTTGAAGGAAAGTTACTTCCCACTTGAGGTGGCCTTAGTCATGAGGAAAAAGAATCTGACCGTGAGCTCTATCTACCACTGCAATAACCTACAGTCTCCCCTCAGGCAGCATCTGTTCTGCTGAGAGCCCTCCAGCAACTGGGTATATTCTTGACTAACCCTCCCAAGTACTAAGGCTCGAACACCTGCCAACGTGCATAGTTTCTGCGGTGCTGAAATTTGAGCTCGGATTCTTACATGCTGGTGGTGTACCAACTGAAGTATGTGTCCTGCCCTTCTTCTAGAATAATTGAGGATAATGTTCTTTTGACAGAAATATGGGAAAGCTAATGACAATCATGTCATTTCAAAATATAACAGATATGTCTGTCACAAGTTCTTGTGAAGGCACTTGTTATGGGAAAGTCTGGCAACCTGAGTTCCATCTCTGCAGCACACACACACAGGAAGAAAGAACGAACCACTTCAAAGCTGTCCTGATCCCCACATGAACACGGCAGCTCATACTTCATATACATACATACATACATACATACATACATACATACATACATACACACAATCACAAATGAATAAATATAAGTATTTTTAAAAGTTATTATGTATTTTTAAATTACTTCAGGAACTTGTCTTCAAAATCATAAAATAATATAGCTTCATATATTGTGCATGTTCATGTATGAGCAGGTATTCATGAATACACATAAACATACATGTGTAGGCCAGAAGAGGTTTGGAGGTTTTGTTCCTTAGGTGCCACCTACTTTAATTTTCCTTCTCTCTTTCTCTCTCTCTCCTAGTTCTCACTGGGCATGGTAGCACACATGTTTAATCCAGTACCAGCAAAGGCAGGTGGAGCTCTGAGTCCAAGGTAAGCCTGATCTATGTAGTGTGTACCAGGACAGCCAGGGCTATGCAGAGAAACTCTTGTCTCAATAAACAAAAGAAAACCAAAAAGTAGTTCTCACTGGCCTGGTAGGATGGGGATCTAAGTGTCTCCACTTACGCAGTGGTCACATTACAAATAAATGCCATCGTGAACAGATTATCATTATTATATTCATTTATTTATGTGCAGGGACGGGTATCTCCCCACAGCATACATATAGAGGTAAGAGGACAACTTTTACCTTGTAGGTCTACCATGTGGGCCCCAGATATTAAACTCAAGTGTTGTCAGGTTTGATGGCAAGTACCTTAATTCACTGAGCCATCTCACTGGCCCACATTTGGCTTTTTCAAACTCCTATCCTTGTGCCTGCAAGCCAAATTCTTTACCAAGTGGGCCATCTCCCCAGTCAGATATGCAATTTCAATATTTATTTTTAATTATGTGTAGTTGTGTATGTACCTGATGTGAGTGAAAGTGTCCATATGAATTAGAGATACTGGACCCCTGGAGGCAAAGTTACAGGCAGTTATGAGTGTCTGATATGGGTGCTAGGAATCAAACTGCAGTCCTCTGTGAAAGCAGTGTATGTTCTTAACCACTGCCTCTCTAGCACCAGATACTAAGTTTTTAAAGCAATCCAAGGGGGCTAGGTATGGTGGCATATACATTTAACCCTAGCACTAAGGGAGTAGATCTTCCAGTGTGAGACCAGCCTGGTCTCCAAAGTGAGTTCCAGGACTGCCAGAGCTACAGTGAGACCCTGTCTCAAAAACCAACCAACGAAAACATACAAAGCAGTCTGAGGATGAGGCTGTGGCTCACTGATCCAGGCCATGCTTACTTATCAGCCAAGTGTCTAAGGCTCTGGAACTGACATCCAGCACTAACAAGAAAAAAATTAAAGTTAACATGGAAAATATGCAGAACTTACTGCCTGTGCTTGCTTAATAAATTCAAGGATATCTTCTTTTAAAGCCTGATGAATTTTTGATGAGCCTTTATCATCCCAGAGACAGACAGCATGTACATCCCTGTAAAAATAAAGCAGACCAGGAGTGAAACAGGCACACAGAGAAGCATTCTCCTTAAGTCCTACGTTAGTACAGTTTCCACAAACCACTCTTTGGAACTAAGCACTCTTTGGAAGGTATCTCGAAGGTAACTTTCTATTATTTCCATTGTTGCTGCTTTCCCTTTTGTTTTTGTTTTGTTTTGTTTTTTTGCTTTTGCTTTTTTGTTGTTTGTTTAGACAGGGTTTCTCTGTCTAGTCCCTACGGTCATAGAACTTGCTCTTGTAGACCAGGCTAGCCTCAAGCTCATAGAGAACCACCTACCTGCCTCCCCAGTGCTGGCATTAAAGATGTGCATCATCACCCCCTAGCTGTTCTCTTTCTTAATTCTCTATTAGTTGTACAGACACTTATTACAAGCCAGGTGGTGGTAGCACAAGCCTCTAATACCAGCACTCAGGAAGCAGGAGCAGGTGAATCTGAGTTCGAGGCTAGCCTGATCTACAAAGGGAGTTCCAAGACAACCAGAGCTACACAGAGAAATACTGTGTTGAAAGACAAAACATAAAACCGAAATCATTACAAAAGTATGACCCTGTCTCCTAATCTCTATCTCCAAAGTTAATTGCTATAATTTCTCTGTTACCCAGGGGTGTGGTGCATGCCTGCAGTCCCAACACTGGGAGGCAGAGAGAGGAGGACCCAGAAAACTTGCAGTCAGCCAATTGAGTCAACATGGTGAGCTCCAAGTTTAGTAGGTAAAAGACTTTGTTTACTCCCTTCTACCTTGTTTACTCCCTTCTATACCAATGCATGCATCTCTCTGTCTCTCTCATACACACACACACACACACACACACACACACACACACACACACACACACACACAAACACACACACCCCATTTCTGGGGGTCCCCATGTTTGCACTACAAAAACTGTGTCTACTGAATCCTTTCCCTAGCCCCTGACTATACTTTGATCGTAATTTTTCCCAGCTCAACTACATGGTAATTGATCTTAAAAGGTTTTGAGTATGTACTAATATTTAATGTGTCTATGATATAACTTAGTATCTTTTTCTATTGCAACATAAACCTATTCTTAAAAGTTGTGAAGTTTGGGGATTTCAACCTGATCAACTCATAAACATTATGTTTTTCTAGTTGCTTGTAATGCTGTATTTCTATTTAAAAGAACACTTTTGTTCTCACAGCTCTGAAAAAATGAAAAAATTGATATAAAACCTGGAAAGATGAAAGTTCAGGTAAAAAGAACGCTCATTAAGCTGTACTTTTTCAAAACTACTGCTGAAAAATTTCTCTTCTTCAATGCAAATGGTTAGAGTTGATTTCTAAGCTGCTGTGATTGCTTTCCATTCAGACGAAATCATACCTACTGGCATTGCCTAGGACACAGCTGAGACAATTCCTAGTTCTTTCTGCACATGCCTTGCAGAAAATTTTGCAAATTTTGCTCACCTCAAAATTTCAGTGTGACAGGTAAGCAAACTGAAACTAACACAGGAACAGTCACCTGATGCCAAGGCCTGGGTTGAATTAGCTGGCTGAACTGGGAAGCCCAACGTGGATAGCTTCCCAACACTGGCTTTGCTTGCTAACAAAACTGTGTCTTCTGGAATTAAACAGGCTTGTGTCCAATGCCCTGACCCTAGATACTACAGACTATAGTCCTGGAAGCTTTAGGCTCTGTGCCTACATTAATGTTTCAGCCTTAACTATGTTCCTGTTCCCACCTTCCCCAACCCAGTACTGGGGTTAAACCAGGGTCCTGTCCATGTTAAGCAAGTATTCTACCACTAGAACAAAAGTTAGTTTTAAAAAAGGGGGTGGGGTTGGGGATGCTACAGAATGGCTCAGTGATTAGGAAGACCTGTTTGTTACTCTCCTAGGACTGGGTTTCAGTTCCCATCAGTCACATGGAGGCTTACAACTCTTCAAGCCATCTAGCATACTCTTCTGGCCTCCTCAGGAAGCAGGCATGCACACTATGTACTTGTATATATGTAGGCAAAACACTCATGCATAATAAATTAAATTAGCAGTTCACACAGAAACTGAAGAAGAAAACCACTGGCTTTCTAAGGTAAACCTTGTGGATAATAAGTTGTTTAAATCTGCTACACTGCCTCAGACACTGTTTTCTAGACATCTGGCCAAGGACTAAGCAGCAACAAAACAGATCTGAGATTCAATTCCTTAGAAAAATCTGTTTGTAAGGCTAGCCTTAGTCTGGAATCTGAGAACTGCCAGTTTCCCACATCTAAATAAACCTTCCCGGAAATGATAACACTGGTTCATGTATCTAAACTGTTAATACAAACATCCTGAATTTATACTAACTCTTCCTAGGAGTCCAGAGTTTGACTATATAGCCACTTCATTAACTCTTTTTGTTTTTTTTTTGTTTTTTTTTCCAGAGCTGGGGACCAAACCCAGGGCCTTGCGCTCGCTAGGCAAGCACTCTACCGCTGAGCTAAATCCCCAACCCCCTTCATTAACTCTTAATAACATATCACATGTTGTCAACACCTTGCTGCTGAAGAAATTAAATGTCCCATGACTGGAGAGACGTCTCAGCAGTCAAGAGCACTTGTTATTTTTACAGAGGAGCTAAGGCCATTTTCTAGCTAGCATCCACATGGTGGCTCACAAACTCCATTTCCAGGGGATCCAAGACTCTCTTCTGTCCTCCATCAGTACCAAGTATACATATAGCACATACACATACATGCGAGCAAAATACTTATACGTATAAAATGAGATAAACAAATCTAAGAAAAAAATGTAATGCCCCAGGTGAATCCACTGGAAAAGGACTTTTGGAAATTTGTGCTTTTAATCTCCTCCTTAAATCTTCCAATTTCAGCCCTTTTGCCTTTTCCCTGTATGATTAGGTTTGTAAGGTCAGAGAACCTAGACTCTGTCTTGGGAATCTCCAAGACAGCCAGTAACAATACACAGGTTTTCTTACCACTTAAACTCTTACTGTCAATCCAGTATGTAAAGCCACCAAAACCCGCTTTGTTAACAAACAGAATTACTGGATTACTTACGAAAACAGATCAAACCACTGCTGCTTTGTTACAGATTCCTGGCGTAAAAGCTTCAAAACAATTGGACGCATGAAATCCCACTTGTCTTCAAACTGGAGAGAACCTTTATTCTTAAAAATAAAAAAGATAAAATATGGTTTAATTTTAAAGTAATTAAATATAAAAGTCTTACATACATTTCTCTAAAAATATATATTTCCTAAGGAAAAATAAAGAGATCAAATTTAGAACAAATACCTTTCTAAAACAGAGTTCTTATAGGCTTAATTTTATAGCAGGGAATCAAAGATAACTATAAACACAAATCAGAAATTTGTGGAATTATAGGTCAGAATCACAGCCTGTACATGAGTCCCTGGGGTCATCCTAGGAGGAGGGGAAGAAAGAGACTGCAAAGACTAAAACCTAGTGCACAACAGCATACAGGGAAGAATTTGTTATAAAGAGTGTGGCCTTTCCTCTTGGTTCCTTCTGGTAGATACTCCCCGGACAACTGGAATGTCTACCTAATATGAACCTTAGGTCCTGTGTAAGGGACAAGATAATAAATGTGGTTTTGGTAGGGGACTGGCAGAGTCAACATGGTCTCAATATTGGGGCTGGCCAATTTAAAAGACTAACAATGTAATTGAGAGAAGGGCTTTGTGTCAATGTAGAGTCCAAAGTATCCATGGACATAAACATTCTTATCTTTGTGAAGAAATTCCACACAAATTGCCAGGGAAAAAGTTAGATTAGCTTCCTTAGGCATAATTCATGTATATTGTCATACACTGACCAGAGGGAGGACAACAGAAGCTGTACCTCGGGCCTCCTAGACTCCATCCTATAGGCCTCTCTCTTAAGCTGATCTTGAACTGAGTGCTGCAGCCATATAACAAATAACAGTAATTATGCCAGCCTGCAGTAAAGCCTGAGTCTTTCTGCTGTTGAAGATGAATGGATATCTTACAGAGAGACTTAATCCTCTAATTTCGTAGCTGTATTACATTCTTCACACTGCAAAGCTGTCAGCTGAAGAGATAGCTCAGCAGTTAAGAGCTCTTGTTGCCCTTGCAAAGACCTGGGTTTAATCCTAGACCCACGCTAACACATGACTCTCTGCAACTCCACTTCTACGAGATCTGACGCCCTCTTCAGGCTTCCAGGGACACCAACCATGCACACAGTGCACATACACGCATGTAAAATACTTATGTCCATGGAAGTATCATTTTTAAAAAATCAGGAGGAAGGGAAGCTGGGTGAGGTGGCACCCACCTCCCAGAATTTACGAGACAGAAGCAGGTGAAGGTCTGAGTTCAAGGTCAGCCTGCTCCACATAGTGAGTTCTAGAACAAGCCATAGCTACAAAGACCGGGTTCAAAAGAAACAAAATAAAACAACGCTATAAATCCACAAAAGCCCACCAGGCAGTAGTACACTCACCTTTAATCCCACTGTACTTTTGTGGAGTTTTTGTTTTTTTTGTTTTTTGTTTTTTTTTTTTCCAAGACAGGGTTTCTCTGTGTAGACCAGGCTGGCCTCAAAGTCCGAGAGCTATCCACCTCTGCCTCCCAATGGCTGGGTTTAAAGGGATGGGCCATTACCACCTGGCTTACTTCTAATTCTTAATATATCACGTTACATAAATAATTATCAAGTGACAAAGAAAATATCTGTATACCTGTAAAAGTCTAAAATTTTAAGTACTTTTGATCCACTGTTGGTTAAAATCAATGCTAAAAGAAAATGCCTCATCTAACAAGCTAATAAAATCTTGGCATCAAATTTGAGAGCAACACGAGACACAAAGGAAACATATATAAAGATTTAAATGAGCATTATCATACTGAACATTAGTCCATCCTAAGCATTTTGTCCTACGAACAGTATCTTATTAGGAGAAAAACAAATTAGTCACAGCACCAAACAGAAAGAAGGAGCAACTTCCTATGTACCAGCCAAGAGCTTAGCTCCTATTCTAGCTAAATGTATTCATATGACTTGTTCTGGCCAATAAAGTTCATTTCTTTTCTTTTTTGACTCCCCATTTGTTTTCTAGTAGAGCAGCACTAAATATTTTATGAAACTCCTGATTTGTTTTTATATACTTTACTTAAATTATATTAATTTTTATGTCTTCCAATGTGGGTACATGAGTGCCATGGCGTACATGTGGAGGTCAGAGGACAATTTCTGAATTTAGGTTCTCTTCTACCTTGAGAGTTGCAGAGGACTGAAGTTATCAGGCTTGGCAACAAAAGTTTTATTAGCTGGTCTGACTTGTCAGACCACACAAATGTTTTTAAGGATACTGCTTAGTCCAATCATTTATTGCTGGATTTTTTTTTGTTGTTGTTCTATTTGCTGACCTTTATTTTGGAGTAGCGGTGGCCATCCTGGAATTTGCTCTGTAGACCAGTCTGGCCTTGAAACTCACAAGAGACCTGCCTGTCTCTGCCTCCCAGTGCTGGGATTAAAGGTGTAAGCCACCACCGCTTATCATAGATTCTTAACCCAATCATATACTGCATGAAATCTGCAAACCTCCTGAATTATACTTCAGAAACCATTTTCAACATATCCTCTGACAACCTACATCAAATCTTCTGGTGTAGTAACTTTACCTAAGATTCCTAAACCTACCACAGACCTACTGAACCCACTAGAATTCAGAATCAGCATGCTTATCAAATGATAAATTCATGTAGTTGTGAGTCAGTCTATGGCACCAAAACTTATGAACTACTAACCACCATCATATAAAACTAAAAGGAAGTGATGTTTCTTACACTCACTTACAAAGGTTACCCTAAGTTAGTCTGTTGCTCCAAGTGCCTACTGCTATCGCTTAGTAGTATTATATGTAATATATACGTATATATACTATATAATAAAGACACCTGAGAGATGTGCCAACATTAGCTGAGCCTTTTTCCCTTCACCAACTACAGAATTTAAGTGAGCCAGGCACAGTGGCATAGAACATTAAACAGCACTCAGGTGGCAGATGCCCGAACTGAGTTCCAGGTCAGCCTGATCTATAAAGTAAATTCCAGGACAATGAAAGCTACACAGTTAGACCCTGTCTAAACAGAAGAACTTAGGTAAATTGAAAGGTTAATTTTTGTTCTCCTTATGGAGCTAGCTAATGAGTTTAGCCAGATTTGTGATCCTAAATTATACATTATGTAAGGCTAACTTTATGCCTGGCTATCTATTATTTTTTTCTACTGCTACTATTCTCCTGTAGCTTCATTTCTCCTTCTAAAAAAATATATTTTATATTTTATGTATGTGTGTGTCTGTATGTGTGTATGTATGTGCATGTGTGTAGCTGCTGTAAGATACCAGGTGAGTGCTGGGAACAGAACCCAGGTATCTAACAAAACAACCAGTGATCTTTTTTTTTTTTCCTTTTCTTTTTTTCGGAGCTGGACCGAACCCAGGGCCTTGCACTTGTTAGGCAAGTGCAGTACCACTGAGCTAAATCCCCAACCCCACAACCAGTGATCTTAACTGCTGAGTGATCTCTCCAACCACTATCCCTCCCTCTTTTTGAGACAAGGTTTCACTATATACCTCAGATGGTCTAGAATTTTCCATCAAGACCTGGCTGGCATCAAACTCAGAGATCCACCTATGCACCCAGTGCATTCCATTATACTCCCTCCTCTCTCTGCCCTTCCTTCCTGAAAGGGGTATACAAATAAATTATAGAAGGACTCTTACAACTTCCTGGCTCTAGCAGAATAGATTCATAATCTCTTAATACTTTTTCATTTCAACTAAGTCATTCTACACAGGCACTTTCGGCAATTATAAAATTAAGCAATGTAAGTCTTACAATTAACATTCAAGAAGCTACAGAGTATTATTGCATGATGGCTCAGTTGGTACATACTTGCCTTACGAAAATGAGAAGACATGAGTTCAAGCTTCCAGAACCCTTATTTAAAAAAAAAAAAAAAAAAAAAAAAGGCTGAGCACTGGGAGTCAGATCTTTGTGAGTTTGAGGCCAGCCTTGTCAACAAAGCCAGTCCAAGACAGCCAGGGCTCTATTTCTCAGAGAAACCCTGTCTCAAAATAAATAAACAAGCAAATAAATAAACTCCCAAAGCAAAAAACGGAGTATGGTGGCATTTCTGTGTAATGTCAGTGCAAGTAACCAGTAGTAGGAGCATCCCTGAGATGCCCTCCCAGCCAATCTTGGTTAACTGGCAAATTCTAGGCAAGTGAGAGCAGAGCCACTGTCAAAAAACACAGTGGACGGCTCTTGGGGAATGACACTTGAAGTTGACTCTGGCTTCCACATTCAAACATATGCATGTGCACATATTTGCATATGCAAACACAGTATCCAGTCTTCAAATTTCAGCTCCAATTCTTTCTTCCTAGCTTTCTTTAATCATCCCATCAAAAATATTTCTCAATATGTAAAGGCACAAATAGCACATAGTAACATCTCTGAAACTTCTGCCTTAAGAGAAAAACATCAGTAAAATTGTCTTGAATATGACAAATTTCCATAGAGCATGGGCATTATTATATATGTCTTGGTATTCCTTAGGGTACCCTTGCCTGTTGGTGTCTAATAAACAACTTTAAGGATGAAGAAATTTGGGCTGGAGAGACGGCTCAGCGGTTAAGAGCACTGACTGCTCTTCCAGAGGTCCTGAGTTCAATTCTCAGCAACCACATGGTGGCTCACAACCATCTGTAATGGGATCTGATCCCGTCTTCTAGTGTGTCTGAAGATAGTGAATGCGTATTTATATGTAATAAATAAATCTTGAAAAAAAATAAGAATGAGAAATTGGAGGTAGAGAGATGGCTCAGTGGTTAAGAGCACTGATCACTCTTGCAGAGGTCCTGAGTTCAATTCAGTAACGGGGATCTGAAGACCTCTTCTGGTGTGTCTGAAGACAGAGACAATGTATTCACATACATAAAATAAAGAAAGAAATCTTTAAAAAATGAATGCAATGGGTTTCATAAAATTTTAGCTTTATCAAAAAAAAATTAATTCTAGACATTTAGAATTGCTTGTATGGGGGCTGGGGATTTAGCTCAGTGGTAGAGCGCTTACCTAGGAAGCGCAAGGCCCTGGGTTCGGTCCCCAGCTCCGAAAAAAAAAAAAAAAAAAAAAAGAATTGCTTGTATGTCCTTTTATTTTCCTTATTTCCAAATGCTGAAAGTTTGCACAGAGAAAAAACTGGGCCTTCTATCTCAGTTTCTTTCTTCATTTTTTTTTCTTTTTTTTTTTCTTTTTTTTCTTTTCCGGAGCTGGGGACCAAACCCAGAGCTTAGCAAGCGCTCTACCGCTGAGCTAAATCACCAACCCCTCTATCTCAGTTTCTTGTTAAAAGATCCAACTGAGGTGGTTTCAAATGACTGGCTTCATGGACCACATAGCTAAGCAAGAAGTGATAGGGTCAGAACCTTATTTTGGTCTAGAGATCAGATTAGCACTAAAAGATAAAACTATAAAAGAGGTATTAAGAAAGAGCTGAAGATTGAATCCGGAGAAATAATTTGGATGTCAGTGATTGGGGAAAACAGTAAAAATAAGGAGAGAAAAAGAGAAACAGCAGAGAATAAGAAATGATACCAGACAAGAGAATGAACCTTATCAAGAAGAATCTGGCTTGGCGATATGGATATTACTACTGTTCAGGCTCTTAACATCTGACAGTTTCAAGGTAACTGGATGGATCAATTAAGGGGAAAGAGGGCTACAAAGGGCTCACGGGCAAAGTCTTAGCAGAGTACAGGTTTATACAAGAGATACAAACATTCTTATGCTTAGACAAGGGAAAAGAAGAGAGCAGCAGGAGGGAGACATATCACCAATTCCTGGAGGACACTGCAGGCTAAACACAATAGGTGCAGGGCAACCTGAAAAAGAGCTACGGCAATATGGAGACACCAGCAAGACATAAGGTAGTGAGTGACCAAGGGAAATAATTGCTAGTTAGTGTTCTAGGAACTAAGAGGAGTGAAAACATTTGAACAATTGCCATCTGGAGTAGGAGAATCAACTGAACTTGAAGAAAATGAGCACCCTGAGCTCAGATGACAATTACAAAAGAAAAAGAACAGGTAGAATTAAGTATCAGAAGTAATCCAAATTAGGAGATGAAACGGTACTATAAGAAGTTTGCTAGAGATGTTCTACAGCTAGAATGTGTAAGGAAAAGAAAAAAGATAAAGTTCCCACGTGAAAAGGAGTCAGACTTAACCAGTTGACAACTGTATGTTAAAATGCACTACGCACATCTTTCTATACTCAAAAGATTGCCAAGATCCAATGACAAGTTCACTTGATCATGATCCCAAATAAAATAAAATACTAATATGAAATGACTTAGTCAGGGTTTCTAATTCCTGCACAAACATCATGACCAGGAAGCAGGTTGGGGAGGGAAGGGTTTATTCAGCTTACTTCCACATTGCTGTTCATCACCAAAGAAGTCAGGACTGGAACTCAAGCAGGTCAGGAGCAGGAGCTGATGCAGAAGCCATAGAAGGATGTTTCTTACTGGTTTGCTTCCCCTGGCTTGTTCAGCTTGCTCTCTTATAGAACCGAAGACCACCCAGGGACAGCACCACCCACAATGGGCTGGGTCCTCCCACCTTGACCAATAGTTGAGAAAATGCCTTACAGCTGGGTTTCATGAAGGCATTTCCACAACTGAGACTCCTTTTCTGTGATAACTCCAGCTTGTGTCAAGTTGACAGAAAACCAGCCAGTACATGAAAACAGGTCTTATTGCATCATACTCTTAGAAATCTCATAAAGAACGTTTCTAATCTTACTTTCTCAAAGAGTACCAGCTATTTCTCTGAATTCTGTCAACTATAAAAACAAAACAAAGAACCCACCCCCAAACAAATAAAACAAAACAAAAATACCACCTTGCTTCAAGTCACAAGTAAACGGGGATTTACCCCCTTGAAGCGATCTGGCTCATAATTCAGTGTGTTTCAGGTACAGTTGGTAGATCTGGTCATGACTCAAACTGGTCTTATCTGGCCTACATTTTCCCTTTCTGACTGATGGACATGACAATTTTCTCTTTGGTAAGATCTACTTGCAAAAGTCCAAGGCATTTCTCTAATAAGTCAATATACTAATCCAACCAAAAAATATGCTAATTTGGCCACTCCCCAGTAAATCCTATATCTACTCAAGGTGTAACAGCTCTGCTTTATCTCATAAATTACATCATAGATGGACCCTGGCAGGTCCTCACATATTCCAAAGACAAACTTCAGCCTCCCCATTTTATTATTCAAAATGTATTTGGAATTCCTCCCTCAAAAGTTCCAATGACTCAAATAGGTAAATGTAGATTGATAACAGAATCAAATGTCTGTTTATTATGTCCTTCATATTACAACAGTACTAGCTACCTAATATCAGACTATAGGCCAGGCCTGGTGGGGAATACCTGAATCCCAGCCCTCTACAAACCTCTCTGAGCTAAGCTGGTCTAAATAGTTGAGTACTGAGGCCAGCCAAAGCTACAAAGTTCTGCCTCAAAAATAAATACTGTTCATTTAGGACATCTGCTTCTTCTCACAGTCATTATCTCACAAAATCATCTTTTTGAAAATTCATATTTGGCATCTGACTTCACTGAGTCAGTTACAAGTTTTCCAATGTATTGTTACGAAGTTACAGTACTTTTTCTTTCTGGTTTTGAGACAGGCTCTAATGACAGCCCTGGCTGGCCTGGATTCAGAGATCAGCCTGCCTAGCTTCGAGAATGTGGGAATAAAGGTGTGTGCTATCTGAATGCAGAGCTTTAAAAATCCTAGTGATCTTTAATCCTAGCCCAGTCAGGTAGGCTTTTCCATTTTATGTGTATAAACTACAGATAAAGATTTATAATTTCCTCAAGATAACAAACACTAGTGACTGGAATACTGTGTTTATTTTCCTAAAGGTCCTACGGAGAATATTGACTTTCCTAAGGACTTGGGATGGAAATTGTAGGTTGTACCTCATAGTTAGCCAAGTAATGAACAGGTCAAAAGTTTACAAAGAACCAGGTACCCAATTATTTCTTAAACACAATTCAAGAAATAACATAAAACACTGCTTATGTAGGTGTGAGTACATTAGTATGGGTCTTGAGAGCATCCTAAGCGAAAGCACAGGACTACAGGAGGTGTCCAGAGAGATGCTCCGAGGATGAAGTGCTTATTGTATGAGTCTCCTGACAACCAGAGTTTCATCTCCAGAACCTACCTAAGGATAGAGGGAGAGAACTGACACACAGAGCTGTCCTCTGATCTCTAACAACCATACAGTACACTCCCACATATACACACACTAAGCAAATTAAGGTTGGAGTGGGAGTGACCATGATGAACGTACACTATATGCATGTATGAAATTCTCAAAACATTAATAAAATACATTAAGACCAAAAACCCCCAAAACCCTAGGGGCCAGTAAGCCGGACAACCTCAGTTTGAGCTCCAGAACCCAGACAGAATGGGAAAACTCCCAAAAGTTGTTCTTTTAGCCAATCAGTGATGCTTGCCTTTAATCCTAGCACTCGGGAGGCAGAGGCAAGTGATCCTATTGAGGCCAACCTGGTCTTCAGGGTGAGATCCAGGTCAGTCAGGGCTACACAGAAAAACCCTACCTTGAAAAACAAAAGACAAAAAAATTGTTTTTTTGACCTCTATTGGCATGTCTGCACTCATGTACACATTAGAAAATTTGAAAAACATAACCGTGTAGAGTAAATCTTTCCTGCGAATTAGTCTATAATGTAGCCTCAGCTGGTCTCAACTCACTACATAACCTAGTCTGGGCTAGGTCCTCCTGCCTCAGTGACCCACATCATACTGGGAATGACCAATACCACCAGGCCCAGTTTCAAATGGTTCTTCTAGTGCTTTAGCGTACTGATATTAAGTGCCAGTCGCTGTTTTTAGGCATTTTACATAGTTCATCTCTCAAAAGTACTACCAAAAATGGAGGAAGAAACTTGGTCAAAGAAGTTGTTAAGGTTAGGGAACTAGCTCAAAGTCATACAGCTGTTAGACAGAAATTCAACCCATGGCTTGCTGCATGGTGGCACAAGCCTTTAATTTCATTATTGGGAGTGGGGAGGGTCAGCAGAGGATCTCAGAGATCAAGGCCACCCTGGTCTACAGAATCCAAGGACAGCCAAGGCTACACAGAGAAACCCTGTCTCAAAAACCCAAGAGATAGAAATTCAGGAAGACCTTTTAAGGAACCCCTCAAGTGGTGTTGCAGGCCTTCAATCTCAGTGCAGACAAAGGATTTCTGTGAGTTCGAGGCCAGTTGGGCTACATCGAAAGTTCTGGCCAAGATGGGGTCAATGAGACCCCTTTTAGGGGAGAGGAGCCTTTTCTATTATTATTATTATTCATTCACACAGCCTGAGAACATATGTTTATGTCCCCTCAGGTCATCACTAGCCCCATTTCAGCTAGTGCTTTAGGACAGAATTCTTACTAAAAACACAAACTTGACTCATGTCTTTATCATAGTCCTCATTTTTTATCAATCTGCCTGCCCTGAGCCTCTCCTGGTATTTAAAAACTTCTCAATGCTTTCTTTAATGAAAACTCTTCTACACTCTAAAAGAATGGTAGAACTTTATCGGATGCCACCTGATGTCCTACATGGGAGGTCGGGGCTGGGAGACAGTTCCTCAAGGAAAAAAAAGAAAGAAAGAAAGAAAGAAAGAAAGAAAGAAAGAAAGAAAGAAAGAAAGAAGGAAGGAAAGAAAGAAGAGAGGTGGAAATAGGAAGTCAAGCGTGAGAGAACTGAAGGGAAGGTGTAACATTCAGAAAAGGGAGAAAGGGGGTGAAGTGGTAGGCACTGCTGTCTGGCTCGCATTTCCTGCAGACCAGAGTGTGAACAGAAATTAAAAAATGGGGTTGGGAGTTAAGCCACTGAAACCTGCTAGGTAGCATTTTGTTGGGATTTTTTTTCCCTGTTATGTCTTTGACACTCCATCCAGAAGAAACGGACCCCAAGAGTCACAATGGCGGGTTGGTGCGGGCCCAGCAACACTGCTCTCGCTTCCAGCCTGGGTTGATCCCCTGAAAGCATCGCTCCGAGTCAGTCAATCAGCCGGCGGGAGGAACCACCAGATCCTCTGGACCCCGAGGCCAGGGCCCGGCGTCCGTGTGCTCGGGCAACAGCCACCCCGGCTCCCGTTCCGGTGGACAACCCCGAAACACTCTCACATCTCGCTGCTCACACGGAGCCCGGTCCTTCCCCAGGAGCTGAACGCGTCGGTCACCGAGCAGAAGCCGGGCTGCAGTCAGGGGCTTACCTTTAACAGATTAGACGTCGCCATGTTCTCAACTTGGACTCTCGCGAGACGCGGCGAGACTTGGCGGCTCTCGGGGCCAGGCCTCCTCGAGAGGCCGGGGTTCCCAGCAGGACCCCGCAGGCCGCAGCGAGGGATGCAGGGGACGCCGGAGCGGCGTGCCGTCAGCGCTGAGCTCGTCCCAGGCACCCGTGCTTCCTCGGGCTTTCCCGCTACATGGTCACCCCGGCCTGCCCACGCGAGAGAGCGCATGCAAACGCTTAAAGAGACGCGAGCGGCGAATGGTGGGAAGGGACAGGGAGCCGACCTGACCGGGAAGAGGTAGTATCGACTTCCCCGGGCCTCCCCAACTCGTCTTCGGTTCTGCCTCTGGGGTTGCACCCGCCCCGGCCGCCAGCAACGACTTTAGCTCGGCTTAGGGCCCGCACCTCAGGTTCCGTGGCGGTGTCACGTGACGCGGCGGGCGGGGGCGTGCTCGGGAGCAACCCAGGCGATAGCAAGCCACTGGGTCCCGAGGCCGCGCGGAGGGTGGGAGTGCGCCCTCTGCTGGCTGGAGCCGGAGCAGCCCTCACGCGCTCGCCCCAGATCGGGATTGCTATTCAGAGCTCTGGATTAGATTAGCCTGGAAGGCTTTTTACTGCTGTCCTCCGCAAATGCTGACATGGAGAAGGCGCCCGGTATATTATTTGTTTGGTGACTGATGCACAAACCTGCTGTTATTCCGCTAAAAAAAGAATGCCCGGCTTGTTCAAGAAGTGATTATTAATCTTGGACTCCTTAAGACATATCCTAGAGCACCCTACAGTATTTTCTCCAAATTGCATCGCTTCAGATCACAAATCTCTGATCAAGGGAAGACAATATAATTTATACAGGGTTATCTCCGTTTAGCTGTAATTTAATGCATTACGCAAGTTCCTAGCACTGTTCTTTTTGGGTTTTGTTTGTTTGTTTCTTTGGTTGGTTGGTTTTTGACAGAATTTCTCTATATAGCCCTGGCTATACTGGAGGTGCCTCGGCTCCCAAGTGCTGGAATTAAAGGTGTGGGAAACCACCACCTGGTGTCAAACTTGTTTCTTTGAAACTCATCTCTCACTGTTCCACAATTTTAATCCCAGTACTCAAAGCAGAGGCAGGAGGATCTCTGTAAGATTGAGGGCAACCTGATCTACAGAGCAAGCTCCAGGACAGCCAGGGCTACAAAAAAACCAAAAGCTTCTCAAACATTGCTAATACATTGTTCATCTTAATCTGAGGTGCTAATTAGAAAAGCAGACTTTCAGGCTCTACTCTGAAGGATTTTATTTCATATATTAAGCCTGAAATCTCCTTTTGCCCCAAGCATTCCAGGTAGCTTTGTTTGAAGCGGTCTTTCTATGTTATTCTTGGAAGGCCAAGAATTCTCTATGTAGACCAGGTTGACCTAGAACTCACAGAGATCTGCCTTTCTCTGCCTCCAGAATGACTGGTAGAATTATAGGTATGTGCTCCCCTCCGAAATGGCCAAAATTTCCTTATCTCTGCTTCGGGCAGGGTGTGGTGGAACATACCTTTAATTTCAGCACTCTGACTTCCAGACCAATTAGCGCCACACAATGCTTAAAATGAGTTAAGATCTACTTCTCAGACCTTGAATGCTTTACTTGACCACAATGAGCCTTAGTTCTCTTGTTGGTGAAATTAGTATTAAAACATCTAAATCACAGCGCTTTTGCAAAAATTAAATATAAAGACTGGCGAAATGGCCCAGTTTTAGAGCACTGGTACTCTGGCACTTAGGGGGCTCTGTGTATAGGCATCAGGCATACACTTGGTGTGCAAATCTACATGCTGGCAAAAATTCATCCACATAAAATTCTAAAAAGTTAAAGACTAAATATGACAGTCTGGAGAGATTGCTCAATGGTTAAAAGCATTGACTACTCTTTTCCAGAGGTCCTGTGTTCAATTCCCAGCAACTACATAGTGGCTCACAACCATCTATAATGAGATCTGATGCCCTC
The DNA here is from genome assembly GCF_021556685.1 of Rattus norvegicus. NCBI lineage: Eukaryota > Metazoa > Chordata > Mammalia > Rodentia > Muridae > Rattus > Rattus norvegicus. The sequence continues at coordinate 61,799,562 of NC_141541.1, forward strand.
TTCTCATGTGTCTGAAGAGAGTGACAATGTACTCATATACATAAAATAATAAATCTTTAAAAAAGATTAAATATGACATTGATATAAAAACAGTGTATAATTTATACATATAGACAGTGTAATTAGAGGTAAAGTGTATAATTCTTACTATATGTAAGACATGATTCTATACATTTTTGGTTTTGTTCTGTTGTTTTTTGAGACAGAAGTTTCTCCGTGTAGCTGTCCTGGAACTCGCTCTTTAAAAAGGCTGCCCTGAACTCAGAGATCTGCCTGCCTCTGCCTCTGAGCGCTGGGATTACAGAGTGTGCCAGCTGATTCCATGCCTTTTAATAGATTAATATACTGAATGCTGGAATCTATCACTCATAGTGGAAACCTTAAGTATTAATTAAACTTCATGAAGAGAACAGTGAAGAAGGAAACAAAACAAAGGATGCAAAAATAGAAGGGGAATAGTCCGGAGAGATGACTCTGGGGCAAAGAACATACCTGCTGTCTGAGAAGGTCCCTGAGTTCTGTTCCCAACACCCACATTTGGTGGTTCACAACCATAACGCCAGTTCTGTGGGGATCTCATGCTTCTGGCCTCCGAGGGCCTCTGTATTCACATAGATATACACAGAGAGATACCCACACAACACACATGTACGTCAGTTAATTTTGACATGCTGTGACTAGCTCAAAGGCTGAGCATTCCTAAACCTTCCCCTGCTAGCAAACACTCCCCTCTGGTACTCCTGAAACTCCTAACCCTTCCCGTGCTACCAAGGCAGCCGGTGGCCACTCACTCAGATACTTACGAGGCAGTCTGGCCCTGTTCTCTGGTTGCTCTTACATTCTGTCCTCTTTCTTTTCATCTTGTCTGGTTCCTACCCCTTTCAAAACTCAAGGTCTTGTGACCCTCTGCCCAGCCATTGGCTGTATAGAAGTTCTTTATTACCAATCAGAGCCAGCTGGGGGCAGGCTTTCTTCAGCCTACGTGTGGAACATTGCAAACAGGTTTTTTGGGTAACACAATTACCAAGAGAACACTAGTCAAAACAGTTTTTAACCTTTGAGCTTTAAGATTTGCTTCCTGAGTCTCGTTAACCTCCCTCCTCCCTTTAGGAAGAAACGTTTCAGTAAAGAAGTAGCTACACAACCCGCCCTCCCTTCCTCTGGCTTATGTCCTTTCCATCCTCACTTCTGTGATGCTCTCTGAGCTTATGCAGTTTGGGGGAGCACTGTGGGTGCCTGACTGTTTTCTTCTCTGGGAAGCTGAGCACCTAGCCACTGCCACAGCAACAGTTCTTCTCAGGAGGCCAACTAACTGGTTAATGAGTCTCTGCAGTACACTGAGGGAAAAAAAATCCCTCCAGGATAGCCTAAGCTGACAGCGGCAGTAATTATGTGTATAATCACAAATGTTTAAAAGGCAATTTACTAGGCACACAATACCCACTTAACAGTGAAGTAGCAGTTGCTTCTCCACTGAGGCCTAAGACCTCCCCAGCCACTGGCTTTTTGTCCCGGTTTACAGCACTGTGTGTAAGTTTTCTCTTGTGGAACAGACCCAAAGTCCAATCCTAAAATTAGTTGTTTACACTCCCAACAGTCATGCCACTGTGCACCAAGGAACGAGTATCATTTCTCAGTGTAAGACCCTTATCAGGGCTGGAGAGATGGCTCAGCAGTTAAGAGCACTGACTGCTCTTCCAGAGGTCCTGAGTTCAATTCCCAGCAACCACATGGTAGCTCACAGCCATCTGTAATGGCATCCGATGCCCTCCTCTGTTGTCTGTTGACAGCTACAGTGTACTCACATACATAAATAATTCTTTTAAAAAAAAATCCTTATCAAGGGCTGGGCCGTGGTAGCACACCCTTTTAATTCCAGAACTTGGGAGGCAGAGGCAAGGTTTGAGGCAAACCTGGTCTACAGTGAGAGTTCCAGCATAGCCAGGGCTACACAAAGAAACCCTATTTCAAAAAAACAAACATACAAACAAAAAAAGCCATACCAAGCAAGACTCTTGTTGCTAAGACAATCCTTCCCCAGCAGCCTGCATATTGCATTGAGGTATGAAAACTAGGAGGGAGTTCTGTGCTCATTCTCAGGCTGATAAATACCATAAACAAGGACTTAAAACAGCCTTAAGGTTTGGTTGGGGAGATCCTTGAGGGGACCTCCCTGTCCAACAACTCATGGGGAGGAAGCCCACCCTTGACCTTGGATATTTGGCCCTAACCCGTCCTGACTGTGACTGCAGTGTCAGTACAGTCTGAAACAATCCTATGGTTTATATTAATTCTGTCCAAAGGGCATAACTCATTTGGCAGAGTCCTTGCTCAACATGCACATAAAACAGGCAGAGAGGTGCTGCCGACCTAGTCCTAGCACTTAGGAGGATCAGAAGGGCAGAAACTCAGGGTCATCCTCAGCTACATAGCGAGTTCTAGACCAACCTGGGCTAAGTAAGCCCAGTCACAAAACAAACAAACCCAGACAACAAGGTTAGTGTGACAGTTAATTTTGCTTGACAGCATTTAGAATCACTATGAAAACAAACCCTGGCTTATCTGTGAGGGATTTTCTAGATTAGGTTAATTGTCATGAGGAGATCCACACTAACTGGGGATCCTACCCTGAAGAAAAAGGAAGGGAGAAAAAAGTAGGATTTGTTGCTCTTTCCTTCCAGTGTGACCATCTGTTTTGCACTCTGGCAGCCATCTTGCCTTTCTTACTGTTCGATCTCAGAGAAACCTAGGGATAATTCTCAGGTAGTAATGTGACTCATCCAAGCTCCCCTCCTCCAACCTAAACCTCTCCAGCCCAGTAGCTGGACTTCCCTTCCCAAAGCTTCTGATCCCTATGTAAGAGCCATTTTAGCTATAAGCACTCTAGGTCTCTTGGTTCCAATGCACTCTCTTGGTCACTTTGGCCTCCTCTTCCCTCTCTTCTCTTCCTCTCCCCTCCCCTCCCCTCCCCTTCCCTCTCCTCTAATAGCTAAGTTCAGTCTGCTGTCCATGCTCAGTCTAGACTCTGCCAGATGCCTCTGGCTGTCTTCTCTCACATATCTATATAAAAACCTCAGCCATAAGTAGGAGTGGTCATGTCCTCATTTTCATTTACTTACTATGATGGTGGGTTGTACTTTGAACTGTGAGTCAAAATAACCATTCCTTGATTTGCTTTTGTTTGGCTGTTTTGTCACAGTGATTTGAAAAGGAACTGGGGTGGGTTGACTACAATGGCATGATAGATCCTACCCCATCCAGCCCTCCATAATCTACAGTAATTTTCCATGAGTCCTTCAGCCTCCTCTTGCTGAGGTGCCACTGCTTTGTTACTGATGGGCCACTATACATCTCCTCAACTGATGGTCTCTAGGGCAGGCTTGGCTGCTTGACTTGGCTCAAGCCCAAGGAAGACTGGGGTTCTCTTCTCTTTCTCAGCCTTCCTAATACTGGGACCACAGATATGCCACTGCTCACAGCCACACATGTGGATTTCTCTCTTTTGTTTGGCTTGTTGTTTGTTTGTTTGGTTGGTTGGTTGGTTGGTTTGGTTATTCAAGACAGGGTTTCTCTGTGTAGTCTTGACCTGGAACTCAAACTATACATCTGGCTGACCTTGAACTCAGAGATTCGTGTGGGGTGCTGGGATTAAAGGCATATTCTGCCACCACCCAGCCAAAGGTCAAAAGAGGGCATTGGATCTCCTGGAACCAGAGTTACAGATGGTTATTAGACACCATATAGGTGCTGGGAATTGAGCCTAGGTAGTCTGCAAGAGCAGCCAGTGCTTTTAACAGCTGAGCCCTTCTCTTATGTTTGTTTTGTTCTTTAAAAAATGTAAGCTAGCTATGGTAGTGTATGCCTTTTATCCCAGCACTTAGAAGGCAAGGAAGGAAGATCTTTGAGTAGTTTGAGGCTAGACTGATCTACCTAGCAGTTCCTGGATAGACAGAACTACATAGAGAGACCCTGTATGTATGTACATCTGTGCACCATGTCTATGCAGTGCCTGTGGAGACCAGAAAAGGGTGTCAGATCCCCTAGAACTGGAATTCCAGATGTTTGGGGGCCTCCATGTGAGTGTTAGGAACTGAACCCGGGTCTCCTGCAAGAACAGCAAGTACTCTCTCTCCAGCCAGCATTTGGATCATGACCTTACTTTCTTACTCACATTCAGTAAGAGAGGAAGACAGAAACACTACCTTGGAAGCACCTGGCAATGCAGAAGACAGACAGCAAGGCAGGCTGAAGGTCCTTTTTTTTTTTTTTAAGATTTATTTATTATATATAAGTACACTGTTGCTGTCTTCATGCACACCAGAAGAGAGCATCAGATCTCATTACAGATGGTTGTGAGCCACCACGTGGTTGCTGGGATTTGAACTCAGGATCTCTAGAAGAATAGACAGTGCTCTTAACCACTGGGTCATCTAACACAGGCTGAAGATTCTGTTGATTGCTTTCCTTCCTTGAAGTCAACATCATCAGTTCATAGGATGAGGTGAAATTTTATGCAGAAAGGAGAAAAGAAGATAGCACATTACTATGTTCAGTGGTGGGAGAGTAAAAGGACTACACACATGCACCATGATTCCTGGGCAGCCATACATGCCATCCTGCAACTATTTTGCCAGAACTTTAATTTTTAATTTAATTTTTTATTTAATGTATGTGAGTACATTGTCTCTGTCTTCAGATACACCAGAAGAGGGCATTGGATCCCATTATAGATGGTTGTGGGCATGTGGTTGTTGGGAATTGAACTCAGGGCCTCTGAAAGAGCAGTCAGTGCTCTTAACTCCTGAGCCACCTCTTCAACCATATTGTCTGTGTTTAACAAAGGCAAACAGACCTCTGAATTCTTTTGCCATGTTAAAAAAACCAAAGAAAGTGTGCTTGCTGTCTCTTAAGAGTCAAGGGGATGGGTCATGGATGCTGATTCAAAGGAAACCTGAGTAAAGGACTGGATGGATATGTAAAATAAAAGACTGGACTTAGGACCTGCAAGAGAAGAGCTATCCAGAGAAGATTTTAGAATAACAACGGAGAGCTGTCTGGAGACCCCAGAGAAATCAGAAAGAGAAAAAGCAACCTGGAAAGCTGTCTTGAGCAGAATGTAGGCCTCCGATTTGGACCATGATTTGACTTCAAGTTGTTTGTTTTCTCCACTCCCAGACACCCCTTCTCTCAGAATCCCTCTCTAAGCCGAGGGTGGTTCTTGGCAGACCTAAGGGTTGTTGAAATGAGAGAAGTCCAGCTGGAAAGACAGGAGACAACCATTGGAGGGTGAGAGGGATGTAGGCTGTTAGTAGTAATAACCATTGTAGTGCCAAAGGCTAAGCTATAATCAAGGGGGAGGACACTGAACAACAGATCTGGGAACTGAAAAGCCAGGCATCCAGATACTTTGTTGGCCAGTCATATGGGGTAGGCCTAATTCTAATTTCAACAGCCACTGTGGTAAACATTTTATGTGATCAAATTCCCTGTGACAAAATCCCACCTGACAGGCACACTTCTTTGCACTTCAATTTCAGGATTTTCTCTAAAGATCCAGAATCACACAAGTGTCACAGACAAGTTCAGTAAAGCCTAAGGAAGCAAATATTTTCAGGACCAATCCTCAAACAGTAGGGTAACAAGCCAGTGGATAATGCCCCAGTCCCTAGTCTTTGGTATACAATTCTGTGGAATTCTCAGAATGATTACCAGAGTACCCACCAGGTTTGGTTCTTTTTGTTCATGATACTGACCTTTGTAGCTCACCTCTAAGGGCACTAACTCTTCCTCCCTAACTTACTCGTCTACTCCTTTGCTCCTGCCACCTGACTTAGCTCCCAAATACACCACTTGTACATAAACCTCTTGTCTCAAACACTACCTTAAAAGGAAAACAAGACAAAACAAAAACAAACAGACAAAAAAACCAAACCCTTTTACTGGGAAGACAACTGAGTAGCTAAAAGCTTTTGTCACAGAAGCCTGATCACCTAAGTTTGGATCCCTGGAACCTACATAAAAGTTGGACATGATAATACATGTCTGTAATACTACTGCTTCTTGAGCAAACAGGTCCAAGGCCAGCTAGCCTGGAGTGGGAAGCACACGAGCTAAACAAGACAGGCCTGCGGCAAGCAAGGTGGAAGGAGAAGACGGCTGTCAAGGCTGTCCTCTGACCTCCACAGAAGCACAATGGCACCCTGCACCCACATTACACACACACATACCGACCTCAGCAAGAAAAAAATCTATTGAAACCTTAGCACATTGGTGACCTAACTACACAGATATTGAAGTCATTAAGAATTATCATAACGTGGAATTTGTTAGAGACAATGATAATGGTGTCTGCACCTAATTCCATTAGGAATGAATACAAATGATCTAGAAGGGCCTGTACATGATGGTGAAATAGGAGTTCCTGGATAGTTATCCCACATGCACAAGATCAAGGGGAAACTGAAAAACAAGGTTTTTTTAAGAGACAATGATGAGCATTGATCTAGGTGTGATGACACATGCCTATAATCTTATCACTTGGGAAACTGAGGCAGAAGGATCCCAGGGTTGAGGCAGGGCTATCAGTCTGAGCTACATAGGAAAACCTCATCCCAAACCAAACAAAATGATGTGTTGACTAACGTATTTTTTTTGTTTTAATAAATTTATTTTTTTAAGATTTTATTTTATTGTATATGAGTACACTGTAGCTGCCTTCAGATGCACCAGAAGAGGGCATCAGATCTCATTACAGATGGTTGTGAGCCACCATGTGGTTGCTGGGATTTGAACGCAGGACCTCAGGAAGAGCAGTCGGTGCTCTTAACCACTGAGCCATCTCTCCAGCCCCTCTAATGTTGTATTTTAAAGTACAGAGACGGGGTCGGGGATTTAGCTCAGTGGTAGAGCGCTTGCCTAGGAAGCGCAAGGCCCTGGGTTCGGTCCCCGGCTCTGAAAAAAAGAACCAAAAAAACAACAACAACAACAAAAAAACTTAAAGTACAGACACAGGGGGATTGTGTTGTATGGGGATCTGGGGAAAAGGGGTGCCTCAGTGGGTCAATGTTGAGGCATCTCTTACCCCTGAGGGACCAGCCACACTATGGTATTGAAGAATTAAAATTTCAAAAAGTTAGGACATGCCTGAGAGGGTGTTAGAGATAGGACCTGCCGGACCAGCTATCAGCCCCAAGGACATTGACCATCTGTAGCCACCCCCTCCCCTTCCTTCACCCCCCTGAGTGAGATGAGCCACCCTGCCTGCCTGCAGAGCTGCTAGAGAGCACGTACTCCTTGCTGATGTAATTTCGCGCCGAAGGTAACTGTGCACCATTTGAATTGACCAATCATGTGTAACCGCGCGAATGCCCCTATATAACCCCCCGAGTTTGGAAGCTCGGGGTCAATTCCTCTGTCTCCTGTATGGGATACCTATCAACCCGGGATCCTGCTAATAGGGATCTCGTTAATAAAAGCTACCTCCTGCTGTTACATCAAGATGGCTACTCGTGATTCCTTGGGGCACCCCATCCCACGATTGGAGTGAGAGACGCGGCTCCCCGTTTACGCTCTTTCAGTATAATATAGAATAGAGTTTATTTAGGGCATGGAGAGGGGAGTTAAGAGGGCAGTAGGGCAGAGAGATTGAGAGGGGGTGGGGGGGAGAGGAGTAGAGGCCGGCCATGAGCATGTGGAAAGAAGGGGGAAGGGGAATGGAGAAAGAAGGGACAAAGGGACAAGAGCAAGAGCAAGAGAGTGAGAAGAGGGCAAGCAACCCCTTTTATAGTGTCAAGCATGTCTGGCTGTTGCCAGGTAACTGTGGGGGTGGAGCTTAGAGTGCTAATACAAAATAGTTTTATTTTTGTTTTTTACCAGAAGAGGGAAAGATAATATGATCTGAAAGTGGTACTGGAGAGCAAAGAGGTCCCGGGAACAACTTTAAGCTTGGTGCTAAAAAGACATAGAGCAGTGCTATGGAGATAACCAGACTCCACTTAGTTTGCAGATACCAGCCGTAGGAGTGGAGCATGGGAGATGGTATTGAAGGGAGATGCTTTCCAATGTTCTGAGGGAAACCTCATCTCCTTTGGAAAGTGGCATAAGGCTATGGACATTACAAGTTGGGCATTTTGTCTTACCTGTGCTGGAGGATGGCTAGGGCCCAGGGATAGTGGATGTTAACGTGGAGCTGACCACTTACTTTGTGGCTAAAAAGTAACTGTTGGATAGTCAGCAATTCTTTCATGGCTCTTCATGAACTAATGTTAACCAATAATATTTATGAGGGAAGCAATCTTCAAATGCTGAAATATTAGAAAAATGTTTAAAGGTTCCAAATATTACAAAAACAGATAACCAGAGTATCACAACCTGAAACCCACTGACCATTGTATGGTTTTTGGAACAAACATATTTCACCTGACCTTTCGTGTTTACCAACTTGGCAGCCTTTGAACTTTCTTGGAGGCTAATTATCTTCCAGCAGAGTGTGGGTGATTGACAGAATTGGGGCTCCAGTTTGTGACTGGATGCCTATTCTGACTGAAGGATGGTTTCAGGAGAAAAATATCGAAGAAAGAGACAAAGGGCTCTAGATGTGAATCTTACCTTGAAGAGCAAATTCTTCTCTTCCAAACCTAATTCTTCCCTTCTTCCCTGAGGCTGCCTCACCCAAAACTAGCTCCTCTAGGCCTCTTCTCTAAAGATGGCCAGCTCCTGCCTCATTCTCCAGATATCTCCCAACTCTCTGAGAGGATCCCTGCCTTCAGGATCATCGGTGTCCACAAGGGCAAAAGGAGCACAGAGGAGGAAAGTGAGGGGTTCAGAAACCCTGTGAATATGTTCGTTAACACACCAGGACCAGCTGCAGGGAGGCAGATCAACTTTACCTGGAATGATTCAACGCTTATATTGGGGGAACATCCAGAATGGGCTTAGGGTATTGAAATGCCTGCCCCATTAGCATGGGAAAGCATTTCAAGCATTTCAGGAATCTCACTGGGTAGCAGAAGAGGTTCTGTATGAGAAAGGAAGTTGAACCTATATTCTGAGGCTAGGCGATATTCTGCAGGTAGAGATGGGGGAGGCGAGATTAAACTCCTTAGACAAGGTCAGAGAAGGGGATGGAGTCCTGTTATTTTTGCTGAGCTCAGAAAGCTATCTGGTCAATGATAGACTTTGACCTTAATTAGCAGAATTTTCCCACAACTCTTCTGTTAGGAGAGGAGTGATAAACCTGGAGATTGTCCTGGATTTTCTGATGTTTCTGTTTATTTACCCTCTAGACCCCTTTGGTTCATTGTCCCTTTCGGGTTTACTCCATCTCAAGTAGCTACAGACAAGTCAAGAATCTTAGGGCTGTTCTTCAACCTGGCACTCTGGTTCCCCTAGTGGCCACGGGTCTGCTTACAGCAATTGAGATGGAGAATGTTCCAAATGCTATTTCAGCTGTAACAATTGTGGTATAACAATTAACTTCAATGACAAGAGCTGCTGTCTCACCCGGACTGGATCCAGGAAGAGGACAAATTCAAAGAAACACAAGGCAAGTACTTCTTGTTTTGCTGGGTAGGGTGGGTGTTGAGACAGCGCCTCTCTGCATAGTTCTGATTGTCCTGTAATTGTGTAATTGTTTGATTCAAGTTCCCAAGTGCTAGGAGTAAAGAAGTACCTGACTTCCCAGCATCTCTAATGCTTGTTTTCTTATACACAATTGCATAACTAATTATCTACTTTTTCTTACCAGAAAACTTCAAACAAGTTTAGCTAGTCTAATTAGCAAATAGAAAAACAAAAGATAGAGCAGAGTATAGTGGCAGATCTCCAGGAGTTCAAGGCCAACCTGGTCTTCAAAGCCAGTCTAGGACAGCCAGGGCTGTTACACAGAGAAACACTGTCTTGAAGGGCGGGGGGGAGGGGGCAGGAAAAGAAAAGATAAAAGAAAAGGAAAGGAAAAGAAAAGAAAAAGAATATGAAAATTGTTTTTAAATTCTCAAAGGTTTCAAAAATAAGAATAAGCCAAATGAAAGTAATTTTACTAATGGGATTTAAAAGATTTTGTTTTAACCACAGAGAACTCAATTTCTTCTTTTTTAAAAAAGATTTATTTTGAGCTGGAGAGATGGCTCAGTGGTTAAGAGTACTGACTGCTGGGGTTGGAAATTTAGCTCAGCAGTAGAGCGCTTGCCTAGCGAGCGAAAGGCCCTGGGTTCAGTCCCCAGCTCCAAAAAAAAAAAAAAAAGAGTACTGACTGCTCTTCCAGAGGTCCTGAGTTCAATTCCCAGCAACCACTTGGTGGCTCACAACCATCTGTAATGAGATCTGATGCCCTCTTCTGGTGTGTCTGAGGACAGCTACAGTGTACTTACATATAATAAATAAATAAATAAATCTTAAAAAAAAAGATTTAAGTACACTGTAGCTGTCCTCAGACACACCAGAAGAGGGCATCAGATCTCATTACAGATGGTTGTGAGCCACCAAGTGGTTGCTGGGAATTGAACTCAGGACCTCTGGAAGAGCAGTCAGTGCTCTTAACTGCTGAGCCATCTCTCCAGACCCCTCAATTTCTTTTAAAATTTATTTTATTATATCATTTTGTGTGTGGGCGGGTGTTACCTGTTAGATATCTGTGCAGTACATGTGTGCAATGACTCCAGGGTCATAAAAGGGTATCAGATCCTTTGGGACTATTGTTACAAATGGTTATGAACTACCAGGGATTAAACTTAGGTCCTCTGCAAGAGCATCCAGTGCTCTTAACCACCCAGCTATTGCTCCAACTCTCAGAATTTAATCTGTTTTTAAAAGATGTGTTTGTCTATTTGTTTATTTAATGTAATAATAAGTACACTGTACTTATTTATTTTATGTAATGTAATAATAAGTACACTGTAGCTGTTTTCAGACACACCAGAAGAAGGCATCAGATCCCATTACAGATGGTTATGAACCACCATGTTGTTGCTGGGAATTGAAATCATGACCTCTGGAAAAGTAGCCAGTGCTCTTAACTGCTGAGCCATCTCTCCAGACCCAAACTCAATTTCTTAATAAAATTATATCTAAAGTTAGTTTTACTAGAACATTTTTATTGTGCACAAGTATAATAGTAAAGTGCGATGATTGTGGTCTCTCTCTTTTTTAAAGATTTATTTATTTTTATGTATGTGTGTACCCTATCACTCTCTTTAGACACACCAGAAGAGGACATCGAATCCTATTACAGATGGTTGTGAGTCAACATGTGCTTGCTCAGCCCCTCTGGAAGAGCAGTCAGTGCTCTTAAACACTGAGCCATTTCTCCAGCCCACCACCACCTCCTCTTCTTCCTCCTCTTCTTCCTCTTCTTCCTCTCCTTCCTCCTCCTCCTCTTCCTCCTCCTCCTCCTCTTTTAACTTAATAAGCTACTTACCTGTCTTAAGGTTACTATTGCTGTTTTGAAACTTGGGAGGGAAGTATTTCACTTACATGTTTTGAGTCACACAGTCCATTGAGGGAAGCCAAGGCAGGAACTCAGAACAAGTGGGAACCTGGAGGCAGGAGCTGATGAAAAGGCATGGAAGAGTGTGCTTACAGGCTTACTCCTTATGTTTTGCTCAGCCTGCTTTCTTATAGAATCCAGGACCACCAGCCTAGGAGTATCTGTACCCACAATGAGCTTGGCTCCCTCACATCACTAATTTAAAAAGTGCACAACAGGCTTGCCTATGGTGATATCTTATAGAAGCATTTCCTTCCTCTCTGATGACTCTAGCTTGGGTCAAGTTGACTTCAAACTAGCCAGAACATTACTTATACAATTTATACAATTAAAACATGGTCAGGTTTCATAAGTCTAGGCAAGGAGATCACATTAATACCCAAATATTGCTACCTTCTCTACTGGTTCTCCCTGCTCCCGAGGTTCTCTCTATGTAGCCTTGTCTACATAGAGCCTGGAACTCACCCTGTAGACTAGGCTAGACTCGAGCTCACAGAGACCTATCTGCCTTTGCCTCCTAAGTGCAGGACTAAAGGCATGTGTCACCTTATGTGTCACCATAGCTGGCTCCTCTAATAGTTTTAAGACAGGATCCCACTATGTAGTCCTGGTTTGTAAATTTTCTGTCTCTCCACGCTGGAATTATAGGTGTGTACTAGCACATTCAGCTCCCCTATGTATATATGTGTTTGTATAGCTCAGTGCATGTTTATGTGGAAGTCAAGGGACAAGTTCCAAGAGTGTTCTCTTCTTCACAGTGTGGGTTCCTAGGATTGAACTCATAGTGTAGTGATTAGCAGCCAGTACTTTTCCCCACTGAGTCATCTCACAGGCCCCTCCTTTCTGTACTATTCTTTCAGTCTTCCAAGCCTACTTCATTGAAACAGGATCAGTTCTGAGACAGTTTGAGACTCCTGCTTCATTAAGCTCCATTTAGTTGGTTCCCTGTATACAATCTATTAATGATTTCAGAAAGTGTTAATTGTACATGCTAATTATGAAGCAATTGAGAACAAACATAACAGAAAAAAAATAGGGCTTAAGGCATTTACACTGTAGCTGCAATGGGCATTATATCTTGAAAGGGTCATTTCTCCCTGTCTCCTGTCTTTTAAACTTTTTCTCCATCACAGGTGGAGTAAGCTGCAGAAGTACAAATTCCCCTTCAACGTCTGTGGTTTAGAAGGGAATCAGGTCAGACCAGCAGGAACATCTTGTCACATTTACCCTTGATATGATTTCTCCAAACTTAACCTGTATATTTATTAAAATTCCAATAAATTACTTTTTTTAAGTTGGCAAACTAATTTAAAAATATTTTCAGGAGGGACTGGAGTCAACAGTTAATAGTACTGTTGCTCTTTCAGAGGACCAGGTTCAGTTCCCAGCACCTACATGGTTCACAGCCAACTCTATGTAGTTCCAGGGGATCCAATGGCATTCATATGTGCATGCAGGAAACACATTAGCATAATTTTTAAAGTACTCAGGAGATATATCGGGAGGACAGTAAAAATCATCTTTAAACAAGAACAACATCTTTAAGCAGAACAACCCAAAGAGTTTTATACCTTTAATCTCCCAAGAAGCAGGTGGATCCCTCTCAAACAAAACAAAAGACAGTTCTAAGACTGCAGCTGACAGGGCCTAGGAATTGTGCCTGCCACTGTTTTCCTGTTTTGTCTTGTTTTAATTTTTGATTTTTTGTTCTTAGGTAATGTTTTTGGTTTGTGTTTTGTTTTGAAACTGTCTCTCTAGTAGTCCTGGGTGTCCTGGAACTCACTATATAGACAGGCTTGCCTCAAATTCACAGAGGTCTGCCTGCCTCTGCCTCCCAAGTGCTGGAATGAAAAGCTTATACCACAGGGGCTGGGGGCTGGGGACTTAGCTCAGCGGTAGAGCGCTTGCCTAGCAAACGCAAGGCCCCGGGTTCGGTCCCCAGCTCCGAAAAAAAGAACCAAAAAAAAAAAGCTTATACCATTATGTCCTGCTTTGCAGTGTTTTGTTGTTTTTTTTTTTTTTTAAAGACTTATTTATTTTATATATATGAGTACACTGTTGCTGTCTTCAGACACCAGAAGGGGGCATCCGAGCCCATTACAGATGGTTGTGAGCCACCATGTTGTGGCTAGAAATTGAACTCAGGGCCTCTGGAAGAGCAGTCAGTGCTCTTAACCACTGAGCTAGCTCTTCAGCCCTTGCCACTGGTTTTTTAAAGAAACTTGGTCAGAAGGCCAAGGAAAAAGCAGTTGGGGGGGGTGTTAGTAAGGGAGATATTCTTGATTTGGGAGCATTTTCAGGAATATTAGATTTAATACTCTGGCAAGAATCCTGGAAGATAGTGCCAACTTTTTTCTAGGATGACCTCTGGAAGGCAGAGAATGCTGTCCATGTTAACTGCTGTTGGAATGCTAGACCTGCCATGACCATAGAATAAAGGCTTAACAGGCCTGCCCAGAAAATTAAGCATACTAAATGGATGTACTATGTAAAGTGACAGGCTCTCCCTCAGAAAGGGCAGTAGAAACTATCCTAATAAAAGGACATTTGTCTCTCTCTCCAAAAAGCTCACTTCTTGCAGCTCACTTATGCAGGCCAAAGCTGGTGATAGGAGAGGTCATGCAGGCTTCCTGGTAGGAACAGCAACAGTAGGACTATATTAATATAGTTTGTGACAACACTTAATGACCACATGATTTCAGTCATAATGTGTGTCAAGTTCAGGGGGCAGGCAGGTGTTGCTTTTGTGCAACTTCATAAAAAAGTGATTAGACATGGTTCCTTGATGGTTAACGTTTAAAATTGAACACTGGGCTGTGCGTTGGTGGTACATACCTTTAGAACCAGCACTTGAGAAGCAGAGGCAGGAGGATCTATTTGTTTTTCTAGGTTTTGGGGTGGCTTATTTAATGTGTCAACTTTGCTGAGCCCATGACATTACTGATTATTCTAGAAGTGCATGTGCAAGTATACTTGGAGGATATTAACTTTTCTTTTCCTATTTTATGGATCTCTACATAGCCCTGACCTTTTGGAACTCACTATATAGACTAGGCTCACATAGCTCTGCCTGCCTCTTCCTCCGAGTGCTGGGCTTAAAGGCATGTGCCACCACGCCAGCAGCAGAGGTTAACATTTAAAAGTGTAGACTTTGAGTAAAGCATCTCAGCCTTCATAACGTGGGTCAGTGTCATCTAATCAATTGAAGGGCTAAATAGAAGGAAGAAGCTGGTCTGCTCTGAGCAACATGGAATCCTCCAGAAGACTGCCTTTAACATCATTGTCAGTATTGACCGTTTTCACTGTTTCTGGGCAGACAGATGGCCTTTGAAGTCCAACTGCAGCAGTGGTTCTTTTGAGTCTCCAGCCTGAATATTTTGGAACTGACAGTCTCCACAAGAGAGGTTCAAATTGGCGGTGTAACAAATACAACACAATAATATCTTCACCTATTAGCTTAATATTGATTCTGTTTCTTTGAGTAACCCTGGTTTACTAATGTCCTGGTTGTAAAATAGGAAGCTAGCCAAATGGTTTGTTTTATACAGTCAAAAGAAATGAAGACTGTGTGATCAGGAATATGCTTTCAGCTTTCTGTATCCATAACAAAACATTTGACTAATTAACTTGTTAAACTGTTTATTTCGGTCCATAGTTTTGAAGACTTCTGTCATAGTCTTCATTATTTTAAACCAGGTACCATTAAAATATAGATCAAGTTTATACCATACTTCACTTTTCTTGTCATTTTGGAAAAAATACCAAGAGATGGTGACAGAAAAACATGTATCCTCCCATGGAATGTATATACTAAAGCGAAATATGTGGAACTCACATTTAAAAGGCATAATTCAATACCATAACCATGTTAGTAGTCATTGAATGGCACAGTTACAACAGTATGTTAGGCACTATTTTAATAGAGACAAAATTTTTACCAAGAGAGATAGCAAGGTACATTTGTTTGTAATGAATCTTTAAAGGACTCTTTCTTTCTTTACCATCACTGTGTGCAGCAAGTGATCGAGAGTGTGTTGTGATTGATCGGATTGCCACGGCTCAGGGCTCTGGTCTAGTTAGAGAAGTATGGTCTGCTGTTATAGAAGTGTCGGATCGCATAGCACTTCATCCATGTTCAAAAGAATAGTATTGTCCCTTAGTTCACAGGTGAAGATTGGTTGCCCAGGAAAACATTGGTGCAAGCATTTGAGGTTCATTAAGGTCCTGAAGCATGAATGTATCAACTGTGAGATTTGTAAGAGTAGCTTTGTTTGGGCGTCTGTTTTACTGTTGACTGAGAAGGGATTTTGCTCTATAGCAGTGACCCTGCTGTCTCTGGATGATAGCAGTGCAACACCACACCTGGCCCTGTTACTTTACTATTTTAAAGTACAAAAGATCAACTCTGAGTGATTTCCCCCTAGAGGTGATGATGTTCCCTTTGCTTTTCCAACTTAAGTCCTTCTGGGCAACTATGAGGAAACCATATGGATCCAAATGGATCTTTAGTCTTGCTTATATCCTTTTTATTTGATCAGATCTAAGGAATTATGCAAATTCAGAGCACTCTGAAGTTTTGGAAGTTCTTGGAAGTTCTGCTCTTCATTAAACTAAGGGCCATAAAAAAACAAACATCATTCTTAAAATGCATTTTTTTTAAAAAGATTTATTTTATTTATAGATGGTTGTGAACCACCATGTGGTTACTAGGAATTGAACTCAGGACCTCTGGAAGAGCAGTCAGTGCTCTTAACCACTTAGCCATCTCTCCAGCCCCTTAAAATGTTTTCACTAATCCAGATTCTGTTTTTCAGTGGTGTAAAGAAAACTCATGAAGTACTTCAGGTTTCCAGGCTCAGAAACTCTCTTTTACTTGCTCCTATGAAGATGCAGAAAACATAAACGTCACCTTGAAAAGCATCCTGACCACTTGAACATTGTGTCTAAGCTTACACATAGTAACCATCACATCATTACATGTTCTCAGAGTGTTAGCACTGAGGGTGAGCAGTGTCAACCAGGCACACATTTCTTGTACACCAAGTAGATTTTTGTTCATTCATAAAATTATAATATTTGGTAATTAGCTACATCTATTGGTATTAAATTTATATAATATTAAATAAATTTAAATGTAATATTAATATAAAGTAAGGAATGTCTATTTTTTAAAAGATTTATTTATTTATTTTATGTATATGAGTACACTGTCACTGTCTTCAGACACACCAGAAGAGGGCATTGGCTCCCAATACAGATGGGTGTGAGCCACCATGTAGTTGCTGGGAATTGAACTCAGAACCTCTGGAAGAGCAGCCAGTGCTTTTAATCGCTGAGCTATCTCTCCAGCCCAAGGTATGTCTATTTTTAAAGACAGGGTCTCACCATGTAACTCTGGCCAACATGAAACTTGCTCTGTAGACCAGGCTGGCTTCAAATTCAGAGAGATCTGCCTAACCTCTGCCTCCTGAGTGCTAGGGATTAAAGGTGTGTGTCTGACTTCTAAGGAACCTGGGCAAAATATTTTTGTCTACAGTAAAACTTTGTTTTGGCATGATAGTCCACATCCTTTATAACAATATATTAAAAAGGTCAGTTATATACACATATACATACAGACATATGTATATGTGTGTGTATGTATAGATAGATGATAGATAGATAGATAGATAGATAGATAGATAGATAGATAGATAGATAGATAGATAGATTGATTTGGGGATAAGGGTATACACTCTGGCAGCCTTAAATCTTTAGTTTTTACTTACTAATAGGGTCTCTCTGCATAGCCCCTGGCTGTCCTAGTATTCACATCATGGACCAGGCTGGCCTCAAACTCACAGAAATCTGTGTGCCTCTACCTCCAGAGTGTGTGTTAGCATGCCCAGATTTCACACACTGATAATACCTCCTCATAGGAGGAGGGAAAGACCTCCTCCATAAAGTAAAATCAACGGCGCCCCATTTATCCTTTTACTTTCATCAAACACACACACACACACACACACACACACACACACACACACACACACACACACACACACACACACACCACATACACCCTGATAACCAAAGAGTTGAGAGACACAGAGTTGTAGAACTTGCTTGTGCAAGTATCAACTGTTGGAGTCCCCTTCTTCCCATCTGTTCTTCCAGCTTCTATTCTGAGTATGGAACACATCCTATCCTTCAGACAAGACTTTAGTCTTTATCCAGCATTAATATAAAAGGTGTCCACAGAAAATGAAATCACACTTTCAATCGCAGTTTTTTAGCTTGACAAGTAGACCCAGGTAACTGTACTTGAAACCGTTAGATATTCTGCATTTTAAGTCACTCCATTTTAGATGTGATGGAATTCAAAATTGTTACAGTAAAAATAGACTTGTGTGGGGAGGGCCAGTTTGCATTCATTCCCACAAAACAGCCTTGGGACATAAAAATATTGACAATATAAATATCCAAAACTTTCATAGTGACATAATTGATGTTCTTTTCTTCATGAGTACTATTAAAAATACACAAATCTAGAAAATGTACAAGTGTTTATATTTTAAAATACAATTAAATACCTACTTCAAAATTGCACAAAATACTTTCAGACACGATTTTTTGGTTGAATTAATTTTCCCAGGGCTTTCTTGTCTGTTGTTTGCACTTTAGAGAAACACTAATTCAACAGCAGCTCAAGGTAGAAGGACAGCAGGCAAACACCAGCCAAGAGCTCCCCTGGGCCCATGAAAACACACTGTCTTCTAGTATCTTCACACATAAATAAAAAGAAAGAACTCAAGAAAATTCTTACCCACTGTAAACATAATGATATGTCCAGAACCAGCATAACACTTGTATTATGCTTTCTTTTTTTTTAAAGATTTATTTATTTATTTCATGTATGTGAGTACACTGTCACTGTCTTCAGATACACTGGAGGAGGTCATTGGATCCCCATTACAGATGGTTGTGAGCCACCATGTGGTTGCTGAGAATTGAACTCAGGACCTCTGGAAGAGCAGTCAGTGCTCTTAACCACTGAGCCATCTCTCCAGCCCCTGTATTATGCTTTCTGCACTCAAATCTTTAACACCATCTGCTTGATTCTCAGAATAACTCTATAGAATTAAATAAATGAGTCTGGTAGGCTCATTTTATAAACCAGAAAAAAGCAGGCAAAGGTAGCTTAGAGATATGTTCTCTGATTCTTTCCTTAGTGTTCTTTATACAAACCACTTTGCTTTTCACACACATTAAGTCATTATGGCTTAAGCATAAGAGCCTTACAGTGTCAAAAATGCCAGGTTCATTGGGTAATTAGATATACTTCGCAATGTATAGCATAGAACAGATAGACATATTATAAAACACTGTGATAAAATGTCCTTTCCATGCCTATTCAAGCAGTAAGTTAAAACTTTTAATCCCAGCACACAGAGGCAGAAGCAGGCAGATCTCTAAAGTTAACATCCAGCCTAGTCTACATCCCATTCTGAGTTTGAGGTCCACAAGGGCTCCCAGAGTGAGACCCAGTCTCAAACCTCATGCTGACATATTAAGGAGCTGGGCATGGTGTCATGTACCCAGCACTGGGGAGACTGAGGCAAGTGGATCTGAGCTATATAGCAAAACTATCTGTAAAGAAGAAAAACAATATTTTTAAAAAGAATTGAACATTATTTTATTCACGTAACTGAGTATTTTATCTTCCCTTCTACTAATGAGTTTGTATAATGAATTCTGAATGCTAAATCGAGTTTAACACCATTTTTCTTGTTCAGAACATCTTATCCACACTTTTACTGGAAATGGGATAATTTGGAAATTTGAAAAAAAATACTGTGTATGTATATTGATAATTTTGAAAGTAGTTCAAGGTAAACTGTAATTTTCTTTGAAAATGTCAATATATAAGCATTGTTAAATTTGGACAATGTACAATAACGTCAAAGTATTTGATATTGAGTGATCCTTTTATTTCCTTTGAAAATTTAGATACCTTATCAAATGTAAAGATTCTAGGAGCAATAAATCTAGGAACAAAAAGGGAATATAAAACTTACTTTATTATGTTCCAAGAATGGCAACTCTGCTATTTTAAAAAGAAAATGTGTATTTTAGTTCTAGCCAATATTTCTTTAAAAATTATTTATTATATATAAGTACACTGTAGCTATCTTCAGACACACCAGAAAAGGGCATCAGATCCTATTACAGATCATTGTGAGCCACCATGTGGTAGCTGGGATTTGAACTCAGGATCTCTGGAAGAGCAGTCAGTGGCTCTTAACCACTGAGCTATCTCTCCAGCCCCTAGTCAATATTTCTAAGACTGCTTTTAAGTACTTTGCTTTTTTCCTGCTCTAGTTTTGATACTGGGGATTGAATCTAGGTTTTCAGAACTAAAGAAACATTCTACCACTGAGCCACAGCCACAGCCTTCGGGTTGTACCTTATGCATTTTAAACATTATTTATTATGGCCCTGTACTTGCTCATGTGTATTTGTATGTGCATGTGTATGACAGCATGCACATGGGAGTCAGGGGACAACTTCAAGGGAAGCGGGTTCTTTCCTTCTACCACAGTGGCTCCAGGAATGAATGAAACTCAAGTCTACAGATCTGGTGGCAAGCTTCCTTACCCAGTGAATCACCTCATTGGCCCTTCAAGTGCACTTTGTTTTCAATACTAGTTAACCCAGGAGAAAATGAATCCTGATACATTCTTTTCAGCTGAATTACATGTGTACGAGAAAACCTATTTTCAACTGTCAAGAGGGATGATTAATACCGACACATCTGGGCACTAAGGTCAGCTATACCCTAACAAAGTGAGAAGGGATGTAACTTTGTAGACCCTGGTTTCAAGAAAAAAGTTGTCTCCTTTTCCTCCTAACTTAGCAGACTACCCAGTCTGTTGGTGTTAAGTGGACACAGCGTTGTGTCCACCAGCTTATGAAATGGGTCTGGATGTTGGTAGATGTTCACTCCTTTTGTCATTCTGCTGTCAATGTTGACATCTATCCAGAGCAACATGGTCTGTCTGTGGTAGTTCTTCGACAGGTTGAAGTCAACAGAAGCACTGTTTTCTAGGCTTCACTGCTTCCTCAGAAGAATGCACAGTATTTGGAACGAAACCACTTTTAACCCCTTCCCATCCATCCTGAATACAAATGTCTCCTTTTTTAATAAGTTCATATATGTCTCTTGCCAAGATTGTAAAGGACTCTTCAACATTCGTGGCATCCTTTGCTGAGGTTTCTATGTACTTCATTCCACAGTCCTTTGACAGTTTCTCAGCTTCCTCCCTTGAAACCTGACGTTGTGAAGCTAGATCACATTTATGTCCCACCAGTAGAAATACAATCTGAAAAGGCTGCACATGCATTTTTGCTTCTTCTAGCCAATCTTTCACATGTTCAAAAGACCGTCGGTTAGTAATGTCAAACACTAAAAATCCTCCAACTGAGTTGCGGTAATAGGATCGAGTTATTGATCTGAAAAACAGGAAAGATATGTAAGGACAATGCTCTTCTTCCCTCCTTTGAATAACGAAACACAAAATCAAATTTGAAGACACCTTAATGTCATTTAACTAGAATATATAAACCCAATATGAAGTATCATAAGTGAATGAAAATATTCTAGTTAACACGTATGCCTATTTCATATGCTGACAGAATATTAAAATAACATTTTTAGATATATAAGAACTTATCCAGTATATGGTCTTATGGTATCTTATGAGGTTTTATTTTTAAGTATTTGGTAGAAGAGTTAATATAAAATTGAGTTTAGATCATATAGACAAATAGAAAACTAGGGATGTAACTCAGCAGAGTGCCTAGCATGCAGGAAGTCCTGAGTTCAATCCCTAGCACCAAATGTAATACAAATGGTGGCACACTCCTGTAATCCCTTCTCAGGAGGTGAGGGTAGAGGGATGAGAAGTTCAAGACTGGGCTGAGAAGCTAACTTAGTTGGTAAAGTGCTTGCCAAGAAAGCATGAACATCTGAGTTTGGTCCCTAGAACTCATGTTTTTTTTTTTTTTTTTTTTTAAAGTGTGTGTGGTGGCTCAAAATTGTAATCCTAGCACTTGGGAGTCAGGGACAGGCAGACCTCTGGGACTTGCTGTCCAGGCAGCTAGTATATTTGGATGAGTTCTAGGCCAGTGAGTGAGAAACAGGACTCAAAAACCACAAGGTAGAGACACCAGGCAGTGGCCCATGCCTTTAGCCTTGGAGGCAGAGTTCAAGGCCAGTCTGCTCTAGAACAGTCGGCTACACAAAGAAAACCAGTCTCAAAAACAAACAAAAACACCCTAAAGAAAACCACCCCCCAACACACACACATACCTGAGATTGACCTCAGGTCTCCACACTCACTACACACATTTGCATGAGCCCCCGCACACACACATAAACAAGTATATATGTATACAACACATTCACACACACACACACACACACACACACACACACACACACACACACACAAATGTCTTCTTTGTCTACCTACATAATGAGTTTGAGACCAGACTGAAATACTTGAGGCAGACAGAACAGAACAAAACAAAACAAGACAAACAAAAAAACCAAACACAAAACAGCAGAAAGGATGCAAAGAGAGAACTTGTAGGATACTAAATCAGATCTTAAAATATCTCCTATGGGCGGGTGGGGAAAAAAATCTCTCCTATCCTGTAATTCAGTAAGGCTCTTATGTCTTTCACACTCCCATTTCTCCTTCAATAATTGAAGAAATGAGAAGCCTTCTCTGCCATTGATTCCTTTCTCATATAATTCCACTGAACTGTTAGCACACTGCTATTATATTTACACCAATTCATATATGTGATGACTGAATATGTAAGTATGTCTGACTCAGTTCATAGTTCCTTGAAGGTCAAACATATTTTATACATGTATCTTACATCATATTGGCTGGTAAATCCTAGATGTCACAAAATGTTTGCTGTGTGGGACTAACTAGTTAAGATGGCAATGGGAAGTGCCAAATGCCAAGGAACTCCTGAGGGTCAGGGTCCAAGCTGTCAGTGCTCCACACTAAACTCATCTACTTGTCCAAGACCAGAGACCTCTATGATGGTACAGTGGGATCCTATATCCTTGTCTTCTGCATTATTCTCATCCCTGAAGCCACAGTAGTTCAGTGACTCAACAGTACGTGTGCCTTTGCTTCTACGGCAGGGGCTTTTGGTTAATAAGTACTAGTCTAGCACTCATGAGGCCCCAGGTTCAAGACCTAACACTCCTAGGAAAAACAAAACAAATTTGCTTTCTGAATGCAGAGAAAGTGTCTACCCTCCCCCCTTTATTCACTACCTCCCAGTTTTTCCTCAAAATTCTTAACATATTCCCAAGTGACTCCCCTCCTCACTCCTGTACTTTCATCCATCTTTCTTTTTTTTTTTTTAAGATTTATTCATTTATTATATATAAGTACACTGTAGCTGTCTTCAGATACACCAGAAGAGGGCACCGGATCTCTTTACAGATGGTTGTGAGCCACCATGTGGTTGCTGGGAATTGAACTCATGACCTCTGGAAGAGCAGTCGGGTGCTCTTAACCGCTGAGCCATCTCTCCAGCCCCATCTTTCTTTTTTCATAATATTTTCATTAATAATTTTAGAATTTCACATCATGCACACCAATCACACTCACTTCCTAGTCTTTCTAGGTCCATTCCCCACCTTTATGACCCACCCCCTTAAAAAAAGAAAAAAGCCACAAATTTAATTTATGTTGCCTATACACTCACTGGAGCATGGTCAAACTCCAGTAACCAGCCCCTTAAAGAAAACTAGGTTTTTCTGCCAACCCACCAGAAGCCCAGGATTGTGGAGAGCTACACTTCAGCATCCTTACTACTATTTCTTAAGAGTTCTCTTCTATGGTTTCCTGTCTAGGTTGTTACAGTTCTTTGTTGTAGGGATGGGTCACTGAAGCCTTCTACATCCCTCAGTCTCACCTGTGAGTCTGCAGTCAGGCATCCTACTATAAAAATGGCTTCCTTGCCCTTTATAGTAAGGGGAGCGCAGACCTCAGATATCCATATGGTCTTCGGAGTCAGCATATACTTACTCAGCATGGTCTCTGGTGGCAGTACAGACCACGGGGTATCAACACGGCCCTCTGCTGTAGCACCAACCACAGACGCCATCATGGCCAAGGACATCAACATGGTCTCTAGAGCTACACTGGCCAAGGACACTGATATGCTCCACAGCAGCAGCTCATCACAGGGACATCAACATGGCCTCCTCAGGTGGCAGCACAGGCCACCCACATCAACATGCCCTCTGGCAGCAAGATCCATAGATATCAACGTGGCTTCAGGCCATAGACATGTGCATGGCCTTCAGTGGTAACACAGGCCACGGACATCAACATAGTCCTCAGATTCTGTAGGAGCACAGATGAAGACCTGGCCCCCTTGGCACACCAGACATCTGCATGGCCCTTAGTGGTAACATTAGCTTTCTCGCACACTTGTCATTGCCTTCATGTCTCTAGTTCTGTCTCTTTCCATGCACACACACCACTCCGTTCCCCCATCTTTCCCACCTCTCCATTGCATATTCATTCGTTGTAGCATTAGAAACTGCAGTGTGTCACAAAGTTTTTGTTTTCTTCTCTAACAGTTTCACATGCAAATATTCATTGCATCAGTCTGGTTCAGGCGTCTGGTTTCTGACATACTATAAATACTGGACCATAACTGAGACTTAGATATTCTGTTGTTGCCCAGAGTCGAGGTGATTTTATGGCTAAGCTGGTTGGGGGATTGGGGAGGGCAGGTTCTGTGCAAGTTCCAGGCTGCCACATGCCTCCCTGCCTAAGCCACATCCTAGGATAGGCCCTATCCAGTGATGATATCTGGTTCTGCAGGACCAGCTCCTCCACCTGCTCCAGCAGCTCACAGATGGATAGATGTTAGGGTGGACCTACTCAAAGCATTGGGTCTGGGTCCAGATGGCAGCAGAGTTGGTCAGTCCTCATGGGGCTTCTGCCAGCCACGAGGGGCTTCCTCTGCCATCTTTCTATCTTTAAGACGTAGTTTTCCAAGTCTAGGACAGCCTAGAACTATGCAGCCCAGCTGCTTCCTAATTCAGCCTCCTGAGTGCTGGGATTGTAGACATGCACCATCATGCCAGACTCTGGCTAGGCCTCAGGAAGATTCCGACCCAACCCCTCCCCCAGTTATTCCCTCTAATCCCTGCTGTAAACAAATCCTCTGCTCCTTTGAAACTGAGGCCATCTGCTAGCATCTGTCAGTTCTGGGGCAATCTCTACAGAGATTTTAGCACTTGACTTTTTCTCTGTCTCAAGTCCTGTCATTCTGCTGATATCCACAGCTACTCTGGTGAGCTATTCAACAGTACCTGTTCCTAGATTTTCTCATCTGTAATGGCCTAGGTTTGGGGACCAGTGAGATGAGTGGAGGTGCTCGCTGCCATGCCTGATGACCTGAGTTCAGTCTCAGGGCCCACATGGTGGAAGGAGAGAGCTTACTCTTGCAAGCTGTCTTTTGTCATATGTATGACCTCATCCAAAATGAGAAAATGTAAAAACAATTTTAACTGCAATTCGTGCCGAGGAGGTGGTTCAGCAGTCCATCATTGAAGTCACTATGAATTAATTATACCCAGTCCCAAGTGGGCCCTCAGTGGTGCCAAGGAACACTGCTGGGACTCTTGCATGGCTTCCTCCTATACCCCTCCTTTCCACTCGCTCTGTGCACGCTACTGGATTGCTACCTGAGAGGCATGAAGGGCCATGTCTGTTTTGTTTACTGTTGAATACCCACTGCTCTTCAAGTGCACAGGACAGAATGAGCTTCCAGTATCTTTGTGAATGAATGAATGAATGAATGAATCAATGGATGGCTGATCTGGTCAGGGTCACCAACACAGCTGATGAGGAAAGAAGAGACATGACAGAATAATGAAAGTCAGGATAAAGAGATAAGAGCAGTACAAAAATGTTGTCTAACATGCCATCCATTAGTAGTTTGACCTCATGTTTTACATAACAGCATTTGCTATCACTATCTGGAGAGGCGAATTAACATATAGTAGTCAGTGATCTCAGTAAAGTTTTTTGTGGGAACTGACTCTTAAGCTGAAGACATGTAGATGAGACCAAAGAAAGTGAGTTGTAGTAGCTTTTAAAATTAATTAGCTGGGCATGATAGTATGCACCTTTAAAGACACCACTTGGGAAGCAGAGGCAAGTAGATCTCTGTGAATTTGGGGCCAACCAGGGATACATAGTGACATCCTATCTCAAAAAAATCATCATCGTCATTGTAGCCGTCATTATCATCATCATAACCATCACTGTATATGTATGATGTATTCGTGTGGACTTGCTACAGCATGCATGTGAAGGCCAGAGCACAAATATAAGGATTCAATTCTTTCCTTCTATCCTTCTCTGGTGTCTTAGGGTTTCATTGCTATGAAGAGACACCATGACTGAGGCAACTCTTATAAAGGCTAACATTTAACTGGGCCTGGCTTATACTTTCAGAGGTTCGGTCCTTTGTCACCACAGTGGGAAGCATGGCAGCATGCATACAGACATGGTGCTGGAAGAGCCAAGAGTTCTACATCTTGATCCACAGGCAGCAGAAATGAACTGTCCTCGGCAAGCAGCTAGGAGGAGGCTCTCTTCCACACTGGGAGGAGCCTGAGCATAAGGAAGCCTCAAAGCCCACCCACACAGTGATACCCTTCCTCCAATAAGGCCACACTTCCTCCAATAAGGCCACACCTCCTAATATTGTCACTGCCTATGACCAAGCATTCAAACACATGAATCTCTGGGGGGGCCAAACCTATTCAAACCACCACATATGAGTTCTGGGATTAAACTCAGGTTACCAGGCTTATACACCACCTTATAGTTGTAGTTGTATATCTTATGCCCGTGCCAAGAAGAAAGATAGGTTTTTTTTAATCTTAGAAGAAATTTTTATAGAATAATATACTTCTCTGACCCATAAGTGTGAGACCCAAAAGGTACTACCTTTAACAGGTGAAGTACCTTCACTTGGTCTATGCCAGCAGTTCTCAACCTGTTGTCATAACCCCTTTGGGGGGTCAAACAACTTTCACAGGGGTCAACTAGGATCACAATGGAAGGAAATTTACAGTTATTAAATAGCAACAACAATAATTTTGTGGTTGGGGGATCACAACATGAAGAACTGTATTAAAGGATTGTAGTAGCATTAGGAGGGTTGAAAACCACTGATATATGCTATAATGAAAGCAACTTTGCCATCTAAGCCATCAGATCTCATGGTGTCAGCCTCAAGTGTACACAGCAGAATGAGATGTTCTATTAAGCCCAGGGAAGACTCCAATGAACACTCATAGGAGTGACATTTTATACCAGAGACATGCTCTTTGTCAAAGCTTATTACACCTTTGAAATAGTTCCTGGCTCATAACCTGGCTTGAAAGAGACTCAATGCCCATCTATAGACTACCAAATGACTGTGCAACTTGGACGCTCACTGTGAGCAGGATATTCTTTGATTAACCAGGCTTGAGCTTTGTCACTAGACAGACAGACAGACAGACAGGAGGGAAGGAGGGAGGGAAGGAAGGAGGGAGGAAGGGAAGGAGAGGAGAGGAGAGGAGAGGGGAGAGAGAGAGAGAGAGAGAGAGAGAGAGAGAGAGAGAGAGAGAGAGAGATCAAGTTAGCACCAGTCAGCTCCACTTCTTTGGTGAGCTTAAAGATAAGTGGAAAAGGGAAACTCCCATTCAGAAAGCTTCTGTGACTCCACGCATGGTCTACTCTTTCTAGAGGACAGATGTGGCATAAGATCCACAGCAACTCATTAGTACAGGCTAAGGGGTTGTCATATTAGACACAAACGCCACGATCAGAGCATTGGTTATAAAGATGTTTGAGGGATGTGTTGATGAACATGTAGTGAACCCTTGTAGCTTATATGAAAGCTCACCAAAAGGCTCCTCCATAGAGGAATCTTGATAATCAGCAAAACAAAATATTCTGTCCTGCCATTGTCAGTAAAGATTTTCACTCTAGTTTGAATGAAAAGTGGCCTTGGGAGCTGTGCCAGGGTTTGAGGACTTCCCCTTATCCAGGTTGGCCTGGGCCATCCCTGTTTGCTACCCACATCTCCAGCAGCCACTGATGTGAGAAGTTGGGCAGTCTCACTGTATAGGATTTACTCTGGAATCAGGACATCTTAGCAACCATCCATGAAATCACAGAATGCCTCGTTCCTTGCCATGGTATTATATATAGGGCACTGGTTAAAGCATTCGGCTAATCGTGGTGACGACGGAAAGGGGGCTAATGTCAACAATGGGATTCCAAGAGCTTGTCACTATCCCTTGAGAGGCAACTGCTCCTGTACAACCTTGGAAAGGTTCATGAAGATTTAGATAATGCCATGCCAGAGGATATCACCTTGCAAGACTCTGGCATGATCCTTCAGAATGTAGAAATTCTAAACTAATGAACAGTACAAGAAGTAGGTTTTTTTTCTCTCCACAAGTCAAAGTTGTTGTATGGGAAGGTATGGATGACGGGTGAGTGAGGGAGACTTTCTCTTTCTCAATTGCATTTAATGAGTCACTAAATCTTTTTTTATTTTCAATCTCTTTTTCGCTTTTTGATAGTGACTCACACTGTAGCAGACTAGGCCTCGAACTCTAGGCAATTCCTCTGCCATCTCCTCCCAGGAGCAGGGGTTATGAGTTACCATGTTTGGCATGTGAGTCACTGAATACTGTGAATGCTTTTAATTCTTTTAAATTTTGCTGATAAAGAAGTTTTTGCAGTCAGATGAGGAATGCTTTCACTAGAGAACACTGTAATGCTTCTACTGAATTAGCCCAGGCTGTCAACTGGCTCCTCGGGTCCTGTTATGGCAGTGGGTGAGCAGTCCAGGAGAGCACGCAGCACCATCATGTGGGGACTATAGGCTTCCTGTGGTTCTTTCTGCTCAGAGCTCACAGGATCCACTGGTTCTTCTAAACTTGCTTCTCCAGCTTAGGAACAATCTCATCCATTCTATCAAGGCAGTCTGAACAGTGGTTAGAGCATCTTTCACTTGTTTCCTATTATGTGTGGAGGTGGGGCTTGTGGGTAATGTGCACATGAATGCATATGCTCACAGAGGTCAGAGGTGTCAGATCTCCCTGGAGATGAGGTTATAGGCACTTGTAAGCTGCTTGATGCAGGTGCTGGGAATTGAACTCAGGTTCTTAGGAAGAGCAGTATGTGCTCTAAACCACTGAGACATCTTTCCATCTCCTCTCTCTCTGCCTCCCTCTCCCTCTCCCTCTCCCTCTCCCTCTCCCTCTCCCTCTCCTCCTCCTACTCCCTCTCCTCTATGCTAGTCAGCCAGACTGTCACCCTGACAAATACCTGAGAAAAGACATTTAAGGGGAGAAATTTTTTTCTCTCATGGTCTCAGAGCCTTATGCCCAAAGTTCCTTGACCCCACTGTGTGGTAAGGGAAAAGCATCACAGGAGACAGGGTGTGGAGGAGCAGAACTGCTCACCTAAGGATTGTAGGGACAAAGAAGGAGAGGAGAGGGAGATGAGAGAACTGTAGAGATAGAGGAAAGTGATAGGCAGAGGGGGATGGAGAGAGAGAAAGAACACACCCATTCCAGGGACAAGCATCTTTCAGTGACATTTCTCTCAATCACTCATCACTTCTTCACATCACCATCAAACTATGACAGCATCAGGGGATCAATCTATTCATTAGGTTAGGATTCAGTCTCCCAAGCCCACCAGCTGGCAAACAAGTCCCTTTCATACAAGCTTTGGGGGACATCTCAAATCCAAGTTGTCACACATCTTTAATTTTCAAGTGTATAGTACAGTATTGTTAATTTTAAGGACAATGTTCTCAGATCTTCAGGTCTCTAAATCTAGATCTCTCTTGATCACTCTATTTTCTGCTTCCTTAGGTTTGACAAGTTAAATGCTTCTAGAACCATGCGTTACATAGCTTCTGACATCTCTCCAGCTCTTTCCAACATTCACTGTATAGCCCAGGCTGGCCTCAAAGCTGGCTTTAGCTTTCCAGTGCTGAGATTATAGGTGTATGCTACCATGCTCAACATGGCTACTAGAGTTTTAGGTGCTGAATTTTCTTTCTTTCTCTTTTCTCCAGAGATAATGTATACATGAGTAATTGCTAGCAGCCTCAGAGTCCACTTGGATTTATAAAGACTTACTTAATGTTTGATTAATGTAACAAACTGGGAGTGGACTTCTATGGGGAATTTGGAGTCTTTTGGCACAAAGAACAATTATTAAGGTTCTAAAAATATATAAACGATATCTCAAACAGCTCCCTCATTTTTTGGCAAGCCATGAAAAGAAGATGATGTTGCTGTATGGAGGACAACACTCCACAGGCCCTGGAGTGCTTGGATTTATAGCAGTGTCATATATAAATATTTAAATGCAAGTGGCAAGATTATATAGTGTTTGCATGTCATCATGAACTTTGCTGGATGGACCTCAGGCTCTTTAAAACACTGGGCATCTGCCGACTTGGGTTAAGTGAATCAGATGCTCCTCCTGGAAATGCCCATCTTGTGGCTTTGCCAACTGTAAAATAGGCATTTAGAAGACAAAAGTGCTTTGATGCTGAAGACCGTTGGCAGCTAGCAGTCCACAGATGCATTAGCCTCTTTCCCAGCCAGGGCGGTGTGTTCTGACTGCCCTTGTGGGAATAAGCAATGTGCTGCCATCACTCGCTTGCCCCTTTTGCCTTGTAATGCTGATCCTTAGGACTGCTTACAACGAAAGTCTGCCCTCGAGTTTTAGCAGGGCTCAGTGCCTGCCCTTGCCTGGGATTCTGAAACTCAACACTTTGAAGTTAGGCTAGTCTTTCTTCACGCAAACATTAATAATTCTGGCATCTTCCCAATTAAAAAAAATAGGTTGTGGTTACAAAGGTTCCAAGAGATACTGAGAAGGGACTGATAGGCTCCATTTTCCCTTTGAATATGTCATTCAATCCACTCCCCTGTGGACACGTTTTATTTCTCTTTCACGATACATCCTCATTTGGTAATAGTGTTGCTCTTGCCATCCCCAGTATTCTAGTTGCTGTTTTTTGTTCTTATTCTCCATAGCAATGAATACATTCATTTTCAGCTTATTTGATTATAGCTCAACTCCCCTCCCCATTAGAAAATGAGGTCCACAGAGCTAGTCATGGTGGTGTATGCCTATAATCCCAAGACTGAGAGGGTGAGGCAGGAGAATCATGAGTTCGAAGCCAGCTTTGGCTATGTACAACAAATGGCATAAACAAATGCATGCCATTTTATATGAATGCTGAAGCTTTGAACTCAGGTTCTCATGCTGAGACAGCAAGCTCTCCCATCACTGAGCCAGCTCCCTAATCCAGTGCTTCTGGTATCTTCTGCAGAAAAGTAATGCCTGACTTCTCAGAATATTTTTTTATATAATAAAATGGATTATCAGAAACAATTAAATACTACCCATAGATAGCAGTTCATAGAGATCTGTAACTTCAATCCCAGGGCATCTGACTCCTTCTTCTGGCCTCCATGGGCACTTCACATATGTGGTACACAGACATACATGGGGGCAGGGGGTTGGGGGAGACACACAGAGAGAGACACAGAGAGAGACAGACAGACTGACTTTTTATGCAAGCCAGCTAGCTATGAGCTATAGTATCATGGACAAGTCAAAGATTCTCTACACATTAATTATCTTACTTAGAAAATGGCACTTGGGAGGAGGAGGCAGGAGGAGCAGGAGTTCAAGGTTTTAAGGGAATTTTAAGGGAATGACTACAAAGTCAGTTGGAATCAGCCTAGATTTTATGAGACCATTTTTCATCAAAAATAAATATATTTAGTTTCATTAAAAAATAAACCTGCTAATAGTGCATTGAAAACTATTTCATGGAAAAGTAGTGGGCAAAACCTATAATCTGAGAATCTATAATCTTTCTTCATATGCTTTCTTTTACAGCTAGGGTAGTTCTTGGGAGGCCACCCCCTGTCTCCCCCACCCCTGCAGCATTCTCTCCT
Source organism: Rattus norvegicus (assembly GCF_021556685.1). NCBI lineage: Eukaryota > Metazoa > Chordata > Mammalia > Rodentia > Muridae > Rattus > Rattus norvegicus. The sequence goes on from NC_141541.1 coordinate 61,831,142, forward strand.
AGTTTCATAGAAGAGGTTTCAGTTTGGGTCACGGACTTCTGTATATCTGAGGCGCGCATCTATGTTTGAAGCTATACTTCAGCCTTATCTACATGACCCATATCACACTAATGTATATGTATCCTGTAAGTGTATCCTGTATCTGTGAAAAGGGGATGCACTGGGAAGGGCTAATCAGAAGAAAGTAATGCAGTGGGAAATGCTTCCTTTGCAAGCACGAGGACCTGAATTTGGGTCCACAGCACCCATGTTTAAAAAAAAAAAAAAAAAAAAAAAAAAAAGGCTGGCACAGCAGCATGCACCTGAAACCCCAGCACTGAGGAAGTGGAGACCTGGAGTTCACTGACCCTTACTGTCTACAACCTTCTGCTAAGTTAATTGGCCAGCTAACTCATTAGTAGGTCTGCTATTGCTTCCCATTAAAAAAAAAAAAAGCCTCTGCTGCTTCTTTATACTCCTTGGTAAATAGTTATTCCTGAGGGGGCTGGCGAGATGGCTCAGTGGTTAAGAGCACTGACTGCTCTTCCAGAGGTCCTGAGTTCAATTCCCAGCAACCACATGGTGGCTCAGAACCATCTGTAATGGGATCTGATGCCTTCTTCTGGTGTGTCTGAAGACAGCTACAGTGTATTTATACATAATAAATAAATTAATCTTTAAAACAAACAAACAGTTATTCCTGATTGCATGGTTTGAAAGAGCCCAGTAAATTGACCAATTTAACAACAACAACAACAACAACAACAACAACAACAACAACAACAACAACACCACATCTCTTTGTGGCAGTATTTCTTAGCAGCTTTCTTTCTTCTGTGCTAGGATCAAGCCGAGAGCCTAGGGAATGGCAAAGAAGAACTCTGTCACTGAGCCACATACAGCTTTAGTCCTTAGTATTTTGAGACTAAGTCTTACTAGGTAGCCTGTGCTGGCTTCAAACTTACAGTCCTGCCTCTGCCTCCCAGATGCTTAGGTCACCATCATACCTGGCTTCCTAGATGCTCTGATATGGGGTTTTAAAGGAACGTTAAAGTTATAGAGATTTCTAAACACATTTGATTATCCAGGTCATCCTTTGAAAAGAATCACCAGGGTTCAGGCACATCTTGAGAGGATGTTGAAGAAGGCATCAGCCCCTGAGCATTATAATTAGTGCCTATAATTGTACTACCCAAAAGATCAGACAATATGAAAAAAAAGTGGCCAAATTTGGCTTGAAATCCACAAGTCTCATGGTGCATGTGTGGATTCAATATTGCTACAAGGTTTTTTCACCATATATATTAGACCGCTTTCTGCTACTGTGACAAGATATGAGACTAGATACAGTATAAAGAAAAGCAGTTCTGGGGTTGGGGATTTAGCTCAGTGGTAGAGCGCTTGCCTAGGAAGCGCAAGGCCCTGGGTTCGGTCCCCAGCTCCGGAAAAAAAAAAAAAAAGAAAAGCAGTTCACCTAGCAGCATGACACTGGGTTTTGTGAGGTCCCTCTGGCTGCATAACATCAGGGTAGGTGACATCCTTGTGGTTGCATGTTTGAGAGGAAGATATCACATAGCAAGACAAGGTGCCAGAAAGCCAAAAGGGGCCGGACTCAATCTTTTGACATTACCTTTTTTTTTTTTTTTCTTTTCTTTTTTTTCGGAGCTGGGGACCAAACCCAGAGCCTTGTGCTTGCCAGGCAAGTGCTCTACCACTGAGCTAAATCCCCATCCCCTGACTCAATCTTTTGAAAGAACTTATTTTCATGAAACTATTTGGGGTTCCATGAGAAATTACTTTTTAAAAATTCTCTATCCTAAATTTTTCTTTTAAAATTTTGTTTCATGAATTTATTTATGGGGGAAGGCACCTCCTTACCCACATGGAGGTCAGAGGACAACTTGCTCCAAGAGCCAATGCTCTCTTTATACCATGAAATGACTTGATCCTTCCTAAGGATGATGTAGCCAATGACCCAATAATTTTACTCTATATCCCCCTACATTTTGAGTCCTAACACCTCTTACCTTTTACGGATTACATGGTGAATTTGTTTGAGACTAGTGGTGTCAACACATGAAAGATGAACATTAGCACTTTATATTACATAAATGTATTTTACGGAAAAAAATCAAAATCTATATTCTTCTACTTAATACCTTTCCATATTTTTAGCGCTTCCTTTACTTATTAACAGGAATGAGATGGGGCACACCTTTAATAAGAGCCCTGGGGACAAAGGCAGCAGGCTGTCTGAGTCCAAGGCCAACCTGCTCTATAGTGGGTTCTCAGAGCTACAAAGAGAGAGAGAGACGACAACAACAATAACAATAACCAAACAGTCAAAAACCTAGCCAAACAAATATTGCATTAAACATGGTTTTTATTTCTTTTACTGCTCAACTTTCCCCAATATATTAAAAATTATAGGTTTGGAGAGATGGCTCAACAGTTAAGAACACTGGCTGCTCTTCCAGAGGTCCTGAGTTCAATTCCCAGCAACCACATGGTGGCTCACATCCATCTGTAATGGGATCTGATGCCCTCCTTCTGAAGACAGCTACAGTGTACTTATATAAAATAAATAATACAAAAATTTATATATATACATATATATACATATATATACATATATATAAAGTGGTGATGGTCAGTTCCCCTGTAACATTCATAATTCTAAACTCTCCTTTCCCACTTCCTAGATATATAGTGGCGCTTTTTCTCATTGAACTAAGGTTCTTCATGGAATCCTAAGTATTGTATCAAATTAAATCAATATCCTATTTTATTCTTTTTTTTTTTTTAAGAAAGAGTCTCACTATGTAGCATTTGGTTGGCCTGCTGCTCTGTGTTGACAAGACTGCCTTGTAAGTCACAGACTTGTTTGCCTCTGCTTCCAAAATGCTGGGATTCAAGGCTTGTACTACCATACCCAGCAATGTTCTCTTTTGAGACGAAGTCTGGTTGTGTAGCCTGGGTTGGCCTTGAACTTATGATCCTCCTGCTTCAACCTCTGAATGATGGGCAAGTGTCACCATGGCCAGCAGCTCTTTTTCCTTTTCTGTTATGCTGGTAGTTAAAACCCACCAGAGTGTTAATTTAAATACTGTGGGGCTGGAGAGATGGCTTAGCAGGTAAGGGGACTGACTGCTCTTCCAGAGGTCCTGAGTTCAATTCCCAGCAACCACATGGTAGCTCACAACCATCTGTAATGAGATCTGATGCCCCCTTCTGGTATGTCTGAAGACAGCTAGAGTGTACTCATATACATTAAATAAATAAATCTTTTTTTAAAAATGTAAATACTGTAAAGTAAAACTGATGGTGATAATTACCCACTGGTCACTTCTTTGTTCTGTAATATATTTCAAACTGCATCATGAGCCCTCTAGGGTAAATTCCTTTTTCCTTTATGTCTAATCACCAGTAAACCTAATACAATACTTCTCACAAATTCGTCAGGTTATGACTGTAATGACAGACATGTGTCTTCAAGTACCCTTGAAGGTAATAAAACATGCCAGGAGACCCATGATTCAAAGATAATATCTGCATTTTGTAGAAGATGACTTAACAGTAATTGTTCAGAATGCCGTTTTAGGTGAGGCGTTCTGCTAAATGCTAGAAAGGCAACTATTGTAGGTAGCTACTGAAATATGTATTTATGAATATATCATTGGTAAAGAGCCAAAAAAAACCCAGAGTATGACTCATCATAAATGTTCTCTAACTGTCCTTGCATTATTGGGTGGTTTTAATAATGTATAAATAAAAGGAATTGCTATTTAGATTCTTCTCAAAGGCATTACAAAACCCTCAATTAGCAAAGATTTACATTCTAATAAATTAATTATCGTTTACCTTCCTGCCAATAGGGTGAGGAATTACTTTTAAGTAAACAATTGGACAGAAGAAGATTTTACTATCTTTAAAGGGTACAGCAAATTCTCTTATTAAATGCTTTTTTCCCCTGACCCTGAATTATCTTGGAAGTTCATCTCTGAGTAAGATCACAAACGGAAGAGTCTGTAACGGTTCTCAAGAGTGGTTGAACCAGGAGTCTTAGAAATCATAAAGACGTTTTCATCTCACAGATGAAGCACAAGTTTATTTTTTTAAAGAGTTTCTTATATAATGTATATGAGTACACTGTAGCTGTTTCAGACACAATAGAAGAGGGCATCAGATCCCATTACAGATGGTTGTGAGCCACCATGCCGTTGCTGGGATTTGAACTCAGGACCTCTGGAAGAGCAGGTACTACTCTTAACCTCTGAGCCACCTCTCCATCCCAAAGCACAAGTTTAAAAAACAAAGCAACACTTTCAATCGAAGGAGGCAGATTGAAAAGGAAAGGAAAATGTCTTCATGGAATTCTAAACAGTCGCTGACCTTTAACACCTCTCTGAAAGCTGGTCTTATCGCTTCTCTACATCACAAAAGACAACTTATATACAAGCAAGAGAGGTGGGTAGGTACCCTTGTTTTCTCTGTGGATCAGTGGAATCACAGTGTCAGACCCAGGAATGCAAACCAAAAAAAACAAAACAAACAACTAAAAAAACAACCAAAACAAACAAACAAAACAAACCAACCCACTTTTTTTTTTTTTTTTTGAGATCACAGAGATCTGCCTGCCTCTGCCTCCAGAGGGCTGGGATTAAAGTCTTGTTCTATCACAATCTGGCTGGAAGTCAAAATTTTGAATGTTGAACATTCTACACATGTAGGCTGACTTCTCTTTGAATGGATATTAGCTGAGTGAGGGGAAGCCATATTTGTGAAGTTCCTTAATGGAGTTCTTTATTTCACAAGCAAAGTACTTGCTAAGAGATATAAAAATGCTTGCCTACAAGATTTCCAATTGATCATGTGATTTTTTAAAAACTGGAAATACGCTTTAAATGCGATTTAATCTCAACTATCCAAGGAATTCGGTTTCATTTATCTTCTTTTTCTGTAAGGCCAGTGGGCTTTATACAATCTTTCAAGTTCCCCAGTAAACATCCAGAACTAGACTATTTACTTAAGACTGACTCTCTCCATTTAGAAAAGTACTTTCTTCTGTCACACACCAGAACGTTATGAACCCATCAATGAAATAAAGGAAAGGTTGCAGACAACCCTCCGTATTATCTTTTTCACAGCAAAGCGCCAAAGATGACGAACTTCAAAAAGCAACTTCACCCTTTAAACACAAACACACACCCTTAGTTGTGTCAGTGACTCTGATGTTGCATTTAGTTGTTTTCCAAGACCTACTCCCGAGGGTCATGGCCCAGAATTTTCTGATGACCACACTCGGTGCTGTCAGATGTTCAAACCATTACCGCATGCATCTCGCTGTAAACCGTTCTGAGGCAGCTCTGACTGTAACCTCGGCTGGAAATCTGCTTGCTGAAAACTAAAGATTTTTCACAGACTTAGGAACCCCACTTGGCATATTTCCCGGGCCCGAAAGAGCCTTGGTCAAGGCTGGAGAGGAGGTGCTAGGAGGAAGGTGGTTGAGTAAGGGTGTGTGTGCGCAGCGAGCGAAGTCGAGTTTGGGGAGAAGGCAACGGTGGAGCCAAAGGGACCCAAACGCCAAGAGAAGCAGACAGAGCTGGGGAAGACCGGCGACCCTGGTTCGGACAGGAAAGAAGACAGAAAGGGGGCGCAGGAAATCCGCACTAAATAAAGAAGAAACTGCGGAGGAGGAAGTCGCCCCTGGAAGGGGAGGAGCGAAGGGGAAGCGAGCACCGAGCACTAGCACTTTCGAGAGCCTGTGGCGCGTTCCTCCCTACCTGAATCGCTCCTGCCCCGCCGTGTCCCAAAGCTGCAGCTTGATCCTCTTGCCTGGCTCAATCTCCAGGAGGCGCGAGAAGAAGTCCACGCCGACTGTGGGGTCGCAGGCCGGGGAGCGCAGCCCTGGGAAGCGGCCTTGGGTGAAGCGGTGCAGAAGGCACGACTTGCCTACCGTGGAGTCACCGATCACGATGAGGCGGAACTGGTAGATCCAAATAGCCTCCATCGCTTACGTGCCCAGTGCGCTCAGGAGCAAGTTCTGCCGAAGGAACTGTCCCTTCAGCACCTACGAGGCGCGCGCCCGCCGGCTTCCAGCATCTTCCTGCGGCTGCGGCCGCCGCCTGGTAGCCGCCCTCTGGGGAGGGAGGGGCGGGACCGCGGGCAAGGGGCGTGGACTTGTTCTGCTTGGGGCGGGGCTTGGGTGTGAGGGCGGGGCCACGAGTTGGAGAGACCGCCGGTAGGGGTGTGATGATGGGCCCCAACTGTAAGGAGCTGGAGCTGACGTCTTAGGAGCGGGTCACTGGTCATACGGGGGCGGGGCCCCTAACTAGAGACCGTAGCTTCGGCCTAGGGGATGGGGAAACTAGGAGAACTAGGACAACCGCAGCGTATTCCAGTCCGGATCTTGCAGGAAGTGGACCAGGAAGTGGGTGTGGCGAAAGAACATGACGGCAATGGCAACCAATGAAAATGTACTTAAGGGTTAAACGCCAGAAAGGTCAGCCAATGGGAAGGGAGAGTCATCTTTCACGCATCTACGAAAGTTCCGCAGACTAAGACCCTGATCTTGGAAGTTGGTCAGGCGCTGAACAGGCTTCTATATGGGGATTCATGGTGTTCGGGTTCTCAGAAGATTCCAGTTGGCAGTTTCCTCTGAAGAAAACAGATTTGCAGAACTAGTTCTGATAGTTTCTGTGAAGGACTGCCTGTGGCTGTTTTCCATAACATTTTCAGCATTAGAGAAGAGAATTCTAGCCCTATGCTTTGTGGGGCCCTCCGGCCTAAGAAAAACTTAAAATGTTGAGAAGCTAGTACAAGTCATCGCTATTCTCGGTCTTAGCTGCTCTCTGCTTGCATATGACCAATGATCTAATAAACAAAACGAAATTTAAATTTTGGTGAGACCTTACTGTGTTCTCATCTCTTCCCTCAAATTTGATAAGGAAGAAGAGAATTTCTCTTCTGGACTGGGATGTAGCTCAGTTAGTAGAGTTGCCTAGGAACATGAAGACCTGGGTTCAGTTCCCAACTCCATACAAGCCAAATATGGGGGCCCATGGTTATAATTCCACCTCGTGGGGCACGAGGATCAGAAGTTTAAGTTTATCCTCAGCTACAGAGTTACAGAACGATTTAGCTTTTAAAAGTCAAATCAAAGTTCGACAACTTTAAGGTGTGCATTTATAAAACCAACGTTTGTGATAAGAGCTGTATAGCTCAGTGCTAGCACTCTTCCCAGCTTGCATGAAACCCTAGGTTTGATCTTCAATACTGAAAATTTTTTGCCAACCATTTCATTTTTTTCTTGCAACATCTATCACACTCATCCTTACTTCCTTTCTTTGTTTTAGAAGAAGAAGTATGACTTTCAGAGAAGTATTCTTTTTCTGTTATGCATCTTTACCACCCCCCCCATTAGTTGATCTTTATTTTATGTGGTATGTATCTGACTGTCTCCCTTCTACAATTGTTTCTTCTTTCTCTCTCTTTCTCTCTCTCTCTTTCTTCCTTCCTTCCTTTCTTTCTTTCTCTTTCTTTCTTTCTCCTCCCTTTCTTTCTTTCTTCCTTTCTTTCTCCTTCCTATGTTACTTATTTATTTATTATCTTTGTTTTGTCGAGACAGGGTTGTGTGTGTGTGTTGTGTGTGTGTGTGTGTGTGTGTGTAGTCCTGGCTATCCTGGAACTTGCACTGTCGACCAGGCTAGCCTTGAACTCACAAAGATCCACCTACCTCTGCCTCCCTAGTGCTGGGATTAAAAGAGTGCACCACCACCACCACCACCACCACCACGACCACCACCCAGCTCGACTATTGTTTCTGCTCCTTGACCTGCAAACCTACTTGAGTGTTCACAGTCCTAAAGCTAATTAATCAGAGCCCCTTCTGTGATGGTCCTTTGCTTCCAACATCGTGTTCATTTTCACGTATCCAAAAGAGCACTCTACCCTCATTTCTTGTCCACAAGACTATCTTTAACAAGCCTTCATACACTTTCTATGCCGCAGACTCTCATGCAACAATTACTTCAGGTAACTCTGCCTGAGACCCCCTAATTATCAGATTCAATCACCTGTCCTCATCATCCTTATCTCTGACCACATCATTCTCCCTGACCTCTCAGGACTCCTCCATTAAGGGGAACCAAGTGACAGTTATATCAAAACACTTGGGGTTGGGGATTTAGCTCAGTGGTAGAGCACTTGCCTAGCAAGCGCAAGGCCCTGGATTCAGTCCCCAGGTCTGAAAAAAAAGAAAAAAGAAAAAAAATTTCAAAACACTTAATTGTTTATGTATTATTTTGTCCATATGTGCACGCAGAAGCCTGTTCTCTCCTGTGGGATCTAGGAATTGAAGTCAGGCTCTCAGATTTGCAGAGCAAATCTTTACCCATTAAGCATTCAATTGGCCCTCAGTATGGCTTCCTCTTTTAAAATTTTCTAGAAGCTCTTGATACATTAAACTAAAGTACTTAGATTAACTTAGTCATAAATTTGCTGTCAAACTGAAGTTTTTCCACAGTGACCAGCTGAGAATTTGAAGATAGACCACCGAGGGATTATGTGAAGTGCTTGGAACCTCCCATTTCTCACAGGGACAGCTTAAGCTGGAGCCAAAGCTCTGACTAGAACTGGTTCTGGATCTCATCGAACTACCTAGTGTTTGACACAGAGCTTGTCTAGAGTTTACTAAACAGAGAAACCAAAAATAATTCCATAAAATAAAGCTAGTTTAGAATATGTGTTCGTGTTCTTTGCAATACTCATAAAAAGTATAGTTGTTTTCTGGATAGGATTTTCTTTTCTTTCTTTCTTTTAAAAACTGTTTATTGGGCTGGAGAGATGGCTCAGTGGTTAAAAGCACTGACTGCTCTTCTAGAGTTCAAGTCCCAGCAACCACATGGTGGCTCATGACCATCTGTAAATGAGATCTGATGTCTTCTTTTGGTGTGTATGAAGACAGCTACAGTCTACTCATATATAATAAAGAAGTAAATCTTTTAAAATTTGTTTATTAAGCTTGGCAGTAGTGACACACATCTTTACCCCCAGCACTTGGGAGGCAGAGGCAGTTATGTCTCTGAGTTTGAGGCCAACCTGGGCTACAGAGAGAGTTCCAGACAGAGGAACCCTATATTTAAAAACCAATTTGTTTATCTATCTATCTATCTATCTATCTATCTATCTATCTATCTATCTATCTATTGATCGATCAACAGGATCTCACTACGTTTCCCTTCTTTGTTGAGAAATCTATGTTTAGCTCTGTACCCCATTTTTTAATTAGGTTATTTGGGTAGTTGGTATATAACTTTCTGATTTCTTTATTTACCTCGGATATTAATCCTCTGTCAGATGTAGGGTTGATGGGAAAGGATGTGCCTGGTCCTGTAGTGAGTTGATGTGTCAGGGGGTGGTGATACCCAGGGGGTCCCTACCCTTTCCAGGAGGAGAATGTGTATCAGATATAAAGTGAATAAATAAATTAATGAAAAAAATGAAAAACTAACTTGCACATACCTGTAATCCTAACACTTGTAAGGTCAAAGCAAGAGGATTAACACAAGCAGCAGGCTAGTCTAAGCTACATTGAAAAGCTATGGCCCCAAAACAAAAGACAAAGAAAGAATTAAGCCCCTACAGCCTGTGCTTGTGACGGCCTTCGCCATCTCTCAGGTGGGCTGGTGTTCTGTTCCACTCCCATCTCCTGTCATTGTTGTTGTGGGTTTTTGTTTTGTTTTTTGTTTTTTTTCTGAGACAGGATTTCTCTGTGTAGCCCTGACTGTCCTGGAACTCCTTCTGTAGACCAGGCTGGCCTCAAACTCAGGGATATCCACCTGCTGGGATTAAAGGCATGCAGCACCAAGCCAGCCCAAATCTAATGTGATCCGATAACCATCTAGGCATTTGGATGATCTGAACAAATATGAGGAAGAGGGAATCCTGAATTGGTAATCAAATCTATAACAATATTGAAAAATAAATATGTCACCATCATCCTGGACTCTCAGGATGACTGCCTCATGAGTTGTAGGAAGAATTCACGGTTCATTTCCATGCCTGCAGCAGTAAACTGAAAGAATCTTGCCTACTGCGAGGGGAAGAACCGATAAGGATGATAGCTGACTCGTAAGAGGGATCTTAGTAGGTGTACATGCCAGCAAATGCTCCGCACTTAGTGGGTGTACATGCCAGCAAATGCTCTGCACTTAGTGGGTGTACATGCCAGCAAATGCTTTGCACTTAGTGGGTGTACATGCCAGCAAATGCTTCGCACTTCTTCAGACAGGATATTAAAGTGAATCTTGGAGCTTTGATGAGAGCTGTATATGTGCGTGGCTGCTGAACCTCCTATTGTGTCTCAGGAAAGCCACTGCTTTAAGTAGTGAGTTTTTCAATTAATGTTTCAGGCTATGATATAAATTGAAGTGTTTTATCATGGTGTCTTTATCGCTCCCTTCTAGCTGGTTCTTTCCTTCCCTCCACAGTTAGCGCCCCTTTGTGCATTCCTATTATGTGAATTTCTGAATTTCGTTATGTGAAGTCTGTTACACTGCCCCCACCTCCTTTAAGATCTGTTCCTCGATCATGATCCTCCCTCTAGTTTCTTTCAATCTCTCTCTCGCTCTCTCTTTCCCTCCTCACGATTTTAAAGCCAAGTTCCACATATGAGAAAATTTGTTTTATTTATTTTTACTCATTAGTAAATAAGTAAATAAATGAAATAAGTAAAACACTCATTTTATTTTTTCATGGTTTTATTTAAATACATGTATATTTATTTTATTTTTAAAATAGATTTATTTATTTACACTCCAAATGTTGCCCCCCCCCCGGCCCCCCCCTCCAAGAGTTACTTCACCCCATCCTCCCTCTCCCAGCGCATCTTTTTCCTGCAACTGTCATGACTTCATTGTTCTTTCTGGCTGTGTAGACTTCCACTGTGCGTGTACCCCACATTTACTCTCTCCATTCATCGGCTGGTGGATATCTAGACTGGTTCCACTTTCTGGCTACTGTGAAAAGTGCAGCAATCAACGTGAATCTCCAAGTGTGTCTACTGTGTGCGTAGAGTCCTTTAGGTGTGTGCTGGCTAGTCTATGTCAACTTGACCCAAGTTAGAGTCATTTGAGAGGAAGGAAGGAACTTCAACCAGAAAAATAGATCCGTAAGACCTAATCACAGGTGAGCCCGTAGGGCGTTTTCCTAATTAGTGACTGACGTGGGGGGGCCATTTTAGGTAGGAGCACTCCTAGGCTGGTAGTCATGGGGGCTGTAAGAAAGACAGCTGAGCAAGTCGTGTGGAGCTGTACTGCTCTATGGCCTCTGGGCCAGCCCCTGCCTAGGGCTCATGCACTGACTGTCCTCAGTGATGGGCTGTGATGTGGAAGAGTAAGAAAAGCACTCTTCAAGTTGCTTTCGGTCGTGGCGTTCCAACACAACTACAGAAACACTAAGACGGGATGGATCTGTCTGCCTGCCTGTCTATAGATAGATATGACAGGATACACACACACACAGAGGGAGGGAGAGAGGTAGCTTGTAGTGTCTTCAGTTCCCCGCCCCCGAGGATCCCCCATACTAACATCCTCTGATCCTTTATCTCAAACTCTAAGCAAACTCTAGCCTTGAGATTGATTTTTTCCACCAGGGTTGAACCCTCTCACTGGCCCTCACCCTGATTTGTAAATCATGTGCATGATTATAAATAGAGAACTTAGTGCCTGTGGAGAGTAAGGAAGAATGAGACTATAAGGCAAACCTTGGTAGATTGAAGGTGGGCCAATAGACAGAAGCACTTGGCTTGGAGAGACGGCTCAGCGATTAAGAGTACTGATTGCTCTTCCCAAGGTCCTGAGTTCAATTCCCAGCCACCACAGGGTGGCTCACAACCATCTGAAGTGGATTCTGGTGCCCTCTTCTGGTGTGTCTGAGAACAGCTACAGTGTACTCATAAATAAAAGAAATCTTAAAAAAAAAAAAAAAAAAGACAGAAGCACTTGATGACATTTGGGCACCAAGGCAGCTAAGCAAAGGAGTTGAACAGACTGCTAGGAGGATGAGATATTTGACCTGTCACTTAGGAAGTGGGACAGTTTCTAGCGATGACTGTACTTTAATATATGTGACCTTATGTGGGTGTCTCACGTGGTCCTGATGGAAAGTATCTATGAAGGTAAGAAAGTGAAGACATAGAAAGACCAGTGAGTTTGACTTATTTTTAATGTGTATAAAATCCCCTTAGTATAGGATAGTGGCGTCCAGCAAGAATGGCTGAGGAAGGATGTGGCCCAGCCTTCGTCTGGTTTGGTCCTTCCTAGGGATATCTCTAAGCAGAAACAAGGGGAATGAACGATTCCAGCACACATCCATAAGTATTACTTACGTCTTATTTGGACAAAGATTGTACATTAAATGTTATCTCAATGCCAGGAGTGCAGTTAAAGGCAGAGAAATACGATTTGGCTTGCGATAAGACAGGTAACCTCGCTTAAAGATGGAAATGCCTTAGAAAGGATGAAAGCAGATTTAAGGAAATACATCATTCCAGGATGAAAAAGTCTCTTTGACCGCAGTGTTGTATACAATGGAGCCTAATTTAGTAGCTTTATCCAGGATAAGTTTAAGTCATGTATGACTACATTAATATTCCGGCCACTCAAACTGAGATACACGTAGTTAACCCAGCCAGTAAATATGTAGGAATGCCTTTCAAATATAATTTTTTGAATTATAAATGTAATGTATATTTTATACAATATTTCTTGAGAGAATTTCACACAACATATTTTGACCATATTTACACCTCACTGCCCTCTAGTTCCTCTCAGATTCACCCCGCCCTCCACACTCTTTGTGTCCTCTCTCTATCCCTCCCTCTAGATGATATCATAGCAATTATCTTAATCCCCTGGTTCTTACAGTCTTTCCACCCCTCTTTTGCAATGTTCCCCGAGCCTTAAGTGTAGGGATTGAATTGTAAATGTATTAACTAGGGCAGGCATCCCAAGAATGTTCAGATTCAGAATTTTTTTTGTATTTGTTTTTTAAGAGACTTTTATTATTTTTTTAAAAATACTCATCTATTTTATATGAGTACACTGTCACTGTCTTCAGACACACCAGAAGAGGGCATCAGATCCCATTACAGATGGTTGTGAGCCACCATGTGGCTGCTGGGAATTGAACTCAGGACCTCTGGAAGAGCAGTTGGTGCTCTTAACCCCTGAGCCATCTCCCCAGCCCCAAAACTTCTATTCTTATTTTAGGTATGTGAATGTTATGTCTGAATGTTTATCTGTGCGCCACACGTGTGCAGTGCCCAAGGAATCCAGAAGATGGCGATCTAGAGTGATGGTGTGGCTGCTAGGGATTGAAACAGGGTCCTCCAGAGAAGCAGACAGAGCTCTTAATCTCTGAGTCATTTCTCCAACCATAAACGCATTTCTCACCTGAAAATAGAGGTTGGCTTCTGTGACGGCTATTTTGGGGTGTCACTTTGACTGTATCTGGAATTAACTAAGCCCAAGTTACTGGGTACACTGGTGAGGGATTTTTCTTCATTGGATGATTTGAGGTGGGAAGACCCACATTAAATCCAGATCATTTGAGGTGGGAAGACCCACATTAAATCTGGGCCACACTTTCTGGTAGCAATCTATATAAAGGACTTGGGAAAAGGAAGCTCTTGCTTTTTGCCTCCTTGCCCTCATTCTCTCTTGCAAGTTCATTCCCCCACTGATATTAGAGCCTAGTTCTTCAAGATTCTGATGTATGCTTAAGACCAGCTGAGTCATTCAGCCTTGTGAACCAAACAATTGTTGGATTCTTGAACTTTCTCTCAGGAGATAGCCATTTGTCAGACTACCCAGACCGGGGGAGATACACACACACACACACACACACACACACACACACACACACACACATTCTATAATATATATTCGATCAGTTCTGTTTTGCTAGAGAACTCTGACTAATACAGATTGTCAGATAACTAGGTACAATGTTATCAGGTTCTCAGGACATGGGGTCTGGACCTCTCTTTAGTAAGCAAAAGCCTATAAAACCAAGAACTAACATTACTGGTCAGCAGAATGAGACTTCAGTCATCTCTCTGACCCTGGAAGAAGACGTGACCTCAGAACTTCTTGGAAGTTTGTTAATAACTATGCAAGCTCAATTCCGGGATCCCCAAATGTTATAAGATTGCTAGATAGCAAAAGACTTTCTATGTTTGATCCATACCTATGGCTCCTATAGGAGTCTTTCTGATAAAGAACTTATGATTGTGATAAGACTTAGCATTTCCTATCTGTAAAAATCAAATGAAGTGTGTCTTCCAATCACCCAGATAGGACAAAGTCCTTCAGGAAGAACTTCTTGTTCCAGCCACTTAAGGAACAGTATAAAGCCTGCCATCATCATGGTCCTTGTGGTGGTGGTGATGATGACAATGACGATGAGAACGATGATGATGATGATTTTTTAAAGACATTTTTGAGAAAACTAGGAGCTAACACTGAGATGTTGGCAAGGCAAAATTTTTATTTCTTTATGTCTGGGCTAGATTTAACTCTCCTCAGGAGCAGGAGAATGAAACATCCCAGACCAGAGACAGAAAGGCCTTTTTATGGCAAGCAAATGATTAGGAAAGCAGAATTTTGAAGTTATTTTTATGATCATGGAAAAGGTACATCTTATGGGTTTATGGTCAGATAGTTAACATACCGTGAAACATTTTGTTGTCAGTCAATTCTCAGGAAAGTGGAAAGAATTTACAATATTTAATTCACAACATTATTGAAAAGAACAAATAAAAGTAATCCAAGTTGACCTCTAGCTAAGGACACGATCAAAGTCTAACATTGTTTAACTAAAAAGAAAAATGAAGTCAGCTATCCCTTAACAACAGTGCCTCATGTAGCTCAGGCTGGCTTTTAACTCACTGTGTAGCTGAGGATATCCCTAGACTCCTTATCCTTCTATTTCTATCCTCTCAAGTGCTAAAATTACAGGTCTGCAGCACCATGCTTGGCCGTAATAGTTAATTTTGTTGGTTACCCTAATGGGATTTAGAATCACTTAGGAGACGCCCTGAGCATGGTTGTGAGGGCTGTTTCCATAGGTGTTTAACCAAGGTGGGTAAGTCTCCCTCTTTGTTGGCAGTATGGCTTGGGGGTCCCAGATTGAATGCAAAGGAGAAAGTAGGGGCTGGAGAGGTTGCTCCATGGTTAAGAATTGCAAAGGGAATTTTAATCTAACAGGGCTGCTCTGTCGAGGGATCACACCCAGAGACCTTCTAGTCTGTGTGATCCAGCTGGAATGCAGACACACCACACACCTTTAATCCCTCTGACTGGAATGCAGACACACCTTTAGTACACAATCTTTAACCCCAAGTAATGAAGGGAAAGTTAGTTTGTGGAAGGAAGCAGTGATGTGTGGGATGATCATACAGGTGAGGCAGATACAGGATAGAAAAAGGCCTGTCATTGGACGAGAGGGGAGGATGGGCAGGAGAAAAGTTTGAGGGAAGGAGGGGAGACTGAAAAGGAAAGGACAAGAGAGGGGAAGGCAGAGAAGCTGCTGAGAGACAATATGGCAGCTGATGTTAAGATTCCATACTGTACCTTTACAGGTTGTTATGAATGTTCTTAAGGGATGGATGTGTACAGGGCTTTGTATGTTTAGGTGGGCAATTACAGATTATCAATTCGATCAAAGGTTATTGTGTTGTGTGTTCTTTCTTGTGCAGATTTAAGTGTAAGAGAGTGTGCGGCAACTAGTCTGGGCCACCACGGAGTTGGGATGTGTGTTTCTGGCATGGAAACCTGCCTTGGGAACTAGATAGGTAGAGAGATTGCTGCCAGGCTCAGAGAGAGGCCATGGGCAGTGTGATTTGGGATGGAGCAAAGCAGGTGAGAGGCTTCGCTGACTGAGATGAAGATGTCTACCAGATATCTTGGGGCACTGCAGTGTCGGACTTAAAGTGGGTAAAAAGACTGCATTATTTTTTAAGAGCAGCACAGAGTGAGTCAGGGAGGAAGGGCAGTCCAGGGGGTGCAGTTTGGTTGAGCTCAGTTCAGTTCAGAGCAGTCAGAGGCAGTTTTTTTGAAGCAGAGCAATTCAGTGAGAAGCCAGTTTGAATCAGTCAGCTTAGAGGGGAGTTTGAACTGGAAGAGCTGAATTAAACCAGCCAGCCAGAGTTAAGAAAGAGCTAGAAAGAGTGGGTTTATTCAGCAGCAAGTCTCCAAGACAAAGATTAAGTCTGGTAAAGTAAACTTACTTTTACAAAGAATACAAACTATCCTTACAGAGAACCTGAGTTTGGGAGTCAGCACTCGTGTTGGAGTGCTCAGGAACACCTGTAACTTCAGCTCCAGGAACTCTCAAGAGCCTTTCGTGGTCTCCAAGGATGTCTGCACTCGAGTGCACAAACTTCCCCAAACCCCACACACATATACACATGATTGTTAAAAACTCATAAGAGTAAATCTTTAAAGGGGAGAATAAAGTGAGTGTAGCACCAGCATTTATCTTTCTGTGCTTCCCAAATGTGTTACGTGTAACCAGCTATGTCACATTCCTGCCACCATGCCTCCCTCCTATAATGGACTGTACTCTCTGACACGAGCCAAAATAAGCCTGACTTCCCTTAAGTCTTGTTTTGAAACCAGGCATTTTGTCAACAGCAGTGAAAAATGTAACTAACACAATCCCTTTAGCCCTTGTCCATTCTCACCCTTGACAGAACTTTATATTCCTCTGTAATAAGTCTTATCTATTTTTCCTATCTTTTTAAAAAAGATTTTTATTTTATGTATGTAAGTACACTGTAGCTGTCTTCAGACACACCAGATAGGGCATCAGATCCCATTATAAATGGTTGTGAGCCACCATGTGGTAGGAATTGAACTCGGGACATCTGGAAGAGCAGTTCATGCTCTTAAACACTGAGCCATCTCTCCTGCCCCCTTCTCCTATATTTTACACTGTTTTGTGTCTCCTCTGAAGATATTTGACTTGAGATTACAAGCACCAGGGGGCCAGTGGGAGACTAGTGAAATATCCCTGTGACAAATTCAGTGATCATAAAAAAATTAATACTATTAATCAATTCACCTTTAAGATTTGTTTGTTGGGGGTTGGGGATTTAGCTCAGCGGTAGAGCGCTTGCCTAGCAAACGCAAGGCCCTGGGTTTGGTTCCCAGCTCCGAAAAAAAGAAAAAAAAAGATTTGTTTGTTGGGGCTGGAGAGATGGCTCCGGTGGTTAAGAGCACTGACTGTTCTTCCACAGGTCCTGAGTTCAAATCCCAGCAGCCACGTGGTGGCTCACAATCACCTGTAATAAGATCTGATACCCTCTTCTGGTGTGTCTGAAGTCAGCTACAGTGTACTTATATATAATAAATAAAAAATCTTTAAAAAATCTTTTGTTTGTTACTAAGTAGTTATTTTTCTTTAAAAAGTATTTTAATTAATTACTTAATTAATTTTTTATGTGCACAAGTGTTTGGATGTCAGTGAATCACATGCTTGCAGTATATAGACAAGCTCGAAGTGGGCATTGGATTATCTGGAACTAGAGTTTAGATGGCTGTGAGCAGCCATGTTGGCGCTCAGAACTGAACTAGGGTCCTCTGGTCCTCTGCAAGAGCAACCCGTGTTCTCAACCACTGAGCTGTCTCTCCACTCCCAGGTCCTGTCTTGCTGCTGCTGCTGCTGCTGCTGCTTTTGTTACTTTGTAGGCAGAATCCAAAGCCAGGATTATGTCACGAAGGAATGATTTTTAAAAAAGGAGAGACAAAGGCAGGTCTCTTCTCTGCTCCACAGGAGTGTTGTATGATCTGTCAGTACACTTCTCCTACCTGCAAGAGCCTTGTTCCTGAATAAAGCAATACAGATGCCCATTGTGAGCTGAGAAAGTGCTTGACTCTGTAGTAATCATGGAGATGAAATGTAAATCAATGGTGCCCAGTTTTTACCTATCACGCTGACAGTTTTGCTGAGGGCGATGAACTTGGTGATTGATCACCCTCCCTTTCCCCCTTACCTCACTTTTCCCATCACTGGAAATTAAATAACTCGAAGCTTAAGGTATAAATCATCAGAGCGGATTTCATGACCATTAAAGGGAGCCATTTTGTTGGGATTCCTAAACTGTGAAGGGAGAGGCAAATTTGACTCTGGTTCCAAACCTAGAGTTTTACAAAGATGTTAAAAATCGGTGTTATTGAGGGGAGGAACGAGGCAGCATTGGCTGTCTTCCAATACCTTCCTTCTCCGTCCTGCTTATTCATTTGCAAAATCTTCAAGAAATTCTGTTATAAATGGCAAGATTCAATATTAGCAGAATTCCTTACAAACCCAAGGGGTCAAGTATCTGTAAAACACACACATTCTACCCTTAAAAAGGAAAAAACTTCTAAAAAGTAAAAAGCAGAAAACTGCTCCCTCTTGCTATTACCTTATTTTCTTTAAATTTGACCCAATGGGAAACCTATTACTTGAGATTCCCGGCATTTTCAGGATGGTCAGCCCTCTATGAAGCCCTAGTCCCATCCGATATGGCATAAAGAACCAGACCCCAGAGCACCAGGATGAAAAATTTCAAGCATTCTTTTTAAAACAATTGCCTGGAATCTCAGGACAAGGGCTAACAGAAGGAATTGTTGATGCCTTACAAGGTAGGGACCCTTGTTCCTGGTGGCAAATACCATGCATGATGCTCTTGTGTCTAGCACTGCACTTACACGTCTTCTCGTGCTTCTAATAGGATGTCGGTGGCTCTAAACGAGAAAGAGTGCTTGAGAACACTCAGCTCTGCCTACTGCACCAGTTGTTCATGCTTTAAAAAATAAAAAAAGGGGAGACATAGGAACATGGTCAAAAGAATGGCCCGTGGTGAACAATGCTTTGTAGAACTGCGAGAGAAACTCCAGGGAAAAAAGGCAGAGGGCTTTTCTACCTCAAGGGCATCTTGTCCCTTGGGTTGTTCTCTCCTTCGACAAACATTTACATTCAATTTGTAAGATATGTTTATTCTTGTTGGATGCCACCACATAGGTCTACAACCCAATTTGGTGAGAGAACATGCTGAGTGCTGCCCGCATCGTACCCTGAGTCTGGATATCTTGCTTTCGTGCTTTTTCCCACACATAAGCCATAGCACGTGCCAGGCGGTTGTGCTTACGCTGGTCCGTCCTGAGAAGGTCCTGGGAAAAGGCTGCTCTGTTAATATTTACTGTGTGATTACTAACACTTATCTCCATGTAGTTATGATCACGATTTTCTGAAGTCAAACAACCTTCCTTGGATCCTTGCTTTCTTTGTTTCACTCATGTATAAAAGCACACTGAAACTGAAATAGAGGTGTCTGCAGCATTAGACTGAGGTCTGCCACATTCTTCAAGGTCCTCAAATCCCTGCTCTCACAGACATCTGGGTCTCACTGTCTGCAGAAGTCAACAGTGTTTTTCTTTGAATTGTAAGACTACAGTACCTAACAATGCTTTTATTCTTGTTAATACTGGACCAGGCTGGCCCTGAACTCAGAGATCCACTGGCCTCTTCCTCCCAAGTGCTGGGATTAAAGGTGAGCACCACCACCAGGGAGAAATGTAGATCTTTACCACTTCTGACTAACACTTACGGGAAAATAGAAGAACAAGTATTTGCATTTTACTTCTGGCCCCTTTTATTCTGATTTTTAAAAACGTTTTGTGTGTATGTGTGTGTGTGTGTGTGTGTGTGTGTGTGTGTGAGAGAGAGAGAGAGAGAGAGAGAGAGAGAGAGAGAGAGAGAGAGAGAGAATACTGTGATACTGTGAATTTATGAACTCGGGTATGTGAACAGGGTACATGTGCTTGTGTGTGCACATGTGTGTGCTCTCTCTGCCTAACCTGCCTAACCCTTTGGGGCAGGATCTCTGGGGTTCACAGCTTAGCTAGGTTGGAAAACATCAAGCCCAAGAAGTTCCTCTGTCTTTGGTTACTTCAGAGTAAAGAATATAGTCTGTGGTGGTTTGAATAGGTGTGGCCCCCATAGTGTTTGAAATATTTTCTTTTATGAAAGTTGCCATGATCATGGTGTCTCTTCACAGCAATGGAAACTCTAACTAATTATGACACAAGTTGGCATTATGGACTGGGGTACTGCTGTAATAGATCTGACCATGCTTTGTTTGGAGGAACATGGATTTTAGAAATTTGGGTTGGGGAGCAGTTGGACACTTTAAGTGGGGCTTAATGGTCCATTTTAGGAGGAATATGGAAGACACTTGTACTGAGGGTGATTTGAACTGTGGGGCCTGGTTTCAGAGGAGAAGTTTAGTATGTTGCCTATAGACGGTTCTTGTGATATATTGATTTTTGCTTTTGTTTTTGTTGTTACTGTTTTTTTTTGTTTGTTTGTCTGTTTGTTTTTGTTTTTTGGAGACAGGGTTTTTCTATGGGAACGTTTGAAGTTGGGCTAAATGTATTTTGCATTTGTTATGGCTACAAGCCTATGGGGGTCATGGAGTAGAATGTGATGGCTTGACTAGGTCTGGCCCCCATAGACTCATGTGTTTGAATGCTTGGCTCGTAGGAAGTGTGGATCTGTTGGAGTAGCTGTGGCCTTGTTGGAGGAAGTGTGTCACTGTGGGGGTAGTCTTTGATATCTGTTAAGCTTAAACTACACCCAGGGTGGCACCCAGTCTCCTGCTGCTGCCTGCCTGCGGATCAAGATGTAGAACTCTCAGGTCCTTCTCCAGCACCACTTTGGCCTGGAAACTGCCATGCTTCCCACAATGATGGCAATGGGCTAAACCTTTGAAACCGGAAGTCAGTCCTAATTAAATGTTTTCCTTCATAAGAGTTACTTTGGTCATGGCGTCTCTACAGCACTGAAACCCAAAGTAGTACCCGAGTGTTTGTTTATAGGAGTTTCTGGCTTATTACATGGGGGCTGGGATATGAACTCTGGTCCTCATGGTTGTGGAGCCAGTACTCTTCACCACTGAGTCATGTTTTCAGGTCTTAGCTTTTATTTCTAACATTTCTACTTTGTATCCTAAAAAGCTAAAAATGAAGTGATTTTGGGGTTTCTTTCTTTCTTTTTTATGTCCGTGGATTTTTTTCCAAATGTGTGCCTGATGCTCACAGAGACCAGAAAAGGGCATTGGATCCCCTCAAACTGGAGTAACAGATGGTTCTGAGCCGCCATGTGGTGTTGGAATTGAACCCAGGTCCTCTAGAAGAGCAACCAGTGCTCCTAACCACCGAGCCCCTTTTCCTGCCCCAAATAAGTATTTCTTATATCATCTAAAAATTACCATTAACAGCTACGGTTCAAATATGAGAAACACAGGCTAAAAAAAGAACTTACAGCTGGGCCGTGGTGGAGGAAGCTTTTAATTCCAGCACTCAGGAGACAGAGGCAGGCAGATCTCTGAGTTTGAGGCCAGCCTGCTCTATAGAGTTCCAGGACAACCAAGGCTACACAGAGAAACCCCCTGTCTTGAAAAGGCAAAACCAAAACCAAAACCAAAAAACAACCAACAAACAAAACAACATTAAAACCAAAAACACCTTACAAATAATTTCCTAAATGGTCACATAAGCTGAGGATCTGTTGGGTTACCTTTGGCTCCCAAGTGTGTGAATGTGGATAACAAATGCTTAAAAGGAATAGGCGATTTACCTTCTCTTTGCTATTGCTGCTTGGATACACATGGAGGCTATACAGTTTAATGGGTAGAACCCAACGCTGACCATCAGCGGGACATTTAGAGACAGGATATGTAGGCTAAGTGTATGATAATGACCACTGGAATAAACTAATTCGTTTATGTCTTTGCTTCTTCATACATAAAATAATGTTTTGTAAATTAATTTAAAAAATCCTCAAGTTTCTATTAATCGAAAACAAGGCATCACTTCTAAGTGGCAGATATTTTAAACACTTTGCTGCGCCATCCAGCCAAGTCTGGTTTGAAATGATCATTTAACTATGGGGCACATTGTACGATTTCTATAAGCTCTCTAACTTAGCATCTTCTTGTATAAAATGAAGATAATATTTAACATATGGTAAGTGCTTAACAATGATGATGATTTAATTCTTTATTTTATTTATTTTTATTTACTTATTTTCTATATGTGAGTACACTGTCGCTGTCTTCAGACACACCAGAAGAGGGCATCAGATCCCGTTAGAGGTGGTTGTGAGCCACCATGTGGTTGCTGGGATTTGAACTCAGGGCCTCTGGAAGAGCAGTCAGTGCTCTTACCCACTGAGTCATCTCTCCAGCCCTAATTCTTTATTTTTAATTAATTAATGTATGTATCTGCTTGAGGGTTATTTTTTTTCTCTCTTTCTTTTTTTTCTTTCTTTTTTTTTCAGAGCTGGGGACCGAACCCAGGGCCTTGTGCTTGCTAGGCAAGCGCTCTACCACTGAGCCAAATTCCCAACCCCTGCTTGAGGGATTATTGAGACAAGATCTTTTTATGTGATTTAGCTTGGCCTTGAACTCACGATAATCCTTCCTCAGCTCCTTAGTGTGTGGGGATCACAGCGTAAGCCACAACATCCACCCCCTGTTGCTTGTTTTCTTTGGTGATTCTATGTCTGCCTTTCTGTGCTGTCCATAAGAACCGAAGGTCAGGATTTCATTAACCTATATAGACAACACTAATAACTAATCACATTATAAGGCGGAACCAAGCTGAAACCATTCGAATAAAACCTTCATTTTGAATAGTTGTCAAATTGAAAGACCCCAGCTTAGCAGCAGTAACGCCATTTTGCAAGGCTGTACTTAAGATGACTGGTTCAGGGAAAGGTTAGAACACTGAGTACACAGCGGCTGCCAAGCAAGATATGTTTGGTTGAAGGCCTGGCAACAGGACGACTTCGGTTGAACACCTGACAATGAAAAAAAGCCCCGGGAGAGGTCCCACACTCTGGTGGGGGGCCGAGTCAGTTGTTATGTTCCAAGAAGGTAGCTAAGAAACTTGCCCCCGAGCTGAACTCTTGGGGGGCCGAGTCAGCCGTTATGTTTCAGGAAGGTAGCTAGGAAACTTGCCCCCGGGCTAAACCCTTGCCATATTAGAATCCACCAATTATATCCCTGTAACCATGCATCTGCTTCTGTATGCTTGCTTCTGCTCCCCAAAATCCTATAAAAGCCCATCCTTGGTTCCGTGGGGTGCGCCAGTCCCCCGAGTGACTGAAGCGCCCGCAGGTGCCTGTGCCTGTGTATCCCGACAATAAACCAAATCCTCTTGCTGATTGCATCCTGTGGTGTCTCAGTCTGGTCTTTAGAGTTGGAGGGTCTCCATCCCGAGGGAAAGTTCTCCCTGAGAGCTTTTCAAAATAAAGTTTAAGTTCCCAAGACCCCTTTAGGTAATTGACATCCTGCCTGGCAGAAAGACATGTACATGACACGTACAAGATCCTGCTTGGTAAGTTGAGACACGAATGCTAGGCAAGTTGCCCCCACTACAGTTGAATAACCCAACCCATGGGAATGGGATAAGTGAACCACAAAGACATGTTCCCAAGGAAGTCCCTTAGCCCTAAATCCTGATTGGTGGGATAACTGGGCACAGATCCTGGCTTGGGGTCACAGTTCAGCTCCCAAGTCTGTTGTTCTGCAGCCCTGGATGATCAGTAGTGGCCTGAGTACAATATGTTTTTGTTATCTACTTAAATACTTACTAAGATGAATATTCAAAGATTCAGTCAGCTTGAGTCCGCTGTTGTGCTGGACTAGTCAGTCTTTGCCGCCCAATTCAAACAAAGATCTTGCTTTGCTGGACTTTTGTGATTGCTTGGGTTGTTTTGGATTTTCAGACCCTAAGAACACATGCGTGTATCTCCACTCACGTAATCTTTTCAGCATTCTTTTGAGTCTAGGTTTGCCTTACCTCCAAATCTAATGCTGTGTTGTTGTTGTTGTTGTTGTTTTAACCATACCACTTACTGCACCCCTCCCGACCATTCCCTCCCACAATCCTTTCCCCATCACCTCTGCCCTTTTCCTCTGAGCGGGTGGGGGCCTCCCTGGGTATCCCCCCAACCCTGGCACTTCAAGTCTCTGTGAGACTAGGCACTTCCTCTCCCACTTAGACCAGACAAGGCAGCTCAGCTAGTGCAGCATGTCCCACGTTCAGGCAACAGCTTTTGGGACAGCCCCTGTTCCAGTTGTTCAGGACCCACTTGGAGGTCACGCCGCACATCTGCTTCACATGTGTGGGGAGGCCTAGGCCATGTATGTTCTTTGGATGGTGATTCAGACTTTGAGAACCCCAAGGGTCCAGGGTAGTCTTCCTGTGGAGTTCCTGTCCCCTTTGGGGACCACAATCCTTCCTCCTATTCCATAAGACTCCCTGAGATCCATCCATGGCTGTGGGTGTCTGTATCTGTCTGAGTCAGCTGCTGGACAACATGGACCTGCCTGTATGGTTTAGGAGACTAATGGAGGTGGTGGAGAGGCAGCAGGAGAATGGAAGTCCCCCTGGGATGGCAGGCTCAGCCTTCAGGTTTTAATGTCAACTTTTAAAATTCTTCTAGGACTGGAGAGATGGATCAGCGGTTAAGAGCACTGACCACTCTTCCAAAGGTCCTGAGTTCAACTCCCAGCAACCACATGGTGCCTCATCTGTAATGGGCTCTGATGCCCTCTTCTGGTGTGTCTGAAGATTGTGAGCGATGGGACAGTGTACTCATATACATAAATAAATAAATCTTAAAATTCTTCTAATAACTTGGTGGCTCCATAAAAGTTAACCAACATGGTAGATCTATAGTTATACATAGTGGTAGGCAAGAGCTTACCCACAACAGACTCAGGCTTGTACAAGGCAATAATTTCAAACATAATTATTGCTTGAAATAATATAGAGATGGTACCAATTAAATCAGAATTCTGAGACCCAACAGATGAATGGATTTGAGAATTATCTGTAAATGTGCCAAGTGAATTATTAGAAGCCATTTATATATTTTTGTTTGTTCGCTCAAGTCAGTGTCTCTCTGTGAAACTCAAAGAGACTTTAAACTTGGCAATCCTCATATTTCACCATCCCAAATGCTGGGTTCACAGGCCTTTGCCTCCGTGCTGGGCCATATATTATATCTGAATGCTTGGCTCTGGTTGATCTCACAGTACTAAAACCACCAAATACAGGAATCAAGTGACTAATTAATCAAAAATTTTTTATTATTTGTTTATTTACCTATTTATTTATTTGAGACTCGGTTTCCCTATATAGCCCTGGCTGTCCTGGCACTCACTCTATAGACCAGACTGACCTTGAAGTCTGAGATCTGCCTGCCTCTGTCTCCCGAGTGCTGGGATTAAAGGTATGTGTAACCACTGCCCAGCTCCAATTGTATTTTATTTTTCACTGTATGTGCATGTGTGTGGTTGTATATATATATATATATATATATATATATATATATATATATATATGAGTGTATGTATGTGTGAGTGCAGTTGCCTTCAGAGCCCAGAAGAAGGTGCTAGACTCCCTGGAGCTGACGTTGTGAGCAATGCAACTTGGGTGCTAGGAACAGAATTCAGGTGCTCTGAAAAGGCAGTCTGAGCTCTTGGCTAACCACTGAACCATCTCTACGGCTCTGATTAAATTAACATTTATAGATGCAATTATTCGATTGGTTCAGGTCACAATTGCAGGTGATTTATCTATTGCACATTATTTTATATTAGTCTTCCTAGAAATTCTCTATTCATTGATTGAACTATTAGTGAATGAATACCTTTCATCTCACTTAGATGAGCTAAGTGCATTTAATTGGAAAACACTGAAACATTTACCTATCTCTGCCTCCTTATGTATGTTTCTGTCGACAGAGTTCCCTTATAAGACCACTCATGGTTGCATACACACATGTAAACAGTTCTGTTAAGGTCTGGGACACACTGAGCACTCAGACACCAGTCTCAGATGTGATGAAAATTTATTGAGTGCTTGATTCAGATTGATAGATCAGGACCACCAAAAAAAAAAAAAAAAAAAAAAAGGCTGGAACTCGAGAGCCTAATTGTGGTGTCAGTCTGTTCTCAGGGCAGGCTTTTTATAGGAAAAACCAGGTTCAAGAGCTTAAAAGGCAGGGAGGGATCTCTACAGCATTCTTGGCTAACTAGACAAAATAGTATCATCTAACCGTTAATCTGATTGGTCCTAGGTGAAGTAAGAGAGTGATAGACAGAAGGTGAACAGGGGAATTCCAGAACGCTGAGGTAACACAGCAGAAGTAACACAATCATAACTTCATGGCCTATTAATAAAACTCTTTACTGTCAGTTCAAGTGATAACTCTTAAAAGGGGATGAATTTAATTTCACCTTATTAGCAACATGGAGTCTAAATAAGAAATGGCCAAAGTGTATCAGACCGTACACTCTTCCGAGGCTGAGGCAGGAGGAATTCCAAGTTTGAGACCTCGACTCAGCTAATCAAAGAGAAAAAGATTCTTGAGATCACTCTTGCCTTTTCACTGTTGTTTAAATATCTTGGGTCTGTGAGGCCGCTCAGTGGGCAAAGGTACTCGCTGCCAGGCCTGACGACCTGAGATAGAGTCCTGGGATCTACATGGTGGAAGGAGCGAACAGAGAAGTTATCCACCGATGGCCACACAAATAATAATTGTTAACAATGCTTCCCCCCTTGATTAATACCAAGGGACAGACTCTAAAATAATAGAGCATTACCATTCATGCCACACTTCCATTTGCTTGCCATCCTTCTCACTGTGACATCCTTTAAATGTGTCGGCATCCAAAATGGCCTTCCTCCTTCTTATGCTATATTAAGGGAATTTTTCTCAAGTTGGTTCTGGTCTATTCCTTTTTTTTTTTTCGGAGCTGGGGACCGAACCCAGGGCCTTGTGCTCGCTAGGCAAGCGCTCTACTGCTGAGCTAAATCCCCAACCCACCGGTTCTGGTCTATTCTCATTCATTTCTTTCTTTCCAATTTTTAAAAAAGAATTATTTATATGAATACACTGTCACTGTCTTCAGACATCAGAGGCATCAGATCCCAGTACAGATGGTTGTGAGCCACCATGTGGTTGCTGGGAATTGAACTCAGGACCTCTGGAAGAGCGGTAAGTGCTCTTAACCACTGAGCCCTCTCTCCAGCCCTACATTCTTCTTAAAAATTTTTATTTACTTTTATTTTAGCGCATTTGTGTTTTGTCAGGTCCCTTGGAAGTGGAGTTACCATGGGTATGAGCCACCATGTGGTTGCTGGGATTAAACCCAAGTCCTCTGGAAGAGCAGCCAGTGCTCTTAACTGCTGAGCCATCTCTCCAGCCCCCTTTACTTGCATTTTTAGGGGACATAGTAATTTCATTGTTTTAGCCACCCTATTTAAAAAAGTATTTATTTCTTATGTATACATCATACAGCTTTCTACCTGCATGTATGCCTGCAGGCCAGAAGAGGGCACTACATTTGATTATAGATGGCACCGTGTGGTTGCTCGGAATTGAACTCGGGACCTCTGGAAGAGCAGACAGGGCTCTTAACCTCTGAGCCACGTCTCCAGCATTAGCCACTCTTTCTAAGTAGGTTATTTAGCTTTTGTTGTTGTTGTTGTTGTGACAAAATATCTGATATAAATTTAAAGAATGAAAGGTTAATTCTGGCTCAGGTTTCACGGACTTCGATCCACCATTGGCTGACTGTGTTGGGCCACAGTAAAGCTGGATGTTAGCACAGGAGATTACGGTAGAGTAAGGATGCTTGCCCAATGGTGACCAGGACACAGAGGACTAGGAAGAGGCCAGCTTATCTTTCCAGGACATACCTTCAGTGACCTACTTCTGCCTTTTGGCTTTCCACCACCTCCCAATAACATGATCAGATTACAAACCCACAAAGGGATTATACTATTGATTAGGCCAGAGGCCCATTAACTGATAACCAAACCTTTAATGTACTGTTTGGGGTGCACTTAATGGCTGAGCTGTAACACTAGGTGAAAGAACCCCAGTTCTTCTTCTCCAGTATTCTTTACTCTATGTCTTTTTTTAAAATATTTATTTATTATATTTATATGAGTACACTGTCGCTATCTTCAGCCGCACCAGAAGAGGACATCAGACCTCATTAGAGATGGTTGTAAACCACCATGTGGTTGCTGGGATTTGAACTCAGGACCTCTGGAAGAACAGTCGGTGCTCTTAACCACTGAGCCATCTCTCCAGCCCTTTTCTTTATGTCTTAATGATCTTAGACACACCCCCTGCAAGCCTAGCTGCTTCTTGAAATGCAACATCCTTGAAATTCCACTTGTTCTTTACAGGCTGACATGGCTTGACTTCCTCTGTCTATAGTCTCATCATTTTCTCATCCACTCACTCCCAAAGTCTTCAGAATAAGTACACTATATTCTTTTCCCCTCCCTCCCTCCCTCCCTCCCTCCCTCCCTCCCTCCCTCCCTCCCTCCCTCCCTCCCTCCTTCCCTCCCTCCCTCTCTCTCATTTTTTCTCTCTTATACATGCTGTAAACCTTCAGTCTTCTTATTATAATAAAGAAAACAAACCCAAATGTTGAGGTTATTCACCTCCTCCTCCTCCTCCTCCTCCTCCTCCTCCTCCTCCTCCTCCTCCTCGCCAAGCCTCACGCTAGGTCTACAGATTGTGAAGCCACTTCCTTGTTTTGGTTTCTTCTCTGTGCTCCTGCTTCTATCACACAAGTGGGCCCTGATCGACACTGAAATGCCTTTTCCGCTTGTTTTTCTACCAGGTACAACTCTAAGTTCTTTTCTGTTCAAAGCAAAGACTCAAACTTCTAAACTACTGACCACTCTCTGCAGAATGAAACCCAGATTCTTTGACTCATAATTTGAGGCCCTCGGCAATCTGGCCCACATCTAACCTTGCTTATCTCCTGTTTCCTACCACTGAGCCCTGATCTCTCGGTCAGGGGGTTTTGCTTAATCAGCAGTTAAAACAATGCTTTAATTCTCAGGAAAAGGGCTGAGGGGCTTTGAATGTGATGTCACGCATATTCTCAGACCCTGGGGAGGTTTAGGAGGCAATGAACTTCCTGGAGGAAGTATGTCCTGCCGGACAGACTTTGCTCACTGTGTTTCATCACAGCAATAAAAAAAGGAACTAAGACGGGGCCACTTCCATGTATATCCCAGCCCGGGGATGATTGAACTCACAGCTCTCTCACATATTTTTAACTCTGTGTGTCACTTACAGCACTTCATATTAATACTTGCCAGCCATCTTACAATACACGTGCTTTAGTAAATCTCTAATTTATTCTGTGTGTATCTGGTATATGAGTGTGTGTGTGTGTGTATACATGTGTGTGCAGGTTCACACGTGTCTTAGTTAGGGTTTTACTGCTGTGAACAGACACCATGACCAAGGGAAGTCTTATGAAGGACAACATTTAATTGGGGCTGGTTTACAGGTTCAGAGGTTCAGTCCATTATCATCAAGGTGGGAACATGGCAGCATCCAGGCAGGCGTGGTGCGGGAGGAGCTGAGGGTTCTACATCTTCCTCTGAAGGTTGCTAGCAGAATGCTGGCTTTCAAGCAGTTAGGACAAAGGTCTTAAAGTCCATACCCACAGTGACACACCTACTTCAACAAGGCCACACCTACTCCAACAGGGCCACACCTTCTAATAGTGCCACTCCCTGGGCCGAGCATCTACAAACCATCACAACCTGCTTGTAGGTATGTGTGAAGACAAGACATTGGCGTTAAACATCAAGTGTCTTCGATTACTCCCTACTTTACTTTGTGTGTTTGTTTGGCTTTTCAAGACACAGTTTTTCTATGTGGCCCTGGCTGTCCTAGAGCTCGCTCTGTAGACCAGGCTGGCCTCAAACTCAGAGATCTGCTTGCCTCAGCCTCCCGTTTTCTGGGATTAAAGACACATGACACCACTGTCCAGTTTACTTTTTGAGAGGGGCTCTTTCGCTCAACCTGGAGCTCACTGATTGGCTAGACTGGCTGGCCCCTGAGCCACTGAGCCTCTCCTATCTCTACCACCCAGTGGTAGGCTCATAGGCGTACATTCCTTTTGCATTTGCGGTTGGTCTAACCATGGGCTTTCATGCTTTCTGGGCAAATGCTATAGACTGAGCTATCCATCCAGCCTGTAAATTGCTATTATAATTTTATTTGCTAAGAAGTTATTTTTTATTTTTTAATTAATAAAAATGAAAATTAATAAAAATATTGTATTAGTTTTCATTATGTTTGTGTGCATAATTTTTGTACATGAGTGCAGAAGCCATTAGAGGCATTGGCTTGCCCTGGAGCTGGAACTACAAGTGGTTATGAGCCTCCTGACGTGGGTGCAGGGACAAAAACTCAGCTCCTCCATGGAGCAGTGTGGGCTCTTAGCCATGAGCCATTTCTCCAGCCCAATCTCCTGATACTAAGAACACATATAGAGTTCTCTATTAATATATTTAGTAGCTGGATTGTAACTCAGTGGTTATATGTGCAAAGCTTGGATTCAATACACAAGACCAATTTAGAAAAAGGAAAAAAATACATATATGAGTGTTTTGAGGTAATGAGCGATATATTAAACTAAAATTCAGACATAAGTTCTGTGAAAATATGACTTGGGGTGCTTACAACTTGTGGAAATTTCAAGTTTCATAGACAGCTTTTAAAACAATATTTTTTTGTTTTCATTTTACACGAGTGGCTTTCCTGATTGCATGTATGTGCACCATGTGCATGCCCGCTAAAAGCAGTGTCGGGTTCCTTAGAACTGACGATAGTGAGCCATCGCACAAGTGCTGTGCATTGAACCTGGGTCCTCTAGAAGAACAGCTAATTCTCCTAACAAGTGTTGGAAGATGGCACTTCGGAGCCCAGAGAGAGAGAGAGGTCTCAGGCGGGGACCAGGTCGTCACCATCGGGACATCAATGAAGGAGGTCGTCTCAGGTGAGATGAAGAAGGTAGGTAATGGGCAGCATGGCTGGGAAGTAGGCCAGGCCAGCAGGGCTGGGCTAGGATGGCTCAGATCTGTCCTGCTATAGTTCCTGAAGCTTTTAGTAAATATAAAAGTCTCCATGTTGTTATTTTGAGCAAAGGAGGGCATAGAAAAGCCCCTACTTTGCCAAGTATGCCGTCTCTCCAGCTCCTTATAAATGACTTTTAAGTTCTTATTTGTTGATTTAAGTTTGCTTTCCAACCAATCTTCTCTCTCTCCCTCTCTCTCTCTCTCTCTCTCTCTCTCTCTCTCTCTCTCTCTCTCTCTCTCTGTGTGTGTGTGTGTGTGTGTGTGTGTGTGTGTCTGTCTCTCTGCTGTCTCTCTGTGTGTATGTATGTATGTATGCATGTATGTATGTATGTATGTATGTATGTATGTGAGGTTGAACATGGGTTTGTCATGAGATGCCTTTATCAGCTAAGCCATGTCACTGGCTCACGATGTGTATTTTATGGACAGATGGACAGGGCAGTAAGGATGATGTTATCTAACACATATGAATTCAATGTTTAACTGCTTTTTTTTCCTCTTCGAAGAAAACTGGTAGATCAAAGTCTGAAAATAAAATACATTAAACCTCAGAATATTCTTAGCTGATTTATTTTGACAAGTGTTTAAATTATTTAGCCATCCTAAATTTATTTGCAGTTAATTATTTATAATAACACACAGGAGTGCATTAGTAAATGCCTTGAAGAGTGTTTGGTAAAGGTGGGCTCTAATAATCCTGTGGCCCTGCCATTTAATTTTTGCTGACAAGTGGGCTGAGCTGCTTGAGGATAATTGTAAGGACGTTAAAGGATCAATCGTACGGGATTGATACAGGCTGACACTGCATTTGCCTTTCGAATTCTTTGTTTTGCTACTACGGTTTCCCAATACTTCTCAAAACTGCCAGTCGTTCAATAAGTTCCAGTTTGTAACTTAAAATATCATCCTTCTGTGCACTTAGGGCCGTGCGTGCCCCAGCCTTTCGAGCGCTTGCCTCCTAATAGCAGCACTTTGGAATGATGCTCTGTCACATCCCAAAACTCCAGACATTTTTTCCTTTTACTTGTGCCTGGAAAATCTTCAAACCACTTACGTGTTTGTACAGTGATGTAATAACATCCAGTGAGGATTTCAAATATGCACCAACCCTGGGCGACTGAGACCGGCTGGCTTCCCCACGAATGTTGCCCTTTGCTTTCCCCTCTTTGACGTTTTTCAGTAGAAGCCATTGAGTGTATTCCTCTTCTCTGAGGAAGAGTTTAGTAAGGAAAGTTACATTAAGGCCTTCCCAGAATCTGTTGGCCTCAAGAAGAAAACTAAAAATACATTCATTATCTCTGAGGGTGGACAACATCCAGCAGGAATGGCCACTCTGAGATGATGCATTGCTAATAAACACTGGGACCAATTCTGAGGCTGGTTAAAAAAAAAGAAACTAAAAACAAAAAACTAAAGAACCCCAGAAAGTTAAATCTTTAACACAGGAGGCTGAGGCAAGAGGACTTATGTGACCTGGAGGGCAGCCTAAGCCTTAGAGTGAAGCTTTGTCTCAATAAACAAATAAAACTCCCACAAAAGAAAGTGAGGGAGCCATTGTGTATTGTGGCTATAAAGATCCCCAGGAGCTGGAGAGATGGCTTATTGGTTAAAAGCACTGGCTTGCTTACAGAAGGCCAGGGTTCAATTCCCAGCACTTACCTGGCAGCTGAACTCCAGCTCCAGGGGATTTGACTCTCTCACACAGACATACACACAGGCAAAACACCAATGCACATAAAGTAAGAGTAGGTAAATCATGTTTAAAAAATGACCCCAGTATCGAGAAAATCGGTTCTACTGCAGTGGGGCCCCTGTGTTTCAGTTATACCAGCATCCAGCTTAGTACTCGCTTTCTCTCCCATGTTCCCCCAGCAATCATTCCTTCCTCCCATGGTCAGAGAGCTCAATGTTAGATCCCCACACCTTTTTGTATGATTCCCACTTTTTCCTCCTCCACTTCCTCCTCTTCCTCTATGGACATTTTAGAAAACATTTTCAAAAGTAAGATGGTTCGCATATGGAGCAAAAGCTCTAAAATCAAGATGAGGATGCTGCAAGGCATTAGCTTTCACGTCTCTTCAGAGTTAAATTTTACATACTACACTTTCACTTTCCTTCTTATTTGACTTTTAGAAGTGGACATAGCGTGAGGCAAGTGGACAGGACACGAGTCGTTTCCAGTACCCCCAGAAATCTCTTTCATGCCTTCCTGAGTTTATAACATCATCATTTCCCAGGTCTGCTACAGCAGTGTTTCATGAAGTAAGCGATGTACAATGACAGAACCTTGTTCATTTGTTTGTTTAGTGGATCTGGAGGCTCATGTTTAAAACCACTGGAGGGACATTTCTCTTGTCCTTTCTCCCAGATACTGTGCTTGCACATGCTCACACACGTTCATGCGTGCACACATGTTTGCCCACTTTCTTGGAGGATGTACAGAGAAGCCGCAGCCCAGAGGAAGCCCATGCTAGAGTAAAGGAATTCAGATCCCTCTCCCTCTGCCTTCTGACCATAGATGAATTGTGCCAGCCTCCCCATTCCTGCTGCCACACCTTCCTCACCACGGCAGAATGCTCCCTCCAACAGTCTGCTGTTTTGTTTGTTTGTTTTTCAAGACAGGGTCTCTCTGCCTTGGTAGCTCTGTCAGTTCTGTCAGGCAGCTCTAGCTGTCCTGGAACTCACTCTAGATCAGGCTGGCCTCAAACTCACCGACATCCTCCTGCCTCTGCCTCCTGAGTGCCAGGCTCAAAGTTCTGCATTTTAAGTCTCATTGCTGAACTTCCTTCCCTCATAATCATTATAAACCAGCTCTGCTGTTTACCTCAGTCCCAACTCCAAGGCTGTCCCCGTGGAATGCCCTCTTCTCATGGTGCTCTTGGGGGTAGGGGGGAGATGATGGCAGCATTTTCTGTTGCCCCGGTGATTGCCAGATTTTTGGCTTTGTTGGCATTATGTTCACACTGGGGATAAAGAATGGGACAGACAGACAGACAGACAAAATGAGAGAATTCAGAATATTGTCGTACAAGAAATAGTTGTCTCTGTTGTCTGTCTGTCTTTGCACTGAGTGAACTGGGAGTTTTCAAATGATAGGAAGTTTTGCAAACTCTGTAAAGTCATCTGAAGCAGGGATGCTGACAGCGCTTGTGAAACCTACATCCAGCCAGTAGACACCCAGAGCCATACTGTGAGTCAGCAATGGGCCATAGGTTGCAGAGCGCTTATGGCCTCTCTAGGAGCCCAAAGTCTGAGCACACTTCTAAACTATCAGGATGGTTTTGTCTTTGGAGCCTTTGCAGTCACTCAAAAGCCATCAGACATGATGAGAAGGCAACTGTCTCATCCATGACCAACCTTCCCCTTCCTTCTTCCTTTTCCTCTTCTTCCTCTTCCTCCTCCTTTTTCTACTTCTTCTTTTCCAATATAATATATTGATTCTTTAGGGATTTCACATCATACACCATTATCACATCTACTTCCCGGTCTTTCCCTATTCAGGTCCCCCCATACCCTTGTGACCTCCTCTCCGGCAGAAAAAAGTTCAATTTGTGTTATCTGTATACTCAGTGGAGTGTGTTCAAACTCTTTGTGGCCTGCCCCTTAAATAGAGCTGAGTCCTTTCCCCGAGGCAGCTCGGCTGGAAGCTGTCTCTTGTGTAGATGACACTTTCGCCTCCTATCACAGATTTTAAGAATTCTCTTAAATGACTTCCTATTTTGGGGAGATGGAGTGGGGTGGAGGTAGGGGTGGTTTCAGAAGTCTTCCGTGTCCATCTTTTTCAGCCACAGTTATTGACATCACTGTCAATGTAGCTTATTTTGCTCTTTGCCTTCTAAGAGAACATGGGGTCATGGGCTTCCACATGGGTCCTGGTGTCAGTGTAGACCACAAACAGGGCTCCCAGTTACAGTAGGGACACAAGCCCAGATAAGGACCTCTGATACAGAGAGACCGTGGACATCTGCCCAGCCTTCAGTGGCCACACAGGCTGTCGACATGAACACAAACCTGGCCTCATTAAGACCATGGACCTTATGGTGGTTTGAATAGGAATGGCCTCCCATAGATAGACTCATGTGTTTGAGTGCTTGGCTTATATGGAGAGGCGCTATTAGGAGGTGTGGCCTTGTTGGAGTGGGTGTGGCCTAGTTAGAGAAAGTGTGCCACTGTGGAAGTGGGCCTTGGAGGTCAGATATGCTCAAGCTATGCCCAGTGTAGAACACAGTCTCCTTTTTCTGCCTGCAGATCAAGAGGTGCTCCTCCAGCACCATGTCTGCCTGCACAGTGCCATGCTTCCCACCAAGATGATAATGGACTAAATCTCTAAATGTATAGGCCAGCCCCAATTAAAAGTTTTCCTTTATAAGAGTTGCCATGGTCATGGTGTCTTTTCACAGCAATAAAACCCAAACTAAGACAGACCCAGACATGGCACTCGGCAGCAGCCTGCACCGTACATCACTACAGTCTCAGATAGTAGCGCAGGCCACTCACACCAGTATGGTCTCCGGGGGTGGGGGATCATGGCCCACAACATCAACACAGATTCAAACCATGGCCCAGGCCATGAACATGTGCATGTCATCAGGTCAGGTGGCAACATGGACATCGGACAGCAAGCCGGATCTTGGCTGCATCTGAGCCATTGAACCACATGTAGTCCTCAGTGGCATCGCGGGATACATTGGTCCTTCAAGGAGGTCCAATCTAGAAAATGGGCCGTTTCTCATCTCAAACCTCTGCCATTACCCAGAACTAAGGAAATCCCACAGCCAGGAAACTTGTTTGGGGGCTGAGACTGCATCTGCTTAAGCCCTGGGCTGCTGCACACCATCCTGTCAAAAACAAAACAAAACAAAACAAAACAAAACAGGGCTGGAGAGATGGCTCAGCGGTTAAGAGCACTGACTGCTCTTCCAGAGGTCCTGAGTTCAATTCCCAGCAACCACATGGTGGCTCACAACCATCTGTAATGGGATCTGATGCCCTCTTCTGGTGTGTCTGAAGACAGATACAGTGTACTTACATATAATAAATAAATAAATCTTAAAAACAAAACAAAACAAAAAAACAAAACAAAACAAAACAAAACTGGGCAACGACGTGATCCAGGGTGGACCTCAGCCCTCTCTCCGGCGGATCACTGCGATCAGGATCACAGCACTAGTCCCATCTTTCTCCACAGCGCACGCGCAGCTCCAACTCCTTCATGACTTCGGTCTCTAAAGAGGCAAGGTGAGTTGGGAGTCGTTTCTGGCCTGCTCAGCTGGCTTCTACCCAACCTGCCCTTTCTAACATGTCTCCTCAGAATTCCTCTTCACATACAACTGCCAAAGTTTCAGGCCCTTCCAATCCTGTATCTGCTGTGACACAATCTAGAATCACCCGAGAAGAGACTATCAACGAGGGATGGGCTGACTTTCAACAGGGACCATCTGTAGGAATTGTCTTGATTGCATTGACGTGGGAAGGCCCCGCCTAAAAGTGGGCAGCACCAGTCTCTGGTTTCTTGGGTTCCGGACCTGAATTCACTGAATTCTACCACAGCAACTGAATGAAACAAAGACAAGAACCTTTTCAGTCTTGCTACAGAAGTCTCCCCCGATTTCAGCAGCGCCGAGCAATTTATAATTCATTCAGTCTTCCAGGGCAAGCAGCCGGCTGGCCTCGGGTGACTTTTCTGTGCAATAACATCATGCCTTAGAAACCACACAGCAGATGCTACCTCCAATAGTAGTTTATTGAACCTGAATCTCCTGATATGGCAAAACACATGTTTAGAAGCTCCCTTTGGCAGGGGAAGAGGAGGTGAAGGTTGGGTCATGTCTCTGCCAGCTTCTTTCTATTCATTACAAGAGTGGCAACCTATAAGGCCCCACGCTACTGTGGCTGATAACACAACCTAGAGGAAAGACTACACCATGGAGTCCTTGCATGGGCAACTATGCTTTCATGTGCTACCTTTTGGCTAGTCGACAGCCAGAAAATCCCAGCAATCCTCCCGTCACTGCCCTACTTGCTTGGGGTATGCTCTGGTCTGGGCTCATACACAGCTTTCTTTCAGGGTGCTAGGATCTGAACACTGGTCTTTGTGTCTGTCTAGTAAGCACTCTCGCCCACTAAGTCATCCTTTTAGCCCAGAACTGGTTCTTAACTCGTCTCTATTACCGGAATATAAACAGATAATGATAACTCTTTGTTCTTTGAATTTGTGACAAAGAGTAGTAACCTAGTCTATTTCTGTAATCTTTGAAAAGTTAAGATAATGTCTGTTGCATTTCCTGAATACGTGGGAAGAAAGAATACATCTAAAAATATAGTGGTGTCATTGAAAGCCTGGGGGTTGCGGTCAATGGTTGTTCTTAGCACTCTAGATTTACACTGAGCATGATGCACTACACGTAACTGATGTTAAAAGGGAATGGTCTTGGTCTAAATGCAGTGTAATCCACCTTTTGGAGTCCTTCAGGTATACTTTTTACTTTTCCAATGCTGTGATCATGCCATGACCAAGGCGACCTAGAAAAGAAAGAGTTTAGGCCTTATGGACTTAGGGTTTCTGAGGGCTAACGTCCCTAATGGCGGAATGAAGGTCTGGTGTACAGAACAGCTAAGGGCACACATCTTGATCTGCAAGCAGAAGGCAGAGAGGAACACTGGGAATGGTATGGGTCTTCTGAAGTCTCAAAGCCCACCCTCCAGTGACATGCCTTCTCCAACAAGGCCACACTCGCCAATCCTTCACAGACATTTCCACCAACAGGAGACCACGTATTCAAACCTCTCTGGGAGCCAGTCTCATTTACACACCAGGGAATGCCCCAGAGACAGAACTGCAGTTTGTGTTCATCAGAAATGAAAAAGGGGTAAACCCTGTATATAAGTACTTAGGAAGTAGCCACAGTAAATTTTTTAATTAAAATTTTATGTGTATGAGCACTTCTCCTGCATGTATGTATATGCACTACATGTATTTCTGGTGCCCTTGGAGGCCAGAAGTGTTGCAGTAGTCCATTAATGCTCAAATCACCCCGACAGTGGCAGCACAAGCTCCTTGCTACCCGCCTCAATACTCTGGATTCCCGAATGAAACACACACGCACACACGCACGCACGCACGCACGCACGCACGCACGCACACGCATGTACACACACGTACGTGCACACGCGTGCGCGCGCACGCAAGCACACACGCACGCGCGCGCGCGCGCGCGCACACACACACACACACACACACACACACACACACACACATACACACACACCCTTATATTTAATATGCCTTAATCAGTTCAATGGCTGGGCCACTCCCAAACTTCCACGTTGCTAACGCCTCCCCTCAGATACTCCTGAGATATTACTTACTAAAAATCTATATTCCATCATTGCTACCCAGTGGGGGGCACCCCCTGCAGTCCCCTCTTCACTGACTCTTACAGGATTGGTGCTCTCTCTTTTGCAGATCTCAAGCCTGATCTTATCCTTTCCCAGCATGGCGATTCTCCTTTCTTCTTGCCTGTGAGTCCTAAAGTCCCGCCTCTGTCTCCCTGCCCAGCCATTGGCCACCGCCAACATTATTTACCAACCAGAACCAACTGGAGGCAGGGACCCTCAGTGTCTTATGTATGGATTCTCCTGCAATTTTGGGAACCCAGTTGGCATAATACAAGCGTTAAAGCAAACCCACAACGCGAAGAGTGTGTAGGATCTCCAGATGCTGGGGTTGCGGATGGTTTTAAGATGCCATGGGAGTGCTGGGAACCAAACTCTGCTCTTAACCACTGAGACATCTCTCTAACTCCTAAGAAGACATTTTAAATGGTAAACAGTTCAGTAGGATATCTGCTTGGACACTGCATTATTTAATGATTGAAGTGTGATTTAAAAAACCTGTAAGTATCTGGTGAAATAAATTTCCTTTTTTATTATATTTCTAATTATGTATATGTGTTTACCAGTAAAGGCCAGAAGAGGGCATCCGATCCCATGAAATTTGAGTTGTAGGCCTTTATGAGCCCATTTGACTGGGTGCTGGGCCCCAAACTTAAATCCTCTGCAAAAACACTAGAGCTGTTTCCAGCTCCTAAGTATCTGCCCGGAATAAAGCATACAGCAGAAGAGAGAGGTTAGGCATCTTGTAAAATTATCCATGTGGGGCTGAAGAGATGTCTCTGTGATTAAGGGCACTTCCAGAAGACCTAGGGTTCAATTCCCAGCAGCCACATGGTGGTTAACGCCAGTTCTAGAGTATTTGATGCCCTCTCCTGGACTCTGCAAGGCATTCATTGCATGTATATGGGACATAAGACTTACATGCAGGTAAAACACCTGTACACATTATATAAAAATAAATTGTTGCAAGGTAAATTCTTCAGAGGACACATGGACTCTTTTTAAATTAAATTAAATTAAATTTGTTTTACTTATTTGCATCCCACTCACTGCCCCCTCCCAGTCTCCCCCTTCCATAATCCTTCTGCCCTCCCCTTCTCCTCTGAGCAGATAGTGCTCCCCCCCACCCCCGCTTCCCGTCTCTTTACCCTAGCACGTCAAGTCTCTGTGAGACTAGGTGCTTCCTCTCCCATTGAGATCAAGGCAGCCCAGCTAGAAGAACCTATCCCACAGACAGGCAACAGCTTTTGGGATAGCCCCCACCTCAGTTGTTCTAGACCCACATGAAGACCAAGACGCACATCTGCTACGTTTGTGTGGGGAGGCCTAGGTCCAGCTCTTTGTGTAGTTTAGTTTCTGAGAGCCCCAAAAATCCAGGCTAGTTGACCCTGTTGGTACATGAACTTTCAAAACCAATAGAAAATCAGTCTTTTTTTCACCAGCTGCAGGGCTACACAGGAAACATAGCTAAACCTTGTAGTCACAATCTTTACTATTTCTGGTTTTTTTTTTATGAACGAAAGCCACGTTTGATTGACAGTTAGCAATTAGCAATAAGCAGAGCTACAGAAGCCAAAGAGCAAGGTTAGTGCGCTGTGGACTTTCCCAGAGCTGTGGACTGTGACGGTCTCTGTCGTTGCTTTGTCGGTGTTGGGGTCTGCATGCTGGGCTCTTAGGTCAGAGTGGCGCCTTGGCGTCAGTTGGCGTCAGTTGTGCTACAGTCTGGGACCTGTTACAGAATATTTTAAAAACTGCCTAAGTTGTCATGGATAACAAGTTAATCAAAGAACAATGAAATACTTTATAAGAACAAAACGTAAAGCGGTGTTTTTAATATAGCAATATTTCTTGATATTGTTTTAAAACTGATAATAGAATTAGCTGGGAAAAAAAAGTTGGGATAGCCACGGTTGTAAGGCCAGACAGATCTATTGTTAGATCAGACAATAAAGAAAAACAATGGCTAAACTTAAAATCAAAAGCCTCTTCAGGGATTGGGGATTTGGCTCAGTGGTAGAGCGCTTGCCTAGCAAGCGCAAGGCCCTGGGCTCGGTCCCCAGCTCCGGGGGCGGGGGGATGGCAAAAGCCTCTTCAGATGATTTTCTGTCCCATTAAAAACTGTTTATTACCTTTTTAGGTTAGCATGTAAAGTAGTAAGCTTCGTCATGGCCTCTTGCACGTGCATCCCTAAACTCTTATTTACTGATTACTATTTTGTCCACGTCGGTTTTCTTTTTCTTTTTCGTTTCACTGTTTATCTCGGAAGTTGTGTGCCCTTAGGAAGAGGTGTTCAGACCACATCTGGGAAAGAAGAGAAGTCTTTTAGGGCAGTGGGTGGGCAAGAAGGGGCGATAGATGGAGTGGGGCTAGGCAAAAGGCATGAACAGTGTGCAGGAAACTCTAGTGTCTTCTCTTTAGATAGTAAGGCGGTCTGGACTTTTGTTTGCTTGTTTATTTGATTTGTTTGTTTTCGAGACAGGATCTTTCTGTGTGGTCCTGCTTGTCCTGGAGCTCACTCTATAGACCAGGCTGGCCTCGAACTCAGAGATCTGTCTGCCACTGGGATCAACGGCATGCACCACTGCCATCAGGTGCTCATTTGGTCTTATGTACAACCCCTTTTCTTTTTCTGAGCTAAGCTGTAAGTACTTCAAGGATGAAATCAAAATGCTTTAGTTTTCTGTCCCCTTTGCCACATGGCCTGGGATCCTTAGCATAGTAGGTATTCTAAAAATGTCTACAGAGGGAGGAATTACTAGGTGAAGGTGCCTTGAATCCATAGCTTGAACACTAGAGATCAGCACATCTGGAATTGTAGAATGCACGACATTTGCACTCAACCAATGCCTGGCTGGTTGACTTTGGATCATTCTACCCTAAGCCGAGTGTGTCGATGTAAGCTCTCTACAGAGTTGCCATCTAAGCACAGAGAGCTATTGATTCCCTGCTAATGACAAATAATTCTGACATTTCCAGTTGTTTGGTACGTTGTGTATTTTGGGCATTCAAATCAAAGCCAGGTTGGCACTGACAAGGATACTTAGAACCCTAAAGGTGAAGATGAGGAAACTTAGCTGGAGTAAAAGAGCCGTTAGTCTCTGAGGGCTTCAGTGGTACCTGCAATAAATGGATTTTATAGGATGTTACAAATCAGACTCTTCGCAACAAGGCAATGAAAGGGAGGACTTCTTTACAGATTATATTTAGAAAGTTCTCCTTAAATTTATGAAAAATATCTTTTTATAATACCTTGGTCCTAGAATAAAAGTCTTTTTTTTACTTTTGCTATTTATTTATGTA
The DNA here is from genome assembly GCF_021556685.1 of Rattus norvegicus. Classification (NCBI taxonomy): domain Eukaryota; kingdom Metazoa; phylum Chordata; class Mammalia; order Rodentia; family Muridae; genus Rattus; species Rattus norvegicus. The sequence goes on from NC_141541.1 coordinate 61,872,844, forward strand.
TGTATTTATTTATTTATTTATTAACTGTTACAAAAGGTAAAGCTGAATATTGTGGTGTTTTGATAAAGATGATGAGGGTTCATCTTCACTGCCAACTTGATTGGATTTGGAATCACCCAGGAGACACACTTATGGGTGTGTGGTGGGTGTGTCCCAGAGAGGTGGAACTGAGGGGAGACCCACCTTGGCTGGGGTCTTGGACTTAATCAAAGTGGAGAAAAGAGGGAATAAGCTGAACCCCAGCACTTACCTTTCTCGGCTTCCTGACAGTGGACACCATGTGACCAGTCAGCTCATGGTCCCACAGCCATCCCTCTTACCATGATAGACTACATCTCATCTTAAACCAGCCGAGAGACTTCCTCCCTGTAGATTGCTGTAGAGAAATGACAGATGGCTGATACATGTCCTCTGCTCAAAGCAGGTGAGACATTTATTTCCTCAACAATTATCATTTCTTTATGGTGAAACTGTTGCAACACGTTCATCCAACTTTCATCTACCCACAGACTTATCATTATTGTTGGTGTAACGGAGGTTAGACATGGCAGCTCATGCCTGCTGGGCAAGCACTCCTCCATTGTGCTAGCACTCTTCTAGCTTTCAGACTAGTTGCTCTTATCTGTAGTCAGTATCCGTGGTAAAAAACACATTAGAATTTCTTGGTCCCACCAGACCATACTTTATACATCCAAGAAATATGTATTATATTTTAAATATTTAAATATTATGTGTTATACTTCATACATATTTAGAACCTTCCCCCATTTCTTTCTCATAACTACTTTACCTCATCTTTGGAAACCTATACCATTCTCAACTTGTAGGGATCAACTCTTGACTTCAGAGGTGAGTGGGGATTACGTGGAACCTGTCATTCTGTGTTGGGCTTACTTCATATAATATAATCACCTCCAGATCTATGCATGTTGGTGCAAATAACAGGACTTTTTCTAGGGCTAGAGTAGAATTTGACTGTGTATGTGCACCCATTTCCTCCACCCATCATCCATCCATCCATCCATCCATCCATCCATCCATCCATCCATCCATCCATCCACAACACGTGGCTTGTCTCCATTTTCTGGCTGTTATGAATTGTGCTGTCTCAACACAGAAGTATGAATTTCTCTTTGACATAATGATTGTATTTCTTCTAAATATTTCCTGTAATAGGGTCACTGGGTCATTTAGAAGTCCTCTCTAATTTTGGAGGAAATTCTCTGGTAATTTGCGGTAAAACCTGTGCTTTTTTACAGTCTGATCCAGAGTGTGTCAATAGCTGCTCTTCTTCCAGGGCTAGGGGGTATCTCACTGTGGCTTCCACTCGCATTTCCCTAATGACTAGCAATGCTGCTCCTTCTCCTACACTTGTTCCAGTCTGAGTGCACCCTCTTGGAAAATGCCTAATTAAATCCACTGCCAACCTTCAAGTGGAATTACTTAGTTTCTTGGCTCCCGAGCTTTCAAAATGCATTCTGTGCCCCAGGAGTCAGGTGTATACTTTACAGCTGTTCTTTTGTCTTGTGGGTCGTCTCTGCATCCTGTTGATTTTCTTTATGTTTTTGGCAGGAACTTTTAGTTTACTGCAATTCCATTTGTCTATTTTTAGTATCTTCTGCTTTTGGGGTCTCGTAAAAATTTTTTTTCCATCCTATTTCATTGTTCCAAAGCATAACTCCTATTATGTTTTTCTTATAATAAGAGATAGACTAGGCTGGCCTCATACTTGCTGACATCCTCCTGCCTCTGCACCTGATTACTGAGATTGCAGGTGTGAGCAATTATGCATGGTTTCCATGCCTATTCTTAGCATCTTTGCTAAAATTCAACTGGGAAAACATAGGTAGCTTTCGGGTGAGTCCTAGGCAGAGGCAAGAGCGTCACTGTTTCAAGGCTGTTCCGTGACGGACTTTTCTTGGGGATGGGCAACACATAACATCCACTCATGCTATACAGGGAACCCAGGATGGACCAAAATACATCGAAATCCAGTTTGGTGAACTAATGGGTTTTTACTGGGATAAAAACTAACAGGACCATGGGCTAGGATTATTGATGAAAACCAAAGCAAAACAGCTCCCACCTCAAAAGAATGAATGAGACACTTTATTCTGGAGCCAAATATGAGTGACCATGGTCTTCCCCAATAGAGTGTTCCAATACGGTAGCAATTTCGTAATAGCAGAACAAAGAAAGCTATGCACTAAGACACTTTTTAAGTACATTGGTGGGTATATCCAACAGGTGGGTTGCAGCACATCAGGGAATACTGTGCCGTAGGCTTTAGAAGCATTCTGACAGCACACTTAGATTGGTGGACATCAAGGGGGCCTGTTCATACATTCCAGAGGATTTTTATGTTAGTCATAGGATGTTAGGTCTGACACAGGGATGGACGAGGAATGGCTACTTAGAAGGCTAAAGCCAGCCCAAGATAAATCATGATTAGTCTCTGGACCTGGAACCTTCCAACCTCTCCACATCGCTGATGTTCTATTGATCAGTCCACCAACCTTTGCAGACACATGTTATTTTCAGGAATTCTTGTTACAGATTCCCCTGTTGGCCAAGTATCACAGTGTGTGTGTGTGTGTGTGTGTGTGTGTGTGTGTGTGTGTGTGTGTGTGTGTTTCTTTTCTTTTTTTTCGGAGCTGGGGACCGAACCCAGGGCCTTGCGCTTGCTAGGCAAGCACTCTACCACTGAGCTAAATCCCCAACCCAGGCCAGTTTTGATTAATAAGTCTTTAATGCTATTGCCATCGGTGGCTTATACCTTTTGTACAATTTGGATAGGAAGGGACAACCCCAAACCTCAGGGTGCTCCATTTATGAGTCAATACCGTAGAGGTTACTCCTGGGTCTGCAGTCGTGTGGCTGTGTCATGGGGCTTCTCCGGGCCTTCCAGCTGAGGTGTTTATACAGTGTATAAACAGTGGTGTTTATAGCACCTGGAATTTAAGTCTGCAAAGTTTCTCTGTGAGTTGGAGACTAGGTGGTTGGTAGATATGGTCCGGTCCCATATTTTGGGGTACCCAGCCACATGCGCAGGGCAGTTGATCAGCCATGCAGGTTATACTGCAACAGGAAGCACAGGCAGCTGCAATAGCTTAACAGTTACATCCAGGAATTTGTTATAAGTTATCATCTTTAAAAAAAGATTTTGTTTATTTACTTCATTAATATCAGTGCATTGTATTTGCCTTCAGACACACCAGAAGAGGGCATTGGATCCCATGGTTCTGAGTCACCATGTGGTTGCTGGGAGTTGAACTCAGGAACTCTGAAAAAACAGTCAGTGCTCTTAACCGATAAGTGGTCTCTCCAGCCCCATAAGTTATTATCTTTAATATCAACAGCAACACAGTAGTCTAATTTGATGGACACAGTTAGAATTCTTCCCTTTTCCTTTTTTAAAAAAATTTATTTATATATGTGAGTACACTGTTGCTATCTTTAGACACATTAGAAGAGGACATCGGATCCCATTACAAAGGTTGTGAGCCACCATGTGGTTGCTGGGAATTGAACTCAGGACCTCTGGAAGAGCCGTCAGTGCTCTTAACCTCTGAGCCAACTCTCCAGCCCTCTTCCCTTTTCCTTAATGGGAAAACTTTTTATTTCTTTGAAGATAAGTGTTGTGGCCCTAAAATAGAGATACCCAACAAAGGGATTTCCATTAAGCAGATTTAATTTAAATCGCTGTTGAGTCCAAAACCTGGAAACTTTCTTTACCCAAATTATATGAAACAGTAAGGGAAATCTTTCTTGGAAGTAGTGAGAGATTGAATCTTTCCAAGCACGAGGACTTGGTTCAAGTAAGGATGGGAAGTTTAGAAGCAAACAGGTTTAGCTTAATAGCATAGGGGTTTAATATGGGGATGGGGAGGGGGAGCTGGTGAGAGTGCAAATTGGTGCAGCCACTACAGAAGTCAGAATGGAGAATTGTAAAAAGCTAAAATTAGATCTAGTGCATGACCCAGCTCTGTCACTCCTTGGCAATTCTCCCAAAGTACTTAACATCGTACTCCACAAGAATTTACTCAGCCATGTCCATTGTTGTCTATTAACAATAGGCAGGGAATAGAAAAAGCTTAAATGTCCTACAACCAGTAAATGGATAATGAAAATATTATATATATATATGTATATATATATATACACTATGGAATATTAATCTGTAAAGAAAAATGAAACCATGCAGGTGAATGGGTAGAACTAGAAAAGATCATATTGATTGAGGTAACTGAGACCCAGAAAGACAAATGTCACATGCTCTCTCTCACTGGAGGCTCTTGGCTCCAAATCTTCAGATGTGAGCACACAGGCTGTAGTTACTACAGAAAATAGGAGAGTAAGACAGGACCCCTGACAGTAGAGGGGCGTGGAGAACAATAGAGTGGGAATTAGCAGGGTACAAGGATCTGATCAGGGAAATGGGAAAAGGTTGGACTTCTTGGGAAGGGAGATGGACGCAAATACAGAAGGTGGAAGAAAGTAAAGCTATCTGATGGGGAAAGGGAGGCTGCTTAGAGAAATGGGAGGAGAAGGAGGAAGACGGTAAAGACAGGAAAAAGAGGAATGGAAGTAAAATAACAATATGGATGGCTGAAAAAACAATAGGAATCATGATACTTAACTAAAAAGAAAGGAAAGAAAGAATCCTACAATACTTACAATTCAATGTATAAACATACAGATATAGTTTTAGTGAACTGTTGTCTCTGACCTGACAACATTTCCTCCAGGAGCCAAAGGGCAGATGGATAGCATGCAGTAATTCTGAGATTTGTTGACTATTTCAAACACATTGGCTAAAGGAAGCCATAAATCTACCATTGCCCCCATCGAATGGCATAGTTACATGCTACTCCAAATGCACTGTGGCTGGCTGTATAGATTTTGGTTTTTTTATTTTTTGTTAGATGGCTTACTCTGGTTGAGGTTCTGAATCTAGCCATCTGAGCAGATTGAGTCCAAGGCAAGTGGGCACATTCTTAATTATATCAAGAGTAGGGTTAACCGTATATCCTGCCTAAAACACCCCTGTCTTGTGTATAAGAACTGTCAGTAAATAAAATCAATTCTGCATTTTTGATAGATGTGTCCAATATGTCTCTTCTAAGGGCAACAAGTCTGTGGCTTATTTGAGTATAGTCATGTTCAGTCTCCTCTAGTTCACACGGTAAAGGGCATAGGAGACCACAGGACTGAGAGAGTCACACTGTGGAAAGCCGGGATGATGAATGCAGATGTGTGTTTCAGGACGTCAGGCTACTTGCTGAGCAATGCTGGGTGTGATGGGGAGTTAACGAGGGCTCTACAGAATGAGGCACATAAATGGTGAGAGGAGAGCCTAAGGTGACTTCCACTGGTTTTAGTACAGCAGCAGAGGCACTCATACAGGGCAGTGGCCTCTGGCTACTGGATCTAATTCCTGACTGAAGTACCACAAGCGTCTGTGCCTTTCCCCATGTTTCTGAGTCAGCATGCCCAGTGCATTCATTTCCTTTTCATGAATGAACAGGATGAAGGGAGGATTATTGTCTGGTTGTCCTTGGGCAGGGCCCTGATTTCAAGCTATCTTCGGTTCTTGTACTGCCTCTTCCTCTAGGCCTAGTTATCTGGTAGCTGTTTGGTTTGTGTTTCTTATATAGTGGCTAGGAAATTAAGGGATAGTTAAGAATTCGTTTTCAATAGTAGCTAGTTAGTCCTAAGTCTCCTCTTAATTGTTTGTTTGACTTGGGGGTAAGAGAACTCCTCAGCATAGAAATATGGTCAGGAGTTTTGAGCAGTCTTGACACATCACTGTATGACAAAGGCATCTAACTTCCTGCTTGCAAATTGAATTTTTGTCTTTTGATACTTTATGACCCCTTTTAGCTGGTGGCTGTAAAAAGATCATAGGAGAGAGAACACAATAGTAGATCATCCACATATTGTATTAAGGCAGACTTATAAAAAATTGTATATCTTATAAATCAAATTTGAGAATTTGAGAGAAATATCGGCTTTCGGTGCATCCTGTGGCATCACAGTTCAAGCACATTGCCATTCCTTGAGTGTGGGCAAGCAGGTTGCCTTTAGAGGGCTCAACAGTCCTCTAAAGATGTGGGAATCGGGCAGGACTGGTTGTTGAGGGATTACTTGCTTATTTGTGGCCTGGAGACCCTGCACAAATCTGTGACTTCTTCCACCTGACTTTTTCATGAGTAATGTTGAGACATGACAAGGACTGGTGTGGGGATATTAAATCCCTTCCTGGGTATTCTTCCATGGGTTTGGTTTCCAGTAAGGCTTTTTGCCTTAAAGAGTGTTGTTTTATATTGTGTAAGGGCCTGCTTTTGTCTGTGGCTATCTCAGCTGGAGCAGCTGATTTTATTTGTTCTGTGCCTGTTGAGGACTTTGCCTATAATTCCCCTGGTACTTACAGGAGGAAACTGTCAGTTCCCTCTTGTTGGGTCTTCTGACTTTTTGACAAGGGGCATGGAGACAATGGTGGTGAGGCTAGAGGTTCTGAGTGTCACCAAAGTTTATGATTATCTCTCCCTGTTACAAGATGAAAACATGTGTTTCTAAAAAGTCATCCTAATGAGAATACATGGGCTCAGTTCACCAGTGTGAAATGTGATACAGTCTGGATAGACGGCTCGAGGTTAAGAGCACCAATTGCTTTTCCAGGGGACCCATCTTCAATTATTTCTCAGCACCCATATGGCACCTCGCACCGTCCATCTTGGCTGTAGTTCCAGGGGATCTTATACCCTCTTCTGGTTTCCACAGGCACTGCCTATATGTGTTACACAGACTTAAATGTAGGCAAAACATCCATACATACAAAATAAAATTTAAAAAAGAAAATGAAAAAAATGTGGTGTCCTATAGTTTCTCCCAAATGTAATTTTATAGAATTTGTCTTAAAGGCAGTAATGGGTAGTTAGAATTTTATTTTACTTTGAGGAAGTATTTAACCATGACATAGTGTAGCTCAGTAATGACCAGCACCTTTATTTCCTTTTGGTTAGTAATTTATCTGTAATTTTGTGTGTTTGTTTGTTTTGTTTTAGTAAGGAGAAGAGAAGCTCTGGAGTCCCTCAGAGCAGCTCTATTGTAGCCTGGTTTTTCTTTCAAGGCTGCTCTGTTTGGGAGAGCACCCACTTCAGTTTCATACCATCACTTTTGAAATGGCCAAGTTTTCCACAATAGTTGCAGTTGACTCTGAAGTTTTTGTTTTAAGAAGGAAGGAGTTAGTATTTCTCTGTCTGGAAGCTCAAGTGATTTACATGTAAACATGTCATAGCTTGGCTAGGGATGTCTTTTCACACACACACACACACACACACACACACACACACACACACACACACACACATGCTGGTCTACTAAAGTTAAAAAGTGTCTCAGCTGGATTATTCTGTTTGACCAAAGTGGCTATATCTTCTTGACCTTACAGAGATGCAGAATTTAACTTGTGAGCCTCAAAGTTATCAGGGGAGTACTTCAGTGCTGTTTAAATGTTTTGCTTTGTTTAGAATCTGACACAAATGTCAGGTACAGGTTCCCCTGGTCCTATCTCATACTGCTGTAGTTTGTTTGGCCTCATCAATACTTTGTGGAGATAATTTTGGTATCATAGCAGAGGAAGCTCCCTAATTCCTAGATGGTATTTTTTTTATCAGCATCTTATTAAAGTCCTTAAGGGGTTTCTCCATTCTGCCAAGCAAAACCATTCCTTGCTTTGCTTCCTGAAGCCAATAATTGAAGCAACTGGTCAGAAAGCTCAGTTTCATGTCAATAGGGTGACCTGAAATTCTTTAATAAAACCCAGAGGGCTCTACGATCAGTCACAGAACACCATAACCAAAGATGTTATATCATATTTTGTCCAGGGAGTACAAACAGTATCTGGGTTCTCTCTCCCCACTGAGTTATATCTTAAAAGGAGTCATAATTTTTTTCTCTTAGTATATAGAATTTTGTTCCCCTTGGGAATAGGGCAGAGGGAAAAATGGAAAGGCAAGGGAGCTGGATTCCTCCTGATAGAGGAGGCAAGGGGTTAGGTGGGAGCATTGGGCTGAGAAGAGTTAAGTCCTTCAGCATGCATCTCTAGTTCGAGCACACTTTATGACATTTTTTATTAACCTCTTATCCTTCAGTGTCTGTCCTTAATTCTGATAGTTTCCAAAAGCCCCTTTTTTCATCTTCTGTAAGCTCTCAATTTTACCATGCTTGTAAATTCCTGTTAAAATATCTTGCCTATTCGTAACTTTTGCTTTATTGCTGGGAGCGTCTAGCTCTGCATGTAAAATATCAATTTTGGAACAGCAAATGCTGTAGGTTGAAGGAACTGGAAAGCTAAGTCATCTTTGGTTAGATCTTTTCTCAAGTACATGTAAGTTGAATGTGTGTAACGACTGTACGTTAAGTTGCCTGGAGGAGTAAGTAGACAATAGTTTATCTTCAAACATTTTCTCCCCTTTGGACGTCTTCTTACTGGTTTTCTTTCTCCTGACAAATCACAGGCCTCTGTAGGGGAACTCATGCTTCAGATCAGGTTTCTGTGCTGCTTTGGGGTGGAGCTTCTCAGCTTTTACTGGAGACCATCGACTCCCACTGGGTCTCAGGGTTACCCTCCATGTCTGTGGAAATGTGAGAGGTCTCAAGACAGTGGATGATCTAACCCTTATATGTGACTTCTCTGGACAAGCTAATAAAGTTTCTTTTGACCCAGGAACAAGATATATTTGTTGTTTCCCAAAGACATCATCGAAAGGTAGGGGGAGTTCTCCCAGACATCTCTATTGAGATGTTGGTTTGGAGGGAACAAATGCCTCCTATATTTAATGTTTGAAGGATCAAGCATTCGAAAATATTTTTAAAGATTTATTTCTTTTCATTTTATGTGTATGAGTGTTTTGCTGCGTGTATGATGTATACCTGTGTTCCACATGTGTGACAAGAGCCTGCAGAACTCAGAAGATTTATGGATGGCTGGGAACCTCCATGTGATGGCTGGGAACTGAACCTGGTCCTCTGCAAGAACTGCAAATTCTCTTAAGCACTAAGTCACCTCTCCAGCTCCACTCAGAATATTCTTTTTTTTTTCTATTCTTTTTTTTTTGGAGCTGGGGATCGAACCCAGGGCCTTGCGCTTGCTAGGCAAGCGCTCTACCACTGAGCCAAATCCCCAACCCCTCACTCAGAATATTCTTAAGATGAAGGTTACACGTTCACAATATGGAGGAGAAGCCAGAGAAAAATGCAGAACTGGTTATTGGAGGAGTGTCAGGAGCCAAGTGTGAAATAGGTAATAAACCAGGGGTTATTTCCCAAGGTGAACAGAACCACGTCAAACCAAGCTGACAACAAACCAATCAGAAACCAAAATGCTTCTGAAGCCCACAAAGCTTACTGCTTTAAAGCAAACATGTTGAATGCAAATAGTATCCTAAGAACTTCAGGTCGGAATAAATCAAGAAGGTCTGAACCCTAAGAAAAGACTCACTAGTTTTTCTTTTGTGAGACAGGGTCTCTCTATGTAGTCCTGTCTATACTCACTGTGTAGACCAGGCTGGCCTTGAGATCTGTCCGCCTCTGCATCCCAATCGCTGGTGAGGCAATGCTGGATTGTAGACAGCAAGAGGCATCCTGTCCTGGTACCAATCCAGTGGAGGGCACACTTTGGGAACCAAGAACTACACTTGATCTTAGCCAAAAGGCCGAGAAGCGATGGGGAACCAAGAACTATTGATGAAAGAAAAGCATCTCTCCATAAACGAATAAAGACTTTTTTTTTTTTTGGTCTGGAGCCAAACATGAGTGACCATAGCTTAGGAATAAAGACTTAGGTCTTCCTCAATACAGTGCTCCAGTATGGTAGCAAGTTCATGGAATATTCATAGTAGCAGAACGCGAAAGCTATGCACTAAGATACTTTTCAAATACATTGGTGGGCATATCTGGTAGGTGTATTTGCTGGTAGGAACAGCAAATCAGGGAAACCTCTGCTATAGGCCTTAGACGCATTCTGACAGCATACTTAGCCTCTTGGTTGGTGGACACTGGAGAGTCTATTCATATTTTTTTTAATGCCATTTACAGGACGTCAGAACTGAAGCAGGAATGGGCAAGAAACGGCTACTTAGGACAAAAGCTAGCCCAAGACAGCTTGAAATTAGGCTATGGATCTGCAATATTCCAACCTCTCCACATCCCTGCTGGTCCACTAATCAGTCAGTCAACCTCTGCAGACACAGCTCATTCCCAGGGGTTACTTATAGGAACAGAGGTGACTCAAAGCAGCTGTATTACTGAAAAGCCCACCTTAATACACTGGAAGACTCAGAAAGGCTGTTACCTCAGAGCTCTCTACACAGCCTCCCAGTAGCTGGAAAGGCTCAGGAAATCTCTTGGCAAGCTCTGTCGGAGTCCTTTCCCCAGCGGTGTTTATTCATTTTACAAAGCCTGGCATGAGAGAATCTTTCAAAATCCCACTTTCCCAGACAGGTGAGATTTTCTTTGTCTTCTGGGTTCCCTTTCTCTCCTGGAGCGAAGTCTTCAATTAGGTGGAAACTGAAGGGGCCCTGGCCAGCTCCAGCACTGTGAGCATAACTCTGGCAGGCTCTGCCCTTCTCCCCCATTCCCTCTGCCTTGCTAAACCCCCCTAGATTACACTCCTAAAGCTAGCCCCCAAGGTCTATTCCCTTATATGGCCACTTCCTCCTCCTAAAGCTGACAACAAAGGTCCAGCTATTAAAGTATTAAAGTCTAGCAATCAAAACCCCGCTTTGGCTCACCTAATTAACATACCCAATTAAAACTAAGCACCTCATCCTAATATGGAGCTTCCCCTTGTTCCTTTATAAACTGGATAGACATCCTTTCTATCCAGAGGCAGTCCTTTGTCCCCCTCCTTTGGGACACACACCCCTCCTCTCTCCCTTGTTCCCTTCCCTTTCTTCTCTTCATAGTCTTTTGTCTTTGTCCCTTATCCTGTTCCTCTGTCCCTCTGGGGCAAATAAATCTCCTTTGTGCTGAGAACTTGGTCTTGGGGGTGGGGGTCTTGAGCCAATACTTTCTCCTTTCAGAAGCTGCTGTTCAACAGAGGCCAGCCTGGCCAGGTGTGTCAGTCCACATCTTCAATCCTAGCATTTAAGTGGGAAGCAGAGAGATTAGACTGATGGATCTCTGGGAGTTCGAGGCCAGCCTAGTCTACAGAATGAGTTCCAGGATAGCCAAGGCCACAAGGAGAAACCCTGTCTAGGAAAAACAAACAAACAAATGAACAAATAAATAACAAAAACAAAGACCAGTCTTGGCTACTTAGAGAGAGCCCCCATTTCAAAAGGAGGGTGGACGCCTATGTGGTTTAGTGGAACAGTGCTTGGCCCGGGGTCCTGAGCTCCATTTCCAGCACTACAACTACAAAAACTCTGGTTTCGAAAGAGTTTTCTGGTGGTCTTTTGTCAGAAGTCCTTGATCACGTGCTTTGACTTGCAGGCTCTTGCCTGGGGCTGAGGAGGACGCTGCCAAGTAAGTAGACCAAAGGCCTTGAAGTCACCAGGTTGTGAAGAAGTTCAAATTAATCCTCAAAGAGAGGTCACAAGGAGACCTCCTAAATTAAGCAGATGGAGAGAGAGTTGTTGAGTAGGAACTAGATGTTCTGTCCCTCGATTCCCACTCCTGCCTCCAGCTACTTTCTAGCTGTGAAAGCAAGAGACCATTCCAGCCAGAATTGTCCAACTCATACCTTCCTCAAACTCTGGACCTACAGAAACCACAAGAGATAATAAAATGATTGCTTGAAACCACAGGGATGTGGGCTGATTTGATACACACAGTAGATAATATCAGGCACACGGAAGGTGTTTACTAAATGGTAGTTTTTTAATTGTTATTTGAACTTCTAATAAGCGAGTTTATTATAGGGAAAAAGAAGCCCCAACACCTAATTGTCCCCCAGTAAATTTCCTTTGGCGGAAAAACTTGTGGATTCATGCCCACAGATGGACTCAATATATTTTAGTCCCGATACTGAAATAATGCAGGCTGATCAATACTCCTCAGCGAGGGATGAGCCCATTGTGGAGCAAAGCTAGGAAGTCCTACTTTCTGGGGAGGACCCCGTGTGTAGAGAACACATGCCATATAACTTCATGTACTGCTTGGTTGTACTTCTTGTCCTTATTTTCTCTTTGGAGTATAATGTTGAACCTGACACATCGAAAAATGCTTTAATTGAATATTTTCACATTTCAAAATTAGTAATATGACCCCCCAAAATAAAGATAGATAACGACAATCTCTCTTCACTTATTTCCCTAGCTCCATTCCTGACCGTGCCCATGATTTAACCAATTTTCAATTTCCTGGCATGTGTTCTCCCACACGTTAGCCCTCTCCTCTCTTTTTTAAGACAGAGTCTCGCTATGTAGTGCTGGCTGACCTGGAATTCACTAGTAGGCCAGGGGATTGCAGGCTTGCTCTACTCTGGGTGGTTCCAGTTTTTTTTTCCATTTTCCTTTTGAGCTGGAGGCTCAGGATGATGATGCCCAGGCTGGACCCAGACTCTTGGGTGTGAGGCAACTTCCTGTCCCAGTCTTGCAGGTGCTGAGCTGATAAGGCTCCATCAGCACGCCTGCTCTTCTGGTTCTCGTAAACAGAAGCAAGCGTAAATATGTGTGAATCATGCATATGCAGATACAAAGATAGTAATGTCTTTGGTGGCTTTCAGTAATGGATTCGTGTAGCATGGTTCTCTGAAGCCTGCTTGCTTCACTTGACAGCAGGTCACAATCTTTTCAAAGTAGCCTATGTCTCCCTGGCTGGCTGCTGTCGTAAGTCGTCATTGATTTGTCACTTAAAGTAGGGTAATTTTATTTATTCCCTTCAATGTTCTGGAGGCCAGAGGTCCAAGATCAGTTTTACCTTATTATGTTGAAGCCTAAGGTTGTCAAGGCTGTTTCTTCTGGAGGTTCTGAGCCCGTAGCAGCTACCTGTATGGCTCTCAGACATACTTTCCTTGTCTTTAAAGTGTGTCACTCCCAGTCCCATTATGTAATTTCTGTTGGTGAGAATCTCCTCCTCCCTCTGTAAGGACACTTCCTTTAGGGCCCACTGGATAATCCAGGATCACTTTCCCATCTCAGGATGCTGCCCTTCATTAAACTTACAAAGTCCCCATTGCTGTGTAAGACAACTACCCTTGGTTCTACAGATTCAGCCTGTATTTGGGGGCTGGAGACATCATTGAGTATGGCACAGCTGAACTTTTTTCTTGTTTGTTTGTTTTTGATTTATTTATTTTTTATATAAGTACACTGTAGCTGTCTTCAGACACACCAGAAGAGGGCATCAGATCTCATTACAGATGGTTGTGAGCCACCATGTGGTTGCTGGGATTTGAACTCTGGACCTGTGGAAGAGCAGTCAGTGTTCTTAACCACGGAGCCATCTCTCCAGCCTCCTGAACTTTTTTCTTAAAAGATCTATTTTATTTTAAAATTTTATATGTGTGGCATTTTGTCTGCAAGTGTGTCTGTGTGCCACGTGAGTGACTGGTACCCCTGCATAGCCTGAGACTGCAGTCATAGTTGTGAATTGACTCGCGGGTGCTGGAAATTGAACTCAGGTCCTCTGGAAGAGCAGCTGGTACTCTAATCCACTGAGCCATCTCTCTAGCCTCATATCTTTTGGTTTTTCTTTTGTTTGTTTTGTGGCAGGGTCTCAGTATATAGCTCTGGCTGTCCTGGAACTCACCATATTTGAGTTTCTTGTAGGATGGACTACTACTTCCAAGGTCTGCCAGCCTCTGTCTCCTGAGTGCTGGGATGAAAAGGCTTGCACCACCATGACCAGCTGCATGTGAACTTTTAATCTTAGCATACACTAAAGGACTATTTGATACATGCTTGCTATTGCTTGTTTCATATTTGAAGAATAGACCCTGAAGACGAGAATGGCTTGGAACTCAATAGGTAACAGACTTCTCAAATTCAGGCAATCTTTCTGCCTTGATCTCATGAATCTTGGGATTATAGGTGTGCTGTACCAAATCCATCTTATTTTTTGTTTGCTTGGAACAGATTTCCATAGTCAAGACTGTCCTCAGACTTCCTACGGAGCAGAGGATGGCCTTGAACTTTTGCACTTCTGCTCCCATCACCCAAGTTCTGGGATCGCAAGCATAAACTGCCATGTCCAGCTTTACTGATCTCTCTCTCTCTCTCGCTCTCGCTCTCGCTCTCTCCTCTCTCTTATTGTTTGATTTCTTTTGGTAATTTTTTCTTTACATTTTTGAAGTTTTTCCTTTGCTTACCATTCATTCTTCCACCATTTTTGGGAGGTGGGGGCAGGTCTTGGTGAGGTAGATTGAACGTAGAAGTCCCAGACACACTTAGTTCATTCTAAGTGCCTGCTTTCCTAACCACGAGACACCTCTCTGGCCTTATTTTAAGCTTATGTGCATTGCTAAAGCTCATAACTTTCTGTATAATCATACAGAAACCAAACACGTCTTATACTCAGGAGAGGCTGTGCTTTTGTATGTCAATTTGACACAAGCTGGAGTTATCACAGAGAAAGGAGCCTCCCTTGAGGAAATGCCTTCAAGAAAAATCCAGCTGTAAGGCATTTTCTCAACTAGTGACCAAGGGAGGAGGGTCCAGTCCATTGTGGGTGGTGCCATCCCTGGACTGGTAGTCCTGAGTTCTACAGGAGAGCAAGCTGAGCAAGCCAGGGGGAACAATCCAGTAAGCAGGACCCCTCCATGGCTCTACATCACCTCCTGCCTCCAAGTTCCTGCCCTGTTTGAGTTCCTGTCCTGGCTTCCTTTGGTGATGAACAGCAATGTGGAAGTGTAAGCTGAATAAATCATTTCCTCCCCAACTAGCTTCTTGGTCATGATGTTTTGTGCAGGAATACAAACCCTGTCTAAGACAGAGGCTTTGTCAGGGGAATCATTACAAGAATTACTTCAGCAGGGGGCTGGAGAGGTGGCTCAGTGGTTAAGAGCATTGACTGCTCTTCCAGAGGTCCTGAGTTCAAATCCCAGCAACCACATGGTGGCTCATAACCATCTGTAATGAGATCTGATGCCCTCTTCTGGTGTGTCTGAAGACAGCTAAAGTGTACTTCTATATAATAAATAAATCTTAAAAAAAAGAGAGAGAGAGTTACTTCAGCAGGGAGGTGGGGGGCAATCCCAAGACTTCAGGGAGCTGGTTTGATTGACAGTAGATGGAGAAGGTTTTAGCTGAAAGTGGCCTGTTTTTAGGAGTGGCTCTTGTGGAAAGCTGACATGGATAGTGAAAGTTCAGAGGCCTGGGGCTAGAAGACAAAATTCAAGTTCATCAAAGCTAGGGGTGCTGATAATTGCATAAATACAGCACTTTGGACCATGGGGTAGGAGGACCATGATTCCTAGGCCAGCCTGGGTAACAGTCTATTTCTAGATAAATTAAAAACAGCAACAGCATGGTGATGGGGGTGTATGACTTTAATCCCACCACTCAGGAGGCAGAGGCAGCCAGAGCTCTGAGTTCAAGGCCAGCCTGGTCTAAGAGTTCCAAGACAGCCAGGAATATAGTATAGAGAAACCCTGTCTCATAAAACCAACCCAACCAACCACCACCACTACCACCACTACCACCACCACCATCACTACCACCACCACCACCACCACCATCACCACCACCACCACCACCACCACCACCACCACCACCACCACCACCATCATCACCACCATCATCACCACCACCACCACTACCACCAACCCCATCAATTAATTAAAACTTGGTTAATAAGTATTTTGTTCTAATTGGTCAGTGGGAATGAGTGGTTCAGTCTCATGAAGAAAAGAATGGGAGTCTGAGAGGTCGTTTGCCGGTCTTACATAATCACACGAGGAGGCGTGTGTGCTGTGCCAAGAACATAGATGAAAACAGGGTTCAGGTGAAAAATACCACATTGTCCTTTTTCTTTTTCTTGAGAGGGGTTCTCTGTGTTGCTCTCTAGCTATCTTAGAACTCACTATGTAGACCAGGCTGGCATCAACGCAGAGAGATCCACTGCCTGTGCTTTCCGAGTACTGAGATTAAAGGCCTAAGCCACAGTGTCCAAAACTTCCACACTGCCAATCTGTTGAGTTTAATGGGTGTTGTTTATAAGTCCTCCCCACCCTCCTGAGACAGGGCGTCGTGTGTCTCAGACTGACTCTGAACCCTCCACGTAGCTAAGGATGACATTGAACTCTTCTGCCTCCACAGTGCTGGGTTACAGGCATGAGTGACATGGTTCTCTCCAATCCTGGTGACTGAACCAAGATCCTCACACATGCTAGGTAAGCACTCTCCCCACCGAGACACATCTCAAGCCTCTACGTGGGCATCTAATGCTCTCAGAAGGCTCATCAAGGTGTCCCATGATATTCAGTCTTCTTTGGTCATCTAGTTTTGAGTTTCACTCTCATCTTGGACAATCTACACAGACACATCTATCTATCTGGGTAAATCTATCTGTGTAATTATATCTTTGTGTGTCTGGAGATGAACCCAGGGCCCTAAGCCAGCTGAGCTCGCTCGCTACTATTGACCTCAGCAATCGCTACAACATGTATTTTATTATATTTTAATAAGAATATTTATTTTAAAAATTACAAAAATAATTTCAGTCTCAGCTTATATCCAACTCACTTTATATCCAATTGATTCATCCTGTTTATTTTCCCCAAGCATTTATAAAGAAATTTAATTAAGTCCCTTTAAAGTTAGAAAAAATAGCCAGCGATATTGGCAAATGCCTTTAGTCCTAGCACTTGGGAGGCAGAAGCAGGCGGATTTCTGTGGGTTTGAGGCTAGCCTGGTCTACAGAGTGAGGTCCAGGACAGCTAGGGTTATTTAAGATCTCCAGACCCTGTCTCAAAACAAAACAAATAAATCTTCAAAATAAATAAATAAAATTAGACAAGTACTCCCAACAATCATTTCGGTTAGGCACGATTGTGCATGCCCCAACCCTTGGGAGGAGGAGGCAGAAGGACTGCCCTAAATTGGAGGCCAGCCTGGGCTACATAGTTGAGTTTCATCTAGCATAGCTTATGGAGTGAGGTTTTGTCTCAAAAAGGCAAAAATAAGCAGAAACAATTAAACTTTACAGCGCTTGTAGTTGGCAAACCTAAGGCCCATTTAGCTACATTTTTCAAAACCTATTCCCTTTTTTAATAAACATTTTTTTGTTATATTGATTCGATTGATTGTGTTTGTGTGTGCCATTGCTTAAATGTGGAGTTCAACTTGGTAGGGATCTGTTCTCGGCATCCACCATGTGGGCTCCAGGAACTGAACCCTGGCGTCAGCTACCTTTATGGGCTGAGTCACACACCCCTACCCCCACCTCGTGTTTTTGCTTTCATTTTAGCTCAGGCTAACCTAGAACTCACACTATTCTAGCTAGCCTCGAACTTAAGGCAATGCTCCTGCTTCAGCCTCCTAGGAGCTGTGATTAAAAGCATGAGTTACCAGCTGGTTAAAAATCTGTTTTTTCGGGGTTGGGGATTTAGCTCAGTGGTAGAGCACTTGCCTAGCAAGCGCAAGGCCCTGGGTTCGGTCTCCAGCTCAGAAAAAAAAAAAGTCAAAAAAAAAATCTGGTTTTTCTTAGTGTCTTCTACAAAACTACCTGGTCTTCTGTATCCACACACAGTCTTCTAGAATTTACCATTTACAGCGTTCCTTTATCCAGTAAAGGAGGAGGCTGGGGTCAGGGTGAGGAGGTGGGGATCGGTCCCAACACCTTTTCTTTTGTGTGCCTGGTCTCTTTCAGGAAAAAAGCTTAATCAGCACTACAGATTTGCTTCTGTCAGCAAGAACCAGGAACTTTCCCATCCATTTTTTTTTTTTTTTAATTCCCTCTCGTTCCTTCTAGGTCTATCCAAGCACCAGAAGGCGTGGCCCGGGTCAAGGCCAGGACAGCGCTGTGGGTGGCGAGGCAACCCAGCACCTCTGCAAGGCTTGCCTCGGCCTTCACCACAGAGACACACTTCCCCGATCTTCCTTTTGCAAGGAAAAGAAACCACAGCTTTTCTTCAGTTCTTTTAAGGGAGGAGGAGGGAGACCGGGACACAGGCGGGGTCAGTGGTTCTTCCAGTTAGCAAAGTTCAAGAGGGCACTAACTCGCTGTCTGTACCGACATCCTGGAAACCAGCCAAGAACATCTCTTATCCGGTTACCTATAGGTTGCTGATTTCAAACAAGGAACCATAAAACCCTGAAATGCGCCGGGCGTGATAGCCCCGACCTGTAAGTTCCAGTTCTCTGGAAGCTGAGGCAGGAGGACTGCTGAGAGTTCGCGGTTATCCTTGGCTATATCGAGAGTTCCAGGATAGTCCAGGCTACAGAGTGAGACCTTAGGTCACACAAACTAACCAAATCAACTCCACCCACAGGGGGTGGGGGAGGAAGAAGCCCAACCCTCTCATCTTAAATTTACATTAAGCCCTACTCAGCTCTGACACTAGCGGGGAAAACAGACCCGCCCTTTCTCCTCCAGCTTCCCAAAGGTGCCAGGTGGCGATCTGCAAAAGCATTGTCTGGCTTTAAGGGCTTGACAGTTAACGATTTGTCGCAAGAGCTGGGCGGAGGAGTACCGGGACCTAGGCGAGCGTACTAGCGAGCGCAGCAGGAGAGCAAGGCAGGGCGCGAGCCGAGTCCGCGCTATCCTCACAGGCACCGCCTCCTGTCTTCCGGGCCCCAGCACTTCTCCGGGTTCCGGACACGCGAGGCTCGTAGGGACCCCATGGAGGCTGAGTCGCCCGCTAGCACGAGGGCCAGTGAGCCCCGGGCGCTGGGGACGGTGGGCAGTATCGGCAGCCAACTGAGCAGGATCCGAGGCAAACTCTTCACCTGGTGAGTGCAGCGCGCGGAACGGGCCTGGGTGGCGGGGCCCCAGGCAGGACCCGCTGGCTACCCGCGCGCACGTGTCTGCGGAGCGGAGGCAGCGGCTCCTCGACCTCGGTTCCTTGCGCTCTCAAGGCACCCAAGGGGTCGCATTTCACCTGGGTGCTCCCACCCCCCAAACCGTGGCAATGCTGGTTTTTCAGAGAGTACGCGGGGAATTCATCAGATTGGCATTGTGAGAGAGGTCCCCCGTTTCCCTGTGACAGGGTGGGAGTCACCGTGGATGCAGTGGAGGGGCGCTGCCCAACCTAGCGCTTGGCAGGTGGAAGTGTTGCCCTTCCTGGCTCGGTGCCCGCATTCCTTCAGATCGGGATCCGTGCCCACCTAGCCTGGTGATCGCCTCCAACTGGAGTTCACTCAAGTGAGAAAGCTGGGTTAAGTTTTGTGCTGTTGCGAACCCGGAGACAGTGTCTGCCGGGTTTTGGGGCCTGAGCGAGGCGACATGGCCACCTCCGGGATCTGGTCCAGGGAAGCAGGTGGCTGATGTCACTGTGCTCTGTTGAGCTGTAGGTAGAGATGTTCTTAAAGAGTTGGCAGCGACTCTGGGGAAAGCTTTCTGTGATCACTGGGCGACTTGAATTCTGGAGATACCAAAGGCTAACATCCAAATAATGATATCCATTTACTGAACATTTACTTCGTGCCAGGCACTGCGCTTAGCCATTTATGTAGACAATATCACCGCATCTTCTTCGCTTTAGTATATGGCGCTATTGTTAGACCCACTTTCCAGGTGCGGAAACATAAGGCTAAGCAATTCACTTGGGGATAGTGAGAATGCCAGGATTACAGGCATGTGCCACCATCGACCTTGGGCAATGGATTTCAATTGAAAGATTTTGAAAGCTATGTCCTTGAAAAGCATCTCACCTTCAGAGCTGATCAATAAATGTGTATACATGCATTTTTTTTGTCGTAAATAAGCATAGTTTTAAATAGATGCTCAGTTCAGAGGGGCAAATGACCCAAATTGCTCATTCTCCGACAGCTGTGTAATGTCATTATAATTCGGCAGTAATTGATTAGCAGGGAGATGATACAGTGGCATAACCCAAGATGCAAACTTGGAATTCAAATCTTTAAGAGAGCTGATTTGGACGAGCCACAGAACTCTGCGTTCACGATTGGTACTGAGGGTCATTGCAGTACCACAACACAGTGAGAGCATTCATGCTCCACCTGGGTCAGACCTATGGGTTCAGTTCTCAACAATAGCAAACACACACACACACACACACACACACACACACACACACACACACACACACACACACACACACGCAGGCGCTCACGCACGCGTGCGGGCGCGCGCAGGTGAGAAGGCAAGATGGCTCAGTGGTTAATGGCCCCTGCCACCAAACCTGAGTTCAATACCCAGAACCTAAATGTGAGACGGAAGGAGAACCAACTTCCCCAAATTGTCCTCTGATCTACAGGCGTGTGCTGCAGCATGCATGTCCACACACATACATATACACGGATGTACAAAATAAATAAGTGCAAAAAAAAAGTATCAGCAGGCTTCTATACCACCCTCCCCACAACCTGCTTACCCTGTAGGGCTTCGAGTGGATTCATTGGCTGACCTCACAGCCTGGCCCATTTCAGAGTCCTGCACAGACAAGTTACCACCGTCCGCGCTCTCCACTCCGTGGTAATGGGAACATGTGGTAACTGAGGAGGTGCCAGTGACCCTAGGCTGGGGTAGAATCCAGCGGATAGCTCAGCAAGAAGTGAGGACGAGCAAAGATGGCTTTCTCTTCATCCGTAGTGTTTTTCGGAGAGTATGTTTTATAACGCATTTCAGATTTCTTCTCCCTTGAGGTGAGGTTTATTGTGCACCTCCCTCCCTGTGGGACTTTTCCTATCTTCTCTGTGTGGTGGTGGTTTGTGGGTATCTTACATACCCTCGGAGGGTACTGCTTAGCATCACTTAAGGTCACTTGTGCAGTCCGCAGAACCCCTAGCATGGGGACAGCTAAAAGATGATAACGTTCTTCCCTTACTGCTTTTCTTTGCTTATAAACCATTTGTTTTTCCTAATCCCAAAATTGCACGCCGGAAAAGTGAACCAAGCTCACAATATTTCTGGACTCTTGAGCATAAGCATAAACACTCTTCGCTCTTATTCTGTCTTTAGTTTTCCCATACCCCCTTTTCATAAGTGTCTCTCTGTTGTCCTCAGCTGGCTGCAAACTCTTGTGCTAAAACGATCCTCTTGCCTTATCTTCCTGAGTGCTTGGGTTTGCTGGTGTGTGCATCTGTTTCCTGAGATGAAATTCTCCTCCACACTCTGATTGCTTCCCTACGTTCATCTTTATTCCGAGGGCCACAGATCTGCAACTTTCTTTCTTGTTGCTGTTTTCCAGGGTCTCAAGTAGACCACGCAGACTTTTAAGTTTCTGTGTTATCTGAAGCTAGCCTTGAACTCCTAACCTTCCTGGCCAAGGAACCATGGGGAATGGAGAGAAGATAGGATATAGAAAAATAGTTTGTAGCTTCCTAGAGACAACACCCCCCCCCTTCTCTTTTTTCACCAAAAGAAACAGGAATACCTTGTTTGACAAGTGGGTTCCAAATGCAGGGAAAAGTTAGGGGCCTAGAGCAGGTCATTTCCTTTATGTGAAGTGTACATTCTAGGTGACCCTAACTCTTGACATACCCACCCCCTTCAGGGTATGAAGTGTGAATACCATGCGGCTAGACTGATATGGTGGTGTGCGCCTGCAGTGTCAGCACTCAGTAGGCGGAGTGGAAAGTTCAAAGGCATCCTGGGTGGTCAAGGCCAACCATAGTGATACCCTGTCTCAATGAAGAAGAGGATATAAACATTGTTTCCTTCTTTCAAGCTTTCCCTGGTCTTGAATCAATGGAATGAGGTGTAGTTCCTCTTCTCTCTTAAAGCCTGAAGGTGTTAATGGCGCTTTAGCACTACAATTTATAAGCATTTCATGTCTGTGCACTTTTGAATGAGCTTAAGGCTTCCAATAGACACCCAGAGCAGCAAATGAAAAAGACGAGGAGGAGCAAGAGGATGACGATGATAGTGGTGGTGATGATGATGAGGAGGAGGCGGAGGAGGAGGACGAGGAAAAAGAAAAAGGTATCAGATCGTTTGATTACTCATTCCACAAGTTCAGCGAGCACTTTACTGTCTGAAGCAATCAGGGCGGTAGACCACAAATATCCTCAAATAGACTCTGCTCCTCGCTGGACTTCTGTTGGATATTGCTCTCAAGTCAAGTGATACACTTTAATTAAAGCCAGGGGTTTCCAGAAGTGCCCGATGACACACACTTACTATTTGTACACTATCACATAGTGTATATTCTGGAACGGAGACCTTCATTTATTCATGTTTCAAAACACACATTCCTCACGATGGCCAACTTTCTATCTCTAGCAGAAAACTTTAATATTTCATGAGCTTATCATTTCCCTTAGCGAATAGATGATAAGCTACTGAGGGCATAGCTTTTCATTGTATTTTCGTGCCACGGTGCTGGTCTGGTTTTATTTTGTTTTGTTTCACTCAGCACACCTTAAATATTTGTAGTGGTGGCAGTAGGAATGACTTAGTTTCTGTTTTCAAGAGGGCTCATAATGAAATTGCGTTAAGAGTTGTGGTAACTACCAGTCGTTGTAAGTGCAAAGTTCTGCAGTGGTGCTGGGCTGCAGTAGTGAACAGAGCTGCCTTCCAAAGGTCACCGTATGAAGGAGGGCGAAGGTCAGGCAGCTGAGAAACTTGAATCCTCCAGGTGTGAAAGAGGTAGCCAGGTTTGGAGGACTATTGAGTATTTGGCTTAATGGGTGGCAAGGAAATTAGCTTGAAGAAGGCATGGGCTGGAGGAGGGGCGAGCAGTAGTAAGTAGTCCATCAGTCTACAGGAGCAGTCCTTGTCACTGTCAGTGCAGAGCACTCCTCTTCAGTCTATAGGAATAACCTGATTTTCCTACAGACTGGTGGATGTTTTGTGTAAATGTATACCTGTGTGGAACATGCCTTCTTGGTCAGATGAGGGCATTGGGTCCCCATGGACTGTAATTCCAGTCATCTGTGAGCCGCCATGTGGGCGCCAAGGACTGAACCTGTGTCTTCTGGAAGAACAGTCAGTGCTTTCAATTGCTGATCCATCTTCCTAGACCAATGAAGGGTGCATTACTTATATGGCATTACTTATAGGAATTTTAGGAAATGAGACATTTATGTGCCTTGTGCTGTGGGGACCTGGGTAATCCTTTATCCTACCTGTCTCTGTAAATTCTTCCAGCCCCATTTCTACTGTGCAATTAATTACTATCTGCTTCCCCTAGACTTACAAGTCAGGAGTAATGTCAAGTCCACGGTTACATACTTTATTATAGCACATTTTGGACTGAATAATTTCTCACTGGGAACAGCTGTGAATCCTGGCCTCTGCCAACACAACACCCTTGCCCCTCAACATATACCCCATATTACAATCAAAAGTATCTCCAAGCACGTCAGATGTTTGTTTTTAACTGCCTCATATATTTATGCTCCACGGTGCCCAAAAACTTCCCATTTCCACCCGTAGAACACAGGTCTGTGCTGAGGGTTGTCTTGTTTTCTTCTTGAGTGCTGAAGAAGAACCAATGGCCAGGCGACAGTAGACAGGGGCTCGAGGAGGCCTAGAACCCTGCCTGGGCCATAGCTCACAGCTGAGTGCTTTGATGGGTGTTGCACCTGTTTGACCTGATTCACAACTTGCTCAGTACTGCAGGGATTTGTCGAAGGACAGGAAGTCAGTGACGGTGTCTGTGTGGTACATTGGAGAGGAGAGAGTAGACTTTAAAAGCTCTCTTCCAAGAGGCTTTACATGGGCCTCTGGCCAGGATCTCTCCCCAGAATAGTTCTGGACAACCTCTGGGCTCATCCTCTTCTCTTTGCCCTTTTTTCCCAGGTTGACTTGAAAGCAGAGAAGATGGCTGTCAGAGTTTATTCTTTGACAAACTTATTCTTGACAACCCTTCTAGAATATTCCTTCAGGCCATCTTTCCTTCAGCCCTTCACAGCCATTACTTTAATTGAAACCTTTCTCATCTGTCATCCAGACTCTTACAGCTTCCATTCATGGTCTCATTCATCTTCTCCACCAGTCACCTCACTACACAGGAATCAGAGAGATGTCCAATAAAACAAGAGGGTAGCAATAGCCTTCATCCACCGAGAATTCCCTGTTTACATTTCATCGGCCCCAGGACACACCCGCACAGTTTGGCTTCTCACTGGACGGGATAGATGAGTAACTTGCTTGGATCACATAATTGGCGAGTGGCAGAGAGAGAAGGAGTTGCAGTTGATTCTAAAGTGAAACCTGCTTTACTAGTTCCGAAACCTCACCGTATCATACTTGAAGGCAGGGCTTTAGGATGCTGCCCTTCACCTGTACCAATGATGTACAAACCAAAAGATATCCTGCAAGTCCCTAGAGGTTGCTCAGATGTTACCCTGGGGTGCAAGTGAAGAAGGGGACCTGGTAGGTTTCTTAGGTGGTCTCTGGCATCCACAGATACATTGCTATTGCTATTTATAGAGTTGGGATTTCATGCTAGTTGTTTGACTTATTAACAGCATTATTCCAGGCTAGGTGGCTTAGAAAGAACGAGAATTCATTTCTCAGAGCTCTGGAAAGTGGGATGTCTAAGACTGAGGCTCTTGCAGATTTGGTGTATGGTGAAGGCATATTTACCTCCTCGTGGATGGCCATCTTCCCATGATGCCTTTGCACATCAGAAGCGGTGACAGAGCAAATGGTGACAGAGCAAACTGGAGTCTCTCTTTTGCACATCGGTCCCAGTCATAAAGATGAACTCTGTCTTAATTACTTTACTTATTGTGATAAACACTTTGATCAAAAGACACTTGGGGAGGAAAGGGCTCATTTCATTTTATAAGTCACAATCTGTTATAGAAGGAAGCCAGGGGACGAACCCCGGGTGGGAACTGAAGCAGAGGCCACTGAGGAATACTGCTTACTGGTTTGCTCCCTATGGCTTAGTCAGCTCGCTTTCTTATATAGCTCAGGACCGCCTGCCCAGGGGAGGTACCATTCGAAGTGGTTTGGCTTTCTCATATCAATCATTAATTGAGAAAATGCCCACACACATGTGCCTATTGGTCAGTCTGATGGGGGCAGTTCTTCATTTGAGGTTCCCTGTTTTCATCATCTCTGGTGACTCAAGTTTAGTCAAATTGACAAAAACTAACCAGCACACACTCTCATGATCTAAGCAACTCCACAAGATGGCGGCACGTCCAAAGCTGAGCCTTTACATGCTGCCATCTTGTGGATGAGATTCTTTTTTTTTTTTAATTTTATTTTTCTTGGATATTTTATGTCTTTACATTTCAAATATTATCCCCTTGCCCCCCTTCTCCGATACCTCCCCTTCTCCCCCCCACCCCCACTTCTATGAGGATGCTTCCATTCCCACCCACCCCAACCTCAATGCCCTGGCATTACCCTACATTGGGGAAACAAGCCTTCACAGGACCAAGGGTTTTTCCTCCTATTGATGCTGGACAATGCCATCCTCTGCTACATATGTGGCTAGAGTCATGGATCCCACTATGTGTACTCATTGGTTGGTGGTTTTGTCCCTGGGAGCTGTAGTTGGTTGATATTGTTGTTCTTCCTATGTGGTTGCAAAACCCTTCAGCTCCTTCAGTCTTTTCTGTAACTCCTCCATTGGGGTCCCCCTGTTCAGTCCAATGGTTAGCTGCAAGCATCCTCATCGGTATCAGTAGGGCTCTGTCAGAGCCTTTCAGGAGACACCCATATCTGGCTCCTGTCAGCAAGCACTTCTTGGCCTCAGCAATAGTGACTGGGTTTGGTGGCTGCAAATGGGATGGATCCCCAGGTGGGGCAGTCTCTGGGTGGCCTTTCCTTCAGTACCTGCTCTGGGTAACAACATTTCATCTCTGTGTTTGAAGAAAGCTGCAGCTAATACAAGTCTGAGAACCACGGGTTCCTCCACTCACATCCTCGCTCCTCCATTTCTCCCTTCTTCCACTTTACCTGCACATAGCAGTTAATTTCAGTGTTCTAAATGATGTTAAAATGTACAGACTTTGAACTTTCCCTTTACAGCTGCTTCTATGTGTGCTGTTCGCAGACATTATTAGACAGTGCAGCCTTCACCTTCGTCCAAATTCCAAACAAAAGCTATCCCCTGCCTTCTGAGCCCTGGCAGCACCCAGTTCTTTCTTTTCCCTTTACTCTTCCCTCTTTCCTTTAAAAGTATGTATGTATGTATGTATGTATGTATGTATGTATGTATGTATGTATGTATCTATCTATCTATCTATCTATCTATCTATGTATCTGTCATCTATCATCTATCTATCTATCTACCTACCTACCTATTCTCTCCCCGCCTCCTCTGTGTGTGTGTGTGTGTGTGTGCGTGTGTGTGCGCGCACGCGCGCTTAGTTAGCTGAAGGTGTATAGAGGTCAGAGGACAGCTCAGGAATCATTTCCTTCTGCTGTGTGGATTCTGAGTATTAAACTCCGACGGTAAGGCTTGGCAGGAAGCACCTTTCCCTGCTGAGCCACACTGTCAAGCCCAATCTACTTCGTCTATGGGTCTGACTTGTCTAGAAGCCTCCTAGTGATGGGCTGGACTCACATGGCATTTGTCTCTTTCTGAGGGCTTAGGCCTCTCCATGCAAAGTACAAGGGCCCCCTCTCGCCTGCCCACTTCCCATTCCTGGATCATCGATCAGAATGATGCTCACTTTCGAGGCAGAGACACGCCATCCTTTGTCCTTTGGTTCCCCCCTCAGTGCTGTTGCTATCTGCCTTCTTATGGAGGAGGCTTAAGGATGGAGTTTCGTAGACGGCACTAGGATGGTAGCTGTGACCTCCTCCCACCCGCCCTCCCCCACATCTTCGTTGGATACCCTCTTCTCTACCTGTAAGGTACGTGTTCCCATCCTCACTGGTTTACGGTTGAAAGCTCGACGATAGTTATCACCGGCCCGGGAGAGTCCTTTAGGGCAGAGGCTGTAGCTCGTCTTGGAACGCCTGGAGTTCTTTGCCCTTGGCACAAATCCAAAATGGAAGTGGTTCTTCCCATTTTTTGGAGATAGGAGAGATCTATGGGAACAATAAAGCCCCATTTTAAAAGGCAGAATACTTGTTATCTTTGGCAGTTTCATACGTGTGAATGATGTACCTTGATTATATGCACGATCGACTCCTTCCTAGAAATTCCCTGCTCCTCCCTTCCTCCTTCACATCCCGTCTGCTTTTGTTATTAGTAACCCTCCGGGTCCTTCAGGTGCTGCCTGTTGGAATGCTGACTGATCGTTGTTGAGTTGATGTCACATGGGTAACTGTAGATGTATTGAGTTCATGAGCTCAGCAGCCATATCGTGTTCTGAAGGCAGCATTTCCCCCATTCTCCTGTTCCTGCATCTTTCCATCCCTTTGCCAAGATGCCCTGAGCCTGAAGGATGGGACTGATATAGATGTCCTATTAGGGCTGAGTCCTCCATGGACACTTGTTCACAGCTCTTTGACTAGTTATGAGTCTCTCAGTTAACTGCTAACCACTACAGAGAGAAGCTTCTCTAGCCAAGGTTGAGGGCAGCACATATCAGCCGGGGTACAAGAATTGTACCAGTTTAGAAGGCAGTTTGACAATTGTGCTGGTAAACAAAATGACAGGAGTAGGTTCTTCTTGGGGCCAGTGACCTCCCCAGCTATGGACTCTTGACTAGGTTTATAGTACCAGACACGAATTCCTTCCTGTGGAGCTAGCCTCAAGTTCAGTGTAAAAGGAGTTGCCAACCCCCTTACTGTTCATGCTTCTGTTCCGTCAATGCACACATCGTGCCTTGCAGGTTGGAATTGTAGTGTCGAGGGTTGGCTGAATGGGTACCACGGGTGTCTCTTCTCCCTCCCCACCACAGACTGCACACATAGCACACACCCCCTGGCACAATGAAAAGGAGTCGCCAGAGAAGGTCATCAGGTCTGTTCCAGCTTGATTTCACTGTCTTACAACCAAAGTGGATCGTGTCTTCATCAATAGGCTCTCACCGTCATCTCGTTCTCCTGGGTAACCAAGATCAATGGTGGTAGCATATGTTGTTTAGAGGGCCTGTGGGGTTTCCTGATCAGTAACACATAGGAAGGTATCCCAACCTCGGTACTGAGATTTTCACTTAATAGCCCATCTTCTGGGGGAATCATTGCCTACTATGTGTGGTTCTCCCCCTTTAATTAGATGTGTTAAGATGTGAGAGCTGGGACTGAAGTAAGAGTAGGCTCTTTCTGAAGGGCAGCTTACAGAATGTTTGGAAGGAGAGGCTACATGGGCAGAGGAGTTGCCATCCCTGGAAACCGTTTTGATACATGCTCTGGTAAGCTCATTAAACAGCCACTAGGGCTGTAGCTGAGTGCATAAAGCACTGGCCTAGCACACCAAAGGACCTGGGTTCAATTCCCCAGCACTTCCTAAACTGGGAGGGTGGCATGCAGCTCTTTTCAGTTCAAGGTCATTCCAGCCTCTGCCAGCTCCTGGCCCACCAGGGCTTCATGAGACCATGTCTCAAAACAGCCACAACTGATCAAACAGCTCCCTTTATCCCCACCCCTCGTGACAAAAGCTAGAAAATTTCCTTCTGTTACTGAGATCATTACAGAACTTATTTCAAGCAAGTTGATTTTCCTGAAAGCTTCAAGCTTGTTCTTCTACTTAAAAGGTGCGACTGAATGGCGCTTCCTTGTGTCTCTCACTCTGGTAGTTTTTCTGTGCATAATATCTGGCAGCTATTCTTCAATATTGAGTTGGCGGGTACGAGACAACTCTCCAGGGTGAACCAATTCATGTAATTACCTAGCGGGACCATCTGGTGTTAACCTTAGAGATTCTGGTAAAACCAAAAACCAAAAACTCAAACCAAAATTTTATTTAAAATTCTTAGCTGGCCATTATGGTATACTTTTGTAGTTTCATCACTGAGAGACTGAGGCAGGAGGATTGCTGTGAGTTCAAGGCCAGCTTCAGTGAGTTTCAGGACAGTTGGGGACACACAGTAAGACCCCACTTCATACAAAACAACACAAAAAGAAAATAAATCAAAACAGTTTGTTTTTTTCAGGAAAGTTCACTTACTTCTTTGGTGTGTATGTATGTGTCTGTGCGTGTGTGTGTACAGATGTATGTGCTTTTATACCCAGAGGTCAGAGGACAGTGTCTTCCTCTTCCATATTCTACCCGTTCCTTTGAGGCAGAATCTCTCTCCCTGAGCCCAGGGCTCAAGTTTTCTTGGCTTGGAACCCAGGAAGCCCTAATAATCCCCGTCTCCATGCCCTTTGGAGCTGGGGTTTTAGGAACCCCATCTTGTTCCATGGGCGCTAGGATCTGAACTCTGGTCCTGACGGTTGTGTAGCACGTTCTCTTAACCACAAAGCCATGCTTCTAGCCCCAAGAGATCAATTAAATTCTTCACTGCACATTTAAGACCCAAGAACACTCCCATCTCCACACACAAAGCACACTCAGCCTGGCGCCACCTCGGTTCTTGTGGGTTTTACTACTCTGCAGAGTAACAAGAATGTGCCCTGGGGCACTAAGTGAACTCTTTCTCTTATGTCCTCTAACTCTCACTCCCACATTGTCCCATGTGACTTTTTTCTGTCTTATCAAGCATATCTCTGGAAACGTGTGTTCTTTTAAAATTAGTTTTTGACTATTAAACCCTCCAGGACCCACTGAACAGCTTTGTACCTTAGAACTGCTAGAAACAGGCCACACATGAACACTTTAATAGTTTTGATTTTTGTTTGATTTTTTTTTGATACAGAATTTCTCTGCCTTTAGAATGATGGAATTAAAGGTGTGACTTTTATTATAATGGATTATATAGGTGTGTGACATTGTACCCAGCAGCTCCTGGCTTTCACGTAGGCTAGCAAACACAGGTGAAAGCAGGCACAGCCAAGCATGGCTGTGTACTGTGGAGTAACCACAGTATTTCATGGCTTCAGCTCTGTGTAGTTCTTCTGCTAACTTTCTCTCCTTGTGACTTGGGGTGGCCTGGATTAATTTTGAACCACGTGTTTTTTTTTAAAGATTTACTTATTTACTTTAATATTTACTTATATTATATATGTGTGTACACTGTAGCTGTCTTCAGACACACCAGAGGAGAGCATCAGATCCCATTACAGATGGTTGTGAGCCACCATGTGGTTGCTGGGATTTGAACTCAGGACCTCTGGAAGAGCAGTCAGTGCTCTTAGCCACTGAGCTAGTTCTCCAGTCCTGAACCGCTTGTCCTACTGAACTTCCTGAATTCTTAAAGAAGTCCCTCGTTTATACTTTTAGTTTTAGTTTTTAGAGACAGGGTCTCTCATACCCGTTTCAACCCCTCAACCTCCTGTTTCTGCCTCCTGCGTTGTGGTACCTCAGCTCTGAATACTGGAGACTAAACCTAGAGACTTTTGAATACTAGGCAAACAGTCTTCTCCTGATCTATATATTTTGCTTCTGGGAAATTTCTGTATTAACTTCCCCAGTTGAACATGGGGAAACTGAGGCAAAGGGAGCATTAGTAATTCTGTCTAATGGGAACAGTCACACTGCAACCTGGAACCAGCGGCGTTTTCCCCATTCAGGCAATTTGACCCAACCTTCTATGCTGTTAGCCTTTTATGCTTTCGCATAGCTTGTGAGAGGGATAGTAAAAGCAAGCAAGCAATCCACCCACTCCAAACAGACAAATGCCTCTGGCACTCTCCCACTGAGGCGGTTGTATCTCCAGGCGTGCCTGATAGCACATAACCGCCTCAGTTATGAACATCTCATTTCCCCCCTTGAATCATATTAAACTCCGATCGCTCAAAGCAGATTAATCTTTTTAAAAAAGATTTATTTATTATATATAAGGACACTGTAGCTGTCTTCATGCACACCAGAGGAGAGCATCAGATCCCATTACAGATGGTTGTGAGCCACCATGTGGTTGCTGGGATTTGAACTCAGGTCCTCTGGAAGAGCAGTCAGTGCTCTTAACCACTGAGTCATCTCTCCAGCCCAGGATTAATCTTTTTAAGTTTAACTTTTTATTGATTCTTTGTGAATTTCACCTCATGCACCCCAATCTCACTCATCTCCCCATCGCTTCATACCCGCCGCCGCCACCCTTGCAACCTTCCCCACCAAAAGAAAAGACAATCTTGTTGTGGAAGCTGTATTGTGTCACAGTGTGTCACACAGTGTATCCTTTTATCCTCATTCTTTACTTGCAAATGTCCATTGCAAGGAGTCATTGGTCTGTTTCAAGGCCTCTGGCTTCTGCTACACTATCAGTACTGAATCCTCACCAGGACTCTTTTTGGATACCCTGTTGCCCTGTGTCATGGAGTTCCTTTGGATCTGTAGGACCAGCCCCTTTATGCACTCCAGCAGTTCAAAGATGGGGTAGCTGTTGGGGCAGGCTAACTCAAAGCCCTGGATTTAGGCCTGGGTGGGCAGCTGAACTGGTCAGCCTGTTAACTCTCCCAGGGTGAGCTCTCCAGCACTGCCTGAGCTAGCTCATCCAATGTAGAGCAGCAGGGGAGCAGAGCCAGCTCTCACACCCTGGGGACTGGCTCGACCAGTGCCCATGCCAGCAGGGCTAGCGCTCTCTGGAGTGCAGGAGAGGTGAGGGGCTGGGCCAGCTCTTCCACTCTCATGACCTGAGGGCCAGCTCTCCTGCTTACCATGCTCACATGCAACCCTGCAACCAGGATGAGCTGTGGTTGCACACACTCACAGTGCAGTTGGTGAGGGGTGGGGCCAGCTCTGCACAGCCCTCAGACATCAACATGGTCCCAGGCAGCCCATGGCTTTTGGTGGCCTTTGGTGGCAACAGCCTCTGCTGCTGCAGGACCACAGACCCAGACATGGCAACATGGACAGAACCTCGCCATGGCCTTAGGTGTCAGTGCTGGACACTCACATCAGGCTGTTCTTCACTAACCTTGAGTCTCCAGTTCCATGCATCCTTCTGCCTCTCTTTCTCGCCACCATCTCGCCACCATTTACTTGCACATCTTAGTGGTACCCAGAGTCTCTGGATGTCTGGGATCATCTCAGGAGTGCTGTGACTCACCATGCCGTGCTGGGGGAACGGGTTATCTCTAGCGTGATCTGGGCCACATAGCGCTGGTTGTCATGGGCTTGCTCTGCCTGCCTAGACTAAGTAGCACGGGGCTGTGGGTCATCTTGGGCCTGGTCTGCCATCTTGGGCTCCATGGCATCAGGCAGGGTCCTCTCAGGCTTTCTCTGTCCACCTAGGCCATGTGGCAATTGCCTGGGAGTAGAAAACAGATTAATCCTAATTCTTGGTCCATGTGTTGGCACATGAATGGCTCTACTAATTTTTTAATGTAACACATTCCCATGAATTCACTACTAGCTCAAACTAGAATCTATGTACACCTAGAAGTCATTCCCCTCCATCTATTTATCTGTTTGACTACAGATAACTACAGGTGGCCATCACCTGGGTCTTCCTTTTGCTACATCTTTGCTTTCATATAATATATGTATATATATAACATGAAAGACTATATATCATCTATTGTGTGTGTGTGTGTGTGTGTGTGTGTGTGTGTGTGTGTGTGTGTGTGTTTTAGGTAGTTTTGTATCTGTATGACTTTCTTTTCCCTCCATCCCCCATTCCTCCTCCGGCAATCTCTCTTTGTGAAAGGGTATGTAACCTTGGCTGTCCTGTAGCTCCCTATGTAAACCTGGCCGGCATCTAATTCCCAGCGACCTGCCTGCCTTTGCCTCCTGAGTACTTGTATTAAAGACATGTTCTACCACACTCAGCATTTCTTTCATTTAGTCTGGGTCTCAGTTATTTCAGGATGGCCTTGTGTTCCGTATATGACCAAATATGACTTTCAACTCCTTCTTCATTCTCCTGTCTGCGCCTCTCCAGTGTTGTGGATTTACAGCTGTTTACTATAATGGGACATATCTGTATGTGTGTCCAAAAGACTATTTTATTTTATGTGTGTGTTTATATTTTGCCTGCATTCGTATCTGTGTGCCAAATAGATCAGATGAGGGTGTCAGATCCCCTGAAACCAAGTTGCTGCGTGGGTGCTGGGAACTGTGGGTGTTCTGACAGAGAAGCAAGGGCTCTTAACTATTGAACTATTTCTCCAGCCCCTATTTTAATTTTATCCCCCTTCTTCTCCCCCCCCTCTCTGTGTGTGTGTGTGTGTGTGTGTGTGTGTGTGTGTGTGTGTGTGTTCAGGTGCCCTCTCAGAGGTCAGAAGAGGGGTCAGTTTCAGGAGTTTGAGTTACAGGCAGTTATGAGCTGGAGCTGAACTCGGATCCTTCTTCACAGGAGTAGCAAGCACTTTTACCTGCTGAGCGATCTCCGCAGTCTTTACTAAACCTTTTCAACTCATTAAAAAGCATACAATGCAATAAGTTGAAATTCGTTCTGTGGGTGCCAGGCAATATTCACAATTACTCAAATAATACTCTTTCCTCTGAATACACCACACGTCATTCTTTCCTTGGCTCATTCTTGCATTCGCTCTGTCAGTAGGTTTTGGGATATTTCCCAGGGTTTTGTTCTTGTGAACAGGACTTCTAGGAATATCCTTCCATGCATTCCTATAGGATGGTGACACAGCTTAGTGGTATATAATGCCCAGAGTCCTGGGTTTGATCCCAGTGCTGCAGAACAAACCAAATGTTTGCAAAAGCTTCTTTAAATATGCAGATATACACTCATCTAGGTAAGAAATTGCTGGTCTGCAGGCCGTACGATGTGAACTTTGTAGAGCAGTATTGAACTGTTTTCCGAAGTTACACTGATTTACACCCTACCAGCCACAGGTGAGATCCGGGTGGACCGAGGTCCTTTCTAACACTTGATGTCAGACTTGGCATTTTCAACAGCTACATAAATGTAAGTCTCTTAACTCACATATATTTGATTACTAATGGTATTTGTGTGTGTGTGTGTGTGTGTGTGTGTGTGTGTGTGTGTGTGTGTGTATGAGAGAGAGAGAGAGAGAGAGAGAGAGAGAGAGAGAGAGAGAGAGAGAGAGAGACTATCTGTCTGCTTTGCATTCACATAAGAGTGCATTTTGAGGCACCTTGGTTATCATTCCTCTCACAGGCTTGGAATTCAGCAAGTGGGGTAGATGGCTGGGCACGAAGCCTCAGGGATCTGTCTGTTTTCCAACTCCCCAGCACCAGCATGAGCCACGACATCTGGCTTAGGGTTGTTTTGTTTGTTTGTTGTTTGTTTTAATATGGATTTTAAGGATTGAACTCATGTCCTTGTGCTTTCAAGGTAAAGCACTTATCATGCTGCCTGAACCGTTTCCTCAGACTGATTCTTTTTATTTGAGAATAAAATAAAAAGGGTCTCACTTTTTAGGTCAGGCTAGTCTGGAATTTCATACGTAGGCCTGGCTGACTTCAAGCTCACAACAATTATCCTGCCTGTTGATGAAGTAGATTCTGGATTTGTTTATTTGTTGTCTGTATTTCAACTTCTGTAGAGTCTGGTGGTTTTCCTTTTCTGCACAGTATTCTTCTTATTTAGCTTCTAATCCCATTCATTCATTCATTTACACACACACACACACACACACACACACACACACACTCTTTAGCATATGCACTTAAATTTTTATTTATTTATGCATGGTATTTGTGAACATATATGCACATGTGTGTGTGGTGTGTATCTGTACATACACACAGAAGCCCAAAGAAAGTGTAGATGCCTTGGAGCTGGGGTTATAAGCATTTGCAGGATGCCCGGCTTGATACATTGTATGTACTGGAGTCACAACTCTGTACAGTAGTCAGGGGTCATCACAGCTGTACAGTAAATGCTTTTAATGACTGAGATGTCTTTTTAGCCCTGACATAATGCATTCCATGTGTTGTAGAGGTGTCTATCACTGAAAAGTCTGTGTGTGTGTGTGTGTGTGTGTGTGTGTGTGTGTGTGTGTATGTGTGTATGCGTGCACGCGCCCACACATCAGCTTTCCGTTGATGCTCTTTTCCTTCTTGTCTGTTAGTAGAAGTTCTCTTAAAAGGATTGAGAACACTGGGGTGAGTGGACTTGCGGGATCAGTGCCAAATGAACATGACTTAAGGGACGAGTGTGAAGGAGTTTTTCTAGTTTGAAGCTGGTGGGTGTGGAAAGGTTGATTAAGGCCCAGTGACTCACAGGAAATCTCCCCAGTGCCTCCCAGTTCTCTCACTGGGCCCTGTCCCAGGAACTCCAAGATCCGGTTCTCACCTCTGCTGTCCTCAGACGCCTGGCTGGCATTTGATGAGCATGGTAGATGGGTTCTTAGGGAAAGCCAGCTCACCACTGGCATGGGAGAAATAATACATTGCTTTGCAGAGTCAAGGAGGGCCGCACTGCCAAACCACAGCCAGGCCATAGAGGCAGCTGCAGCCAGGAACCCAAACCACACTGGAGCTCCGGCTCCATGCCCCACCTTCACTGTGGGCTTCTTGCTTCAAACTTCAGGCTAGATGATTGTCTTTATTTGAAGATTGCATTCTACAGTGTAAACCACACCAACCAACCAGAGGGGGAAAATGACTTTTGTTTTGCTAATCTACAAGCAGGTAAAATTAGATATTGGAAAAAAATAGCCTTTCAAAAACTTTTAATTAAGCCTTGCTTGGCAAGCTGCGCTAAGAGCTACACTTTTTATGGGCTGTGGCTTCCTGACTGCCTTTTGAGAACAGGGTTGGTCTGTCTTCAGTTCTTCTGCCAGATGAGGGGGCAGAGGCGGCCTTGTGGGTTGCCTCTGGGCCGGAAACTCTTAGAGGTCAGGCTTGAAAGAACAGTGTAGATGTTACCCCAGGTTAGCCCCGTGCTTCTTCATCCTGCCCTCAGGGCCAAGCCATCTTTTCAGGATAGGTTTTATGCGTTGTCTCTTATTTGCTACAAAATACCACGCATCGAAGTATTTGTTAAACGTGTCCACGGTGGGCCGCGCTTCAATACCCATTGTTAGAGATGTGGGATCACTCATAACAGCTGATCCTTGGGTCAGCATCATATTCTATTATGATTATCAAGGGTTAGTGTGCAGAGTTGGAAAACACAGACTTTGATTTTCTGGCTTGGACTGAAAGTCAGTCTCTCATCTCTGTGTAACTGGGCCTATAATCTCTATCTTGCGAGAGTTTTGGTAAGACTGAGGTGACACAGAAGGGTGTTTAATGTGATATCCGGCCCACTGGTGTTTCATTACGACACCTCACATCTATTTGGACATGAAGGCTACTGTTTTATTCTTTTTGAATCATCAGGGTCAGGGGTAGTGCTTTTCGGTACAGCCTCACATCTCTGCCTCATTGTGGACAAACAGGAGCAGTCACAGGACCTGACCCGATAGGCTGTTGGGTCACAAGTGAAGTAGACCTATACCACCCTTAGACAAGTGCTCTGCAGTGTGCGCTCCGTACATCGGAGCAGTCTTAATGTCTGTCTTTATTGTCATGGCTAGGTGTTTAATGTGACTCCAGATATGGGGAAGCAGTCAGAATTATCCATGACAACGTCTGCATGTGTAGACCCAGGAACACAGACAAAAGGCATACAACGTAGAAAATGGGACTGTAAAGAGTATAACCAAAAAGTAGGTATTTATAGGTTGACGTTCTGGTTCTGGGCCTTTCCCTTTTTATTTTTCTCTTTTAGTGAGTGTGTGTGTGTGTGTGTGTGTGTGTGTGTGTAAGCCAGGGGACAAGCCACAGTTGTCAGTTCTCTCTCCTACCATGCAGATCCCAGGGCAGATTTCAGGGCAAGCGCCTTTACTCACTGAGCCATCTTGCAGCCCCCATCTTTTTCCTTACCTCTGTTCTTCTTCATGATTGCATCTTCTGCACCAGTCAGAATGGAAAAAAAACAAAACAAAACAAAAAACAAACAAACAAACAAACAAAAAACAAAGACAGACTCCAATATCATCTTTGGACTTTAATGTTTGTATTTTGATCTTTGACACAGGAACTTGGCTAGACAACGTTTGATGATGTGAGCTTTGCAAGGGAAAAGTCTACTCTTCCTGTTGTGTGAAAATCCAGGGAGCTAATACATGTGGGACCTCAGCACCGTGACTGTCACTTCCCCTGGGATCTTTTACTGTACAGGAGCAGAGAAACTACTAACGGCGCCCTCTATATTTTTGACTATCCGAGGCTCACACAGAACTTATTGTGTAAGAAGAAACCAGCAGATTTACAAGTTTAATTTTGTTTGTATAAAACTGTTTTCTCAGTTTTTAGCTTGAAGGCCTGGTTTTTATTCCCCCCGGCCCTGGCAAGTGCTGGGTGTTTTAATCCAAAGTGGCTCCTGATTGGCTTTGCCCGCAGCTATTTAATAGACACTTTATTTGATGTGATTATCTTTCTCCTAAGCAAATTACTAAGAGCAATGGAAGCAGCTCTAGCAGTGCGACTCTGTTTCAAATCGGCTCACACAAAGCTAGTTCTGTTACTTTACCTGTTCCTGTCCTAACAAACTGCCTCGCCTCTCAAGTGCTTCCATTAAAGGCTTGTGCCACTGTGCCTAGCCTGTAGTCAGGCTTTAAGATTACGGCTTATAAAATGATCGTGTCTCTGTTATTTCATCTTCATTAAGTCTAATGGCCAAAGCGACACTACTTTATTACCTTTCTGTTCTGTGGCTCAGAAGGCCAACCAACAGAAGCCTCATTGGGCCAAAATTATTAGTACTGGTAGAGCTGTACCCTTTCACAGAAGCTCTAGTTGGGAATCAAGTCCTTTGTTGCCAGCTTCTAGAAGTCACCTGAACTTCTTGTCTCTGGTTCTTTCTCATCCTCAAAGCCAGAGTCTCTGGTCTTTCTGACCATAGATGAGAAAGGATCTTCCATATTGGGCCTTCCTGGATAATGAACCAGGACAATGTCCCCTGGCTCAAGGCTCTTTTTTTGTTTTGATTTTTGAGACAGGGACTTTCTGTTTAGCCTTGGCTGTCCTGGAACTCTGTAGACCAGGCTGGCTGCAAACTCATAGAGACCTGCCTGCCTCTGTCTCCCGAGTGCTGGGATTAAAGGCATGTGTCACCACTGCCTGGTTTAGCTCTAAATTCTTAACCTGTGTCCTGTTTACATGTTTGAGGAAAGAATGTGGGTCTTGTGGAATGGCCTTTATTTCCCTCCTGCATTTGATTTGGTCACAGGACCAAAAAGGATACAATGAAACAAGTAGCTTTAAGGGCAGGTTACAGACCTAAAAACCCAACATTTTGGCTGCTGAAGCAGGCGATTAATCAATTGTGTAAGGTCAACCGGGGTTACCAGTGAGTTGTGGGGGCAGCTTGTACAGTCTGCATTTGGTGAAAATGTAGCAATAATTGGCACCAGGGCAGTCTTCCTCAGTCCTCTTCACTTACTTAGCTTTCCACACATACTCATTCTTTGTAATCACCAGTCCCAACTGCCACTGACTGGTTTCCATTTGTGCCATGGGCTTGAAAGAAGCTCGATTCCCTTGGGTGAGTTACTCTTCCACACTTGTGCTGGAGAATGTGCTCCCTTTTAGTGGGAAGATGCTTCCCATGGCATTTCTCTCCATCCCTTGTGTCGGCGCCTGTGCCGCCAGTGTGTGAATATCAGGCGTAGGTCTGCGGGATTGAAAGAAAACATGTACACGGGTCACCCGTTTTCAGCGAGTGCCACCAAGGCTTTACTGAGATCTCCTTATATACTCAAGGCAAAAGCCGTGGAAAACAACAAGGCAGGTGAAAATCCCCAACCAGGAAAACAGGAAAAGTCTGTGTGGTGAAAAGTTCCGGGCCCCAGTCAGGGGCATAAACAACTTCTTAAACAACAACAAGTTGGAAGACTCAAGTAGGGAGGAAGGGTGCCATGGAAAATCCCAGCCCCAAATCAGGGGCTAAGAGCAGCTGCCAAGGGTGTAAACAACTTCTTGCTATAGCAGGCTAAAAGGCTCAGCGAGGCGGGAGGGAAACACCAAGGTAGGGCCCAACACCCTTGTATGCATGTGTATTTGTATGTGTGTGTGTGTGTGTGTGTGTGTGTGTGTGTGTGTGTGTGTGTGTGTGTGTATGTGTGTGTGCTGGTGCAAATGTATGTGCATATGTGTGTGTGGTGTGGAGGCCAAAGAACAAGCTTGAGTATTGTTCCTCAGGAAGGTTATCCTGGTGGTGAGCCACCATGTGGGTGTGGGAAGCCAAACCCATATCCTCTGTAGGAATAACGGGTGCTTTTTGTCTGTCCATCCACCCGTTCATCCACTAATCCATCCATCCATCCATCCATCCATCCATCCATCCATCCATCCATCCATCCATCCATCCATTCATTTAGTTTTTTGAGACAGAGTTTCTCTGTGTGTTTCACTCTGTAGACCAGGCTGGCCTCAAACTCACAGAGATCAGTGTACCTCTGCCTCCTGAATGCTGGGATAAAAAACTTGTGCCACCATCGCCCAGCACAACAAGAACACTGAGACATCTCTGGCCCCTTTTTTGAAAGGTTGTCTCTTGCTGTGACCTGGGGCTAATTGACTGAGCTGGGCCAGCCTAAGGGACCTGTTTGCCTTTGCCTTCCTTGTGCTGGGGTTACAAATATGTGTCACCATGCCCAACTCTTTACATGTCTTCTGGGGATTGGGCTCAGGTCCTCATGCCCTGACCTACCTCCTCATCCCTGATAGCTCTTCTCTTGACCTAAGTGACTTTTTATTCTTTGAGTCTATGAAATCCTTCTCTAGCTGTCCGTCTCTTTAAGCACGTCCACCCCACTCTCTGTAGTTTTTTTTCTGTCCTTCATTGCTGTGTTGTGAAGCCATGAGGACAGAGGCTCTACCTCCCTCTGTCTTTGTTTTCAGAGTGACATATTGTCAAGACCCCTCTGGGTCCTAAGACTGTTGCTATCTGGCATCATTCAAGAGTGCAGTACAAGTCACTGTGGGGATCAGGAGGTGGCTCAGCAGTTAAACCATAGCTGTGCAAGCAGGAAGACCAGCGTTCAGATTCCTAGAAGCCCTGTACTGGCCGGCTGGGCATGGCGCTAGCCTGAAAAACCACAATAAGAGAGATTTGAGGCTGCTTGGCAAATCCTCAGTGGTAGCGCTTTCTTCCTGAACCTTCGTTCTCCTCTTACAGTCAGGGCCCGTGCGTGGGTGGAAATACCACTCAGCTGAAGTGTTTTTTTATCTTTTAAGGATTTTGACTCTTGACTTTGTGGCAGAAAAGAATTTTAGGATGAGTGAGAAGAAGCACGGTTGAAGCTTATGAAATGGGTTTTTAAAGCATTAAGGGAAAGACAGGCATTTGGGAAGAAAGTAAGACACACCAGGGAGATGGGCATGGGGCTTCTCAAGGGGCGCCAACCAAGTGATCTCGTCTCTGTATTTCATCTTCATGAACTTCCCAGGGTTTCTACAAACTCTCCTTCACCAACCCTTTGGCCATCTCATGGGTCATCACTTGGATAGAAAAGGCAGGATAATATTTTCTTGCTTCCTCTCATTTACAGTTTTTAAGTAATGAATCTTTCCAGGGCCAAGCAGTGCCCCTTTGAAAGTTGGTGCTTGCTGTTATGTCCAGATTCAGACATTTATGTGTCTCAGCTCCCTGCTACATCCTTCCTGTACCGGCATCTGCTTTTGGTCCACTGCAGCATCCTTGCTGTGCCAATAAGTGTTTTGGCCCACTGAGGTACTCTTACTGTGACTAGAATGTTTTGTTCTGTCAGCTGCATCTCAGGCCTCTTTTTTTTTTTTAAAGACTTATTTATTTAATGTATATGGATACACTGTAGCTGTCTTCAGACACACCAGAAGAGGGCATCAGATTTCATTACAGATGGTTGTGAGCCACCATGTGGTTGCTGGGATTTGAACTCAGGACCTCTGGAAGAGCAGTCAGTGCTCTTAACCACTGAGCCATCTCTCCAGCCCCAGACCTCTTGTGTTTTGCTGTGATGAGATGGCCCAGACCCGTTTTGATAACTTCCCACCCCAGTTCTGAAATCCACCACCTTCCCAACATCCTTATACCTTAGCATTTAACTCTGAAGAAATAGAGAATCTCAAGGCTCTGGCAATTACACAGAAGTGCTAGGTGGTTTATATCCCATTAAAAATTGAAAGGTGCGGCTAGAGCTGTGCTCATCAACACCATAGCTGAGCTCTCAAGGAAGCAAAAGTCATCGAGGCTGCTATTCCGCGTGTGCTGGTTGCCTTTCTGGCTGCTGGGACAAAATGCCTGATGGAGCACGGGGAGGAGGTTCGTATGGCTCACAGTTTGAGGGTATCATGGCACGGAAGGATTGCTGGCATGAGCAGGAGCTGGCACAGTCGCAGGGCACCTAGAGTTAAGAAGCAGAGCCATGCACTCGGGCTTCGTGCTCACACTCTCCCTTTATTCAGTCTACCGGATGGTGCGATCTGTGCTCCAAGAGGACCTGCCTTCTTCCACAAAACCTTTCTGAAAA
The DNA here is from genome assembly GCF_021556685.1 of Rattus norvegicus. NCBI lineage: Eukaryota > Metazoa > Chordata > Mammalia > Rodentia > Muridae > Rattus > Rattus norvegicus. The sequence continues at coordinate 61,914,307 of NC_141541.1, forward strand.
AACAAAACAAAACAAACTCTCTTGTACACACCCAAAGGTGTGTTTTCATGCTAACTCTAAACTCATTTTCATTGGCAAAGATCAGCCATCAGTCATGCTGTGTGGAGAAAAATCTACTTGAGTTAATTGAGCTCAATTATTATTAAATAATTCATTAATTAATATTAAATTAAATATAATTTAAGTGCTCTGGAAATGGAACTGGGTAGCCTATTGTGAAGTGTGGAACCCTGGTATTCACACTTCAGGTTCGCGCTGGGGTTAATGAGTGAGTATTCCTCTACAGGTAGTAGGCAAACTAGGTGTTTGAATCTCCCCAAAGAAACTACATAGACACCTTTCAGCTTTCAAGCCTGAAAACCTGTCTTCAGCTGACAACGTGCGACTTGGCACCACAGATTTATTGAGACATGGAGGGGAGCCGTGGATGACAGTCAAACGATGTGCTTTATTGGTCCTTTGGACCTCTTTTAAAAGAAATCAAACGAGGAGGAGAGACTAATTGAGCAGTTGCCTCCTGTTTCTCCAGGAGATGCTTCAGTAGAACTCACTGATGTTTATGCCACCCTAGAATATGGTTAAGTTGCTCTGAGCAGAGTTTTTGGCTATACTCTTATTTATTTTTTAGCCTCTGATGATTTGGAAATATACACATAAGTGACGGATGTCTGGTCCAACTTGGAGCTATTCTAAAGAGCAGCTGGACACGGGGTGGTGGGCGTTTTGCACGCATGCCAGGGTAGGGTGGCGGTCATTATGAGAAGTGTCGGAGACTGGTCATTGTGTCTGTCTCTTATGTATGTTCTACAGAATTTGTCTTTGAATTAGGCACAATACCAAGTGCTGGCCTCTTTTGAATTTCCCTTGAAGTTTATCAGGAAGTAGCCTATCCTCTCTTCCTGTGGGAACTTTCTCCAGGAAGTCCCGGTCCTTGGTGTTTGGTCTAGATCCTCACAGAAACAGAAACTTGGGGATGTTCAACAAAGGCAAACATCCCTTAGGCACCCTCAGTGTAGCAGACATTGCGCTGATTATGACGGCTACAGTGTCTTCCTGCTCTTGGAGCTTAGGGTTTTGGAGTGTGAGCCGCAGCGAGTGTGTGGGGTACTATAGATAAGGGGTTCAGCAAAGAATCTGGACTGGGAATATTTATATATGAAAATAATTCTAGGTGCCTCGGGCTTGGGGCAGTTGACTGACTGAGGCAGAAAGAACGTTACAAGCTGGAGGAAGGGGCAAAGTGTTGTGGAACAGCTGCTGCCTTCCAGGCATAACACGGATCTTACACTCGTGAACTCGTAGCAGCCATGATTAACTTGAATTATGAATTCACGAGACCTCAACGTGCTTGGGCCTATTAGCACATTATGGAAGTGGGAAGACTCCTAAGGCTCTAACCTACCTTGGAGAGCTGAAGGCAGTTAATGGTTGCTAGGGAAAGGAGACATATTTTCATCGGCAGGACAGCTACTGGCAAGTTATCTGCCTATGCTCCTGTAATTAACCCTAATTAAGTTATTTCACACACACACACACACACACACACACACACACACACACACACACACACACACCATAGAGGAAGATGACTGATTCGGAGGAGGAAGGTGTTAAGGGGGTTAATATATGGTAATAAAAACTTTAAAAGAATTTACTGCGTGAATAAAAGAAAATATAATTTTATTTAAAGCAATGCACTGCTGTATTTTGGTGTTTTGGAGTGGAAAAATACTAAGCTATGTACTTTAGAGTTTTCTGGACGAAAGAAGAGAGGGGAATAACGTGCCTTTTCTTATTTTTTAAGTTCTCAAATTCACAGAAATATGCAAACAGAAGGGAGGCAGAGAGTAAAATACTCATCCTGTTTTCTGTCTTTCCACTCCTGCCCGAGGTCATGGGCTCTTGGAGACCCTGCTCCCACAGCAAGCAGGCAGAAACTGGGAAGTCCACCTTGTAGGCTGTGGACATCCTGCTCTTTGAAGTTCACTTCAGTGGAAGTTCTGTGTGAAAAGACCAGCAGGATATAATCCACAGCGGGATGCATGTTGTTTCCAGAAGCTTCCTTTAGCTGTTTTGTATGGTGTGCAGTCTGACTAGGCCCCTTTGGTAAAATGCCTGTGGTGCCTGAGATGGTTCTGAAGCCCTTCCATTATTTCCTTTTCTTTCTTAAACCTCTCCCTCCTTTCCCCTGCCCCTCTCCCTCCACCTCCCTCCAGTTCCCCTCCCTCCCTTTACCTCAGCCACCCTCCTTCCCCTCCCTCTAGCCCTCCTGACTCCAGCTCCCCTCCCCCTACCTCCCTCCAGCCCCCCTCCCCCATCCATTATAGATGAGGTCATTAGGATTTGGAGCCAGGAGAAGTTCGTTGTTGCTGTAATTTTAAGTCTCCGCATTCAATTTGGATCTCTCTTTCTGTCTCTCTCCCTCTCCCTCTCCCTCTCCCTCTCCCTCTCCCTCTCCCTCTCCCTCTCTCTCTCTCTCTCTCTCTCTCTCTCTCTCTCTCTCTCTCTCTCTCTCTCTGTCATACTTCACTGTTGGGGGATGGCTTGCTTAACTGTGCTGCTGTAGACTAATGAGTGGGCTGTAGGAATTCAGCAATGTGTGAACAGGGCTCAGCATCTCCATTTCTTACGCTCACCTCTTTCACATGTATCATTGCTATCGAGATCATTATGGGATGTGGACCATGGTCTGGGTTTGATTAGCTTCTCAGGGCTTGATTGCATTTTCTGTGCTTTCTAGTGTGAATACCCAACTTTTGCCAGTTTCGCTCAAGGAAGGGGTGTGATGAGAAGAGAGAGGCCAGGCTTGGGTGGGACTTTGAATAAGTTGGGCTCTCATGTTAGGGCAGAGGGGACCCACTTAAGGCCTTAGCCAGGGAGTGATTCCATTAGATCAGAATTTAGAAAGGGGCTGTTTTAGTGTGGAGGCAGGATTTGGGGAGAGAGATCAGTAAGGAAAGGGTAGCTAGCTACCTCCCAAACCACAGAGTCCCTTGCAGGAAGGAACTCTACAGGCCACACCCACAGAACCCCAGTAGTCAATATTAAAAGAAAAAAACTCTTGGGGGCTGGTGAGAGGGCTCACTGGATAAAGGTGCTTGATGTTAAATTAAGTGACTTGAATTCTGTCTCCAGCCCCATATGGTAGGAGTGAATAGATTCCTGCAAGTTACTCCCTGGCCTCCACAGATGTTTGAGTGAGCGTGCAGGCACACAGTAAATAAATGCAATAACATATTTAAAAATTCTTCCATGTTTTTATGGTATGTCTATGGCTGCATTTTTTTTAAACGTTTAAGCCTTTGATATTTGTGTGATTTTTGATTCTTACTCTTTTCGACCCGTCTTCCGAAAATGACAGACACATCCTGCCCTCCATTGCTGCCTGCTTCCCAAGCTCTTTCCCCATCCCCTTTCCCTCCCCTTTTTTTTACTTATTTATTTATTTAGACAGTCTCACTTCGTAGCACAGGCTGACCTCGAACTCACATTGTAGCTTAAACTGTCCTTGAACTTGTAAGTGGTCCTCCTTCCTCAGTCTCCTATTTCAGATATGTATTTCTTTATTGTGAGTGTGTATGGGGGGGGGTAATGGCTACGGTGTGCGTGTTGAGATCAGAGGACAACTCTCGGGGTCTGTTCTCTCTTTCTCCCATGTGGGGCTTGGGAATTGAACTCAAGTCATCAGGCTTGGTAGCAAGCACCTTAATATGCAGAGCCATTTTGCTGACACTTCCTCATTTTTTCTTTAAAAAAAGAATAATTTATTTAGCCTCTCTTCCTCCGCTCCCTCTCTCGCTCTGTATGTGTGTGTGTAGGCACACATATATGATACACTCCCACCCCACCCCAGTAGTACACGGAGAGCTAAGTAAACAAAATGATCTTTTAATGAATGGCTATTGAATGGAAGAGTGAGTCTTCTTGGAAATGGGTGGTATGAGATAGATAAAAGAATAAAAATAAAATATTTCAAACTATATTAACTCAACCCTTGTGCTCATGAGGTAAGCAATACCCTGAAATCGAGAGGCTTGGGATATGTTTGAGCTGGTGGAATGTCTGCCTAGCATGGATGCAGCTCTGGGTTCTGTTTGTAGCACGTCATAAACTGGGTGTGGTGGTACGTGACCTTAAGTAGCCTTAGGAAAGTGGAGGCAGGTAGATCACGAGTTCAAAGTCATTATCCACTGCGTGGCAAGTACAAGCCCCGCCTGGGTCACATGACTGTGCCTCTAAATTAAATGAATAAATTAGTGGTCCAGTGGGTAAAGTGCAGATGTCCAGAAACCACGGAGAGCTGGTAGTGGACATCTGCAATCCCAGTGGTTCTGCAGGAGATGAGAGAATCTCGGAAGCTTGTAGACCGCTGGAGTACACATCGGTGAACCAAACCAACCCTGTTCACAGAGTTGAAACAGGAAGACGGAAACCCAGGGTTGTCCTCTGAACCCCACACATGAATGTACAAACACATCTACATACAGACACAGGACACATACACGTTGTACACATATGCATGAATGATAAGGCATAATTATTTAGAATAATTATTAGAATAAAACAGAATAATTCCTATTTCCACAGTAATTCATGTTGCGTTGATAGCAGAAAGTGTGTGTATGTGTGAATTGCAGGTTCTTCCAAGTCAATCTGAGTTCCTTCTTATTTTCTAGGGATATTTTGAAGACCATAGCCCTGGGCCAGATGCTGTCCTTGTGTATTTGTGGCACAGCCATCACCAGCCAGTATTTGGCAGAAAAGTACAGAGTGAACACGCCCATGCTTCAGAGTTTCATCAATTACTGCTTGCTCTTCCTGTTTTACACCGTGATGCTGGCGTTTCAATCTGGTATGTCAAACGGGGGACTCACTGGTCCATCCATTTCGTGTTTTTCTCTTTTTAAAACCCTTTCTGCATGTGTAAGTGTGGCGTGTATGTGTATACATGTATGTATGTATGTGTATATTTGAGTATGTGTGTATATATGTGTGTGTATGTGTGTGTGCACATGGTATGTATGTGTGCATATATGTGGTACGTGTGTGTATGTATATGTATGTGTGCATATGTGTGTATATGTATGTATATGTATATGTGTGTGTGCATGTGGTATGTGTATATGGTGTGCGTGTATGTGTATGTGGTGAGAGTGTGCATGTGGTATGTGTATATGGTGTGCGTGTATGTGTATGTGGTGTGTGCGCATGTGTGTATGTGGTATGTATATGTGATGTGTGTATGTGGTATGTGTATGTGATGTGTATGTATGTGGTATGTGTATGTGGTGTGTGTATGTGATGTGTGTATGTGGTATGTATGTATGTGTGTGTGTTGTGTGTGTATGTGGTGTGTATATGTGTGTGTGTGTGTGTGTGTGTGTGTGTGTAACTTAAACCAACTAGGAGGGTGCAGTATTTCCATTTCTATCATTTAAAACTACTAATATGTTTGTTACCTGCTAAGGGAGTCAGTTCCTGTGATGCTAGATTAATAACTCCCTCCCTCCCTCCCTCCCTCCCTCCCTTCCTCCTTCCCTTCCTCCCGTGCTTCTAGGGATTGAGTTTACAGTGTTGTTCCCAATCCTCTCTTTACATCTTTGAAGATTTATTTGTTGCATGTCCTGTGTCCACGTGAGTCTCGGTGTACATGTGTGTTGAGGCATGCATAGAGGCTAGACGAACGCATCGGCTATTCTTTTGCAATACTCTCCTGGTTTTGAGGCAGGGTTCCTCCCTGAACTTAGATCTATGTTTTCAAGCCTGAGCGACCCTCCCGACTCCACCTACCTTGGAGTTGGGGTCACATGCATGTGTGCAGGATGCCGCCTCTTCTCTGGTTCTGAGATCTGAACTCTCCCCATGATTGTGAGCACTGAGCCATCTCTCTAGCCCTTTGTCAAGCTTTAAAACGTTGTTGTAAACACCTTAACCAAGTGGTTCTTGAATCTTTAACCTTCCTGCCTCAGCCTCCTGAGTAGTTGGGATTATAGCCAGCAGACCTGCCTATAACATTGTCACTATTGATTGTCATCACTGCTGTAGGAAATAGAAGCCAGTAGTGAGAACGGAGAAATACATTGAGGTACCTTAGCTGGCAAGGTCTCCAGGGTGGTATCTGGGGTTTGGCAGAAGTAGCTGACTTGTGAGAGCTGAACCCTGCTTTCCTTTGGAGGCACTGCCTTCAGGAAGACCATGTGATTCACAGACACATCAGTGTGGTCCCTTGAGGCCATGGCTGTCCTGTGCTTTTCTGTCATGCATTGAGGACCGGCTCTGGATTTTCAGGATGTTCTTGGTGGCTGGAATTTTATGATGTAGGAATCTTTCTGGAATAAACACACCAACACCAGCTGGAGAGGAAGCCAGGAGACGTTACCCGTGGACCGAAGACAGGACAGCTCCTGAAGGGCTTCAGTGCTGGGTCCAGTTGGTATTCTCATTTTGTGCTAGGTGGGGCTGGCAAGTAAGCATAACTTTACATAAGCCTGCCAGGCAGTCAATGGGTTGGGAAGGTCAACAGCCCATTGTTTCAGCCATTTCTCGAGATCAAGGTAGCAGGAGAAGTCTTTTCTACCTTATTTTATTCTACTACAGTTACTTGGTTAATGTTCTTGATCTTAGCCAAAATGCCAAGAAGTGATAGCCATGTGGTTACTATGTGAATTTCATTTCTGAGGTAAAATATCTGACAAAGGTAACTTAAGGAAGCAAAGGTTTGTTTTGCCTCTTAGATCCTTTCCTTCCTCCCTCCCTCCCTTCCTCCCTCCCTCCCTCCCTCCCTCCCTTCCTCCTTCCCTTCTTCTCTCCTCCCTCCTTCCCTCCATCCCTCCCTCCCTCCCTCCCTTCCTTCCTTTTGTTCATTTCTGTTCTCAATCATACAGCCCTGGCTGGTTTGGAGCTCCTTTGCGTAGACGAAACTGGCTTCAAACTCATAGAGACTCACCCTGCTCTACCCACTGACTGCTGGGATTGGATTGTACCACTGTGCCCTGCCATTTCTTTGTAGATCATCTTACCACAAAGCCTCCCCAACATATGTGCCAGTTCTTGATCTCTTGTGAATCCAGAAATGAGTCAATCCTATTTAATTTAAAACAAAAGAACTGTGGTGTGTACAGTGGTTAAAAAACATTCATTTAGGGCTGGAGAGATGGCTCAGGGGTTAAGAGCACTGACTGCTCTTCCAGAGGTCCTGAGTTCAATTTCAAGCAACCACATGGTGGCTCACAACCATCTGTGATGGGATCCGATGCCCTCTCCTGGTGTGTCTGAAGAGAGCGATAGTGTACTCATATATATAAAATAAATTGATATATCTTTAAAAAAATCATTTAAGGCTTTCCTCAAGCTTATTGCTGGCTCGAATTTCACTTGAAAATATGTCTTTTTTTAAAGAATGAGCTTGCTATGTTTTCTTTAAAGAAACTCATGCTAGGGGGTTTTGATAAGCAATTATTAGATTGTCAAAAACATTTTCTTTTCCAGAATAGTCTGTGACTTGCCAGAAATGGCTTTAGTCATGCCCATAGATGGGTATATTGTTTATTATTATTGCTTGAGACAGGGACTTATGTCTCAGGCTGGCTGTTAACTTCCTACATAGCCATGGCTAACTTTGAACTGCTGGCCCTCCCATCACTACCTCCTGATTACAGCTGTGTATCACTGTGCCAGGTCTCTGTGGTGCTGGGGATGGAACCTAGGACTCTGCATGCTAGGCAGTCACCCTATCAACTGAGCCCCATCCCCGGTCCTGAATATTGTATTCGTGTCCCACTTCTTTTCTCCCTGGTGTTCTCCTTGCATAACTGTGTAGTCTTCAGCTTCCTGCTAGGCAGTCCTGGTGGTGATGACACAGATGTCTAGCCTCTGGGTCACTGAAATTAGGATTTGAAATCCATAGCAGACCCTTGTTTTAACTCTCTGGTCTACAGATTGATGTGTGTCGTGTCATGCCTTGTCATGTCATGTCATATCAAGTGACTTCTACTCACTCAGCTTTCTTTCAACCAGGCAGTGATAACCTTCTGGAGATTTTGAGAAGAAAATGGTGGAAGTATACTCTCCTGGGGCTTGCCGATGTGGAAGCCAATTATCTGATCGTCAGAGCGTACCAGTACACGACTCTGACCAGTGTCCAGGTGAGAGAGGGTTTGGATGTTTTTTGGCTTCTATGCTTTCTAGAAGAGGACATGTACTTGTATAAGTTTATCTAGTTTTATCGGGAAGCTGTGCATTCGAAGAAGTCCTGAACACAGGTGGGTGATAGGTGCTTCCCAGTCACTGACAATGTACACACATCAACCACTTTCGAGGTTTCTTACACTAGAGCAGATCCGAACACTGCTGAGCAAAATGAGCATAAATATTTAGCTTGCGCTCGCTGTTGTGATGTCGACAGGAATTCGACATCACATTGGACGTGAACACAGAAGTAAGTGTGGCTCTGTACTGCAGACATGGAGGTTTGCAAGTCAAGCAGGACAGAGAGACCCTCTGAAGGAGCCTGCTGGACACACCAGGGAGAGGTGTTGACAACGGGGAAACTCTTGTCCCTGTTTCTTCACAGATTTACTGTAAAATTATTACCATTGTTACTGTGTGTGCGAGTGTGCCATGGCACCGTGTGGAGGCCAGGAGACATCTGTATGCACTCACTTCTTTTCTTCCACCTTTATATGGGTTCCAAGGATTGAACTCGGGGCCCCCAAGCTTACCCAGCAAGCCTTCACCCACTGAGCCATCTCACCAGCCCATGACTGGCTTTATTCTTTCTGGGTTGAAAGGAAAATATTATGTCTGCACTTTGTATTGTGGAGAAAGACAGAGACCAATTGTCTTAGTGTTAGCGAATGAGGAGACGTGCCACGGTCCTGATTAACACGTGTTAACGTGTTACTTAACATCAAAATGTTCTGTGAATGGAGATGAAAGTGAGCCAGATGAGACCTGAGGGTTTAATGATTCTGTAACTCTTTTGTTTCTCAACAAAAGGTCTTGCTATATATCCCTGGATAGCCTGGTATCCACTATGCACTGAGCTCACAATCCTACTACTTCAGCCACCTAGTCTCCCACCTCCTCCATTCCCCAAAACTAGGATTACAGGTAGGAGCCACTGTGCCTGGTTTCTATAGCTTTTTAAACATTTTTGAGACAGGGTCTTGTGTATTCCAGGTTGGTCTCCATTGTAGCTGAGAATGAACCTGAACTTCTGGTCTTCCTGCCTCCACCTCCCAAGGGCTGTGACTACAGGTATACAATGCCACATTGGTTCTGTGCAACACTCGCTAGGGACTGAACACAGGTTTTAGGCTTGTGAGGTAAACACCCACCCTGACCCTCCTCTTTCAACTTTTTTAAAGTTAAATTTTATTTTATGTATTTTGGTGTTTTTAATTGTGTGTGTGTGTGTGTGTGTGTGTGTGTGTGTGTGTGTGAATCTTTTGCCTGCATGCGTAGCCATGTACCATGTAGTTTGCCTCATGCCCTCAGAGGTCAGAAGAGGGTGTCAAACTCCCTGGAAATGGAGTTACAGACAGTTGTGAGCCTTCATGTGGATGCAGGGATGTGGGTCCTCTGCAAGAACAGCAACTACTCAACTTCGAAGCCATCTCTCTTGCCCTGTGTATGACCATTTTGCCTGTGTGTGTGTATGTGTGTGTGTGTATTTCTGTAACACATGTGTGTACCTGGTGGTCAAAAAAGGGCACCAGATGCCCTGTAATTGGAGTTACAGGATTTTGTGAGCCATGCAAATGCTGGGAATTGAACTCTGGTCTGGTCCTCTTGAACCATTTAGTATTCTTAACCACTGAGCTCTCTAGTTTTTTCTTGTAACTTGTTGAGGTTTCATTTTTCTCACTATCCTAACACAGATATATTCTTTAGATCTTCAAATTCTAGAAACTATCAATAAATTGAGGTGAAACAAAACATGTTTTACTTTGAAAAGGCAAGGCTTGGTGAAAACCGGTGTTTTCCAATGTGAGCACAGACTAAACGATTGTGCCTCTACTCTGGTCAAACTCATTTTTATACCCATGCTATCCAAGGGTATGTAGTACTCTGTTCACTGTGATAATATGATAATTTAAAAACTTATATTAAATGAAACTGTTGGAACGTAAAGTATCAAAACAAACACACAAGCAAACAAACAGACCTCCACCCCAAGGAAACATTCAGAAAGGCAGTTCCTGTAGATACACGGCCCAAGGTAACACGTGTCAGACAAGGAGTGGTGGCATTTCAGAGAGGGTGGAACCTGAGGTCACTAGATCTGGTCCCGGCATTTTGGGTTTTGGCTCAGAGACTGGCTGGCTGGGGATTACTCAGTGGTAGAGTTGGAGATGAAGCCTATGCAGTTCTTCCCATGACATAAGCAAGTCTCTGAAGGTCATGCTCCCTCCAGGGTTCTAAAAGATAGACTAGCTTTGACAGTGTTAAGCTATAATGGCTGGACTCCACTGGTGTCTTCCAGGACATTGTTTAGTGGTTTGATGTTCAGTCAAGGAAGCTCAGGGAGACTAAAGAGTAACTAACATGGCAGGCCCATGACTACTGGTGAAATGCTGGCCTCCAGTGATGGCTTTGCTGGGAAAACAAGCAGTGAACTGCTTTAGTTGCGATCCTACAGACTGCTGGGGGCTTAAGGCTTTGTCTGTCTTGTCCATGACTTAACAGACAGGGAGGAAACCAGGAGCAAACTTAAAACCCCACAGACTGATCGTAGACAACTTCAGGAATGTAATTAGTGTGTGGCGTGCATTTACATATTAGTTCTGTACGTACTTCAGTGCATCAAGAATGAGCCTTCAGGAGTTGCAGAGATGGCTCGGGGGTTAAGAATGCTTGCTGCCCTTGCAGCTAACGGGAGTTGTTCCCAGCATGCACATCAGTGGCTCACAATTGCCTGCAACTCCAGCTCCAGGAGATTCAACATGCTCTTCTGGCCTACACATCCACCCCCAAATTAAAAATGTTTTCCAATGTATTTTGTCCTTGAATACACAACACACACACACACACACACACACACACACACACACACACACACACACACACACTGTCAAATTAAGAACCGAGTAACTGAATTCTCTCTTCTTCCTTATCTTGCCATTGATTTTGGATTTGCCATAGTTTGAATAGCCCTCATCCCTGTTTGATAAGAAAAGCAGTTATGGGGGTACAAGCATCTTATGGACCTCAAATGATGGAGGAACATATGCTAAAAATGAACGGGAATCTGCTGGCAGCAAGCATGGTAGAACTGAACTCTCTATCAGGGAGATGATGTCTGTTTGTTGCCTCACTGTAACCTGTACTTGGTAGCACTTTGCTCAGTTACAATTAAATATTGGACTTTGTGACTCCTAATTTCCTGTCTGTCCAGTCTAGTCTGTGCTCCTCAGGTTAGGGCTCCTATCTTGTTCAACTTTATATTTCAGTTCCTCTTATGACGTACCGACCCATGGCCCTGTGCTTGCCAGGCAAATACTTAAGCTGCACACCCAAACCCTCTTACAGAGTCCTGGACACTGGATATATCTAATAAATATCTGCTGGCGGTGTAAATGGATGTATTGGAAGGAAACTCTGCCTTCTGTATTTAAAGATAAACACAGAGGGGAGAAGCAGAGGCCCCAGGGTAAAATGAACAGATTCAGCCTTGAGTGGCTTTGTTTTGAGGAAGATCTGATGTATCCCAGGCTGGTCTAGACTTTGCTGTGTAGCCAAAGATGACCTTGAACTCCTAGTCCTCCTGCCTCTACCCCTAAAGTACTGTTTTATATCAAACTAGAGTCCAAACACAGGGCTTTGTGACTTCTAGGCAAACACCCTATTAATTGAGCTGCATCCCCAGCCTGATCTTTAACCATATGATTTGGGGCAACTAATCTCTCGATAGCCTTTGTGTGCACATCTAAAACCTGGCTTGCAGTCCCAGTCTCACAGAGGGACTGTGCAAACAAGTCAGCTCAGGTAAGCGCTTGCATTCAGGGCCATCAGTAACAAGCGTTCCCTGGGTGCTTTCTCTTGTTAGTACTCATGCTGCTGAAATGGTTGAGGCTGCATGCTTTTCTTCCCCCGCAGCTCTTGGATTGCTTTGGGATCCCTGTGTTGATGGCTCTCTCCTGGTTTATTCTCCGGGCAAGATACAAAGTGATCCACTTCATTGCCGTGTTTGTCTGTCTGCTGGGTGTAGGGACCATGGTTGGCGCAGACATATTAGCCGGGCGAGAGGATAATTCAGGTGAGACTGTGTCACTTGCTCCACCACGGGAGTGTCTTTGCTCGTGTTTTCAGGTTAGTCTGTCAGTTACTGGGACAGAACTCAGCATGAATCCATGCTGCGAGCAAGTGTGTGCCTGCTGGGCTGACCCCTTCCTCAGTGAGGTGAGCTGGCTTCCTCAGCACTTGGTACTTCCGGTTTCCGGTAGCACTCTCCCAGTTGCTGCTAAATGTTTGGTGGTCGTTTTCTTGTTTAACTGCATTTTCCCGTTTAAATATGTTTAAGGATTTATTTTTAATATATTTGTAGAAATCATCTTTTTCTTAAATCGTTTTGGATGTGTTGTTCCGAAACCCTCTGTTCTTGAGCTAGCTCTCTTTTTTCTCCCCTTTATGGCATTCTTTTGTTTCTTTTTCTCCCTTCCTTTTTGTTTCTTCTCTTTCCCATCTCTTTCCCATCTCTTTCCTTCTTCCTTCCTTTCCATCCTTCCTTCTCTCCCTCCCTTCCTCCCTCTCCCCTTTCTTCCTTTCCTTGAACTCAAAAACTCAAAACCCTCCTTCCTCAGCTCCCCCACCCCCGCCCCACCCCCACTGCTGTGGGAGGACATCCGCAGCTCCACTCGGACTGGAAACCTTGGTTTTTATTGTTTGTTTATTTTGTTTTGTTGTGTTGTTTTGAGACAAGATTTTTTTTTCTTTTTTTCTGTATATCCCTGGCTGTCCTGGAACTCAACTCCACAGACCAGGCTGACCTGGAAATCAAAGAATTCTGCCTGCCTCTGCCTCCAAGTACTGGGGTTAAAGGTGGCTGCCATCACTGCCTGACTGGAATATAGATGTTAAACTAGGTCCGAATTCACCAGATCTCCAAGATAACTTTAATATCTCCTTGGATCAAGATAGAACCACTTTTTTTTTTTTAACCGAACATCTTTTCCCATATTTCTAAACAAATTCCCTGCAGTTCATTCTATGAATTCTCCATGTCTTTAAACGGCTTTCTTTCATGATGGTATACGGTACCATCTTCCACTCTGTCGGTCGGCCTCCCAGGGAGTAAAAATGTGAAAAGGATGGCAGTGTTGTTTGTGCCAGACAGGAAGGGCAAGAGCCTTTAAACATACAGAAACTAGGAGTCAATAAAGTTTTATTCAAATGAGCAGTGTTTTGTAACTCCTCGCTTACCTGTTGGCAACACATTTCTTTTTGTGTCTTGTCCTGTAGGGAGTGACGTTCTTATCGGTGACATCCTGGTCCTGCTTGGGGCTTCCCTGTACGCTGTGTCTAATGTGTGTGAAGAGTACATCGTGAAGAAGCTGAGCAGACAGGAATTTTTAGGAATGGTGGGACTATTTGGAACAATCATCAGTGGCATTCAGCTGTAAGAATCTAAAATTATTCACAAAACCAAAACCAACGAATGTGGGGCCAGGGGGCAGGACAGTCAGGGAGGGGAATTACTTATAGCAAAGTGTGATGACATATATGTGTAGTACGTCAAAATGCCTCAGGATGCTTGCTGCCTAGCCTGATGACCTAACTTCAATTCCTGGGACCAACATGATAGAAGAAACTCCTGCAAGTGGTCTTCTCCCCTCCACGCCACATTGTGGCAGGTGCGCGCGCGCACACACACACACACACACACACACACACACACACACACACAAATATAATGCCAATAAAATAGCAAAATAAAGACCATTACTTAACATGCAGACTTACTTTTATTTTTTTTTAATTAGTAATAAGGGCTGGAGAAATGTCTCAGCAGTTGAGATCTCTTGTTGCTTTGCCAGAGGACCTAGGAGGATTGGTTCTCAGCACCCACCTGACAGCTCACAACCATTGTAACTCCATTTCCGAGGGGTCTAACTTTTTCTTCTGACCTCAAGGGCAGCATACATAGCACAGAGACATATATGCAGGCTGAAGACTCATACACATAAATTAAAAATAAACAAATCTAAAATAATTAATGAGAAAATATTTGGTAGATGATTACCCTCTCCAACTAATATTTGTTTAACCCCAAATCACATTTGAAATTAATAACTTGATAAAATCTAATAGAGGACCTTAATTTTGTTTGGTTTTGAGACACGGTTCTACACTGTAGCTTAGGTTAGAGTTCATGGCAATCCTTCTGCTTCAGCCTAATGAGTTCTGGGATTACCAGCATGAGCCACATGCCTATCTAGATATTTTTATATTGTTTTTGTCTGTTTGTTTGTTTTCGGAGACATGCTTCTCTGTGTAGCCTTGACTGTGCTGGAACTCGATCTGTAGACCAGGCTGGTCTCACACTCACAGAGTCACCTGCCTCTGCTTTCCGAGTGCTGCACAAAGGCAGGCACCACCACCGCCCGGTTGATATTTTTTATTCTAAGAAAAAAATTTAAAGCTCAACATAACTCTTTATCTTGGCCAAATTACAGCTTCTAAACTTTCTACAAAATAAGAGAAATTAACACGTGAGTCTTTACCCGGCTTCTTGTTTTGATCTTAGATTGATTGTGGAATATAAAGACATTGCCCGGATTCAATGGGACTGGAAAATTGGTAGGTACCTAACAGACAGCGTTTTAAGTCTGCATTCTGTCCTTTAACTGACGAAAATGCACGCCAATTCAGCCATATTTTCATATCTTCGGGAATTCATACCTTTGACGACAGCCTGCTCTGAGCATTGGTGGGCCAGCCTCTGTCTTAATCTTCATCTGAAGAAGTAGGGTTTCTTTCCTAGGAATTCTGAATAAAACCAAGACTCACCTTTGTCACACTAGCTATCAAGCAAGTAAGCCCACATCTTAGGTCCTTGAACTCTTAGAGGTTACCACAGGCTTCCTGTATGTTGTGAAGCATTAACGTCAAGTGATGGATGGTCGTATAATCACCTTCTGCCCACTGTTGTTGCTCCACTCCTGATATCCTTGGACATTTGTGGGGATAATGCAGAAGGTGCTAGGGGAGTTAAGAAAGGTTTGAACCTTAATGATCAGTAAGAAGTAGTTAAATAGTACACAAATGTTGCTGAAGATTGTATGCTATGATGAGATAATGCAGGGAAATTTAAATATCTTAGATATCCCAAAAGTGCATGCCTCTCTGCTTTGTGTGTGTGTGTGTGTGTGTGTGTGTGTGTGTGTGTGTGTGTGTGTGTGTAGCATAGGACGGGGTTTTAAAAAGTGCTTATAAAACAGACACATTGCTACTGCTGTCAACATCTACACGGTCAGCACTGATCTAAAGTAGAGAATAATATTGTTCTTTCTTGGAACATGTAGAGCAATGGGCTAAATAAAATGTAGTGGGCCTGATGTCTATCCTCGATGTCCTAAAAATACTTTATTGTGAATCCAATCATACGTACCACAGCAACTGGCCAGTCAAATAAAAGCACACAAGGCCAGTGAGGAATTTTGTTTTGACATGCGATATTGACCTGGCTTTGGTTGAACTTTTATATCACAGCCAGCCTTTTGTCTCGGTGAATGATGCGGGTTGATGGCTGCTGGCCTGCTGACCATCTAACTCCCTGTCGGATTTGCACAGCATGTTATTTTACGATTACCATTTTCCAGAAAGCTTTGTAGTCTCTTTAGAGACGGCCGACTGGTAAAGAGAAGCTTTGCAGGGAACCAGGGAGTTTTTTTGTGGCATTCGAACCTAAGCACCTTGTCTCCTGATGTCTCTTCCTGACTTGAGCCGTTCCGTTTCTTCACAGCCCTGCTGTTTGTGGCGTTCGCCCTCTGTATGTTCTGCCTGTACAGCTTCATGCCATTGGTGATGAAAGTCACTAGTGCCACTTCAGTCAACCTGGGCATCCTGACGGCTGACCTCTACAGCCTTTTCTTTGGGCTTTTCCTATTCGAGTATAAGGTAAGAAAATAGATTGTGTTCAAATAAGAAGACACAAGAAAACTTAAGACGAGTTTGCCCATTTATTTGCGACATGCTCAGGTACCCTAGGCTAGCCTGAGATTCACTGTGCAGCTAATGATGATCTTCAACTTCTGTTCTGTCATGGTTGGTTTATGTTGAAGATGGGACCAATGGGCAAGTATTCTCCCAACTGAGATACACCCCCAACACACTCCCCACCCCTCTCACTTTTCAAGACAGGTTCTCTGCAAAGCTCTTGCTGTCTTGGAACTAGCTCTGTAGACCAGGTTGGCCTTGAACTCATAGAGATCTTCCTGCCTCTGCTTCCTGCACACCACTATGCTTGGCTACAACAAGTTTCTATAAGACTCTGGATCTCAAAAAGAAAAAAAAAACAAAAAAAAAACCAAAACCCTTTAACCTTACCAGACAGGCCCCAGACAGGCCTCACCCATTCTGTAACTGTTTATAGCTTAGAAATTGGTCTGAAAGAGAATCGCCCTTCTGAGACTTTCCAAAGTGATTAAATACAGTGGGTTTCATCTCTTTTTGTACATAAAAGGTCTGAGGTAGCTGATGAAGGGCAGGAGGGTTGGGCCTGTTATTATGCATGTGTGGCTAGAATAGTTCCATCTTTAGTGGTAATTTTTTTTTTCTGAGACAAGCCTAGACTAGCCTCAAACTCACTGTGTGAAAGAGGATGGCCTTGAACTCAGGATCCTCTTGCCTTTACTTTCTGTGTGGTAGGAGTGCAGACCTGGTTACCTTCTGGATACCCAAACAGGAACCCTTGGGGCTGATGTATTCTCTTCCTAGGAGCCAGGAACCCACAAGGCTTATCTGAAGTATTGGTACATGAAGCTCGCTGGGTTCTCAGAAATGTCTGCGTATCTTGTGTAAACCTTTTTACCACCCAAGGTGAGGTGGGCCAGGAGCCTGATCTCTCTGAATACTTGCTGGTGAAGGAATCTCTCAATTAACACCAGCGAAATATTTATTGGCTATTGATAGCGTCGCATAAAAACGTTAAAGTGAATCAGAGGAGTGGTTTTTATGATAGGCACAGGGTTTTTTTTAACCCTTTGAGATCAAAATATAATCACAATATTTCTCTTTTCTCTTTCCTCCCTTCAAACCCTTGCAGAGATCTTATCCCTCTCCCCTCAAATCTATAGCCTCCTCTTTCCTTAACTGTCCGTGTGTGCATACATGTATATTCCTATGAGAACTGTTAAGGGCAAACACATTTCTCCCAAGGGAGTTGGCACTGAGGCTGCACATGGCCCTCTTGGGGACAAGGCTGCTTTGTATTGGGATTCCAACTTAGAGAAGTGGCTATCTGTGACCTTCCTCACCTGTTTAACCTTCTCTCTATATTTAAAAGAATCATTATTATATTACATTTATTTATTTGTGTGTGAGCACATATTTGTGGCATGGCTTATCTGAAGACCTGAATAACTTTTGGGGATCTACTCTCTCTTTCCATCATGTGGGTCTCGAGGACTGAATTCAGGCTGTTAGCATCCGTGCTGTAGTGACTACCTGCCGAGCCTTCTCGCTGGCCCTACTTTTCCTATTTTTTTTAACCAACCATATCACCATTAGTGATTTAACTTTTTATTTTCTTCTCTAAGTAAAATAATGTCCAGGAGGAGATAAAGCTAAAGGGATAAAACCTTATAGTTTGAGGTACACTTGTCCATACTTATTATATTTTGAATCATAACATACTTTTCCCACAAACCCCAAACCTTTCAGCCTAGGATCTTAATACTTTATCATCAAGTGCTCCTGAGGTTAACATGAAGAAGTGTGTTTCTGTGTCCTATGGTCGGGGGTATGACCTCACACTGCTCTTCTCAGAATGGGAGCACGCTGTCCATGACTACCCTTCCAGAGCTTTTGTTAATGGTCCTTTGTACCGGCATGTCTGGCAGCTGACTTTGATATCATATTTTATTGGTTTTGGTCAAAGGCCATTTGAAGACTCAGAGAGCAAAGGGCAGCTCTACCACGATCCTCAGAGTTTCAGATGTGCTTTGTGTAGGCGCGAGAGTGCGCACGTGTGTGTGTGCGTGTGTGCGTGTGTGCGTGCGTGTGCGTGTGTACGTGTGTGTGTATGTGTGTGTGTGCGTGCGTGTGTGCACGCACGCCGAGGTCAGAAGAGGACAAAGGACTGGTCTTCTCTTCTCAAACTCTGCCCCGGGTGGTCATTTTCAGTCTCAGGAAGAATAGGTTAAAGGAATTGGAGAGATCCACCTGCTCTTCCAAAGGCTCCAGATTCAGTTCCCAGCACTCAAGGGTGACTCAGAACTGGCTGTGCCTCCATATATACAGACAAACACACAGGCAAAACACAGTACACATAAAATAAAGTGAAGGAAAAAGAAAGGGTGAGCAGATGAGGGATTAGGAGCTCCTCCATCCTGTGGTGCCTCTGTTAACATGGGCCCTTTCCGTCTCGGTCCTTCTGGAGAAGGGAAGCAGATGCCTCCTATGGGAACTGTTCTCTATAGTGTCCTTGCTCTGGTCAGCCCACTGGACTTCAGATTCCTCCAGAATAGTGTCCTGACCCTCTGCATTTGCTCAGTTATTGTGGGGGTATTATTATTTTGTTATTATTATTATTGTTGTTGTTGTTGTTGTTATTGTGAGAATTACCTACAGAGATACGACAGTTTGTTAAACCTAGTGAGATGAATTTCAGTGGATAATGTAGGCCCAGAAGATGCCAAGCAGATGGTGGAGAATAGAACCATAAGCTGGGCTCTCTCACAGTGTCCACACTTGCCAGTTAATTATTCCATTTTGTAAGACAGCTTTTTTTTTTTTTTTTTTTTTTGGTTCTTTTTTTCGGAGCTGGGGATCGAACCCAGGGCCTTGCGCTTCCTAGGTAAGCGCTCTACCACTGAGCTAAATCCCCAGCCCCGTAAGACAGCTTTTTGGATGGGCCCCCATAAGTGGATTGCTATAGAGAAGGCAAAGAGATTCCACCCACAGACCCAAGGATCTGGTCAGGGACGTAGCTCAGTTGGTGCTCATTGGCCTAACATGTCTGAAGCTTTATATTCCTAGCACTGTACGAACCGGATGTGGTGGCCCACAGTTGTAATCCCAGCACTTGGGAGGTAGAAGAAATAGGAGGATCAGACATAAAAGGTCAGCCTTGACTACCCAGTGAGTTTGCGATCTGGCTGGGCTACCTGAGACCCTGACACAAACAAACAAAAGCCAAGGGTCCCGTTCACTGCCAAGCCAGGTTCTATAGTCTGAGCCCAGTACTTACCAGTGTGTAGGAGAGGGTTAGGGTGTTGACATCTCCATTGATGACTTCCAGGAAGAGACTGTGAAGGTAGATCTCGGCTGACAACAGGCCACAGCACCTTGCTTGTGAGGGAGTGTGACTAACTGCCTGTTTCCTCTTCACAGTTCTCAGGACTCTACATCCTGTCATTCACAGTCATCATGGTAGGCTTCATCTTGTACTGTTCCACCCCAACACGCACAGCAGAGCCAGCAGAAAGCAGCGTACCCCCCGTCACCAGCATCGGGATCGACAATCTGGGACTGAAGCTTGAGGAGAGTGGTCTCTCAGAGACCCACTCTGCAGTCTTGTAGCTGGACAAGCCACAGACTCCAGCGAGCATGCCACCGGGAGAGAGTAGAGCCTGCCACTGCCAAGGGCCTATCTGAGGGGACATCAGCCTCAGAGGGAAAGCCCACTGTATTGGATTACATCAGTGGTTAGATGGTAGAAAGGAACGCTGATCAGTGATTCCAAACTAGAAATACCAAAGCAGAGCAGAGAGTCCGAGGGCAGTGTTTCTGTGTGTTGAGTGCCAGTTCTTGTCACCGTCAGAGAGACCAGTGCAAGGCCCCTTGCTGGGGTCTCAGAGACACATATAAGAAGAGAAGGAAGGATGGGGGACCTGCTTCAGGGCTGTTTAGGTAGTTAGGAGTTGGGACAGTCTGGGATGGTTGTGCAATAAGATTCCTCTGTTGGAAGCCTCACATTTTTGTTCTGCGGGGGCAGTCACTATAAGTATGAGCCTTATGGAATTTAGACACCCACTGGCTGCTTCCTTGGTGGCAGGTGGTGCGGAAAATGGGCGTGGCAGCACTCGAGAACTCCCAAGATAAACTGTGACTACTTTGAAAGCAGCTAATGAGTACAGGAATCCTCTCCCAGTTGTGTTCTTTGATGTCTTATAACAAGTCCCGCCCGTCTGTCCTCTTTCTCCTCCCTAGCCACGTTTGCTCCTGTGTTCTGAGTTCCAGAACAAACTGCTCTCAACGCCTGTTACATTGGGCATCCCACATTCAGCCCCACACTACATCCTGAAAGTTCTCCCAAGCAAATACACTCCTGTTACCCTTTTAAAAATGTCCCTGGTGCCCAGGAATAGTCATCCCCATTGTCCTTACCTCGCTAAGCCACAGTTTAGAGAATTTACCTGCTGCAAGTTCTCCTAGCAGGACAAGAGCTTGAGAAGTTGGTTGCTGTCTCTGGTTGGGAAAAAAAAAAGCATTATCATTAAAATGGAAACAAAATGCTAATCATTTCCCATGGAAGAAAGGAGCAGTGAGCAGTGGTTCCAAACCAGAAACACTAAAGTAGGTCGGTGCTGGGCTTCTGGAATCCTGACTGAGAGGAGAGTGTCTTCCTTGTTTACACCAGTTTATGATGCTCGTGGGTTTCTGACACTTCCGCAGCACGGCGTGAACATGCAGCTTCAGCATAATGTCAGCCACCAGGATGTCACCTTTAGAAAACTCTATGTAAATGGTTTTTGTATTGGTATAATAAAGAAATTTGGGGTAAGTGTTCATATTATTAAAAGACTTTAAACTCATGGAAATAGAGTCACACAGTGTATATTGGTTTGAGATTAACCCCGGTTCCCTGTGGAGCTCTATCCGAGTGTTTGATTCCTGTTTTTGTCTTTGAGCAAGCGCGTGTGTGTGTGCATGCCTGCGTGCATGTGATGTATGTATGTATGTATGTATGTATGTATGTATGTATGTATGCATGCATTCACATATGTGTGGGTGTGGGCATGCACACGCCTCAGATCTTAAATGGAGATCTGAGGACAGCAGAGAGTATCATTTCTTACCTTCTCCCTTGTTTGAGGCAGAGTCTCTTTGCTGTCCCCTGAAGGGTAGCTTCAGGCTAGCTGACCCACAAGCTTCTGGGACACCGTCAGTCTCCCCTCAGTTAACGCTGGCATTATGGAATCTCCTTCATTCATTGCCTGGCTCTGCATAGATTCTGGGGATTAGAACTCACTCCTCACACTTGTGTGGCAAGCGCCTTACCCACTGAGCCATCTCCTCAGCCCCTGTTTTTTGTGAGACTGCCCTACTGTATGACCCAGGCTGGTTTTGAACTTCTGATCCTCCTGCCTCAGACTCCTGAGTGCCAGGGTTACAGCTGTGCAGCGCCATTCTGCTTCCCCCTGGAGATATTACACAGCTTGGTGCATTCACGTTCTCCTTCCTATGCAGCTTTTCAGAATCAGGTGAGGCAAGGCAGACATGACCTATCTGCTTGGGGGCTACGCTGGGTCCGAGTGTGCACATGTGTCCTTTGCAGCAATCAACAGTTTGTATTTTTGAATGACCATGCTGAGTGTAAAATGTTTCGGAATGAAATAGTCTCTCATTCTCCACGAGCCATTTAAACTGCCCTTTCAGTTTGGGTTTTTGTTTTTTACCTGCATCAATGCCAGGTAGGCCACATTTCCAAAGGTTCTAGAACCTCTCAAAACCCATTCAAACCCCAACGCCTAATGAACAATATGAAGGAATTGCTCGTTGGCTCCCCCGTGTGGATACACTATGTAACTGGATGTGGCAACAATTTAGAGAAGGGCTGATGCAATCGTTATTGCTGTGTTTGGATGGGCAGATAACATTTCTCCCCCCTGATACCAAGGTATCTGACAGCCAACTGATATATATATTTAATCAGTGGTGTTTCTAGGGGGTGGCCCCAGGACTACTTGTGCTAGCAATCTCATTTTTTATTGCTTCCATATTGTTTGTTAAGGGAATTTTAAACTGGGGGGTGGGAGAGAGAAGATGGAGACAGGGGTGTGTGTAAAGGTGGGTATACATTTGTGTGCAGACCTGTTTGCCCATGTGCCTCCATGTGAGCAGACCCCAGAGGCTGATATTAGGTTGTATTGCTTTCCACCTTAGTTTTTGAAACAGCCTCCCCCTCCCTCTCTCTCTCTCTCTCTCTCTCTCTCTCTCTCTCTCTCTCTCCTTCCCTCCCTCCCTCCCTCCCTCCCTCCCTCCCTCCCTCCCTCCCTCCCTCCCTCTCCCCTTGGAACACTGTTTCATTTTGCTGGTCAGTCAGCCCCAGGACTGATGTGCCTGTCCCTGCCTCCCGGACCTGAGGTTACAGATAATTGTGACAAAGCCCAACTTTTATGTGGGAGTTCCAAATCCCAACCCGGGTTCTAATGTTTTCACTTTACCGGCTGAGCCATCTCACTAGTCTGATGGATTTTGGCTTCGTTTTAGACAGGGTCACCCTATGTAGTGATGGCTGGCCATTAGCTCACAGAGGTCCACATGTGCCTCCCCATGTGCTGGGAACCAGGATATGAACTACCTTAACCGGCTAGTGTTTGTTTTAATGGGCATATTATCAGGACTTCACTCAGAAAGGATTGTCCCAGGGTAACTGTTGTGGGGTGGGGTCGTGGAAGAATTGAGACACATTTCACTCATACGGAGACGGATGGATAAGGGGCAAATGGAATCCAGTTTTAACCTGTAGCCAGCATCAAGGTCAGCATCAAAGCCAGCATCAAGGCCCCAGTCAGTAGGCAACAGGGGAGAAAGAAGGCCTGGTCCTGAGGAGACACTGAGCCATTCACCCTGTGAGAGCCGCTGGGAAGATTTCTGTGGAAAAGCCTGGCTTGAGAGCATCCTTTTCTCTGCAGTAGCAGAGCCTGCCATTTAAGGAAGCTTTAATGTAAACATTTGTCTCCTCAAGGTCTTCTGTATGGCCAGGCACGACTCTGTTTTCTATCATAATTATGGTGATGTGCCATTTCATCCACGCGGAATCACTTAGTTTCTGGGCATAGCCTCAACCCTCACAATATATCAATAAAAGGGAAAATTCAGCAGAGAGCCACTTAGCTGATTAAAAAGCAAGAGGTTTATGAGGAAATTAGGTAATGCTGAGCACACAGCGCTCCAGAAGTCACATAGAAAGTGTTTTCAGAAGTCTGACCATGTATATAAACGGCACATCAGAGGATGGAGCCCCATCAGATTTAATACCACAAGGCTTTGTCCCCCGGTGTGAAGATCTTCACCATGTAATTTATTCCTTGGTTAAAACAATGCTGTCTTGTAACAACTTTAATTCAAAGCACAGATAATCATGGGGATGGGAATATCGGTTAAAAGGATGGTGAGTACAGAGATAAAATAAAAGGCTGTTTGAACGTTGATTGCCTCTAGCTGGCCATCCACACACATCTGGGTCTAACTGGCCATCCACACACATCTGGATGTTTTCAAATGCTCTTCGCTTAGTCATACAAGACACGGCTTACGGATGTGTAGGGCTGGTGTGCACAGTTCCCTTGTGAAGTTCCACCTTCTCTGACCTTCGGGTATTCATTTTGTTTGCTCAGAGACTGCACTTTTCCATGGCTACTCCACATACCTTGGGTATACATACACACATGTGTAAGTATGTGTATCTGTGCGTCTATATTAGTCAGGGCTCTCCACAGTCACAGAGCGTATGGAATGAACATACATGAACGGAGTTTATCCAAAGGACGCACAGGCGAATCTAGTAGTTGCTCAGTCCCATGAGTCTGGGCGGCTCAGCGGGTCTTCTGTATAATCTAATCTGGGTGGCTCAGCGGGTCTTCTGTATAATCTAATCTGGGTGGCTCAGCGGGTCTTCTATATAATCTGGAACCTGGAGATCTGTAGGCTCGAACAAATGTGCTGGCAAAGTGAGTGCAAGCAGCCAAAGAAGGACAAACCAAACCCACCTTCCATTGTCCTTAGGTAGGGCCTCCAGAAGAAGGTACGGCTCAGCTAAAGGTGAGCCTAAGATCTGGATTAAAGGCGTGTGCCAATCTGGATCAAAAGTGTGAGTCATCCCACATCAAGATCTGAATCAAAAGCTGTGTCTTCCAGCCTCAAGATCCAGGTCACAAGTGTGGCCCCCCATTTCTGAATTGTAGTTCCTTCCAGATATAGTCAAGTTGACAACCAGGAATAGCCATCACATGTGTATACTGTAACACACACACACACACACACACACACACACACACACACACACACACGTTGTTGTAAAAATATAAAATATAAAGCAGTCTTTTATCCTGTTCTAGATCTGCGGTGCCCCAAGATATCTGGTAGATATCTTAATTCTCAGTCAGCAAAGTGTCTCACCCACTCTGCTCCATCCCATACGACACTGCCAAAGGCCTCTCCCTGAGCCTGGCAGCAATCCCTCTACCTACCTATCTAGTTCCCAAAGGCAGGTTTCCATGCCAGAAACACACATCCCAACTCTGTGGCGGCCCAGCCCAGCCGCCCCACACTCCCTTACACTTAAATCTACACATGAAAGAACACACAACACAATAACCTTTGATCCAATTGATAAGCTATAATTGCCCACCTAAACATACAAAGCCCTGTACACATCCATCCCTTAAAAACATTCATAACAAACTGTAAAGGTGCAGCGTGGAGTCTTAACGTCAGCTGCCATATTGTCCCTGGCTACTCTCTCCCTCCTTCTCTTCCATTCCTGTATCCTCTTCCTTCAAACTTTTCTCCCGCCCATCTTTTCTTCTCGTCCAATGACAGGCCTCATTCTATCTTGTACCTGCCTCATCTGTGGCATCATCTCACACACACATATTTAAACTCTTCCCGGCACTGAGGCTTGAACCTGGAGCAGTTAAGCAGGGCACTATTCTAGACTGGGCTACGGTCTACAGGGCTTTCAAAAGTTTGATGCATTTATTACAGTTTAGGAAAAGTGGGCATTCTGTGAAAATGCTGAATTGGGGTCTACCTTCTGCTCTGCATTGTTAATTCACCTAATCAGCAATTCAAGTGCATCTGTTATTCTCTTAATTGTAATTAGAAGATCTGTGGGCAGAGATGGTGTCTACAGCAGCTGGAATGTTTGAAACCCAATCCCTGCTGCAACGGTGTTTGAAGGTAGGTGGGGTCTTGGGAGGTGTGAGGGCAGAGTTCTGGATGGGACTGGTGCCTTTATAGAGGGCTCTGGAGAGGTGCCTTCCTCCTTATGCCTGGTGAGAAATAGTGAGAAACTGGCCATTTAAACACCAGGAAACAGGCTCTCACCGGACACCCAATCCTTAGTCTTGGCGACTGTGAGAAATCAACTTCTCTTGTTTTAAACCACCCAGTCCTGGATAACATCAGCTGTAACAACCAGGATGGACAGAGGCACACCTTGGGCTATATCAAATGGTGAGGAAACTAGGAACAAGCTCTTTAATACTTACATAGCAGCAAATTAAGGCTTCAAGCCCCTCCCCAAGAGAAAAACACTCCTCAAAACAACAACAACAACAACAACAAAAACAGGCTCAACATAAACACTCTGTTTGTTGTCTCTCTTGGCTTTTCCTCTGTTCTGTCAGGTCCTCAACTTGTGAAAGGCTAGCTTTTATTTGGCTACACAACAATCATTCTGTGACTTAGGGAACCGAAAGGTGATTCATTATTCAGGACATCGTCTGATGACAGCACCCCTTACGCATACATTGATCTCTCCAAAGACCGTTCAGTCTCAGGATCAGCTAAAACAGGGCAGAGTAAAGAATTTTAGCAGCTACTCAGTAAAGAGACACTTGCTATTCTAGTGTGGAAAAAGGAAATCCTAGTTTAGTAGGTTCTATTTCTTTCTTTTTTTTTTAAGATTTATTTATTTTATGTATGTGAGTACACTGCCGCTGTCTTCAGACACACCAGAAGAGGGCATCAGATCCCATTACAGAGGGTTCTGAGCCACCATGTGGTTGCTGGGAATTGAACTCAGGACCTCTGGAAGAGCAGTCAGTGCTCTTAATCGCTGAGTCGTCTCTCCAGCCCTTTATTTCTTATTATTAGAGTAAAATTTATGTTTTTGAGAAATGATAAATAAAAGAGAAATTATAACCACCAGTGTTGACATATGCTGGTGAGATGACAGTATTTGGATGTGAGAATCTGTGAATCTAAGCAGAGGTAAAACATTTTACAGGCAGCTTGATGGGTAGGAGATTTGTTCTTTCATTGAAACCTAATGAAAGCTGAGTGTGGTCCTGCACACATGTAACCCCGGTTCTGGGAGGCTGAGGCACAGGTATGTGAATGAGGAGCCAGCCTGGGATAGATGAATGGTAAGAATTTGTCTTTGTTTCTTTTCCTGTTGCTGTGATACAATATCATGAGGAAAGCCATTTATGGGAGAAAGAGCTTATTCTCATGGCTCGTGGGTACAGTCCATCATGGCAGAGAAGGCAAGGTGGTGGGAGCATGAAGCAGCTGCCACATCACAAACAATCAGAAAGCAGACAGGGATGAGTGCTTGCTGCTCCTTGGCTCCTTTCTCCATTTCTATAGTCCAAGGTCCTAGCCAGGGGAATGGTACCACTCACAGTGGGTGGATTTCCCCTCTCAATTAATGCAATCAAGCCCGGAGGCTCCCAGACAATTCTAGATTCTATCAAGTTGACAGCATAGTCCTTGTCTTAGAAATTAAAAAAAAAAAGTTGAATGGGCTGAGATCTCCCCCTGCAACCCCAGTGTTTAAAAATATGGAGTCTCACACATCTCAGGCTGAGATGCTCCTGAGAATTACCTTGATACTGCCTCCACTTCCCAAATGCTATGATGAGCCACTGTGGGCAACCGTACCTGGCTTTATGGGGTGCTGGGAATTTCACCCTGGGTTCCATGAGTACAAGGCAAGCACTCCTTCATCTGGGTAACATACCCAGCCCTCTCATAGTTTTCATTGCCACTGAAGTCCCATGTGTCTGGCAATGTACTAAATCTTTTAAAGTGTGTACTAAATCTTTTAAGCTTTACAATTTCTTAAGGATTTTACGTTATTATATCCCCGTTGACAAATGAGAAAGCTGGGGTTATAACAGTCATCTGGATTAGACTCCACTATCCTAACAAACAATTCCAAATACCTTATTATTTTAAAATATCACTGGCTTAATTTTTGGCCCCACTGTCATCCCATTGTGAGCCTTCTTCAGGTTATCCCCTCTCTGGAACACAGGCCAGTGCAGTTGCCATGGGGTAAGATAAGGAAGCATGAGAACTCCACCCTGGTTCTTACATACCACCCAGGATGGACAAGTTCCACTTTTTACCTTTCACCGACCAAAGGAAACCAAATGTGCTGTCCGAGTTTAATAGGGGTACAGAATGTAAGTCCCACTATGTGCTTTGATGTGGTGGGGGAGGAGTAAGAGGCATTTCTGTGTATACTCCCACCGTAAGGCTTAAAGAAGTAAAACAATTCTGCCAAGCTCAGGCCTTCCTCTCCTCAGTACCCAACCTGTATAATCGTTAGTTGGCCAGTGGTACCACAAGCCCTTAGTCCCGGTACTCAGGAGGCAGAGGCAGACAGATCTCTGAGTTCGAGGCCAGTCTGGTCTATACCGAAAGTTCCAGTACAGTCAGGGTTACACAGTGAAACCCTGTCTCACACTTGGGAGTGTGAGCCACATAGTCTGTTTCTCCAAACAATCAAGCAAACAAACAAGCAAAAAAAAAAAACCCCAACCAACCAAACAAACAACCCTCCAAATGTCCTCACTCAGATACACAGGTGCCTCATTAGAAAGAAGGGAATCTGAACTCGAGAGCCAAATTTGCTGCATCTTCTTAGTTAAATAGTGTCCACATATCCCTCGAGAGTGCTAGGCTTGGTAGGACCTGAACCTGTTAAAGGGTAATCTTAATTCCTAGGAACCTGACAAACAAGCTCTGACTCTGAGACCTGGGAGGCAGCTTGGGGTGGTAAAGGTCTTCAAGCCATAAGGTGGGAGTTTGGATCCCAGCAACCGAGTAAAAGCTGCGTGAGAAGGATGGCCCACTTGTAACTCGGGGAAGCAGAGAGGTGGAGATGGGATCATCAAGACCAGGCTGGCTCGCCAGCCAGTGTGTCAGCTCCAGGCTCAGTGAGAGTCCCTGCTTCAGTAAACAAAGTGGACAGCAATGGAGGAAGACGCTGGACATCCACCTCTGGTTTATGCACACATGTGCCTGTGCATTCGCCTCACATAAGCATACATGAACACATACGTGCACGACACACATACGTATGCACAGAGCTCTGAGCGTTAGATTCCGGCTGCTTCTCATAAACCTTAGTGGCTATTGAAAATACCAGACGTCATCACATATGTGCTCCTGTATTAAATCCTGTGACTTTCTCACGGAAAGATTTAAAATAAAGGAGTGAGCTGGAATTCACAGACTGAATTCAGGCTTCCACTAAAGACCTCTTCTGGTTTTCTGGCCCAGTCTAGAGGCTGCGCAACCCTGACTCCGCCCCCTGCTGGTGAGTCAGGGGTAAGAGACGATTTGTTCCAGTCAATTCCCTGGCAAGCGAGGAAAAAGTAAATGCTGAGCGCTGCGAGGCGCTGCTCTTTTGGAACTCTCTGGAGCTACTGCGCTCTGTGCGTGGCAGCTCAGGCTCCTGATTTGGCACCGCATCCCTTCCACACACCTCGGTTATTTCAAGGCTCACAGTCTTGTCACCTCCCTTGTTATCTTGAGATAACCAGTTGTTTCGGTGTCAACAGCAGAGAAGGAGATCCAAAAATAAAGGAAGCCAAGAGTATTAAATATAAACCACTCCTTAAATCAGGGGCATGTTTCTATTGCATTTATTTTACTAATCAATTATCTGTAACTCATGGTCTTTATGAGTAAAGAGTTCTCCATAGGGGCACCCATCTTCCCTGGAACCTTTGCAAAATTCAGAGGGCTTTTTGTCAAACTTCTGTATCAACGGCTTGGCAAGTCACTCCCCAGGATGCCATATCACCATGGAAAAGCTTTCCACGGAGGATGACGCCATTACTTTTTGGGCTGAGACTGCGCAGCTACGCATCTGCTCAGATTTCCTCCGGTCTTTTGCCAGAGAGCAAACGATCTAACCTACTGAAGTTTGCCTGGGTATTTTGTAGACCCTAATATTTAGTGAACCTCTCTAAGCCCTGGGGTCTTGTTATGTAGCCCAGGCTGTCCCTGATCTTCCTACTTCCTCCTTTGGAATTCTGGGATTATAGTTGTACACCATCTTTTTTTTTTTTTTTTTTTTTTTGGTTCTTTTTTTCGGAGCTGGGGATTGAACCCAGGGCCTTGCGCTTCCTAGGCAAGCGCTCTACCACTGAGCTAAATCCCCAACCCCGTACACCATCTTTTTAAGTTGTGCATCTTAACCTTTTAATTTGTGCATAATTTAGACTATTTTTTTAAGGTGTCAGCTGGACTCTGACAGCAAGGAATGATTTGAGGGTCCACGGCCCAGAGTTACTAACGCCATTTGCTGCCCAGGGATCCTGCTTTTAGCAGCTCAGTCGATTATAAAACACTCAATTCTCAAACAGAGAACAATCCCCACTCCCCTCCGTGCCAAGCTCTCCAGCCTGCCACAGGAACGCAACCATATTGAGTGTTATAAAGACAACATACATTTTTCAGAAGAGATATTTCCAGGGGGTGGTAGTGTGTCCATAACCACATCACGATCTGGTGCGGAGACCATGTTTAATGACTTTAAGCTAACTTATTCCAAAGGGGATATGTTTTCAGTTATGTAGGGCAGCTGTCTGGTGCTTTCCTTACAGGAAAAGGAAAATGCTACAAATTTCTTAGCTGCAAGGTCATTTTACTACATTATCAGGCAAACTCACTCTTAAGAACAAAAACCTATCAAATTTGAAAACTATAGTAGTTTCTCTTTAAAAGCATGATGCCAGGAGTCTCTTTTCCGGTAAAAATGAATAATTATTTGTGCTTTATTGCCATAGCAATAACATTTCCTGCCAAGAGTTTAATTTCAAATTTTGGCTCAGTGGAAGTATCAGGGTTTTTGCAGTTGTGTGTGTGTGTGTGTGTGTGTGTGTGTGTGTGTGTGTGTGTATTTACCTCCATTTTGAGAGACATTCTGTCCTATTGTCTTCTGTTTTCGTGTTAGTTTATGTGTTCTGTCTTTCAGCATGATCAGTTTCTGCCTCCTAGCCATTGTCCAGACTGTAGTAAGGGCTTTGAAACTGATGGATAGGTTTTCCCCACCCAATTCTTTCCATACTTACGGAATCTGCTGCGGATGAAGCCCAAGGTCACAACACTCACCTAGCATACACAAAGCCCTGGTCTTGGTTCCCAGGACACCACACACGCGCATGCGCACGCACACGCATGAACGCGCATGTGCACATGCACGACATGCGCAAGCGCTCACACACGCATGCATGCGCAGTCTATCTACTTGAAGAATTCATGCGCATGAGATAAATTTCCCAAATCTCACCTTCATATTCATTTCCTCGTGTCGAAGACTCCTCTTCAGTGGCTTATTCATACTCCATTTACACTTTGTCTCCTCAGAAGTAGCTTATTTCTTACCTCTATTTTGATTACAATTCCCATCCTAAAACCAGGCCCCCAAACTCTCCCTCTCCCTGTGTCACCGCACATTCCCGGAGCAGGGAAATGAACCCCCTATCACATGCATAAACTTACCGAGGGCACAGAGACAGGACACGGCACACAGCTGCTCCCCTCCAGTGTATTCCTCCACTTCCTCGCATTCTGATAGGCCAGACTCTGTTCGCGGAGCCGAGGATGTAGATCAGTGATAGAACAAAGTTCTTTGTTTCTACCACTGCAAAGTCAAACCAAACCAAGATTTTCTCATAAGCATCAGACTGCAGACAGCCATTACCTAATGCTGAGCTAAAGGTGGGACACAATTTCCTTGGGCCTGTACAAATGATGGTGGTTGTCAGTACCACGGTGGCCTTTTAGTAACAAGAATTGTTTAACCATAACAGCGCCAAGGAAGAAGCGACTGAAGAGTCCATCAACGGGGAAATGGATAAATAAGACAAATTCACAAATGGAATGTTATTCAGTCACAAAATGGAATTCATTTCTGATTCGTATAGATTATAAATAAATCTCAGTCTGCTTCGTGAAAGAATCCCTAATTCATTTACACACAGTTCGATGGGAATAGAAATCAGAGTCAGGCTCGAAACAGTCCTTGGGAAGGGGTAGAGCAGTTTTTCCTGGATGAGGAAGCAGATTGTGTCTTTCCCCAGGTACTGGTTACAGGGTGGTCCAGTGGCTTTTCCCACTTCGTTCTAAGGGGGACTCACACCCTAGATCAGTGTTATTCCACTGGCTGTACCCCAGGCTTCGGGGGTTTTCCCTAACGCTATAGACTCCATCTGTTTGAACATTCATTCTTTTCATATCCCCTGCCCCAGGCAGCCTTTCAACCTTTACCTTCTATTGCCTGGCAAGCCTTCCTCTGAGGCTTTCTGCAATTGTAAACCATAGAAGAGAAGCTAAACAGAATGGGTTGTTACCTGGTCTGAGGGTGCACAGCATACAGTGTCCAATCCTCCAAGGACTGGGAGTTCACACCAAAACAAAGGGGGAAATGCGAATCTTCCCTTGTGGGAGGAGAACCCTGTACTCTGAACAGCACTTTAAACAGGAAACAACCCGATGCCAGGAGGTGCGATTCTTTAAAACTAGGTAAAAACAGGTAAGACTCCAGTGGAAAGGGCTCAGCTGGCTCTGGTTGGTGTTGGACAGAGAGAGGCCATGGAAGTCCAGTGAGCATGATTTCCCACTTGCGATTGCCCAAACTGTGGGTGAATGAGATTAGGCTGTTTTAAGCCACCGGGGTTCGGGTAGTGTTTTCCATTAGATGATGAATGCACTATCTGTGGCCAATATACTCTTGCAAGTTGGACGATGAAGCTAGGAAGTAATAAAATATCCCTAAATCCCACAACTGGAGATAATGATCACTGATAACTGTTTCTTGATCTCTATCCGTCTGTCCACCCACCCATCCATCCACCTATTTTTGGTATGAGGCCCTGGAGGTTCATAATATACTTGTCGAGTGCTCTACTTCTGAACCGTATTCTCAGCTCTGTGTCAGGTGTTTTGTTTTTGTTTTATGCATACACACATATGAAAAGGTTGGCACACACACACACAATCTGTGTGTACGGATTCAAAAGTACATACTGCTTTGTAACTTACTTTTTTTATTTCCCCACTCAAAATACGTCACAGATGCCTTTTCCCCCAAGGCAAAGAAGTTTGATCTTTCTCTTCTAGGGTTAAACAGCTTCCCCGTCACCGGTTAAGCTGAGGTTTGAGAAGTGAGGGCACTGAACACTTGGTGGCAGCATTGAGACAAAGATTTTGGAAAATAACCGAAAGCCTCCAGGGACTTTGTTCAGCTGAATCCTGTCATTGCCTTCCTGATATTTAATAACCGGCAAAAGAACATGTGTGTTATTAGGGCTGCATTTCTCCAGTGGCTCCCGGTTTCCTCAAATTGGGGGCTGAACCATTCCCTGCCAAGATGGAAAGATTTGTTAAGATCGGATTCATGTTTGCTTCCGTATCCGGTTGTGAGACTGAATTTGTGCTCCTAGGAAGGAGGAAGCTGCTTGGTATCTCCTTCACCCTCTTTCCAATATCACGTCAGACACAGAGGAGAAGGGCTGACATTTTTCACGCCTCTCCACTCAGACAATTGGGTCTGATTCTTGCCGGTTCCTGCTCCCTGCCAGCAGAAAGGTCTGGAAGATTTGGCTCCCTGTGGCTCAGGCACTCTGTAGGTCGTGCTTCCAGTCCGATCTGGGATTCCAGTGTCCTCTGGAAAGTCTCCTGGGAGGGTATACTCCACACAGCACCACTGGGTTCCCAGAGGCAGCTGGGTAAAGCCCAAACCTTCCCCAGGTTAGATTACTCAATTTTTATTGAAGGCTTTCTCTCCAACCCTTTATTGCCACACAAGGACAAAGAAGGCCCTGGAATTTTAGTAACTGGAGGAAGAGCATGTTTTTTTAAAATAAATTTGTATTTTTTTAAAGGTGCTATATTCTCTCAGGCTGGGCTACAGGTGCCTCACAACCCATGTGCAAAACTTGTGTTTGTGTAGTGCAGTATACAAGGGAGAAAGCCAGAGGCAAACCTGGTCCTGCTAACTGGTCTTGCATCTTGGTCAAACCCCACAGTTTCACTTGATGTAATTGTCCTCTTGGAGGCTTGCTGGTGAGTAAGTGCATCTCTTCTAGTTCAGAACTCTAGAACTGTTACTCTAGAGCTGTCTGGTACAACTCAGCTGCTCTGGTTCAAAATTCATCTCCAAGATGGCTGATTCAGCTTGATTCTGTTGGCCCTTCACTGAATTGTTCTGGCTGGCCAGTCCATACTGGACCCTGAAATACACCTTGCTTTAATTGGTCAATCATGGATTTGGTCTATTCTCCTTGCAGTTCTCAGGTTTACCAGTTAATTCTAAGAAACCACAGCTCCTGGTCCCCCTCTAGACTTAACATATGAGTGCTGGGATCCTCCCGGCACTATTTTCTATATTTAAAACAAAAAGAAATTTAGTAATTTTGATCCGTTCCTTACATCTATCTAGTCGATGTCACTTGTAAGGTGCCCATCCTGCATGAACACCTTATTCAGGCTTCCATTACACTCTTCGTGAACCATGTGTTAATTACCAGCCCTCTCATGCAATTGTTACTGCTGTTGTTACATAGTGAGTTCCAGGCCAGCTAGGGCTACAGAGTGGGGACTCTGTCTCACAGAACAAACAGAAAGAAAAAGAAAATGTATGATTTAACCTTTTTTAAAAATTCAACACTATGTCCCAGGAGTATTTCTCAGCAAAATAAAATGGAGACCTTTACAATTTCTTTTTGTAGCTGTATATTACCCCCATTGTGTGGCTCCGTCATGGTCTATTTGAATGGGGCTTATGAGGTGGTTTGGCAGGTAAAAGCACCTGCTGTCAGGACTAACAGCTTGAGTTTGATACCAAGGACCCACGTAGTAGGAGAAAATTGATTTCTGTAAGTTGTCCTCTGACCTCCACACATGTGCAATGGCATGTACAAACCCCGCCCCCACACATTTTTCAAAATGTAACCAATGGTCCCTCAAAGATAGATGTTTGGAGTCCTAACGGTATTTCAGGGCAGTGAATACCTCTGTTGCTTCCAGCATCATGTAGGTCTTGGCTAGAGCAGAAGGCATATATGGTATTAAACAAAATAGATATAAAGACGTAACACCAGCCTTTTTCAGCGTGCTTACCAATTAGGAGAGATGAAAATGTTTGGCGAGACATCTAAACTCAGGGTCAGCTTCCAAGAACATACACTACTCTTTCCTCAGCCAGTGAGAGCAAACGTAAAAATAATACAGAAACTAATTTCCTGTCAACAACAGCAGTAACAATTGCATGAGAGGGCTGGCAATTAACACACGGTTCACGAAGAGTGTAATGGAAGCCTGAACAAGGCGTTCTTCATGCAGGATGGGCACCTTACAAGTGGCATCGACTGGATAGATGTAAGGAACAGATCAAAATTATACCAAAGGTACAAACACAACACCATGAATTTCTAAAGCTATAAGTAATGTTAGGAAATACGTTATGTAGGGTGACTTTGGGGGAAAGGGAGGAAAGAGGAGATCATAATGAGAGAGATGTGTGTGGCCTGATCACGGCAATATGCTAAGAATTAAGATGCTGCTTAACATAACTCCTCAACTAAATTAGAACAAAGCAAAACAAAGCCTCATTAACACATCTCTGCAAATCCACAGGGCCCAGGCTTGTTTTACACCTGGCAGGCAGAGGTTACATAAATGGATCATTAAAAGTTGCACGGCTCGCTGAGAAGCCCTTGGACAGCCTTCCCAGGCATGTAAGTACTTTGTTGAAGTGAATTCAACAATTTGTAAAACCCAGGCCTCCAGGCTCTAGCTGAAATGTGGTGCCCGGGACATCCTGCCTCCTTCTGAGACCTGATCCTAGGAAGCTCACGGTCTGCTCACATGGGAAGAGGTTAGAAAAAGAATAGTTTTTCATTATCAGATGGTGAATGTCCCACCCTCACAGGATTTGAAGTGGGAAGCCACTACTAGTGACCTTATGCCACAGAGGTTCACAGAATACTTATGCCTGCTACGATATTCTAACCCTCCCCCTCAGGGTGGAACGACAGTGTTTATAGTGCGCATGCTTCTAAAGAGGGCCGTGTTCCAATGGGCTCACTCCATTTCTCTCAAATACTGAGCTCTGACACTGTGGTCAAAACAAAGGTGTCCAGGGGAACAGTGTTCCTTTGACTCATCAAATGCTATTTATAGAAGGAGTATGTTAAGTAGTAATCCTGTCCAGTCTTCTATCTGACACTTAGCAAGACTCCATTAGTCGTCTGAATATGATTGAATAGCCTTTGTCTGAACACCCTATTATTCCAGCCAGAGGGGCTATCGTTTTTCATTCATCAACACATTCACCATCTCAACATTTATTTATTTACCCATTTATTTGTTTTTTTTTGTTTTCATTATTATTTACTTCAGAAACAAAAAAGCAAAATATTTTAGACTATTTAATCCACCTTGCGGGAGATCTGATCATCATACTATGAACCACAGAGACTATATCCTGGAAAATCTTGTCTATTGTTGTGGTATGGTCAGTCCTAGCACACACCTTTAATCCAAAGAGCTTTCTGTAAACAGGATTAAATAAAGTCAACCATAGTTCAAGAGGCAGAGCAAGGAGCCAGTTGACAAGGAGTGAACTTGGGGGGAAAACAGAGAGTGTGAGGAAGTCAGGAGGAAGGCTAGAGAGACACACAGGAAGTAGAAAGGCGGGACATTCTGTTTGAAAGGTTTTTTTCTTTTAAGACAGCATGGAGAAGGAGAGCTAGTGTTTTTTTCCTTCTGGGACATTCATTGAGGTGGAAGGTCAGTTGGGTGCTTTCTCTGCCTCTCTGAGCTAGTCCAGTTTCACCCCAGCATCTGGCTTCCAAGTCTTCATTTGGTAAAATCAAACAGTTGGGATTTTGTTTTAAAAACAAACAAACAAACAACCCTTCATATATTTATTTTTTTGGGGGTGGGTTAAGGAAAAAGAACCTTACAAATTTGAAGTCCCTATGCTTCTCCCATTTCTTTCCTCATGGTGACCACTATCATGAATGTATATTAGACCGTTCCTTTCCTGTCTGCTTCATATGAGTACTAATGCCATGTAGTTCTTTTGTAAAGCCCGAGTCTTGCTATGCACCCCTGGCTGACTATTAACTCACAGTATTCCTCTTGTCTCTTCCTCTTGGGTGTTATGATTGCAGATATGTGCCACCACACTGGGATATACTTATTTTTTAAGTTATAGAAATGGCATTTTGGTCCTTGTGCTTTTCGTTTTGGTGAAAAGTAGTCCATTAGTGACTCTCCTGGTATACTCCGTTTACACATGTGTGAGTTCCTTTATGTGCGTTTACATATGAGGGAGTGGAATCCTTGCTAGAACATAGGGCACTTTTAGCTGTGCTAGAAACTGATTGATTCTCTCCCGAAGCGAAGGTCTTTGTTTGCCCATCAATACTTCAACTGTTAGATTTGTAAACGCCTATAAATCTGGTAAGGTAAAAGGTTGTCTCATTGTTTTATTGTGAATATCAATTAACAATGATCATTTTCATGTGTCTTTGACAATTATAGTTGATTGTTTTGTGAGTTGCCTGCTTATATCTGTTGTCTGTTTTATTTTTTTTGGACTGAGTTTTTAATCTTCTTGTTGAGTTTCTATTCCTTGAACACTGGAAACACACACACACACACACACACACACACACACACCTCATGCCACATTACTATTTTTCCCAGTCTGAGTATTATATATCTTTAATAGTTTGAATCTGCCCTATGCATCCTAAGCAAGCTCTACCACAGAGCTACCTCTCCATCCCTTTTAAAACTGTTTTATTTCATGACAAGATCTCCCTAAACTGCCTGCGCTGACCTTGACCTCAGTCAAAGCTGAAGCATCTTCAACTTGAAGTCCACTTGCCTCAAGCCATGTAAGGTACTGGAATTGCAAGCCCTTGTCATCAAGACCAGCTTACGGCTTGACTTTTAGCTCTGTTTATAGATGTCTACTTTTACACTGAAAGTCTAGAAACAGTTTACACATTTAGACAGTTCAAACAAACATTTCTTTCTAAACATTTGTTACAAGGCTGACCTATAGCCCAGTATCAAATGAAGGCTAAGCAAACTATCATCATCCTAGTGTCCCCTGGGGCTTCTGGCAAATGACTCCCTCAGCACAAATGTTCTTGTAGCTGGGCTGTGGGGAGAGCGGTGGTCAGGCCCTATCAGGTGTCAGAGTGCTCTCACTTTCTGGAAGGAGTTTTGGAAGAGGAGTCATCTCCTGCTGGCTCTGCTCCTGCTGATGTGACTTCTGGTAGCTAGGGTGTGACAGGTTGGGCACTGGGAGTCACCAGAGGGCCTGGCTCCTGCTCTGTCAGCTGCTAATTCCATCAGAACGTCAGTGTCCAGATCTGTTAAAAATCAAATGAGGTTGCTCTTCCAGAGCTGCTGAACTCCAGTTGGACAGGGTGAGAATGCTCTGCAAGATGACAGATCAAAGGAAAGCAGGGACTCCTAACTTGTGTGGTTTGGTGCTCATAGTTGTAGAATAAAAGGACCCGAACACCTCTCTCTCTCTCTCTCTCTCTCTCTCTCTCTCTCTCTCTCTCTCTCTCTCTCTCTCTCACACACACACACACACACACACACACACACACACACACATGAAAATAAATCTTTAATAGAGAAAGAAAGGAGGAAGGGAGGGAGGACGAGAGAGCATGGGTGAGCGGGAGAGCATGGGTGAGCGGGAGAGCATGGGTGAGCGG
Source organism: Rattus norvegicus (assembly GCF_021556685.1). NCBI lineage: Eukaryota > Metazoa > Chordata > Mammalia > Rodentia > Muridae > Rattus > Rattus norvegicus. Next base: position 61,952,472 of record NC_141541.1, read on the forward strand.
GAGAGCATGGGTGAGCGGGAGAGCATGGGTGAGCAGGAGAGCATGGGTGAGCAGGAGAGCATGGGTGAGCAGGAGAGCACTGAAGGACAAGAACACATCAGAGAAGTTGCATATTCAGTCATTGGCCCAGTATGTATTTATTGGGTCCTACTATTCACTTGTATGGCTGTGAGCACTATGTTATACTCTGTGTGTACTCTCCTCCTGGAGACACTCCCTTCCCTTCTCCCACACTGACCTCTGCTACCCTACGGGGTATGTTTCAGTAGTTCTTCTGAGAACTCTGCATTTGTTGCACAGGAAGCCCTGTGGAGAAGCTGACATGCCTGCACTTGACCCAGGGTCCTGGCTGTGTCTATCCTGGGGAAGACGTGAGGACTTGTGCTTCTCAGTGTTTTGATCAAAGGAACACAGCTGTTGTGGGGATCTCTGTGGAAATGTAATCCACGGGTCCAGGGTGGGGGCTGAACCTCACCATCTGTCTCAGCCCTCAGTTTGAGGGAAGACAGTCTTTGGCTGCACAACCTTGTGTGGGTCAGAGGAATGCTGGCACCTGCCAAGGGAAATATCAAAGTAAGAGAAAATAAAAATGGAATGTGAGTCGAAGGAAGCCTTGTAAAGCAACACACGCGGCATTTCTCAGCGCGTCTATCGGGAAGAAACACAGGGCTACCAGAAGGTGGGAGATAAATTAATAAAGAGGCTGCTTTATCGTGGCACGAGAACCTCTCCTTGCGGTGAATTTGTGACAGATTTGTAGGCAGTCTAGGGAAGAGAACGGATTGTGTACGTGCACTTAGGTTCTGCTTATTTCCCCGGCTCAGAGACATGGATTACAATTAAGCCTCTTCTTCAGCCGACTGAATGCAGGACTGGTATGTGTTTTATATTCTGAGTGAGAGTCGAGAGGAGAGAGAGGAGAGAGAGGAGAGGAGAGGAGGGGAGGGGAGGGGAGGGGAGGGGAGGGGAGGGGAGGGGAGGAGGAGGAGGAACAGGCTTATGTTTTTCTACTTAAATATTTATTTGTTGTTTTTTTTTTTCTGAGCATAGTGGTGCATACTTTTTTGAAAAAAATTAAATTTTTTTTTTTTGGTTCTTTTTTTTTTTTTTTTTTTTTTCGGAGCTGGGGACCGAACCCAGGGCCTTGCGCTTCCTAGGTAAGCGCTCTACCACTGAGCTAAATCCCCAGCCCCAAAAAATTAAATTTTTAAAAATTGTATTTTTCTTGGATATTTTATATATTTACATTTCACACGTTATCCCCTTTCTTACCCCTCCCATACTCCCTCCCCTCCCCCTGCTTCTATGAGGATGCTCCCATTCCCACCCACCCACTCACACCTCAATGCCCTGGCATTCCCCTACATTGGGAAAACAAGCAAGGACCCTACATTGGGAAAACAGGACCAAGGGCATTTTCTCCTATTGATGCTGGACATTGACATCCTCTGCTACATATGTGGTTGGAGACATGGGTCTCTCCATGTGTACTCATTGGTTGGTGGTTTTGTTCCTGGGAGCTCTGGTGGGGTCTGGTTGGTTGAAATTGTTGTTGTTCCTATGGTGTTGCAAACCCCTTCAGCTCCTTCAGTCTTTTATGTAACTCCTCCATTGGGGTACCCTTGTTTAGTCCAATGGTTAGCTGGAACCATCCTCATCTGTATCAGTAAGGCTCTGTGAGAGCCTATCAGGAGACACCCATATCTGGCTCCTGTCACCAAGCACTTCTTGGCATCAACAGTAGTGACTGGGTTTGGTGGCTGCATATGGGGTGGATCCCCAGGTGGGGCAGTCTCTGGATGACCTTTTCTTCAGTCCCTGCTCTGCTTTTTGTTCCTATATTTCCTCCCGTGAATATTTTGCTCTCCCTTCCAAGAAGGAATGAAGCATTCACATTTTGGTTTTCCTTCTTCTTGGGCTTCATATGTTCTGTGAATTTTTTCTTAGGCATTGCAAGCTTTTGGACTAATATCCACTTATCAGTGAGTGCATACCATGTGTGTTTTTCTGTGATTGGGTTACCTCACTCAGAATGATATTTTCGAGTTCCATCCATTTGCCTAAGAATTTCATGAAGTCATTGTTTTTGATAGCTGAGTAGTACAACATTGTGTAGATGTACCACATTTTCTGTATATGTTCCTTTGTTGAAGGACTTCTGGGTTCTTTCCAGCTTCTGGTTATAAATAAGGCTGCTATGAACATAGTGGAGCATGTGCCTTTGTTGTATGTTGGAGCACATTTTGGGTGTATTCTCAGGAGTGGTATAGCTGGGTCCTCAGGTAGTACTATGTCCAATTTTAAGAGGGACCTCCAGACTGATTTACAGAGTGGTTGTACCAGTTTGCAACCCTACCAACAATGGAGGAATGGTACCATGTGTTTTTGATCTTAGCCATTCTGACTGGTGTGAGGTGGAATCTCATGGTTGTTTTGATTTGCTTTTCCCTGATGATTAAGGATGTTGAATATTTCTTTAGGTGCTTCTCAGCCATTTGGTATTCCTCAGTTGAGAATTCTTTGTTTAACTCTGTACCCAATTTTTAATAGGATTATTTGATTCTCTGGAGTCTAACTTTTTGAGTTCTTTGTATATATTAGATATTAGCCCTCTATCAGATGTAGGATTGGTAAAGACCTATCCCCAATCTGTTGGTTGCCGATTTGTCCTAATGACAGTGTCCTTTGACTTACAGAAGCTTTGCAAATTTATGAAGTCCCATTTGTCGAATCTTGATCTTAGGGCATAAGCCATTGGTGTTCTGTTCAGGAAAATTTCCCCAGTGCCCATGTATTCCAGGCTCTTCCCCACTTTCACTTCTATTAGTTTCAGTGTATCGGTTTTATGTGGAAGTCCTTGAACCACTTGGACTTGAGCTTTGTACAAGGAGATAAAAATGAATCAATTTGCATTCTTCTACATGCTGACCACCAGTTGAACCAGCACCATTTGTTGAATATGCTGTCTTTTTCCCACTGGATGGTTTTAGCTCCTTTGTCAAAGATCAAGTGACCACAGGTGTGTGGGTTCATTTCTGGGTTTTCAATTCTATTCCATTTATCTACCTGCCTGTCTCTGTACCAATACCATGCAGTTTTTATCACGATAGCTCTGTAATACTGCTTGAGGTTGGGGATGGTGATTCCCCCAGAAGTTCTTTTATTGTTAAGAATAGTTTGTGCTATCCTGGGTTTTTTGCTTTTCCAAAGTAATTTGCAAATTACTCTTTCTAATTCTATGAGAATTGAGTTGGAATCTTGATGGGGATTGCATTGAATCTGTAGGTTGCTTTCAACAAGATTGCCTTTTACTATATTAATCCTGCCAACCCATGAGCATGGGAGACCTTTCCATCTTCTGAGATCTTTCTTAATTTCTTTCTTCAGAGACTTGAAGTTCTTGTCATACAGATCTTTTACTTGTTCGGTTAGAGTCACACCGAGGTATTTTATATTATTTGTGGCTATTGCGAAGGGTGTCATTTCCCTAATTTCTTTCTCACCCTGTTTTTCCTCTGAGTAAAGGAAGGCTACTGATTTGTTTCAGTTGATTTTATATCCAGCCACTTTGCTGAAGTTATCAGGTTTAGGAGTTCTCTGGTGGAATTTTTGGGGTCACTTAAGTATACTATCATATCATCTGCAAATAGTGATATTTTTTTGACTCTTCCTTTCCAATTTGTATCCATTTGACCTCCTTTTGTTGTCTGATTACTCTGACTAGGATTTTGAGAACTATATTGAATAGGTAGGGAGAGAGTGGGGAGCCTTGTCTACTCCCTGATTTTAGTGGGATTGCTTCAAGTTTCTCTCCATTTAGTTTCATGTTGGCTACTGGTTTGCTGTATGTTGCTTTTACTATGTTTAGATATGGGCCTTGAATTCCTGATCTTTCCAGGACTTTTATCATGAAGGGGTGTTGAATTTTGTCAAATGCTTTCTCAGCATCTAATGAAATGATCATGTGGGTTTTTTCCTTGAGTTTATTTATATAGTGGATTACACTGATGGATTTCCAGATTTCCATGTATTGAACCATCCTTGCATCCCTGGGATGAAGCCTACTTGATCATGGTGAATGATCATTTTGAAGTGTTCTTGGATTCGGTTTGTGAGAATTTTATTGAGTATTTGTGTATTGATATTCATGAGGAAAATTGGTTTGAAGTTTTCTTTCTTTGTAGGGTCTTTGTGTAGTTTAGGTATAAGTGTAATTGTGGCTTCAAAGAACAAATTGGGTAGTGTTCCTTCAGTTTCCATTTTGTGGAATAGTTTGAAGAATGTTGGTATTAGGTCTTCTTTGAAGGTCTGATAGAATTCTGCAGTAAACGGTCCTGGGCTTTTTTAGTTGGGAGACTTCTAATGACTGCTTCTATTTCTTTGGGGGGTTATGGGACTATTTAGATGGTTTATCTGAACCTGATTTAACTTTGGTACCTGGTATCTGTCTAGAAAATTGTCCATTTCATCCAGATTTTCCAGTTTTGTTGAATATAGGCTTTTGTAGTAGGATCTGATAATTTTTTTAATTTCCTCAGATTCTGTTGTCATGTCTCCCTTTTCATTTCTGATTTTGTTAATTTGGACACACTCTCTGTGTCCTCTCGTTAGTCTGGCTAAGGGTTTATCTATCTTGTTGATTTTCTCAAAGAACCAGCTCCTGGTCTTGTTGATTCTTTGTATAGTTCTTTTTGTTTTTACTTGGTTGATTTCAGCTCTGAGATTCATTATTTCCTGCAGTCTACTCCTCCTGGGTGAATTTGCTTTTTGTTCTAGAGCTTTCAGGTGTGCTGTCAAGCTGCTAGTGTATGCTGTTTCCAGTTTCTTTTTGTAGGCGCTCAGAGCTATGAGTTTCTCTTTTAGCACTGCTTTCATTGTATCCCTTAAGTGTGGGTATGTTGTGCCTTCATTTTTATTAAATTCTAAAAAGTCTTTAATTTCTTTCTTTATTTCTCCCTTGAGCAAGTCGTCATTGAGTAGAGCATTGTTCAGCTTCCATGTGTGTGTGTGGGCTTTTCCTGTCTTTGTTGTTACTGAAGACCAGCCCTAGTCCATGGTGATCTGATAGGATGCATGGGATTATTTAATCTCCTTGTATCTATTGAGGCCTGTTTTGTGACCAATTATATGGTCAGTTTTTGAGAAGGTACCATGAGGTGCTGAGAAGAAGGTATATTCTTTTGTTTTAGGATGAAATATTCTATAGATGTCTGTTAAATCCATTTGGTTCATAACTTCTCTTAGTTTCACTGTTTCTCTGTTTAGTTTCTGTTTTCATGATCTGTCCATTGACGAGAGTGGGGTGTTGAAGTCTCCTGGTGCAATGCGTGCTTTGAGCTTTAGTAAGGTTTCTTTTATGAATGTGGGTGCCCTTGCATTTGGAGCATAGATGTTCAGAATCGAGAGTTCATCTTTGTAGAGTTTTCCTTCGATGAGTATGACGTGTCCTTCCTTATCTTTTTTGATAACTTTTGGTCGAAAGTCTATTTCATTTGTTATTAGAATGGCTTCTCCAGCTTGTTTCTTGGAACCGTTTGCTTGGACCATTTTCCCCACCCTTTTATTCTCAGGTAGTGTACGTCTTTGTCGCTGTATGCAGCAAAATGCTGGATGCTGTTTACATATCTAGTATGTTAGTCTGTCTTTTCTATTGGGGAATTGAGTCCTTTGATGTTAAGAGATATTAAAGAGTAGTGACTGTTTCTTGTTATTTTTGTTGTTAGAAGTGGAATTATGTTTCTGTGTCTCTCTTCTTTTTGGTTTGTTGAAGGAAGATTACTTTCTAGCTTTTTCTGGGGTTTAGTTTCCCTCCTTGTGTTGGCATTTTCCATTTATTATCCTTTGTAGGGCTGGATTTGTGGAGAGATATTGTGTAAATTTGGTTTTGTCATGGAATATCTTGGTTTCTCCATCTACTTTAATTGAGAGTTTTGCTGGCATATGCGTTCTCTTAGGGTCTGTACGACATCTGTCCAGGATCTTCTGACTTCCATAGTCTCTCTTGAGAAGTCTGGTGTAACTCTGATAGTTCTGTCTTTATATGTTACTTGACCTTTTTCCCTTGCTGCTTTTAATTTTTTTTGTTTTGTTTTGTGTATTTGGTGACTATTATGTGATGGGAAGAATTTCTTTTCTGGCCCAGTCTATTTGGAGTTCTGTAGGCTTCTTATATGTTCATGGGCACCTCTTTCTTTAGGTTAGGGAAGTTTTCTTCTATAATTTTTTTTGAAGATATTTACTGTCTCTTTATGTTGGGAATCTTTGTTCTCTTCTATACCTATTATTCTTAGGTTTGGTCTTCTCATTGTATCCTGGATTTCCTGGATGTTATGGATTAGGGCTTTTTGCTTTTCAAATTTTCTTTGAGTATTGTGTAAATGTTTTCTATGATATCTTCTGCCCCTGAGATTCTCTCTTCAATCTCCTGTATTCTGTTGGTGATGCTTGCATCTATGAATCCTGATCTCTTTCCTAGATTTTCTATTTCCAGGGTTATCTCCCTTTGTGATTTATTTATTGTTTCTATTTCAATTTTTAGATCCTGAATGGTTTTGTTCAATTCCTTCACCTGCTTTGTAATGTTTTCCTGTAAGTTTTTAAGGGATTTTTGTGCTTGCACTTTAAGGGCTTCTACTTGTTTATGTTCTCCTGTATTTATTTAAGGGAGTTATTTATGTCCTTAATGTCCTCTATCAACATCATGAGATGTGATTTTAAATCCAAACACTTTTAAATCCACACACTTTTCAGGTGTGCTGGGATATCCAGTATTTGCTGTGGCGGGAGAACTGGGCTCTGATGACACCAAGCAGTCTTGGGTTCTGTTGTTTAGGTTCTCGTGCTTGCCTCTTGCCACCTGGTTATTTCTGATGTTAGTTAGTCTTGCTGTCTCTGACTGGAGCTTGTCCCTCCTTTGGGCCTGTAAGTCTGTGATCTTAGGAGTGAGAGGGCTCCTGGGAGACTAGCTCTCTCAGGGCAGGTTTTGTGTCTGAGAGGTGTGAGACAGCCCTAGCTCTGGTCACAGATGGAAACCAGAAGGTTCCTGTCCTAGGCTACCATGCGGTTCCCTTGCCCCATGCACTCCTGGCATGTCTCTCCTTGGATAGTCATTGGAGAGAAAGTGGGCCCTACCAGTGGGCTTTGGGCTTAGGAGGGAGAGGGCTCCTGGCAGAACAGCTCTTCAAGGGGAAGGTTTTGTGTCCAAGGGCTGTGGTACAGCCCCAGTTCTGGTCGCAGATGGAGACCAGCAGGGTCCCGTCCCAGGCTGCCTTTCATGCTTTGAGCTTTAGTAAAGTTTCTTTCATGAATGTAGGTGCCCTTGCATTTGGAACATAGATGTTTGGAATTGAGAGTTCATCTTGGTAGATTTTCCCTTTAATGAGTCTGAAGTGTCCTTCCTTATCTTTTTTTTTTTTTTTTTGATAACTTTTGGTTGAAAGTCGATTTTATTCGATATTAGAATGGCTACTCCATTAATTTTTTTTTTTACTTATTCACTTCACATCCAGCTCACTGCCCTCTCCCCAGTGACTCCCCGCCACAATCCTTCCCCCATCCCCCTACCCTTCTCCTCTGAGCGGTTCGGGGTCCTCCTGTATCCCCCAACCCTGGCACTTCAAGTCTCTAGGTGTGGGGCATACTTGTAATCCTTGCACTTGGGAGGTCCAGGAGGATCAATAACTCAGGTCATCCTTGGCTGCATTTGGAGTTTGAAGCTAGCCTGAGCTACATGGAGACTCTTAAAAAACCTGGTTTCGATCTTTATATTGTAGATACAATATTTTTGGGGCATTAATATCTCTATAATAAGCAACAGTAGCATGCCCTCACTATGATCTCTCTTCTAGTGATCACCTTATTTGACTAATCCATTTCTTGTTTCTTAAATAATCATTTTTGTGACATGATCTGTTTTTATTTACTTATTTTTTGAGTCAAAGTCTCATGTAGCCAAGGCTAGCCTCTAACTTTTGAGTGATTAAGAGGCAGATAGATGCTACTGAGTCACTTGGTTTGGCTTTGGCATGTGCAGTGTTTCCTCTTATAAGATGTCTTCCCAAAACATAAATTCAAACTAATTCCCTCTTTCATAAACAATACACTCATTTCCTTTTATGAACTTACTAAAACTTTATTATGTATCATTCAATTTATTGTACTTCCCCACCAAAATGGGTCACTCAATGGGAATACAAACACACACACACACACACACACACACACACACACACACACACCCTACTGATCTTATGAACCCTTAAAAGTCAGAACCCTGAAAAGAAAGTGTTACAAAAAATAGCAGACAAGAATGAAGATCTAACACCCCTCTTCAAAGGATGAAAAAAAAAACCTCTCAATTCTACTAATTACTGAAAGATATTAGAGAGAAAAGCTTTTTTCAAAGGCACTTGTGCCTTGACTCATTACAGACAAGAGCTCCTTGCTGACAGAAGCCAGCGCTTCCTTTCATGAATATTTGACATGGTTTTCAGAGACGGACCCAGGGCCAGGCTGTCATATTTTTAACAGAATAACTAGCAGAATAAATTTCCATGGGTAATGTGTGCAGCAGACTGTGATTACAGTGGAAGCTATTTCCATACAGGCTTTTTAACCAAGTGGGTTTCTCTCTTCTAACAAGTCCCTCCAGATCCTCTCCCTTCCCTACCCACCCAACTTTATCTTTTTCTAAAAGAAAAAAGCAAAACAAAACCCAATAATTTCTCAAACCAAGAAACAAAATCAAACCTTGACCCCCTAACCCCCACCAAACTGTAACCAAATAACACACACACACACACACACACACACACACACACACACACACATACACACACACTGGAATCTATTATATGTTGGTCAACTACTCCTGAACATGAGGCCTGTCTTGGAGTGGTCAACATACCCAGGATTACTCTACTGGAGAAAACTAATTTTCCCTTTCCCAGTAGGTATTTTTTTTCTTTTTTTTTCGGAGCTGGGGACCGAACTCAGGGCCTTGCACTTGCTAGGCAAGCGCTCTACAACTGAGCTAAATCCCCAACCCCTTCACCCATTAGGTATAAATGAGAGTTCAGTTATTAACCTTTACCCTAGTGGCTAGGTATTCATCCATCCATCCATCCATCCATCCATCCATTTAAAAAATAAAACATAGAAAGATAAAACAGAAACTATCACTTAAGTCAGACAAGACGAACCAACAGAAGGAAAAGAGTTCAAAAGAAGGCATAAGAATCAGAGACCAACTTGTTCACATACCAAGGAACCCATAAAAGCACTAAACCTGAAGCTGTATATAATATATATACACATACACACACACACACACACACACACACACACACACACACACAGAGGACCTGGTGCAGACCTGTGCAGGCTTGAACATAGCATGAACTTCCAATTACAAAAGTAATACGTATATTAATATTAATATTTTGTTACTTGTCTCCTTGATCTGTATACATTTATGAGTTTTAAAATTACTTAGTTTTTAAAATTTACTTATTATTCATTTTGTGTGTAGGCTGTGTGTGTGTGGTGGGGGCAGGTGTGCCACAGCATACATGGGGCAGTCAGAGGACAACTGCCTGGGGTCTATTGTCTCCTTCCACCACTCGGGTTTTCAGAGATGGAACTCAGGTTTGCAACATAACCACAGGCCCATCTTGCTAGTCTATTTTTTTCTGATAGCGTAATATCCTATATTCAGAGAAATGAAAAAATTAAGTTCCATTAGAGAAAAATATCTGAGTGAATAAGAAGCATCTATGTGGAATCTGGAGAGGTGGCTCAGCAGTTTAGAGCACAAGTTGTTCTTACAGACGACCTGGGCTGAGCTCCCAGCATTCCTGTTGGACGGCTCACAATTGCTTCTAACTCCAGCTCCACTGGGACCAGACATTTCTGTTACCCCACACACACACACGCCCTAGTTAACTGTACACATACACCAACACACATAGTTAAAATTTAAAAATACATAAATCTTAAAAAGAACTGTTCATGTAGACAGGTTGAGCAGGGAGAGAGGATGGTTCACTTATTCATGATGATATATGTAAAGAATAAATTAGTGATAAAACTACATAATTTAGGTTAAAAGGAAAATGAATCTATTATCTTTATTTTTAACTTTATGGAATTCTTCCTGCCTTAAGTTTTCACGAATCTGTAGCTCTGTAGGTGACTTTAGCAATTATCTTGTCCAACCTCCACTTTATATTGGAAGCAACAAAGCCAAGTTAAATGGCTAGACAGCAAGGTCACAGCTCTGGTCCCTTGCCCTTGGTGCTCCATGTCAGGAGATGTATTGCCATGTATAATTAATGTATGCTAATGAAACAGAAAAGTGCAATTAAACAGCACTAACGAACATTTTATGGGTAATACTAAAGAGAAGGGGTAAGTCGAATAAGATCATAGGGAAATAGACCATGCAATCCAGAAGCTCCCCCATGCTCGTGGATTGGTAGAATTAACAGAGTAAGAATGGCTACCCTCCTAAAAGAAGTCTATAGATTCAACACAACCCCTACCAAAATTCCAACAAAATTCTTTACAGACCTTGAAAGGAAATACTCAACTCATATGGAAAAGCAAAAAAATCCAGGAGAGATTAAACAATCCTGAAGAATAAAAGCAATTCTGGATGTATCACCATTCCTGATTTCGAGCTACACTGCAGAGTGATAGTAATGAGAACCACATGGTACTGCCATACAAATAGAGAAGTTGATCAATGGAATTGAATTGGAGACCCAGGTATAAACCCCCATAAATCCACACACCTATAGACATCTGATTTTTTACAAAGAAGGCAGAAATGCACAATGGAACAAAGAAAGCATCTTTAAGAAATAGTGGGGTTGGGGATTTAGCTCAGTGGTAGAGCGCTTGCCTAGCAAGCACAAGGCCCTGGGTTCGGTCCCCAGCTCTGAAAAAAAAAGGAAAAAAAAAAGAAGAAGAAGAAATAGTGCTGGTTTAACTGGATATCTGCATGTAGAGTATAATTAGATCCATATTTATCACCCTCCACAAAACTCAAGTCCAAGTGGATCCAAGACCTCCACATAAAACCAGACACGGAATCTGCTAGAAGAGAAAGCAGGGAACAGCCTTGAGCTCCTTGGCATTGGAGACAATTTCCTAAACAGAGCACTAAGATCTATAATTAATAAATGAGACCTAGTGAAACTGAAAAGATCTGTAAGGCAAGGGACGCTGTCAATAGGACAAAATGGCAGTCTACAGAATGGGATAAAAAGTTTCACCAACTCCACATCTGATAGAGAGCTAACATTCTAAACATATTAAAAGCTCAAGAAACTGGATATCAACAAGGCAAACGATCCACTCAGAAACACGGGGTGCAGACCTACACAGAGGATTCTCATTAGAGGAAACTGAGATGGCTGAGAAGCACTTAAATAAATGTTCACCATCCTTAGCTGTCAGGGAAATGCAAATCAAAACTAATTTGAGTTTTCATCTTACATCTGTCACAGCAGCACAAATGACAGCTCATGCCAGTGACAAGGCGGAGCAAGGGGAACACTTTTCCATGGCTGATGGAAATGCAAACTCATAGAACTACTACGGATGTCAATATGGCAGCTCCTTAGAAAACTGGGAATCGATTTACCTCAAGACTCACCTATACCACTCATGGACACATACCTGCCCCCCAACAAAACCCCCAAACCAACCAAAAACAACAACAAAATCCGCTCTATCCTAAAACAAGAGCCCGGGTTGGGGATTTAGCTCAGTGGTAGAGCGCTTGCCTAGCAAGCAGAAGGCCCTGGGTTCAGTCCCCAGCTCCGAAAATAAAAGAAAAAAAAGAAAAAACAAACAAACAAACAAACAAAAAAACAAGAGCCCTTGCTCAACCACGTTCACTGAGGCTTTATTCATAATAGCCAGAAATGGGGAACAACTGAGACAGCCCTCAACTGGGGAATGGATAAAGAAGATGAGGTACATTTACACAGTGGACTATTACTCAGCTGTTAGGAAAAATGACATTATGAAATTTGCATGCAAATTCCCTATCACCCGCCATCCTGGCGTCTCTCCAGGGTTCTGTGATTCCTTAAGACTCGCCCTCAGACTCCAAGTGAACACAGCTGCAGGCCCAGAGACTTAAAACAGCTGTAATTTGTCTAAGCTTAGGTACTGAAATTTCATCAGAACAGCTTATTGCGGTAGGGGTCACATGATGGGGGTTAATCTGGAGAGCGGGTACGCAAATAAAAATAGAGTACACACTAAAGTACTCTTGAGATCCCTGGTGTTGACCACACAGAGCACTGTTTCAGTGTGCGATTCTGTGAGTAAATAGTCTACGTAGTTATGCATAGCATAAAAGAAAGAGTTTCTATAAAGAGCAGAGTATACACAGTAGGTGGACATACAGAGCCAAGATTCACAGGGCAACAGACTCAGAGGTCCATGCGAGGAAATTGCCAAGCTTGAAGTGAGTGAATGGATGTGGGCACATTTATCTACTTTAATATGCCTGACCCTGGGTTCATACAGTTGCATTCCTATGAATAAATCCTCCTTAGTACAAAAAACTAAGCATTTAAAGAAGGAAAATGATTTATGGAACAAGCTGAGTGAATAGAAATATGAAATATGTTCTTATCTATTGCTTGCATTAGAATATTCCATGCTGGCTGCCTACTAAATTCTAAATGAAGACAGGGGTTGCTAAAGGCTTCTAAAACCGCTGGGACTTTCTGATGATACGTCTTAGAAACCCTGTCACGTAGAAAATTAGCAACCTGCTGCCCTGAAATTTTTACTATCAGGAGGATATTTATCTGTGTTCCTGCTGAATGTTCCATTTTGGATTTTACCATAATCAGATTGTGTCAAGCCTAGCCTAATCTTTGAGAAGTTCAGATAGAGTTTCGTGATGTCATATTGTTGACGAGATTTTAGTAGGAGATGTTTCACATCTTGAGGTCAAGATGTTGTTACCAAGGCCTGTGATTCTCTCTTTTCTTTTTTTTAGCTAAGGACCGAACCCAGGGCCTTGCGCTTGCTAGGCAAGCGCTCTACCACTGAGCTAAATCCCCAACCCCCAAGGACTGTGATTCTTTTTTTTTTTTTCTTTTTTTTTTTCTTTTTGGAGCTGGGGACCGAACCCAGGGCCTTGTGCTCGCTAGGCAAGCGCTCTACCGCTGAGCTAAATCCCCAACCCACGGGACTGTGATTCTTTATTGATGCCCATCTCAGCCTAACTATGAACACAATATATTTACTACTGTTCACTAAATATTTATGGGTGCTACAAAAGTTAACTCAACGTAAATCTATTCAAAACTATTAAATTGCAAGGCTAAGGAGATCGCTCCATAATTAAGAGCAGTTGATATACTTATAGAGGACCAGGGTTCTGTTCCCAGCGTTCACACGGCAGCCCTCCGGTTCCAGAGCATCAACACCCTCTTCTGAAACCCTATGGGCATGCGCGTGCGCGTGCGCGCGCACGCGCACACATACACACACACACACTAAGTAAGTGGGTAAATAAATAAATAAATACATCTTTAAAAGTTCTTCTGGGGCTGCAGTGAGTTAAGAGGCTCAGTGGTTAAGGGCACCCACATGGTGGCTCACAACCATCTCTAACTCCACCTCCAGGGGACCCAGCACCCCCTTCTGAACTCCACAAGCACCAGGCACATACGTGGTGCACACTCAGACACGCAGGCAAAATAGCACGATAAAATAAAAACTCCTCTGGCATACTGCCTGAAGACCTTTATAGTTTACTGGTCCAATTGTACAAAACAAAACATAAAACACAGATAAAATTTCTTTTATAACTCTTTCAGAGAAGAAAGAGGAAAGCCCATGTATTAGGCTGCCCTGGCCTGGATGGCAGGCGTCAAGGGGTTAATTACTGGAACTTGGATTATTCACTGAGCTCATATGTAGTGAGGTGGGAAGAAGCATAGACTCCAGCTTTATCTTGAATATTTTAGCTTTTATTTGAGGAAAGACAGAGCCATGGAATGCTACATTGCTAATTGTGTGTGCTAGGAATATTTTGATTATATTTTTAACAACTGTTTATAACGTGTTCGTTTTTAAACAAAGACAATGGACACGTCTTGCTGCTCGGCTTTGGGAGCAGAGAGAGCCATGCACATTATGTGCCAACCTCACAAACAGCTGTCAGAGCTGGTGAGCGGTGGGATGCCTAGAATGTACTATTCTTAGACCAAGAGATCCTGAGTCATCCAAGTTACTATAGCTCTTGTAAATATCACCATCATTTTATCTTTTATTTCAACCCCACCCCTTGCTTTTTTCTTTTTCTTTCTCTTTTTCTTTTCTTTTTTTTTGCAATAGGGTCTCATATATTCCAAACTGCCCTTACACTCACCATGTAGTTGAGGCTGTTTTTCAAATCCTGATCCTCCAGCCTCCACCTTCTGAGTGCTGGGATTTCAGGCATGAATCACCATATGCAGCTTGTAATATTTTATACAAGAACTAAACTCCCTAGAGTTGAATAATTGCTAATGAATTATTTTTGTATATGTATTTATGTAGCAAACTTATGGGCCATTTACCACACACCGAATACTACATGACTACATGCAGGGGTAAGAGACACAGTCCCTGTATAGGAAGGGGTGATAGCAGAAATATTGGTGCTACTTCTATGGTTACCTCAGTGGTCTTCAGAGCTGCATAGAGCACAGAGGACTGTCCCTCCTGGCTCCAGTGGTCAGGAGTGTGACATCCGAAATCAAGTTTTATTGCTAATCATCAAGCCAGCATGGGGGCTGCTGAACAAACAGGAAGTTGTTCTCACCAAACAGAGTGGAATCAAAAGTGAAAATGAAGTCTGAGAAAGGACAAGTTTATGATACCAGAGAGGAGGGCCATGAAGCTAGAAGTAGGTTAGTATAGAGAATCTTGTCTCCGAAGGATCTTGAACCTAATCTGAAAGCTAGGAGAAACCAAACAAGAAATAGGATGTTTGGGGCTGGAGAGATGGCTCAGCGGTTAAGAGCACTGATTGCTCTTCCAGAGGTCCTGAGTTCAATTCCCAGCAACTACATGGTGGCTCATAACCATCGCTGATCTGATCCGATGCCCTCTACTGGTGTGTCTGAAGACATGGACAGTGTACTCACATACATAAATAAATCTTAAAATAAAAGAAACAGGATGCTTTTCATCTGGAAACCAGATGGAAAAAAAAAACCAGGTTTCTATCTGAACCTGGATAAAAGTGAGCTGGCAGAACACACGATGGGCTTCATGGTTTGTGCAGGAATGCCGATGTGATGGGCTCTCAGCTTGAGTCTGGTGTGAGGTCTCAGGTACTAACAGAATAACCCCCATGGAAGTTGATAAGCCTTGGTAGTGAAGACACCCCTGTAAAGAGAGCTCTTCCTGAGAGAAGGAAAGGGATTCTATTACCTGGTGCACTTCCTTATGACTGCATGCATGTCTGGATGGACCCAGGCAAGGGCAAGGTTGTCTTTTAGTACCTAGGATGGCTATATGCCAGGCTAGAGGGCTTGTGGACGCATCTGTGATAGGACCTCTGGCAGAGAGCTATCTTTGAGTAGGTGAACTGGGTAAGAAGACTGCCCTCTTCAGGGTACATGGCCACAGTGGGAGGGGAGCCTGAGTGGAACAGGAGAGTGAAAAAGTGATTCTTGTTCTCTCCTGACTCTGCATGTTCTAATTCTCAGGCCTTTTGACTCTAGGGCTTATGCCATTGGTTTCTTTGGTTCTCAGGCCCTCAGACTCAGACCAAACCACATCTCCAGTTTTCCTAGTTCTCCGCATCTTCAGCTTGTAGGTGGCACCTTGTGAGATATCATTTGTTTTCTAGGGTCATGGGAACCAACTCCGATTGTAAACTGCCTCATAGCCATCGGTGGCCTCCTACAGAACCTGACTAATCTGCCACATAGAGTACAGCAATGGGTCCCTACCCCCACCTCCCCAGGATGTCCAAAAGTAACGGTACCTCAGATAACCCCACTGTTCCTAAGCTCTGGGACCCAGCACAGGAGAAACCTGAGGAAGGACACTGTGTAGGCATGTGCTTGACACATGTATCTGTCCACAGACGGGCACGGGGGTGGGCTGATGTGCACATTAGTCTGTGAAGGGAGAGGCAGAGCTGAAGGATGAGTCCAAACACCTTCCAAACACTGTATCATCCAGCAAGTGAGAAACTAGGAAGAGAAGAAGACACTGTTAGCTGATTTGAAGTTTGTCAGTGCAAACAGTGGACTCCCATAATTAGTGGCTTCTGTGTGTGTGCGTGGTGTGTGTGTGTGTGTGTGTGTGTGTGTGTGTGTGTGTGTGTGTGTCTGTGTCTGTGTCTGTGTCTGTTTATTGGTGGGTTCTCCTTGACAAGGAAAACAGAAGCAAGAATCAGTGAAATAGGGGCTGGGGATTTAGCTCAGTGGTAGAGCGCTTACCTAGGAAGCACAAGGCCCTGGGTTCGGTCCCCAGCTCCGAAAAAAAGAGCCAAAAAAAAAAAAAAAAGAATCAGTGAAATAAATGCAAGCTAGAATATGTCTGACCCAACTTCCTAGGATAAACTTCCCAAATTCTTTAGTAGCTGGTAACCACTCTGTGTTTGCTCTTACTGTAAAAGTGTAGGTTAAGAACTCAGCCCTAGCCTTGGGCCCCAGTTCCAGTCCTTTATCCTTCTCCCATGTCTCAGAGCCCCGGGGCAGGTTTTTGGCATTTTCTGGGGCTCAGTTTACTCATAAGGAAAATGAGAGGGTACAGTCATGGGCACTCCTGAGTATGCGTGTATGTACACACACACACACACACACACACACACACACACACACGGGTTAAGTTACTCTCTGGCCTGTTGAGCATGTGTCCTGTTGCTCTCAGAGATGGCCTATCCCCAAGCCAAAAGGAAATGTGGCCTGTAGCTTGTATCCAGAAAACTTTCTTCTGCAGCTTTGTGAGAGGGCTTTTTGATTTCTTCTTACCTTTAGAGAGCAGAGATCTTCCTGGCTTGGCATGAGTGCTCTCTCTGCCTTAACAGCTGAAGGTGAAAGCCAAAGGGACTCTTCCACAGAAACAACAAGCAGTTTTGTCTGATCCCTGGCTCATTGTTTATTCTGTCCGACAGATTTTCAGAAGGGGGTCCGTAAATTTTTGTGGATCAAATTCCATAAAGAAGGGATGTTTCCAGTAGATGTGTCTGGCTAGAGCCTCCAGGAACTGGCCAATCACAGCACACCGAAGCCCTGATGCATTCTTGTTTTCCATCAGAAAAATAATAAAGCAATCTGAGGTGCAGGAGAGTTTGGAGGGCAGATGGTCTCAGCTTAGTAGTAAATATATTTTGGCTGCTTTTTACCCATGCACTAAGAGAAAGCCATTTGTTTGCATAATTTATTACAGAGCAAAACTATACTTGCTCTAGACAAAAGAAACTTAACTGGTTCTAAGTCAAATGATGTTAAGCCACCAACTTAAGTTATTATCAAGAGGACTCATGCATAGTTTTATGGTTCTTGCTCCCATCTCTTATGCAAGACCTCATCTCCTAGAATGAAGCCTCTGGATCCAGAACCTTCAGGGCTGGCCTTGAACTCAGAGATCTGCCAAGGGCTGTGGCTAAAGATGTGTTTCACTATACCCAACTCCAAAAAGTGCCCTTTTGTAGTAAGAACAATTGAAACTTCCTCTTTGTGACCGTTGGTCTTGATTGCTGCTTTGACTGGATTGAGGGACGCTAGGATTGGCGAAATACACCTATGGGTGTGTCTGTAGAGGGCATGTCAAAGAGGATCCATGAGGATTAGTGGCAGGGGTGGGAAAGATACATTCTAAAGGTGAGTGGTACAGACTTGTGGGTTGGGAGCCTGGTTGAAAAAAATGCTGGGGACAAGCAAACCAGTGAACACTGCAGTCTCTATTCTTCCTGAATGAGTGTGGGCATCAGTGCTCTCACCTGTGGTCAGCAGACTCCAGCTTTTTCAGCCTTCCGATGTGAACTTATCATCACTGAGTCCCTAGGGAGCTTCTAGGCAGTTAGCATAAGCCAATCCATTTCTTTGTATGTATGTACGTACGTACGTACGTACGTACCTACCTACCTACCTACCTACCTACCTAATGTTTATGTGGATTTATGTACCTATATCTGTATATAATTGGTTCTGTTTCTCAAGAAGACCCTAACACACACTTGCAGTGGTTTTGTAATCATATCCTTACCATAGCCATAATGCTGTATGATGCTATATGATGCTGTATGATGCTGTATGATGCTGAGTGCTTCTGTATGAAGCTGTGTGATACTGTAGGCCTCTGTGATGATGTATGTTGCCATATGATGCTGTAAGCTGCTGTATGATGATGTATGTTGCTGTGTGATGCTGTATGTTGTCATATGATGATGTATGATGCCATATGATGCTGTGTGATGCTGTACGCTGCTGTATGATGCTGTACGCTGCTGTATGCTGTTGTATGATGCTGTATGATGCTATATAGTTAGATCTGAGACACTCACAGTAGACCACACATGTTCTGTCTGTTCCACACTCTGAAGCCTCTGTGATCACTATTCTTCCCTACTTTATGAGTCCATTTGTGGGGACTTGGCTGGGGTTCCACACGCATTCTTGTTTTTCTCTGCTCAACTTACTTCATTTAGCACAATGTTCTCCAGTTGTCACAAACGATAGAGTTCTCTAGGTCTTTTTAAAGCTGTATAGTCTTCCATTGTGCAAGGTATCATATCTTCTTTATCCATTTGTCTGTTGATGAAGACTTAGGATTCCATAATTTGGTTATTGTAAGTAGTCCTTTCCTGACTATCTTTTCTCCACGACATCGGCCTTATTCTGTACTGTTATTTGTTCTTAGAATTTTTTTTTTTTTGTATGCAGTGGTGTTCACTTGGTACTGGCTGAGCATTCTTGTGCACTTTCTCTGTTCTGCCCTGATAGGAACTGTGTCTTCTCTCCTTAGTCAAGCCTTTCTGAGAACACACGTTCAGACATTCCCAGTGATCTATTTCCTAGATGATTTCAAATACAGGCCAGTTGGCAGTACATGTTAACCTCACATACACTAAACGATACTTCCTGTTCTCTGCTGGCTATAGGGAAAGGAGAAGTGTTGTAATGCTTCAAGAGAGGAGTTCCGTGTCACTCAATTTTAAAGATTTATTTATTTATTATATATAAGTACACTGTAGCTGTCCTCAGACACACCAGAAGAGGGCATCGGATCTCTTCACAGATGGTTGTGAGCCACCACGTGGCCGCCGGGAACTGAACTCATGACCTCTGGAAGAGCAGTCGGGTGCTCTTAACCGCTGAGCCATCTCTCCAGCCCGTCACTCAATTTTAAATACCCACCCCTTAAATTACAGACTGGCAGCTCTGTGCTAGCTTCATACACAGTGGCACAGCATTAAGTCTTCATGGTGCAGGGAACAAAACAGGAGATTTTATCCAACTTATCAAGTGAATTCTAGATGCACGAACATTTTAGAAGAGAATTATCAAGTTTTACATTGCACTTACTTATTTACTTGTTTATTTATACAAGTACTGTGGCATGCACGTGGAGGTCAGAGGACAACTAGTGAGCTGGTTCTTTTTTTTACCATTCTGTGGGCCCCACGGATTCAATAGGTCATTGGTTTTGTCAGCAGGCACCCTTATATGCTGAGGCATCTTCCTGAACTCCAGGGTAATTTTACTAATGTTACTTAGTAAGCAGGACATTCAGGATATGGACACAGGGTTTTGTGACTTTCCTCACCCTGTGTTTTCTACTTCACCACACAATCCCTTATGATGGTGGCTTCCCCTAGAATGCTTAGTCAGTGTGTTTGACTTAACAGTTCTGCCTAGACTACGGAAGTGCTCATTAGATCATCTTCATGACCCTTGCTTGGGAATCCCTGTGCCCAAAGAGTACCCAGGTGATTGTGCCCAGATGATTGTGGCAACAGAGCCTTGGAGGAGTCTTTGAGGAGTGGGTTTCCGTTTTCTCTGCGCTTGTCCTCATTCCTTAGGGGGAGGGAGTCGTATAGGATGGCTGCTTTTCTTACTCAGCAGCTTCAAGGGCAGCTGGAGAGGAAAAGGCGAAGGCGTGAGGGGCACATGCTGGAGGTGCTCACCATGACAATGTGCGAGGAACTCATTGCCACTCCCCAAGGTCTTGTAGCATCTCCCTATCGACCACTGTTCTCATAGTATTCTCCCTATCGATCAATGCCTTGGTGCGTCTCCCCATTGACCAGTGGTCCTGTAGGATTGCAGGGCTGATGTACTTCTTCATCTTGCAGAAGTCTGGAGAGAAGTGGGAAGTAAACAAAACCAGTTAACAGCTAACCAGGCACAACAGCTCGGTGTTGAATCCCAAGGGGTATATTTTATTGCAGAACACGCCCATGGTAATGATGGTGAGGCAGACAAGTACTAACCTCAGCTTCAATGCCACCATCTAGGTGAATGCTTCCATTTCTGAACCTTGACAAAACTGTAGATTAGCAGGCAGAGAAGTAATGTCAAAGAGGTTTACTTATGTCCTACTACTGACAGGCAGAGCAGCACCCGACGAAGATGCTGATATGTGAGGAATGTCAGTAAGTCATAAAAAGGAAAGGGGAGGTGTCACGAAAGAAGGATTATCACATTGACTTGACTGGTTTTTAGAGTGACATTCATGTTAATTTTTCTTAAAAATTACTTTACATTTATTTATTTAATTTTAAAAACCATACGTGTGAATATGTGTATGGGCACGTGAGAGTCAGTTCTCTCCTTCTACTATGTAGACCTTGGGGTTGAACTTGGGTCGTCAGGCTTGGCAGCACCCACCTGTCTGCACTCTCCAATTCACGTTAGTGGGAATCAACATTTCTTGCACATTTATGTTTTTAAATATGTTGCACTGAAAGAATTGCTTTTTAATGGACAAATACTAATTTCGAATAGATAGAAAAAGGACAGCTGTGGCTTGGTGACTAGGAAAACATTCCCAAGCATTTGAAACAAGCTGGCAAGAGCTTGGAGGGAGGTAAAAGACAGAAATCTGACTACAGTTATGGACTTTGCCAGATGGCAACAGATGACAGTCAATGTTCGATTGTGCTATAATTAATATTCTCTGTCACTTCAGCAAGCTATCGTTTTACAAGACAAGTGGTGACAGAATGTTGTAATTAGACTACCCTTCGATGGGCTCATGTTGAAATAAAGCAATGCAATGGAAAATCCTTCTTTTATTGGCGCCCCTGGGGAGGTAGGGATGGCGAGAAAGGCTTGACCATGGATACAAACACGCAGAGAATTGTGTTCACCCCTGCCTTCTGGGAATGACTTATTTTTATTAACCCTAACTGGGGACTATTAGGGGAGATTTAACCTATTATTCTTAAAGATGAGATTTACTGAGGAGCACAGTTATGGGAGTCATATTTAAATTCCTCAATTGATGGCTTTCAAATCCATTTAAACACGTTAAAGGCTTCACTTACTTCCTCTAACCTGATTTGTTACAAACTCATCCTTGTCTGATTTGCGCCAGTGTTCGCTGTTGAAAATGATGTCACTTCATTTCTTTAACTCTACGGGCTGGTGAGGATGCTCAGTGGTTAAGAGCACTTGGTATTTCCCCATTGGTCTAGGATTTGAATCCTGGTACCCACACAGGGGCTCACAATTGTTTGGAACTGGACGATGCCCCCTCCAGCCTCCCAGGTCACTGTACACATGTGGGTTCACACACACACTTACCTTCAGGTAAAATAGTCATATAAACACAAACTACAACACAAAGGAAATAAAAATGATATATTCTAGATATTTCTATCTAATCTAGAACTCACATTCCCACTAGTTTTGACCAGGTTTACTTCTAACCCCCATTTAGCCAAAGGCCTGGGTTTTGCTGTCTGTTTCACTGCTGTGCTAGTTTAACTGACACGGATACAAGCCATGGCTCCCATGGCTGTTTCAGGAGAGATCGGCTGAACATGTAACCTCACTGTGCATTGCTTCGGTGGAAAGTTATGTGCAGCAGGTGATGGGGTTGGGAAGGGGGATAACTTCTATCGCTAGGATAAAAATCAGCCTCGAAGGAGACTTAAGGGATTCTGGAGCTCGGTGTGAGAATGTGGGAACAAGGTAGAGAATTCTCTACATTTCAAACAGCTAATGACTCAGGTGATGACGTGAAATTACATTTTTATAGCTTCCTGTGTCCAGTGGTGAAGACAGCTTATTTGTTAAAGCTGGTCTATCGCTCTTGCTTTCTGGTGTTCTGAACATATGATTGGGACATTTATAAAGTGGGAAAAGATGGATTTCAATCCCACATCACTGCACCCAAAGTAGGCTGGGAACAAGAGTCTTCACACCCCTGTGTTGTTAATTTAAATTGGCAGCCCAAGGAGCAGAGCCTTGGCTACCATAGTTCCATGTCCCCCTGAATACAAATAGGCTGGAACCCTTGGAGCTTGTCCCTTTGAGATGTCTCTCCAGTGACATCACAGTGATTGTCACCTCCCTCAGACTACATTAGGCCCTGCCCAGAGTCCAGGAGCTCAGACAGCCGGGGAGACAGCTGGAGTTGGAGAGATTGAGGTCCACGGCAGCCTGGGTGTGTCTTTGCTTCTCTTCAGGTAACAGCAAATCTTTGTACTTAGCAATCTCTTCCTGTCTCTGTCTCTGTCTCTCACCGTGTGCAATTTTCAAATAAAAATGTTAACTGATGCTTTTATTTCCCAGGGGAACAGGTAATCACCACAGAGTGCATTTTTTGAGCGCGAACTGAATATTGATTCCTGCTTTTCTTTGATATACATTTTCTCTTTTTCTAATTTTATATTTTCCCTACACCCCAGAAAAAAAAAACCAATGTCAAATTCCTTGTACAATTTGGTGCTAGTTTGTAAGACTTTGGCCCATGCACAGGACGGCCATTTTGACTCACAGAGAAGGCAAAATAGGAAGCCAGAGCACGTGTGTGGGCTCATAGCAGAGACATAGAATATGGGTGATCGAATGACTGCCTAATTCTGCTCATTCCTCTCAAAGGGTGTGGATGTGTGTGAAAGTAAGATCCCAGACTGCATTGCCATAGACTTTGATAGAATTGCACCCATTGGGAATTCATCAGACTGGAGTTCTGTTCATATATATATATATATATATATATATATATATATATATATATATAAATATTTAAGGTTTCCATCAAAGTAAAAGAAATAGCAGAGGTTAAGCCAGAGGAAAGAGAAGTGTGGTGCTCAGCCTATAGTCAGAGGGGATGAAAAACATGAAGAGTAGAAAAGATTCAAGCAGCTGAAACACAAATTATAAGAAACACCAGCCTCACTACCATTTACCAAGAAACAGATCGTTGGCGGCACCCCAGAAGTCCATTCCAAATCATTTCCCTTCTGCCTTCTGTCTCCAAGCGTGGAGCTTGTCTGTCCTTCCTTGTTTTGAACTTTTACCACCGTGTTTGTGTTCCTAAGCAACACGATTAAGCTCCTGGTGCCTGCCCTTGTGTAAATGGGGTCACATTCTCAGCTCCTCTTGTAAATCCTCTTTTCATCCCACAGGTATGGTGTGAGATCCTTCCATCTTGCCCTGTATAGCTAGAGTAGATCATATATTTTCTTTACTCCACAATATTCAAATGAATGTGAATGCCATGATTACCCATTCTACTGCTGGTGGCCAGAGCTTTCCAATATGTAGTCTTGGGGGTTCATGTTCAGGATTCCTTTGCTGTGAGCACTTCACCTAACAGCCTCCCCCTCTCCTCTGAACGCTCACGAGCATTCTCTTCCCTTTTGCTACCCACTAATTTTCTTCTGCTTACTGTCTCTTCCAGACAACTGTCTGTTAAAGTTTTCACTAGTAATTGACAATGTCCATCATGCTAAGGGCCGAAAGAGAGATAAGAATTAAAAGGGGGAGGGGCTGGCAAGATTGCATAACAGAAAAGGCATGGCTGACAAGCTTGATAACCCGAGTTCAATCTCCAAGTCCCCCAGGGTGGAAAGAGAGAACTAACTCCTGAAACTTGTTCTCTGATCTCTGCATGTGTACTGTGACACACAAGTGTCTCCTGCACCAGCTGCATACATAAATAAACACAATAAAAATCAAGAATGAAAGGGAAAGGAGCCATAAATCAATCTTCATTGGCTATATTTAAAATGAGATTCTATAATGTGGAACAAACCTGCTTATTATACTCAAAATTATGTAATAAAAGCTGATTATTCCGCTGGTATCTATGCAATTAATAATTTGGTCCATTGATGATGCAACAAATACAACAGGTACAGTTAATTCAGTCAGGCCAAAAGTTGCTACAAAGCTGTTGCCCTTAAACTTTGACTTTTTGCAAACCAGTATTCTTTCCAGCTGAATTTTTCTTCTGTGCTATAGTCTTGTCCTACAGTAATAGTATCTGCTTAAATCATTTAAGATACAGAAGATTTAAATTTTAATTTGATTATATAAACCAAGCATCAGTTTACTACTTTACCAAAAATGAGTAACCTGATTGACAGCATCACCTGCCCTCTTGGAGGACACTTTCCTGCATGTACGATCCGTATGCACGGTGAAGATGCCTTCTGTGCTGTCTAAAATGTTTACAATCTAGGCACATCCTGAGCTTGACTAAAAATAGCTGGCACAAGCCCCTGTTGAAACAGAAATGCTCATGAGGTTAACACTTGTTCTTTGGACTGAATACCGGTTGTGCGAGGGACTTCTGGTTGACCTCTGCAGGTTTTGTGCCAGGATAGGCTTGTACAAAGCCGTGCAGCTGTTGGAGCTTCTTTATGCTTTCACCAGGGTTGGATGAAGACCTAAGGCAGCTTTAAATCCGAAAGATGATGTTATCCCGCTCCTAAATGTGATCCAAAGAAAGGGCAATGCTAAACTTTAAGGTTTGCTTCTGGTTTGGTGTCTCTGCTTGCAGATATTGCAAGCTGCCAAGTTAATGTGTGTATTTAAACATGCAGAAGATGAAGAGAGAAAGATGCAACATTTGATTTTTTACCCGAAACAATGTAATTAACACAGGGTAAAAAAAATATTGGTCTTAGGATGACAGCAGAAAGAGAAACTAGGCTGCTTCTGTTCATCCATACTCTCCAAAGAAAGAAACACAGCTCTCTCTCTCTCTCTCTCTCTCTCTCTCTCTCTCTCTCTCTCTCTCTCTGTGTGTGTGTGTGTGTGTATGTGTGTGTGTTCGAGAAATTGGTTCATGACATTGTGGATGTTGGCAAGTCCAAGATTTTCAAGGTAAGCTGCCAGCAGGCTGCAGCCCCAGCAAGGAGTGGCAGCTCAACTTCAAATAAAATCTGAGCTCAGATGTTGGAGACCAGGGCATCAGCAAGGCTGTTTCCTTTATAACATTCTCTTTGGCCCAA
The DNA here is from genome assembly GCF_021556685.1 of Rattus norvegicus. NCBI lineage: Eukaryota > Metazoa > Chordata > Mammalia > Rodentia > Muridae > Rattus > Rattus norvegicus. The sequence continues at coordinate 61,977,922 of NC_141541.1, forward strand.
CAATGTCCATAGTTTCTGTGTTTCCACACTGTCTTCTCTCTATAATGTCTGTGTTCTGACCTTCTTAAAACACCAGTCATATGGAATCAGGGCTTGCTATAGTAACTGATCTTGTTTGCTTCTTTCTGCGATAAAACATGGACACAAAGCAACTTAAGGATTTACCTTTAGTTTACAGTATAGTTCTTCATGGAGAAAAGCCATGGCAGTAATTCAAGGTAGAAACCTAGAGGCAGAAACTGAAATAGAGACCATGAACGCTGGTTGCTAACTTACTTCCCTGGCTTGTTCAACTACATTTCTGGGTTTTTAAGGATTATTTTTATTATTTAATATTTATTTTTATTATTTTAAATTATATATATGTGTTTGTGTTGGGGTATGTGTCCATGAATGTAGGCACCCAAGGAGGTCAAAGGTGCCAGATCCTGCCAGAACTAGAGTTCTAGGCAGTTGTTGGCCTCCCAGTGTGGAAGGACTTACTCAGTTGAGGCTGTCTTCAGGTTTTATTGCTGTGAAGAGACACCATGACCAACAGAAACTCTCATAAAAGAAAACATTTCACGGAGTCTGGCTTACAGTCTCAGAGGTTTATCGCATTATCATCATGGTGGGAAACCTGGCAGTGTGCAGGCAGAAGTGGTGCTGGAGAGGGAGCTGAGAGTTCTACATCTTGATATACAGGCAGCAAGGAGAGACAGTATTACACCGGGTATAGTTTGAGCATAGAAGACCTCAAATCCCACCCCCACAGTGACACACTCCTTCCAACAAGGCCAAACCTTTTGTAACAAGGCTATACTTCCTAATAGTGTCATTCCCTATGGGCCAAACATTTAAACACATGAGACTATGAGGGCCATACCTATTCAAACCATCACAAGGTCCTTCTTCCCAGGTGACCCCAGGTTTATACCAAGTTGATGCTGAAGCTATTTATATCAGTGACCTCATATTAGCTTACTGACCTCTTGGACGATCCTATCTCCAAACCCAGTCATATTCTTAGACATTGGGGATCAAGGTTTCAATGATAAGTTTGGAGGGAAAGGTTGGGAAGTCAGCACAAAAGCTCTCCTCTTCCATAATTTCTATTTCCTTTGAAGAGAGACTTAACATCTTCCAGGAACATTCACCTATCTCTCATGCTATCTCTCTCTGTTAGGACGTGAAGACGAGCCAGTGTCCTTGGTGTGCACTCAGAAGTCCTCCTGGAGTTCTCACCCAGACCTTCTGAAGATGGAGCGGTCTACCCAGGAGCTGTTTATCAACTTCACAGTTGTCCTGATCACTGTGCTCCTCATGTGGCTCCTCGTGAGGTCCTACCAATACTGAGGGGCCATGCCACACTCCCGGGAGTGACTGCTGTGTGCCCTGAGCTTCCACTGCTCTGTTGACATGGGATGCTGCTCTTGGCTCCTCCAGCACCTCTGATTCACACTCACAATGCCTGTCACACCGCTGCACTAGGTCCTTGGAGGGTTTTTATAAAGATGCTGCTCTTGTAGGCTGTCCAAAGCTTGCCAGCCGGTGAGCCTGAGGTTTGTTCCCTAGCAAATGTACTATTCAAGCCACCAGGTTAAAAATAAACTGGATTTTTATGATGCAGAGTAACAACAAGCCGCTGGTTTATGTCTACACACATCCCCCAACTTGCTGTCTGCCATCAGACCCATCCAACCCTTCGGAAGAAATGTAGGAGGACGTCTTTGCCAGTCCCTTGAGTTCCATGTGAATAAAATTAAGCCACTCATAAAAACGGCGTTTAGAATTTATTTTAGCTTCAATGTGACCCCCTTGGCTGGGACCAAAGTGACAAATAGCACATTATTTCTAGCTTTTGAGATTAGCCAACATGCTCCAGCTGCCTAGGATCTGAAAGACAAGTCAGAGTGTCACATCTTAAATTATTCCATTTCTTCTCAAACCTCTCCTTCGAGAATCCTGTGGCCAGGGAGAATAGCTCCATCCTGCAGAAGTGATGGGTCAGCACAGAGTGTCCACTAGAAGTACAGAATTCCTCTGAAAACGTCTTTATCCATAGCTTTCACAAGAAATGGACTCAGGAGGTCAATAGATTCAGTCGGTGAAGTCCTTACCTTGTCAGTTCAAAGATCCGAGTTTGGATCCTCAAAGCCATGTGAAAACCCAGCAGAGTGGTAATTTCAGTGATGGTGAGATGGGAGGCAGATACAGGAAGACAGATCCTGGAAACTTACTGGCTGCCCAGCCTAGCCTACTTGGCAAAGCTTCGTGCCATGAGAGACCCCCCTCTTTAAAAAAAGATTGGAGGCAGGCAAGGAATGACACTTGATGTTGTTCTCTGACCTTCACATATATGTGCACAGATGTGTATGCATACACCTATATATACAAGTATACCTCCCCAAACAGGCACACAAATGTACAAACATTGACACATGTACAAAGCACATTCACACCCATACATATATGCCCATTCACTCACACACCGAAAGCAGAACAAGAAACAGATTTCTACTCACACTGCCCTGTCTGTCTGCATGTACATACTTAGAATAGTTAATCCCTAAGTAAAACTGGAGCATGAATCATGTCCCTATGAATAGCATATTCCAGTTTAGTCATTGTCCTAATGCAAATAGAGCTAGACTCAAGGACAATTTCAAGAAGGGAAAAGTAGAAAATGCACATCTGCATACATGTTCACAAGACAAGCATGATGTGTTGCTAGTACACCCCATACTAGACAGACCACATCTGTTCTCTCTGCCAGTTTTGTTGTGAACACAGGAAAGGGAGATTTTAAACCTCCTCTTTCACAACACCCTCCACAAAGGTATTTCTTGCTAAGAATCTGATCTGTCAAGGCAATACCACATAGCACCCTGCCTCTTAGCCCTGACTGCATTAAAAGAAATCAATAAAGCAGGGGAAGATTTTTTTTCAAGCTATTGGCAATGCATTCTTTCCAGACTAATTAAATGGAAATTTCAGTGGCGGAGCCTAAGCATTAAAACAATGGACACAACATGAGAAGAACAGCACAGCATTCTCCAGATGGCCTCAGGATGTAGCAAGGGTTGAGAGTTCAGAGCCAACCATTCCTGCCCAGACTGGCATGTGGGTGTTGTTTCTTGAAAGGAGATCTCCTGACAATTCTAATGTGCAGAGGCACTGAGAACTGATATATTTTTGACAAACTGCATTTTGACAAAACATGGCCCCTGATGCCTTAGCTCTAATTTTGGAGATAGGTCAACTGGGTGGATGTGTGTCTTTAATAATTCATTGTGTGGTACACACCTCAGAGGTCTGGAGGGTCCTCGGCAGATGATTAGCAGAATGTCCTTTACCTGAAGAACCCCTCTGAGGACCTACTGATGTTTGTGCATGTTTGAGAAGCTATGTGTGCTATGAACAGGAGAGGAATGGGCACGTGGAGAGACACGCAGACCCTGCAGACACTGGACCTTATTCTTCTTGTTCCCTGAAGCCTGGGTCCCAGTGCCACACTCACAACAGGGACCACTTGGTGAACCCATTGCATGTTAGCTCTGAGGTTCTGTGCATATATCACACCATGAGCAGCCATGGGACCTAAGCTTGGAGACCTCACTAACCAGGGGTCAGTGGTTAAGCTACACATCTAAGATGAAGACAATTGTATCTCCTTAATCTTTGCCGGTGACAGCTTTATTGTAGATCTTCAAACCACTGATGATGTTTCAAGCTACATAGCGCTTAGCCTCTGGCCTTGAAATGCCTGGCCGTATTTAATAGCAGCAGCCAGACCGATGCTCCTGAAGTACTGGCGTAATTAGATAAAGGTGACATTGCAAACCTCTACATGATTTCTCTTTACTTATTGATCCTCACCCCATTTCCCTCCTTAACACATAGGAAGATTGCTTAAATGTACAGGACTAGAGTCTCAGGACACATCATGGGATCACCTTCCTGGGGATAAGGACAGCCACTAACAAGTCCAGTGAGGAGCTAGAAATGACATCTAGTACCTTCCACATGGAAGTCTTCATCTTTAGAGCTAAACTACAACTTCACTTCAAGGTCTGTTTTTATGTGTGACTTTTCTTGGTCTTTCGGGCACTCTGAATCACCACAGAACTTTTGTTGTCCCCCAGCGTTGGTCTCAGGCTCTCAAAACAGGCTTGGCTATCCCAAACGTGATGGTTGATCTCCTGTAGAACAGAGAGAACTGACTTCCAGATGCTGACTAAAGTTCAGCCCGTAGGCCTCAGCCCATTCTGATTTGTTTCTTTTTGGCTCACCCATCCATTCATTGATTCATTCACTCATTCAAATACTTATTCCGAAACTGCTATGTGTTGAACATTGCACTAACCACTGGAAAGAATATCAGTGAAACAAGTAAGTCCCATCCTCTTGGAGCTCATGATTTAGGGGAGGAAGCTGTAATGATTTAGGGGAAGTTAGAATGCTGTAATGAGTGTTTTGGCAGGAGAAGGATAGCATGGAGGATAGTCTGGGCAAAAGGACCGGTGAAGAGCAGAAAGCACAGCAGATTCTGGAAACTGAAAAGATGTGCAGAGTGGAAAGGAAGAGTGCCCGTCTCACTATGCAGTGTGGCTGGAAGCAGTTACACTATATGAAGGCCAAGCTCAGATTATGACCACATCTCTTTTACCACCAAGTTGGATGGCCATTGGGATCCCTGGCCTACAGGAAGGGATCCCTCACCACCCACAGTTGTTAGAGTCATGCTTATTTTACGCTGAGCTTAGACTCTGGCCTTGAACTGCCTGGTCATATTTACTGACAGAAGCCAGACCAATGCTTCGCACTCACCATCTCACCCACTGAGCAGTTCTCTCTGGTGTAACGTTCTCCTAAGTCCCAGGATGCTGAGACCTCAGTATCACAGCCGAGTTGCTCACATTATCATGCTAAATAACCATGAGACAGCTTGTAGTGTTCGTTAGATTTCACTTCTGTCGTTTTCTAATCTTGCACCAAACTGCGCATCTTTGAAACATCTCATTTTTATCTACTGAAATTGCTCAAGGTTCTCTAAAGAAGCAGAACTGATAGAATGAATATCAAAAAAGGCACATACTAGGTTGGCTTACATGACACAGTCTGGGTTGTCCAACAGTGACTTTCTGTGCACGGAGAGGTAGAGAACCCAGTGGCTGCTCAGTTCATCAAACTGGGGAGGGGGGCTGTGGTAGTCCCAATTTGGTGTTGAGGGCCTAGAGGGTTCCTGAAGAATATTTCTTCTGTGTTAGAAGGCTGATAGAGCTGGTACTGGGCTCCAGTCTCAGCAAAGGGAGACAACAGCAGTAGCAGCATCACAGTAGATGCACACATCAGCAAGGGGCAAAGGTGGGCAGGTGAACTCAGCCCTGCTTTCCCCCTCACTCATCTTTATATCTTGGCCACCTCTGGAATGCATAGCCCACTCTGTTGAAGGGTCTTCTCCCAAAGCTTTCTTCAGCAAGTAGGTGTGTCTATTACTACCTGGGATCCTGTCCTGAATGTTCAGGACATGCCATAAAGTAGTCAGTGACAAAAACCCAGCTACTTCTGATCTGTTTTCTTCTGATCTTAACCACACTTCTAGGCATTTGATTATTTTTGATTGTTTCAGAATTACTACCACCACTACCTCCTCCTCCTCTTCTTCCTCCTCCTCCTCTTCCTCCTCCTCCTCCTCCTCTTCCTCCTCCTCCTCTTCCTCTTCCTCATCATCATTCCGTACAGAGGGCCTTTCTTAGCCAATATGGCCACCTACAGTCTATCTTTGCTGGCCTGCCCTGTCTGCCTATCTTCAGCTCTCATTTGTAACTACTTCTTGCTATTTGTAATTTCAAGCATGCCCTCTGTCTTCTCTCTCCACGACCTTGCAGAGCTCTCAGACTGTCCGGATGTCCCACTTTTTTTCCTGGCTCACTCCTGCTTATTTGCAAAGAATGCCGTTAAGTGTTATTGTCTCTTGGAAACTGTCCCCAGATAATTCCCTTCACTCTGGGTCCCTGCCTGCAGTCTCAAAGCACTTATCAGTGTGTTGGTTTGTTTGTGCCTCTCCCGTGTGGGCTTCTTCTTAGTGCAGTCACCCTTCAGTGCTTAATTTTAGTTTCTAGTGGTCCATCTGTCATCATCATTGGCTAAGTGTTTGTTGAAGACATTATGACTGCCTGGCCAGATAGTAAGGCTTTGGAACAGATAAATAGCATTTCTGTGACTAAATATGTGGCCTGTGCTCACCTCCCACCCCTCGCTCTATTTTTTTTAAAGGCATGAGAAAAAAATTGGTCTACTTCTAAAAGTTCTACTATATGAATGAGCAAATTAAACTTAAAAAAAAAAAGAAAAACCAAAAGAAACTTTATACAGTTGAAACAACCTTTTCAAAGGCCGTTAGCTCCTTCGTGAAATATTTATGATGCTTGCTTCTTTTGATCTATCACTATCACCACCCTGAACAAGTTGACAATGTTTATGAATTACTCATCAAAGCCCAAAGTGTTGAGCATATTTTCAAGTTCGTCTACCAACAGGAGAAATTTCCATTATTCAAGCCATGTGTAGTTGGGGTTGAACTTTATGTATCTAGTCAGTGGATGTCTGCTGTGTGTTAGGAACGCTCTTGGATTTTATTTCATTTAATCAATTTATTGTGTAAAATATCCGTTCTTTTCTATTTGAATTTTATATCTTAAAAAAATCTTTTTTGAAAAAAATAGATTGTCACTATAGAGCCCTGGTTGGCTTCAAACGCACAATCCCCTGCCTCAGCTTCCCAAATGCTAAGATTACTACATCCAGCTTGTTTTATAGTTAGAGGTGTTTATTTTATTTGCTTTTTGAGACACTATGTTGTTTAGGCTGGTCTCTGGATTCAAGAGGTCATCTAACTTGAGTCTCGGAATTACACAGGTATGCAATACTGGGCACCTAGAGTTAATAAAACATTAGGTTTTTTGTTTTTATCTTAAAACTGAGAAGATGGGTGCTCAGAAAAGGCATGTACTTAGCCCTAAGAGACGGAACAGAAAAATAAATCTAGTTCTATCCAGTTCTGAGAGAAGGTAGCCACACCTCTTTCTAATCATGGATATCAGGTAGTGAGAAATCAGCAGGTTTAGAAGTTGTTGAGGATGGACCCCCTTCCTCAAAACCAGTGGCTTATAAAACTAGAAGCTAACTGGTTAAAAAATGGATCTCAGTTTGATCTCTTGTCCTGGGTGCAGACATGTCATTCCAAACCGCCCAAATGTCATAAGATCACCACCTACGAGGAGGATTTTGTAAAGAACAGAGACATCCCAATGTACTCTTTCCTCAAGGGTTAGCCCAAATGGTCCTGTCAGTCACCTAGACAGGCTACTCCACCCATAAGCTGTTTGAGAAACTTCCAGAGTTAGTATAAACCTAGGCGAATACCTTACTTGTTGTACAGCTCAGCCGTATAGCATGTGTAACTTATGTGATTTTCTGTTTTGCAAGAAGCAGAGCCTAGAACCATCTTTTCTTTCAACTGGGTAGGAGATGATAGGTAAGAAAGACTGCTGATGGTTGACCAGCCATTTCCAGTGCCTGTGTTAGACGACAGCCTCACCTCTAGCATTTGCTGGTAGGCACACCTGCAGGGGTTTGTCAGGTGGTAATTCTCACCTCCTACTCATTAGATCATTAAAAATAATGGTCTGGGAAAAGGCAGTGTCTCTGGATTCACAGGCTGCATTTGGCTAAATAACAGGTAGCCCCCAGACAAACTCTGACTTCTGTAAGCCTTCTTTTCCTTAGCTATAAAAACAGAAGGGCAGGGAGCTGGAAAGAGAGCCTAGTGGGCAAAGGGCTTGTGTTGCTAACATGGAAACCTAACCTCAACACCCAGAAGTCATATAAAAAGCTAAGATGATCATGCATGCTTGTAATCCCAGTGCTGGGGAGGGAAAGCCTTAGGTGATAACACAGGAAGATCACAGCCCTGTAGTCATCACAATGAAACAAAAACAGTCCAATAGCAGCTCTATTTACAGTAAGGAAGCTGTTAACACTTCTACCTTGAAGGGAGTGAATGTTGCCAGACTCATATCTGAAATCCCACCCCTATGTGCACATCAGTTACATATGTGGTCTTGGGATGGGGGTGCTATATTTTATAGGCTGTGGAAGGTTGACTAGGGTAGGGGAAGGAGTCCAGTGACATGGCTTTTTGGTGACCGTACTGGCTGGTTTGTGTGTGTGTGTGTGTGTGTGTGTGTGTGTGTGTGTGTGTGTGTGTGTGTCAATTTGACACAAGCTGGAGTTATCACAGAGAAAGGAGCCTCCCTTGAAAAATGCCTCTATGAGATCCAACTGTAAGACATTTTCTCAATTAGTATTCAAGGAGGGAGGACCTAGCCCCACTGTGGGTGGTGCCATCCCTGGGCTGGTGATCTTGGGTTCTAGAAGAAAGCAAGCTGAGCAAACCAGGGGAAGCAAGCCAGTAAGCAGCATCCCTCTGTGGCTTCTGCACCAGTTCCTGCCTCCAAGATCCTGCCCTGTGTGAATTCCTGTCCTGTCTTCCTTTGGTGTTGGACAGCAATGTGGAAGTGTAAGCTGAATAAACCCTTTCCTCCCCAGCTCGCTTCTTGGTCATGATGTTTTGTGCAGGAATACGAACCCTGACTAACACAGTGATGTAACTGTTACCATCTAGGGGTCTTGATAGGCTTCATTTTCTCTGCCAATTAAAGAACTAAAAGGCAGGAAACATCTTAATTTTGACAGGTAGTCAGGGAGAAACCTTGAACACAATGCACAGGAACAGACAGAATCAGCACTTGAAGAAAGGCCTTTGCTGAGAGCTAGGAAACACACACACACAGTAGGCACACAGAGGAACAGGACCCTCCCACACACAGTAGGCACACAGAGAAAAAGACCCTCCCACACACAGTAGGCACACAGAGGAAAAGACCCTCCACAAGCAGGGGAGGTTGGGGGGTGGAGAGTCAAAACTCCAGTCTCTCCTCCAGGAGAGTCAGTCATCTTGGAAGTCCAGTGTCTAGATTACGGTCATGGCCCCTCTCCCTGTCTGCCTACCAGGGAGGCTGTCTAACTCTCAAGTCCTTAGGCCTGCTCTGAGACAGCCATGGTCCTGGAAGTAACCCCAACAAACTCAGTGCTCCACCAGGCTGGATTTAGTGGTGTTTCTTCGGTCTGTGGTGATTGGACACTGCTCTCATCTCCCAGGGAAAGCCACAGAACAGGAGGTGGTACTGCTGTGCCTGCCTCAGTGCTGTTTTAGGATAACGAAACACTTCGCAGAAGCTGACAATTTCTTTAAACAGCAGAAAGAGGTGGCTTGCAGTTTCCTTTGCTCAGGAGAATGTAGCAGTTCTCACAGATACAAGGGCTGTTAGAACGGCAGCTTCTGGACAGCTTGCTTAGTTGCAGACTACTGCACACACCCCAGACTGACAGAAGGGACTCTCTAAGAAGGGTGCCACATCCATCACCAGACAGCTTACCGAGTGACCCTTCTACTCGCTAAGGTTTGAGGACCATTATCCACAGCATCCTGGTACCACAGCCCTTAGGACTTGCATGTTTAATCCAGTCCCCTTGAACTACACATTCACATTCTTGTCTTTCCCACCTCTCTTCCTATCCTCGACCTTGCTTCATAGTGAATCCCAGAGGGGTTCACTGTGTGCCGTGGAAGGAAAGTAGGGCAGGGAGAGAGTCCTTACAACCAGCACAGGGAAGAAAATAGACAGAGAAAAAGAATAGATCCCTACTGAAGCCAGGACCACAGATACACGGCAGAACCAACGTGAGGGAAAACCAGGGCAAACGTGGGCAAAGGACAGTGCTGTGCAGAGAGTCACAGGTCCCCTGGCTTGGTGGCACACAGCCTTTGACCTTCCTCCAGCCTCACTTTCACCCTTGGAAAGGGCATTTGCACTTAATAAATTATTTCTTTTGTAACTATCCACTCATCTTTGTACACATCTTTGTTGACAAGACTCTAAAAATCCCAATGGGTACACTCCAGACCCATTGTGCCAGAAGATTTCGACTGTGTCTACAGATAGAATTAATAAAATGTGGACTGGAGAGATGGCTCAGTGGATATGAGGACCCGAGTTCTGGTCCCTAGCACACATGGAAAAGTTAAGCAGGGCATATAGGCTTATAGGCATATAGGCTTATAGGCTTGTGGGCAGGCATATAAGCTTATAGGCAGGCATATAGGCTTATAGGCTTATAGGCTTATAGGCTTATAGGCACCCTTAGCCCCAGTTATAACCTGGGAGTGGGGCATGAGGCAGGGATAGGCCGGTCCTAGAGGCTCGATGGTCTGCCAGTCTATAGCTGAACTGGTGAGCCCCTGGTTTAGTGAGAGACTCTGTTTCAAAATCTAAGGTGGAGAGAAACCAAAGAAAACATGTGACAGTTGACTCTGGCTTCCACTTGCCTGCCCTTGGAGGTGCACACGCATTCAGCTGTGCAAATACCCTCTGCACACACTAAAAACGGCTTTTGATTTGGGGTTTTGTTTGTTTTATTTATTTATTTATTTTTAAAGAAAACGGGTTTATTTAGAACACTGCAAAGACAGCAGTGGGCACGGCAGCAACCGGGAACTGCCTGGCCAAGTGTAATAGTTTTAACCTAAGGGCATGTTATGAAAGAGCGCGTTTTGACTCCCCTTCAGAGAGCACAAAGGAACTGTCATTCAGATTTTAAGAGCTTTAGAGACAGCAAGCATCAATTCCTCCCTTGGCCCACCTCTGCACTTTATTTCTCTTTTCATTTCACTGCTTTAAAGGTTTGAGGAAGGAGCACTCATGCTGTGGTGTGAAATCCTGGTCACCACTCCTGGGAGCCACGGAAGGATCCTGACCCCCAACCTTTGATCTGACAGCTAGATTAGACCCAAGGAGAAACAGCACAGAACAGCCTTCTCTTTAGAGCTCAGGTTTAAAAAAAATTTTTTTAATTTATTTACATCCCATATGTTGCCCACCCCATCCTGGTCCTCCCTCCAAGAGTTCTTCATCCCTCCCTTCCCCCTGTGCCCTGGGCATCCTCCTTCCCTTGGGCATACAGGATTAAGCACATTCTCTCCCAATGAAGCCAGGCAAGACCACTCTCTGCTACATATGTGCCTGGGGCCTTGGACCAGCCTGTGTATGCTCTTTGGTTGGTGGCTTAGTCTCTGGAAGCTCCCAGGGGTCCGAGTTAGCTGACACTTTCGGTCTACTCCCTTCAGATCCTTCAATCCTTCCCCTAAGTCTTCCATAGGGTTCCCTGACCTCAGTCCAATGGTTGTGTGTAAGTGTCTGCATCTGTCTCTATCAGCTGCTGGTAGAGCCTCTCAGAGAGCAGCCATACTAGGCTCCTGTCTGCAAGCACAACATAGCACTAGTAATAGTGTCAGGTTTGGCACCCACCCATGAGATGAATTCCAAATCAGACCGGTCACTGGTCTGCCATTCCTTCAGTCTCTGCTCCATTTTTGTCCCTGCATTTCTTTGAGACAAGAGCAACTCTGGGTCAAAAATATTGAAGGTGGGTTGGTGTCCCCAGTCCCCCACTGGGGGCCCCATTTAGCTACTGAAGGTGGTCTCTTCAGGTTCCACCTCCCCACTGATGGGCATCTCTGCCAAGGTTAGAGCTCAGGGTCTTATAATTCAGAGCTGTGCTCTTTTCACACAGTGTGAGACAAAGGTGGGTTTCCTCCATAGCACACATGGAGTCTGCACCATGTGACCGTGGTCTAGGGCAGTGCCCACAAGCTCCAGCCAGTCCTGTGACTCAGATCTGACTGTCAGTTGTCAACCCCACCCCTCCACTTTATTTTTTTCTGACATAGCCTTGAGAAGCCTGGAGATAAAAAACCAAAAACCAAAAACCAAAACAAAACAAAAAAGTCAAAAAATCCTGACTATTTCTCTGGTCAATGGTGATTTTATATATATATATATATATATATATATATATATATATATATATATATATATATATATATATATACTGAGATATATCAATATATCAATTTTATCACCACATATCTGACTAGACCCTGGCCAATTTGTCTTCATAATGTCAAACTCTGAGAGACTCTCTGAGAGGTGGTCATGAGAAACATCACTGTGAAAGCTGTCTCACCTTTGCTTTATTCCCTTTGAGCTGTCTATCCATTCAGAACGGAAAGGACTTCCAGTGTCTTACAGTCCATTTTAGGATTTCTCTGTGGGGCTCAGTTGATAGAGTGTTTGCCTTCCACGCATGAAACCCAGGGTTAGATCCCCAATATCCCAATATACCATAAACTAAGTGTGGTTGTATACTCCTGCAATCCCTAAACACAGGAGGTCAAGGCAAGAGGGTCAGAAGGTCAAGGCAATTTCCAGCTCCATATATGAGCTCATATATATATATATATATATATATATATATATATATATATATATATATATAATCAACCAGTCAAACAAGCAAGCAAGCAAACCACAATAACAAAATAAGCAAGCAAGCAAATAACAATAACAATAACAACAACAACCATCGAGGAGAGTAGAGTGATTTTTAGTCAATGGAAGAGGTAAGAGCTAAGACAATGAGAGACCTTTCCTGGAAGCCATTTCTTCCACCCTATCCCAGCAGATCTGTATGACAGGAGCCACATTCAGAACGCAGAGCAACAGAAAAGGCGTGAGGCTGGACTTGAAGAGTTGATTTGGTCACGTGGTGGTTCCCATAAATCCTGGCTTGCGAATGAGAGAGTCCTGTGTGGTGTGAGAGACTGCCCATCTTAGATATATTACACATTAGGCCATATGCCGCCGACTTTAAGGACAATTTCGGACCAGTTCACGTTGAATGTCATTATAAAAGATCACGTCTTTCATTTTTAATGTGATTGATGCTTATCCTCAGAGCCATCGCGCATCTTGGTGTGGCGTGGAGCATATACATTTTGTGCCCGACCTTTCTCATCATTGCTCATATTTTTAGTGTCCCAGAGATACTTGTTTTGGTGTCATCTCGCTGATACAGAGGACGCTGTATTTAACGGGTAAATTTGTCCTTCAGAGTAAAAAGATACCCCTCATATCGGCAGGGAATTGGTAAAACTAAAACAAGCCTAAGTCTTCAGACCTATTTACTCAAGCCATGTGGACGCTCACATCTGGGGATGAGACCTCGGGACTAGCTCTTCAGGGAGAGTGGTGTGCGGCTGGACAAACATTTTGATAGGCTCATTTTTCATTTGTAATTCAAAATTAGCAAATATTCTTTAGAATACAAGTTATGATGACTTGAAAAAAATTGCTAAGAGCTTTTTTCCATCTGGCTATGAATCAAAAAAAAAAAAATCTTGGTCCTGAAATACAAGTTGTTCTAAGCTTGGAGTGATGGCTCAGCCACTCGGAACCCCCACTGCTCTTGCAGAGGACCAGAACTGGGTTCCCATCATCCACCCTGGGACGCTCATACTGCCTGTAACCCCAGCTCCAGCTCTAGGGGATCTGAGGCCCTCTTGTGGCCTTAGGAGGCACTGCACTCATATACACAAACCACTGCATTCATACACACAGGGTTTCTCTAGGTAGCTTTGAATTGTCCTGAACTAGCTCTGTAGACCAGGCTGGCCTCAAACTCAGAGGCCTGCTGGCCTCTGCCTCCCGAATGCTGGGATTAAAGGACTGCACTCCCAATGTGTGGTTTAAAGATTAAATAATCTTAAACAATTATGAGTTATTCTATGTTATATTGTTTTTAACTATAAATCATTATATCATAATATCTTACATGCTTTGAGATAAGAAAAATTAATTAACATTTTCTTGGGGGGCAGGGGAAGGGCAGTGGGGGAGGCAATAGCAGAAACACTTTGGCTTGAATGTTCTGGTTTTGAAAAATAAAAAAATATTTTATTAATACTTTATATATGTGAGTGTATATGTGCTTGTGTGACCACAGAGGCTGGAGCGAAGGGTGTCAGGTCCCCTGGAGCTGGAGTTTCAGGAGATTGAGAGCTGCCTGATGTGTGTGCTGGGAACTGAACCCAGGTTCTCCTGTGAGAGCAATTATTGCTCTAAACTGCTGGGCCCAGCTCCAGGCATGAAGTTGTTTGTGTGCTCATTTCAAGCCAAGGTCTCACTGTGAGGCGGCTCTGGTTGACCTGCAACTTGCTATATAGTCCAGTCTGGCTTTGAACTCATGGCAATCCCCCTACTTCGTCTGCCTTCTTGGTTCTGGGATTCTCAGAATATGCTATTAAACTTGGCTTCCCTGAAGTTTTAAGCCAATTTCCTAAGTAAAATAACTCCTAACCATGTTTAATAAAATAATCCTTAGCTCTTCTGTCAACAAAAACTTAGTAAAGTTTGACGAGTTTTTGTTCTAGTGTTATACAACTACAAAATGTTTCAGATCGGGGAGTTGGTGATCCATCTATGTGATTGGGGTTCGTGATAAAAGATGAGAGAAAAAGAGAAGTGTGGAATATGGCTTCCTGTTTTTATGGGGTAGGACAGGCAGACATGTGAACACAGTACTAATCTCAAGGGTGAATGAGGTCAGGTAGTTTATTTTGGAGCCAGTAAGAATGACCATAGACTGGGAACATGGATTCAGGTTATCCCAAATACCAGGTTCATGAAGCTTTTGTATTTATTTATTTACTTTTAAAATTTATTTATATCATTTTATGTGTATGAGTGTTTTGCCTTCATCTATGTATGTGTACGTTTGCATACCCGGTGCCCACTGGGGCCAGAAGAGGGCATTGAATATCCTGGGATTGGAGTTACAGACAGTCGTAAGCTACATATGGGTGATGGGAATTGAACTCTGTCTGCAAAAGCAAGAGGTGCTCTTTATTGCTGATTGACTTCCTTAGCCCATTTCAGGAAGATTTTTATTGTAACAGAACAAAGAAATGTCATAGGCCGTGTCTTAGAAATCTGTTGGTGAGAACATGGATGGGTGGTGGGTCAAGTGCTGACCGCACAGTTTTGAGGACCTAAGTTTGAATCCCCAGCAGCCACACAAAAGCCATATATGGCGCTGTGCATCCATGACCCCGTTCATAAGCTGAGATTGGAGAAATGTGTGTGTGTGTGTGTGTGTGTGTGTGTGTGTGTGTAGGGTTGTGAGAAGAGGCAAGATCCCCACAGTTCACTGGCCAGCTGATCTAGCTGAAATTGTGAGCTCAGGTTCAGAGAGAGACCCTGTCTCAAGAAATAATGTGGATAGTCACATTATTAAAGAATGAGGAAGTCACCCAACATCAACCTCTTACCTACACATTCATACAGGGCGAGTCCATGAACGTATTCAAATGCATACACACCCACACAGGCTGCCTTCCACACACACGATACAGAAAAGTACCAGTGTGGGGATCATTGGTACTGGAATCATAAGTATTCTGAATTTCTCAGATTTATTTATTTATTTTTTTTTGGTTCTTTTTTTTCCGAAGCTGGGGATCGAACCCAGGGCCTTGCGCTTCCTAGGCAAGCGCTCTACCACTGAGCTAAATCCCCAACCCCTTATTTATTCTTTTTAAAGGCAGGACCTAACCTAAAGCCCAGGCTGGCCATGAACTCACGATACTCCTACCTCACTCAGCCTTCCAAGTATAGGAATAAGAGGCACGTGCTGCCGGGCCTGGCTGGTCGGTGGGAAGGAAATTTCATCAAGGGTTGCCATTTTAGCTGTGTGGAAAACAGGCGTTGCCATGACCTCTCCTATTCCTACCATCTGGTTGGCAGGTTCCTTTTGGAATCTTACTTACAACTCTCAGATGTTAAAACCAGCTGCTTACAAATATCTTCCCCTACTCTCAAGGAACATGATCTAAATATGAATCATCACAGGCACAAACACTTTGGCTAGAAAATCCTCCTACTGACACAGTATCCCATTCCCCGAGACGAGCCAGAGGGATTCTTTCCATAGCTTCTTCCTCAGAAGAGAGACCGCGGTGGACCAGAAAAAGCACAGGCTTTGGCAGTGTTGACTTGAGTTTTAATCCGGACTTAGCCATGTAGCGACCGACCCAGAATAAGTAAATTAAAGCTCCCAGTCAGTTTTTCTCTTCTGAGGGTGGAGATGATGGTACGGATGTACCTACCTCAGAAAGTGAGGCTGAAAGGACAAACAGTAGATATACAAAATAGACGGAAAGAACCCAAAGCAGCAGATTCTGTTGCAAAACAATGCTTAGTTTAGGTGTGGTGGCTAGAGTGGAGCTCCAGAGCTGTGACACTGATGTGTGTGTGTGTGTGTGTGTGTGTGTGTGTGTGTGTGTGTGTGTGTGTTGGGCTAGATGAGAAAAGAAAAAAATTGGTGTTTTAGTCTTTTTTGTTGTTGTTGTTGTTTTGTTTTGTTTTATTTTGTTTTGTTTTGAGACAGCCCTGGCAGTCCTGGAACTTGCTCTGTAGACCAGGCTGGCTTTGAATGCACAGAGATCCACCTGTCTCTGCCTCCGGAGATTTGGGATTAAAACAATGTACTTCTGCCACCAGCACCCGGCCAGTTCTTGTCTTTTTACTACAACGTTACCGTTTTAAAAACTATTTTCCAGTTTCTTTTATTTATTCATTTTAAAGTATATGTATTTTAAAAATAAAAATAAATGCCAATACATTCTTATTAAACAACGTAAACAGGCACAACCCTGTTCCTCCTTTTCTGACTAGAGGAGAGTCAAAGTAGAGCTGCTGCTAAGAGAGGAATCTCCAGCAAGCACGGCTGGCCCTGTCCCATGCACCACCCCCTAAGGAGTCTGCACACTCACCCTCCTGGATGAACTTTATAGTTAATAGCTTTTAAAAAAGAAAACTGAAATTATCAAGACCTCAGATACCCCCTCCCCTCCATATTTTCTAATTTTCTCCAGATTTTCTAATCTGTTCTTTTTAAAAACCAAGCTCTTCAGACTAAGCATGGTGGTGCATGCCTTTAAGCTCAAAACATGGGAGGCAGAAGTTCTCAGATCTCTGTGTTTGAAACCAGACGGGTTTACACAAAGAGCTCTAGGCCAGAAAGGACTACATGGTAAGAACTTGTCTCAAAACGCAGCCGGGTGGGCGGGGCTGGTGCAGTGGCTAAGAGCACCTTTGCTCGCCCAGAGGATCTGGCTCAATTCCCTTCTCTTACCCACATGGCAACTCACAACTGTTCCAGGGGTTTCCGATGACCTCTGTGGTCACCGTGTGCATGTGATATACACTCCTATATGCAGGCAAAACACCCCTGCGTATAAAATATAATAACCCCCCCAAATCTCAAAAGGGAGAATTTCAATAAAAATTTATGTTTTATTTAAAATACCTCATATATTTTAGAGGTATTTCTAGTTTATAATTTTTTGCTTTTACAAAATTAATGACCTCTATTATTTTTAAAATGCTTAGGACAAGTTTGACATTAATAATATATTCATTTCTGTGTTCATTCACTTACCGTCTACCCAGCCACATTTGCCCATCTCCTTAGTGTGTTCCCTTCTCTTCACAGGACATGTCAGAAGGGCTGCCTTAAAGCTCTTGTCTAACAGTGTTGATAGAGGGCCACCTGTGGGTGGCTGCCTGTTAACTGTCTCTCCTACCGAGAGTTGCTATAACTTGCCCAATTCTTTATCTGTTAAGACAATTTTAGTTATTTCCTGGACATTTTGAAGACTGTGTTATAAGACTCCTAGTTACAAGAGCCCACATTCCCAGATACAAATCCCGATCTGTTCTTCAGATCCAAAGACGGCCCATTAAAAAGATTTTTATATTATTTGATTTTACTTGTGCGTGCGTGCGTGTGCGTGTGCGTGTGCGTGTGCGTGTGTGTGTGTGTGTGTGTGTGTGTGTGTGTGTGTGCATGCGCAGGTGCCCATGGAAGCCAAAAGAGAGATTTGGACCTTGAAGCTGGCATGACAGGTGTTTATGAGCCACCTGCCATGGATGCTGGGTTTCAAATTCCAGTTCTCATGATTGAGCGGCAAGCCCTCTAAACGCTGAGCCAGCTCTCCAGCCACAGACAGGCTATTACTTTATTTCCAATTTCTTTTTCATGATGCTGAGGGCTGATTCCAGGGCCTAACATATGATAGGCAAATGCATTACCAGGAAAAAAAACGACACCCACAGTACAAAAATACCCCCCCAAAAAAAACCAAAACCAAAACCAAAAACCAAAACCAAAACCAAAAAACAAAACCCCCCAAATCCACAAACAACCCAAACAGAACAAACTCCCCTGTTTTCTCTTTTAATTTGAAACAAGGGCTTGCTTACTTAGGTTGGTCTTGAACTCATGACCCTCATACTTCAGGTATTTGGGATTATAGTCCTTTGCCACCAGGCTCACCTTTTGGTGTAGCATTTCAACAGTGCAGTGCTACTTTGGTACACACAGTGTGTTTCACCAACAGGCTAGTCTGGGACATGGGCAGTGGTCTAGATTGGTTTGGTTTTTAAAACCTTTGCCATGCCAGAATTGCTCTCTGAGTTTAGATGCCTGCAGGTCACTAGACACTGCTACCACAGTTCTGTGAGTCAACGCAAGGCAGAGCCAAGAGGTTGAGAATGAACTAAAGGCAGAAGACGAGGGTTTGTCCTTAGCTTTACCATCCATACCTGATGTGCAGTGCCAGGGTGTGGGCTGCCCTATGGTCTACGTTAGGACATGTGGATAGAAAAGTACAAACACAGGAAGCTCACTAGTCTAACAGTTGCTCTATGAGTTCTGAGGAAGAATTAAGTTGGGACAAGTTTACTCGTTTTAGCTAAGGTCAGAATTCTCTGAAGTCAACATTGAAGTATGTAAAATCTCTCATTAGATGAAGGTTTCAAGAGATGGCTGGAGCTTCGTAGCCCAGCAAAGCACACAGAAACTCCCAGAAGAACAGCATAATCAGAGGGCCTAACTTACTATTGTTGCTTTGAAATTCCATCAATTATATTATCAAAAAAGCCATGCACAATGCCAGCATCTAATAAACACCTGTTTTTCTTTTGCAGAGAAATGTTCTTTGAATATGATTTTGACATTTTAAATTGTATTTATGGAAGTGGAGAGATGGCTCAGTGGTTAAGAGCACTGCCTGCTTTTCCAGAGGTCCTGAGTTCAATTCCCAGTAACCACATGGGGCTCACAACCATCTGAGGCCATAAGATATACCCTCTTCTGGCCTGCAGGCATACATGCAGGCAGAACTCTATATATAATAAAACATTAAAAATGTATTTATATATTGACCTATGTCATATGCGTGTATGTACATGTGCTATACATGGCTTTCAGAGGACAACTTGTAGGAGTGGGCTTTGTTTTTTCTACCATGTGGGCCCTGAGGATTAAACTCAGGTCATCTAGCTCAGCGGCAAAGACCTTTACCTGCTGAGCCACCTCATTAGCACGGAAACAAAACCCATAAAATCTTAACAAAAATCAAGTTACCCTCACACACGTTTCCTGTCTCACAACAGTGTACAGTGGCAGCTGCTAATAAGGAAACAATGCATTCTTTTTAAGCAAAAGGTTACTTTTCTTGTAACAAAATACTCAATAAAAGAAAGATTTCTTTTGGCTCACAATGTGAAGGTATAGTTCATCATGGAAGGAAGGCGTGGTAATGGGAGTGGCTCCAGCCGTGGAGGCAGGAGTCAGGGTGGTGTGACTGGTCACATTTTGTCTGCAGTCAGGAAGCAGAGAGAGGTGAAGCTGGTGCTTGGAACACTTTCTCCTCTTTATTCAGCCCGGGATCCCAGACCATTACCGGGAGCACCCTAGGGACACCTCTCTAGAACACTGTTACCATCCCCACGCCCCTTGATGTGTTTTTTTAGGTGATTCTCACCAGTCAAGGGCAGGATGAAAAGTCACCATCACAAGTTCACCCCTTGTCAACCTGACTCACAAACATTCAATTTACATATTTATTTATTTTTATTTTATCTTTAAAAGATTCATTTATTTGATGTATGTGGGCACACTGCAGCTGTCTTCAGGCACACCAGAAGAGGGCACTGCATCCCATCACAGATGGTTGTGAGCCACCATGTGGTTGCTGGGAGTTGAACTCAGGACCTCTGGAAGAGCAACCAGTGCTTAGCCATCTCTCCAGCCCCCTTACATATTTATTTTTGAGACGGGGATACTAGGTAGCCCTGGATGGCCTGGAATTGGATATGTAGGCCAGGCCAGCCTTGAATGCACAGAAATTCTCTTGCCTCTGCCCCCTGAGTGTGGGACTAAAGGTGTTCACTATCACCACACCCAACTTACCCAAACATTTAAATCCAGGACTTTTATCTTTAGCTTTTCCTGCCCGTCTCATAGTCATTTCATAATCCAAGTCACGTTATCTCCAAGTAGTCTCTGACAGTTCCTCCCAGCACCCCTCAAAAGTCCAAAGTCGTTTCTGAGATTAAAGACAAACTGTGCGTTAGTAAAATCAAACACCAGTTGTATTCTTCCAGTATACAATGGCAAAAACAAAACAAAACAAAACAAAAACAAAGCAAAAACAAAAACAAAAAACCAAGCCAAACCAAACCAAACCAAACCAAACCAAAACAAAACAAAACAAATAACCAACCCTCTCATTCTGAAAGGGAGGAATGTGACTGAGAGACCGGACCAACTGCATCTTGGGTTCAAGCTCCATATTAGAGAACCCGACCTAAGGTTGAACTGGAGTTAAACACCAGGCCTGTACCTACCACTGGTCTCCAGGTCACTCCCTTACAACCACTAATCAGGAAGAAAGCAGAAGTTACAGTTGTATCTAAAGATATTTACTTAGGAAAGTTTAGGGTTTGGCTCCCAGCACCAGCCAATTATTTTAAAGGGCAACAAGTACCATAATAGCCCCCCAATCAGATATGTGCCAAGCTGGGTACCCCCTGGTTCGTTTACTTGCCTCTATAAATGTTTGCTCGAAACAGGGCCAGGACGTTCACCTTCCTGTCCTGCTGCATCACCGACAATGACGTGGCCCAAGCTCGAGCTTGAATGAAGAGCCTACTGTGATTGCCTCGGAATTCGGACTCCGTCTTTAGAGAACCTGACCTAAGGTTGAACCTTTATGTTAAAGGTCATAATGGAGCCCGCCTCCCCACCTCCACCCCCAATTAGATGTTTGCCAGGCTAGATATCCCCTTCTTGCCTCTACCAACGCTTGTCTGAAACTAGGTTAAGGGCTGTACCCTCCCATTCTACTGTATTAGAGATGGTGGTGTGGTCCAAGCTCGAGACTGAATAAAGAGACCCTAGAGCGATTGCATTGGAATCGGCTCCTTGGTGATCTTTGGGGGTTCACGGACACTTTTTGGTACAATATTTTCGTGGATTGGCTGGGAACTCCAAGACTTCCAGGACCACCGACCTGGAGGGTTTCAATACCAGCCGGTAAGAAATTCCTGTCTGTACTGTCTGTGTCTTTGTCTATTCATAAACTCTGAGTGGCGCCATGTCTGTAAATCTTGAGAAGAGGTCTAAAAAAAAAAAATAATAATCTGTATTTCGTGGTCAAAATGATTAGGCAAACTCTCGGCAAAGTCACAATCACACAGGGGCTAAAAGACATTCCGGTCCCTGATTGAAGAACTTAGTTTCTCAATTGGGGTGGGCGTGGGCTCAGAGAGCCTTGGGGGCCCACAGATCTGGTTACTTTCCTTTGTTTCCTGACAGAGAGGACGAATTCTTTTCTTGTGTGTGAGCGCCACCCTCTGGTTATTTCTCATTCCTGTCTGACAGAGAGCAATGGCTGCATTTTTCTTGTGTTTTGTGTTTGTTGTCTGTGTTTCTTGTTATGGGGCAATTTTCTGATGGACATTTAACGTGGGACAGGTGGGACAGGTGTCTTTAACGCCACTAAAATTGCTTAAAAATGTTAAAACTAGGGGACAGAATCTGTCTGTCATTATTAGGAAAGATAAGCTAAACACACTTTGCAGTCCAGAATGGCCCTACTGGCAATACTAGCTGACCCCTGGAGGGATCCTGTGACCTGGGGTTGGTCCAGGGGATCAAGAAAGGCATTCTCAACCTCACATTTGGCCACCTGGACCAAATACCTCATGTGTTAGTCTGGTGAGACCTCAAGAGGACCCACCCTCTTGGCTTAAGCTTTTTCTCCCCAGGCAACAGGCAGCAGTTTTTGCCTTGGCTATATTTTTCCACCCCCACCTTCTTCAACCCCTCAGGTGGAGCAGCAGCCTCTGCAGGTGCCTCGGCCACAGGCAAAGCCCTGTAGGCAGGGGAGGGGGACCTGCTGCAGGGACACCTGCTGCAGGGACACAATGCCTCCTGAGTCTGAGTCTGTCTGCATTGCCCTTGCATGCAGCTGGGCCAGTCAACCACCAAAGACACTGACCTCATTACTCTTGGCTCTTTGCCACCAGTGATCCTTTTAACTGGAGAGCTCAGAATCTCCCCCTTTCACACAACCCTCGAGATTTAGTGAGTCTCTGGAAGGCAGTCCTCTTCACTCACCAGCCCACTTTCAATGATCGCTAACAGCTCCTACAGGTTCTCTTCACCACAGAGACCAGGAAAGTGATTCCTGGCTTCTAGAGAAAGGGGAGGGGGGGAAGAAGGGGGCCTAAAGATTGAGAACAGTCCATCTTGGGAAAAAACAATATGAAAAATAAAGGGGAAAGTCACCAGTTTCCTTATATTTAGTAGAGCTCAATGTTCTGTCTTGCTAAAGCCTGAAGCCTTGCTAAAGTCTCTTCAAAGAAATCGTGGGTCCAAGGATTTAATTCCAACAGGAATTAAACAATTCTCACGGACTACCCTAAAACAGTGGACTTGGGAGTGGGCAGGGCAACCCTCACATTACCCACCCAACAGTTCCTAATCTCTGTATCCTCTTGGGTGCTGTTCCTCCTGGGTGCCTTGAATGGCCTGCTCCAGAGCGTGGGATTAGCTGATATGGACCCTTCTGCCACCTACCATCTTCGATGAGGCCCTCCATGAAGACCCAAGTGAATACAGAACCCAGCCTCCTAACCTGACTCTTACAGTTGGCGAATGACCTCCTGGTGGCAGCAGAAACTAAACAAAAGCCTAGAGGGGACCGAGGACCTCTTGGAGGCCCTGGGAAATTTAGACTACAGAGCCTCCACTAAGAAGACCCTACTCTGACAACCACAGGTGACCTCCTAAATCTGGGAGACACATACTAAGAGAAGGTCAGAGGTGGTTCTCCAAGGCCAGAAAGGAATTTC
Organism: Rattus norvegicus; assembly: GCF_021556685.1. Lineage (NCBI taxonomy): Eukaryota > Metazoa > Chordata > Mammalia > Rodentia > Muridae > Rattus > Rattus norvegicus. The sequence continues at coordinate 62,001,129 of NC_141541.1, forward strand.
TACACCAGCTTTGGGGTTACCAGAAGTGACTCAGCCCTTCCATGTCTTCGTGGACGATAGATCAGAGACAGCAAAAGGGGTTTTGATTCGGACCCTGGGCCCTGGCACCAGCCACTGGCCTACCTGTCAAAAAAATTAGATCCAGTTGCCAGAAGCTGGCCCTCCTGTTTGTGCATTATCACAGCCATGGCCCTTCTGGTTAAGGATGCTGACCAAGTGTCACTGGGTCAAAGCCTGACCGTTGCCAATGCCAAAATGACTCATTACCAGTCTCTCCTCTTAAATCCCCCTAGAATAACCTTTTAGGTGCCAACTGCCCTAAGTCCAGCTTCCCTGCTGCCTAAACCAGACCTCGATGACTGCTCGGACATTTTGGCCCACATCCATGGGACCAGACCAGATCTTCAGGATACAGATGGATGCAGAGGTAACATGGTGCACCAATAGGAACAGCTTCATTCAGGATGGACAGAGGTACACTTGGGACAGCGGTGGTCTCAAACACTGAGATCATATGGGCGGAGCCACTCCCAACAAGAACGTCAATGGTAGCTCTAACCAAGGGATTAGAGCTGAGAGAAGACAAGAGACACAGATAGCTGGTATGCCTTTGCTACTGCTCATGTCCATGGCGCGGTATTTACATAAAGAGAGCCCTTCTGATGGCAGAAGGAAAGAAGTCATCTCCTGACTGAGGAGTCTATGGGGACCTAAGAAGGTGGCCATCATCCATTGTTTGGGACACCAGAGAGAGAGAAGGACCCAGTTTCAGAGGGCAACAATAAGACAGATGAAGCAGCCTGACACACTGGATTCAGGGGATCTTAAGCTCCCTGACCACCCTAAGTATTTGAAAGATGATGTAATCTGGGCTAGAAATTTGCCCACGTCCCAGTATGATGAGGGGTAGTGGAGAATAGCAGATTACAAACTCATTGTGCCAGAAGAAATGGGACGGCACATACTTCAGAAGATTCACTGCTCTTCCCACACATGCATCCGGAGAATGCAGGATTTGATATGGCATCATAATATCAGGATTAGAGATGCCAACGCTAAACAAACGCAAAGATAGCTGAGATTGGTAAGAACTGTAAAGCCTGCCAGTGGGACACAAGGCCTAGTGTCTACTGGGAGACAGACTTCACAGAGGTAAAAACCAGAACAATTTAGATATAAATATTTACTGATGTCTATAGATACCTTTCCAGGTTGGACTGAGGTTTTCCCCACTAAGCATAAGACTACATCCATGGTGACAAAGAAGCTCTTAGAGGACATACTGCCAAGTGTGGGTTTCCCCAGATGACAGGGTCTGGCAGTGGACAGTTTTATGTCCCAGGCAGGACAGGGACTAGCCAATATTGGAAACTTTATTGTACATGTAGACCCCAGAGTTCAGGGCAGGTAGGAAAGATAAACAGGACCCTAAAAGAGACCTTGACTGAACTGATCTAAGAGACTGGTGATGAGTGAATATATAACTCTCCTTCCCTTCGCTCTCTACTGTGTATGAAACTCCCTTCACTAGCTGGGACTACGTACAGGTAGAGGTCATACCTGAGAATTACGGGGCGATCTCAAAAGTGTCCAATGGGCTCGGAAACATGTTTGGCCTAAATTTTATGTTCTTTATTAAACAGATCCCCCTCTGGCTAGGGGTCATTGGAGCCTCATTAAAAAGGTCCCTGTGTTATCATCTTGACCACATCTACTGTCCTAAAGGTCGACAGGATTACAGCCCAGATCGACTGTTTTCAGCTGAAGACGACCACGACTAGCCCAAGGAAACTCAGCTTCAGGATTCTCCCGTCTCCCACAGTTGGAGCCCCTACCCAAACCCCAGGGACACCACGAGGATTAAGTGATGACAACCTTGAGCCCCTCTAAAATATGATAATAGCTTCAAGCCCATGGTTGGGCCCTCTAGTCACCGGAGAAAGGGGGAGCGAGAGACTAGATTTTGGGTTCAGACTCCACCTTAGAGAACCTGACCTAAGGTTGAACTCGAGTTAGCTAACAAGCCGCTGTCTAGCACCAGTTTCCAGGTTATCCCCCAAGAAATCTGCACCTCCAGGTTACAAACCTGCCCCTGACACTTCACTTCCTAACAACCACCAATCAGGAGGAAAGCAGAAACGAGATTTAGGACTTGGCTCCCAGCACCAGTCAGTTATATTAAAGGCCATATTCCCCCCACCGCCCAGTCAGATGTGTGCCAGGCTAGATACCCCCTTTCTTGCCTCTATAAATGCTTGCCTGAAGCTAGGCTCGGGGCTGCACCCTCCCGTTCTACTGCATTAGAGACGGTGGTGTGGTCCAAGCTCGAGCTTGAATAAAGAGACCCTAGTGCAATTGCATCAGAATCGGCTCCTTGGTGGTCTTTTGAGGTTCACAGACACTTTCTGGCATAACACTAGCATACACATGACCTATCTCAAGTCTCAGTGGACATTGCTACTGGCTTATCAGTTTTATGTCTCCTTGGTAGAAGCTAGAGTCATCAGAGAGGAGGCAGCCCAACTGAGAAAATGCTTCCGTTAGATCTGGCTATAGGGAAACCTGTAGGGTGTTTCCTCAATTAGTGATTGACAGGGAAGGGCCCAGTCCATTGTGAGTGGTTCCATCCCCGGGCTGGGGGTCCTGGGTTCTATAAGAAAGAAGGCTGAACAAGCCATGAGGAGCAAGCCAGGAAGCAGCATCCCTCCATGGTCTCTGCATCAGCTCCTGCCTGCAGGTCCCTGTCCTGCTTCAGTTCCCGTCCTGACTTCCTTCAGTGATGAACATTGAGCCATGTGGAAGCTTAGCCAAATTAACGCTTTCCTTCCCAGGTTGCTGTGGTCATGGTGTTTCATCATAGCAACAGTGACCCCGACTAAGACAACTCCAGCATCCAGCAGGTCTCCACGGTAACCCAGATTGTACCTTCAGGGTTTCATACCAGGGCTTCTCAGGCCCTTCTTGCAAGGACTCTTACATTGCAGGCTTGAGAAGCTTTCTGGAACGTTGGCCCAGGTCTCTATGAATCCTCAACTCTTCCATTTTGCGTGCAGGCAAAATCAGCACTGTGCGGATGCTGTTGCCAAGGTCTGCTGCCACTTTTGTAATATAGTCTGGCCCTGGGATACCCACCATCTGTCACAGATTTGGTGGCTTGTGTGGCATCTTTGATGTTGCTAGGGAGAATACTTCCCTAGGTGGTTACTTTTTTAGGAGAGAATCCCTGTGGCTGCATTCTCAGTTCAGACCCTCTTCTTCATAAATAGTTTGCGTTTTCATAGATTATGGCCTTTAACAGGCTAAGTTTTGCCCACAGGGCAGCTTTTCCCATCGCTTCAGTACAGAACACAAGGTTTCTCCTTATTGATACTAAGGCTTTTAAAAAGTGTATCTACTTTTTCTCACTCAGGTCTTTAGACCTGTTTTCTCTTCTTCCCTTGCCCATATGAACCCTTTCCACCTCTTCGCCCTTCATGCGATCCGAGTAAACGCAATGAACAGTAACCATGCCGTAGCTTGAATGCTGTCTATCTTGAAATTTCCTCCGCCAGAGAAATTAAAATCCAGCCTCATTAAAGTGGTTTACGATGTAGTCATAATGTAGTCAGATTTTTTTTTTTGCCAGAAGATAAAATGGATAAAACGAATGACCTCAGTCCAATTTCCCTCTGGAGCCTCACGAGCTGGGCCTCTGATGTCTGACTTTGTCAACAGTCTGGTCTTCCCAACTCTCAGCAGAATGGGCAATTAAGCTCTGCTCACAATGTTCTCCATTGCTCTCATCTACATCTGAAAGCTCTCCTGTCTTCTTCACACAAACTGGTTCCAAAGGCCTATGGGCAGCAATCAGGTTGAGCAGTGATGGTTCCCAGTGCCATACTTATTTTTTCCATTGCTTGCATGAGTGACAGCATAATGACAGATTTATTCTGGATCATAGCTTGAAAAACAAGAGCCCTTTATGACAAAAAGCTGTAGTGGGAGAACGGCTTCCATTCTGGCTTCAGGAAGGGAGGTAGTTACTCACATTTTGCCCACAGCCAGGAAGCAGAGAGGGACGAGTGATTGCGTAACCAATTGCTTTCTTCTTTTTATTTGGTTTTGAAGCCTGGCCCATGGGATAGTGTTACTCATTCTAACAGTGGAGCTTGCCTCAGTTAAAGCTCTGTGGTGCCCAGAGATGTGTCTTCTAGTGATTTCAGACCTAGTCAGGCTTATCACGAAGGCTGCCCATCACAGCAACTCTGATTAGTTAAGAGGCCAATATTTCATTCTTGCTATTTTAATATTTAACAGTGATATGATTAGTGATCATGGCATACATTCTGTCTTATGAAAAATTGTATGCAGTAATCTGCGAGTATTTTTATTCTGTCAACTGAAACACTGCACTCAGATTCCTGAGCTAAACTCCTTTGTGAGTAGTTACTTCCTGTCTTTCAAACATGGCAGGTGTTCTATTTTTTCATGTCAGAATGCTTCTAGCTATCTTCTTCCTTTCTGAAGGGATTAGTTATGATATAAGCAAGACACAAAGTCGAAACCAGAACATTTTGTTGATTCAAATTACAAATAGGGTCAATATATGACCTTGTCGAAGTCAGCATAGTGACTTTGGGGACTAGCATTCTTGGGCTTTGTCTGATTGGTCCTGATCATGTGAACTCTGGGTCTAGACCTGTCCTTCCCTGATAGAAGAACCTTCGTATACTTTCTTCCCACTTGTCAGCTCCATGCTCTGGGTACTGCAGGTCATCTCAAGGTCACTTTGTACAACTCCATGAGAGAGTCTGACAACTGAAAAGCTAGATCCAGAAGGAGAAGCCTTGCCACTCTGTGTGTGTGTGTGTGTGTGTGTGTGTGTGTGTGTGAGAGAGAGAGAGAGAGAGAGAGAGAGAGGAAAAGAGACAGAGAGAGACACAGAGACAGAGACAGAGACAGAGAGACAGAGATAGACAGAAAGAGAGAAAGACACAGACAGAGAGAGTGTGTGTATGTGAGTGTGCAAGAGTGTGTATGAGAGTGTGTGTGTGTGGTGAGAGACTGGCTAGTTGTGTCTCTGACACCTTAATCCACGACAGCTGGGACAGCTCTCTCTCATTCCTCACTAAACAGCAGCTTTACTTGCTACCAACAAACAAATACACATTACTGACAGCTGTGAACGGAGCTGACCCTGGCTATGGCATTAGGGGAGAGGCCCAGAACACCCATGCCTAAGGACACTGTTTGCTTGGAATGAGCCATTCTGGAAACTCATTCTCCAATAGTATGGACAGACACACACAGCAGAGGGCGCCCTGGTATAACACAGGAGCCCTATGGCATGACTAGTCCTGACATGATCCGGCTTTTTAAAAAGGCACCAAGTTTAGTACTTGGCCCTTATAATCTCATCTGCTCTTCATAAATTAAGACTAGTACTATTCTTTAGTCATGCTGAGACACATTTTAGTTGAGGAACTATAGTGCTCAGGGAGAAATAAGAAAATCAATATGAGCCAGGCATAGTGATACATGTCTTTAAACTCTGTAGTCAGGAAGCAGAAGCAGACGGATCTACATGAGTTCAAAGCTGGCCTGGTTTACATAATGAGTTCCAGGCCAGCCAAGACTACATAGGAAGATGATCTCAAAATGCTTGGGGTTGGGGGAGAAAACAATCAGTGCTTAGAGAGAGAAAGAGGAAAGTAACATTAACTGGTTGCCTTTCCTTCACCAGTTATCTGGGGATGCCATATTCAATTCTGACATCTCAATATGTAACTGACGAATGGGTGATCATGTTGATGGATCTTGAATGATGAAGAGAAACTGAAGATAAGGAAGAGAAACAAGCCTCCTCAGTAGAGGGTACAGCAGGCCAAGGTGCTGAAATATGACTGTGAGACTCAGGAGCTATTAAGCAGCTTGAGTTGAATAAAAGGAAGTAGGGAAGATACACTGATATTTCAGAGAGCAATTATTACATAACAAACCATTGCAAATGGAGAGGATTATCAATAGGCATTTAATTATTTTTTTAAAAAGGTTTATTTAATATATATGAGTACACTGAAGCTGTCTTCTGACACACCAGAAGAGGGCATCAGATCTCATTACAGATGGTTGTGAGCCACCATGTGGTTGCTGGGAATTGAACTCAGGACCTCTGGAAGAGCAGTAAGTGCTCTTAACCGCTGAGCCATCTCTCCAGCCCCCACCAATAAGCATTTATTATTGTGTGGGATGTATAAAATAGCTCGAGTTTTCTGATGGATAGGGCCAGACTTGGCTGATTTTAGTCAGGCTTGATCATAAATCCGTGAAGGCCTGGAGGGAGGGGCTAGACCAGAAGCTGGCTTGCCTAGGATGTGTAGTGATTGGTTGGAATTGGCTGGGTGGATAGAGGTGATTGGGCTGTGTGGTTCTTAACATCTAATTGGATTCCCTGGGCTTGTTTATGTGCATGTGTTCTGTAGATGTGAGTGAATTTGGACATGGCCTCTTGAAACCTTGGTTTGGACTTGGTACTCAGTCATTTCTGGCATATATTGTTTGTTAGAATGGATTTGACAGAGGCAACATAGAATTAAAAGACAGAAGACAGGCATCTCTGGAAGAAGGATTGTTCTTTTATAATGGAAGGGGCTACAGTCTCCTTGAGGAAACAGACTGTGGTGGCACTGGGGGCTTCAGGTTTTGTAGGGCATAAAGTGGAGAAGGGAAAGTCTATCAGGGTTGGAACTTAAGGGATTTTCTGGCCTCAGTTCTGCCTCCACATTTTCAGGTAAGAACTGTCTGTGTCAGCAGTTATTCTTGAGCATGGGAAGTTTCCTGGAAAATGTTTGCCAGAATGAGATGTTTTTACCTTTTCTTATTGGCCAAAGAAACCCCACCTACAGCTTGAATTCAAAGGGTAGGGAAATAGATCTCCCTCCTTGACAGGAAGAGGTACAAAGCCAAGTTGCAAGGGTGGAGTAGAGAGTGGAGAGAAGTGGAGACACAGTAGCATGGACACTCTTCAACTGAGGTCAGAAACCACAGGGTTATCACAGTCTGAATGCCAGGTTTGGACTTTATCCCATAAGAATCAGGAACACTTGAAATCATGACATAGGTTTGTGTTTTAGAAAGATCTTTCTCTGTTAGTGGCATCATAAAAGGTTTGGAAGGAGGAAAGTTTAAAGGTAAAGTTCATTTGGGGAAGCTGCTGTAACAGTCTGTGAATGGGGGTTTGAGCAGAAGCTACGATAATTTATCCCATCTAATTAGCCAGGTGTGGTTGTTTGGATGAGAATGATCCCTACAGGCTCTTATGTTCGAATGCTCAGTCACCAGGGAGTGGAACTGCTTGAGAAGGATTAGGAGGTGTGGCCTTTTTGGAGGAAGTGTGGCCTTGTAGGAGGAAGGTTTACTATGCAATACTCATAAGTCAATTTCTTTCTTAGCTGTCATCAGAGTAGCTTCCTCCTGTAGTAGATACAGATATAGATAATGTATAGGTAGTGAGAGACCTTGGACACTCAGTCCTAAGCAGGGTGTGTCCATCAAATCCCCCCTCTCAGGGCTCAGGTTAGAAAAGAAAGCAAGCAGATTATAAGAGCCAGAGAGAATGGAGGACACCAAGGAAACATGCCTTCTAGACACAACAGGGATGGTGCACATATGAACTCATAGAGACTGCATGCACATGTCTGCACAGGTGGACAAACCAACATCCTTCACCCAGAAGCTATTCCAGTTGATAATTGTTCAAAAAGGAAAAACTCAGTCTTCTCCTATAGAGCCTCACTGGGCATATAAACCACACAAAGGCAGGCTCCATGCCCAGTAGTGGTTGACTCTCACAGAATGAACTCAAAGCTATTTTTGGAGTTTTGTTTGCTTGTTTTGTAATGCTTTCAATGGGCATTTTTTTCTTACAGATCTTTCACATATACTTATGCTATGGCTCCTGGTTTGGAGTTTTTATGGGATTTATGTATGGGCAAATGTACACACATCTCTGTGTGTATCCTTGATGTTACAGAGGTTATGATGAAGAGGCTGCCTTAAGTCTTAGAGGAGACTTTGAACTCTTAAACAGTGTTGAACTGTGAGAAACTATAGGGATTTTGCATTATGATATGGCTATAAACTTATGAAGGACAGGGAGTGAAATATGGTGGTTTGAATCAGAGCAGTCTCCATAGGCTCATGTATTTGAATGATTAGCCATTAAGAAGTGGAACTGCTTGAGAAGGATTAGGAAGATCAGGAGGCACATCCTTGTTGAAGGAAGTATATTGCCTGGGATCGGTTTTGAAGTTTCACAAACTTCCACCAGAGCCTCTCTCCCTCTTCCTTTCTCACCCCTCCCTCTTTCTCTCTGTCTGTTTACAACTTGTGAATCAATATGTAAAACTCTCAACTATTTATGCAGTTCCATGTCTGTCTGTCTGTCTGTCTGCCTGTCTGCATCCTGATTCCCATCATGATGATACTGGACTGACCTTCTAAAACTGTAAGTAAGCCCCCCAATTGAGTGCTCTCTTTTATAGAAGTTGCTTTGGTCATGGTGTCTCTTCACAGCAGTACAACAGTGACTAAGACACCAAGTGTGGTCACGGCCTCATCCTCTATTCTCCACTGCCACTGAGCCCCTCTGCACAACAATTTAAAGATGTGAGTTCAATTACATGCATCTAATGAAGATGTTTAAATGTCATTTCTATGTTGTTTCTATCAACCTAGGAAGACTTGGGTTTGTGGTGTTGCAAAAACCAAGCTGTCTTTTTTTCTTTTTTCAAATTTGCTTTTACCTTTAGTAAATGGTAACATTATATGTAGAGTACAGAACTGCTTTGCAGTAAATATCATCATTTTTTAAGTGTCCTTGTTTATTTTGTACAAGTTTATTCCTTGAACTCACATTCTGCCATATGTACATACTGTTAACATTCCTTTATTCTATTCTTTTTAAAAAATTTTTATTAGATATATTTATTTACTTACATTTCAAATGGTATTCCCTTTCCTGGTTTCCTGTCCATAAGCTGTGTCTTTATGTGTGTATTTTATTTAAAATAAACACAGCTTGTAGGGAATCAAGGAAGGCTTTGACCAAGAGTAAATGACAAAATGAGCTCCACCTTCGATAGGTCAAATTTCACAGTGAAATGGAGTGCATTCCTGGAGAAAGTTGTCAGAGGGGGCTGTGTTTGTGGAATGTGATGGTTTGGATCAGGAGTGTCCCCCCCAAGAGCTATTGAGTTGAGGTCTTCCTCATCAGCCTTCTGTGCTGTTGGGAAATGGTGTAGTCTTAGGGAGATGAGGCCTAAGGGAAGCAAGTTGGGTCATTGGAATTTGGGGGGTGGGCATATCCAGTCCCTTCTCTGTTTCCTGACCACTGTGAGGTCAGCAGCCTCCCTTGTCATGAGCTCTTATGTCAGTCACCTTACATAACAGTGACAGTTTTTCCCTGAGTTGAAACACACCACCCTGGGGATTCACAAGCCCCTCCACGAGGTTATAGAAAGAACAAACAGTTGTTGAGGGAGGAGGTTCTGACTCACCAGTTGCCCAGGGAAATGCTCAGACTTATCCACTGCCTGCAAGGTGGGCAGATGGCTCAAAGGTAGCATCTGTAGATCCCTCATGTTGGGGTGGGCTTTTCATGGCTTTGGTTGCCTTTGAGTGGTTGCTTCTCCAGTAAGCAATACCTTCTGTGCTCATGTAAGCACCCCCTCTCCCGTGTTACTGTAAGCACCTCTTTCTCCTACGTTCTGTGAGCAACCCCTCTCCCATTCTTACTGTTGTCTGTTTTTTGTTCCCTATCCGGGGCGAAATAGACTTTTCTGTCTTGTCTCCTTAGGAATGTTTCACACAGCATCCTGCCATGATCTTCTGAGCTGCTACAGAGGCGGGCAATGGGACCATTCAACTGTGGGCCAAGACATCTGAAACTGGGAGAGCAAATAAATCTTTCCCCTCAGATTATCACAGACATTTGTCACAGCGACAGAAAATCCCACCAGAGATGGAGAAACAAAGTGAGACAAAGCCCCCATCTTTCTAGCAAAGGAAGAGGGGGAAAAGGAAACAAAAACCAAACCAAACCAAACCAACAAACAAATAAAAAACAAAACAAAACAAAAACAAACTCCAGCATGTTGAAGACTGAATACAAGAGCGTAACTGCTTTTCCCAGTACAATCCCCTCCCTCATTAAACATTTAACTCTTCACCCTGTCTCTTCTCAGGAATGGAAACCCAGGCAGGCCCTGTGCCTCAGCTTCTTCCTGTGTAAACAGGAGATGGTGGTAGTCCTCCCTCATGTGTAGCTGTGAGGGCTGTTAGGGTCATTGCTACACCTCACAGGGCATATGCTGTAGTGAAAGCTCTCGTTACATTTTGCTAGGAATATTATTATTATCAATAATACAGAAGACCATCATTTATCATTCTTCTGTAGTTTGGGCCTATTTAGATTGTCTTCAGCTTTAAGCATTACTAAATACGTATTTCTTTATATAGCTCCCCATTCATTCAGGTGATACTCGAGATGCCAATTTCTTAGAAGGTCGATTACATGGCTGAAAGTGCAGACAGTGTTTTGGGCTCAGCGGCCTTGATATTTGACTCCCTAGATCGGCTGCCCACTTTGATGGATCTGACTAACTGTGGGGTTCCATTGTTCTGTGTGATCTGAATACAAGATACTCAGGCCTGGCTCTAGGTCAGCCAGAGGTAATGGTGGCTGTGATTCACCTCCTATGTCTTTTTATTGTCTTTGTCATTCATCTCTCACATTTGTGTGCAATGAGGACTCCGTTCTGAGATCTGGGCGAGAGAAGAGTCCTCACTTTGAAGTCCAGAGGCACAGTTAAAGTTTGGTAAGATTGCTGGGTGGGACAGGTCTTGGATAAAGCTAACAGAGCAGAGGGCTCCCCCAACAAAGACTTGGGATATCAAGGTTTACTGAAGGAAATAAACTTAAGTTGAGACAGTCAGCCAGATAGTGACATGAATTTGACCCTGCTCTGTTACTAGATGTAAGACTTAAGCCTTTAACTTCTTTGAGCCTCAGTTAACTCAAATATAAAATGGGTACACTTGTGCCTATTCCAAAAGTTATTGTAATAGGCATAGGTGATTGGTACATAAAGGTCATAAGTCTCATTCAATACATTATTGAATTTCTTAAGCACTTATTCTCAGAGTCTTAGTCAGTGTTATCTTGCTGTGAAGAGACCCCATGACCACAGCAACTTTATTTAAAAAAAGCACTTAATTGGGATTAGCTTATGATTCCAGTGGTAGTCCATTACCATCATGGCGGGGCACATGGCAGCATGCAGGCAGCCATGGCACTGGAGAAGTAGTTGAGAGTTTCACATCTGGATAGAAGAGAGAGTCAAGGGACTGTACATCTAGATCTTCAGGTAGCAGGAAGAGAAAGACAAGGGACTGGCTTGGGCTTTGGAAACCCCAGAGCCCACCCTCAGTGACACACTTCCTCCAACAAGGCCACTCCTACTCCACCAAAGCCACACCCCTTAATCCCTCTCAAGTAGTGCTACTCCATAATACCAAACATTCAAATATACGAGCCTATGGGGCCATTGCTATTCAAACCACACTCAGACACCATTATTCATTGAATAGTCATAACTTTACTTACTCTTTACACAGAAAGGCAAAGCATGCTAAGTACTTAATTTGTGACATCATGCTTGAGCAGATAAGGCAGAACTATTAATCTAAACTCCTTTACTTTAGAGTGACCCTAAAACTTTATCACTTTCTCTGGCACATGCGCATGTCCATGTACGCATATACACATACACCTGAGCACTCAATGCAACACCCCCACCGCCTTCTTTTTTGTCTCTCTCTTTATTAAAGTTTATTGTTTGATTAAATGAAGTTTTCAATCTCAGTCCAGTTTTGATGTGTCCTCAGGAAAAAAAAAAGCTAAAAGCAGAAATCTCAAACTAAGATTCATATTTAATATACAAACTAAATATACCTCCAAACTTTCCCACAGCTACATTGAGCCAATGAGATATGATTTAGGCTGGTACCATTTTAAGGAGTGAAAAACATGAACTGGGAGTAGTGGAGCATAGCTGTACTTTCAGGTCCTGGGAGAAAGAGAGAGGAAGATCAAGGGTAGCCTGGGCTACATTAGACCCTGCCTTAAAAAATAGCACCACACATTTGAGTTGTGATGAAGAGCAGAAAGGGTGCATGGTGCAGAGGAAGCAGCAGTCAGGGGAAGTAAGAGCATCCCTACCTGACTTATCCATGATACTGGTTCTGCCAGGGCGTCTGTCAGTCCCGACCTTCCTCTGCCAACCATAACTTAAAAGCAAGATGGCTTCTTACTGATGCCAGTGAGATCTCATGCCCACAGAGATTTGAGATGGAAGCACTAGGCTTTAGAAACATGTAGGATTCATGGAAACCCACAAGCATCACACTAGGGGAAGAAAAAAGTTAGCTCGAAGTACCTAGAAAGAATACCTCAAATTTAAAGTGTTTGGAGAGTGTCCTGTTGGCCAACCTTAGTGATATATGTGTTTTGGATGGGGAAGGAAGATCAGGGAGCTGGTTTCCTGGACACACAGTGGAAGGCAGGTTACTTCCCCATCAGAAGATGAGCGTGCTCTTTGGATAGTGGTGGACGTTAGGAGCTTGTGGATGTCTTTGTCTGATATGTATAGCAAGAGAGAGAGATGACCATTGATATAGAGGTATCATTTCTATGTCATCAAACAAGTAGTTATTTAAACCCCAAGGCTCTCTGTTTTGAGGGAAAGAAAATCTATGATAACTTATTTCCTCACAGTATAAAAAAGTTGTCTTCAACCTCATTGTTCTTGAAAGATTTGAAATATTTCTGGAAAAAAGTTAAGAGCCCAGAGAGCATTCTTTTCACCATGCAACTGAAGCCCTGATGCATGGAAGGCACTGGTCCTTAGCTTGGAAATGATACTTCTCTGCTTTTTCCTCTCCTCTGATAGTTCCCTGCTGAGGAGTGGATTCTCTGACCCAAATAAAGGCAGGTGGGATTCCCCAACAGCTATGTTTCCGCTTTAAGGAAGGCTTCTCTTTCACAGAAGGAGTTAGAGAATGTCAGAAGCAGAGGAAATATCAGAGATTAACTAATGTCTTCACTTCATAAGACGAGGAAACCAAGACCCCAATACTTCTGACCAAGTCCAAGCCAAGTGGAAGTAAAACTCCACTGACCGATTAAAATCTGCCTTTTCATTCCACTGCATAGCCAACGAACTGATTTTTCTTCAAGGTTTTAAGAAAGAGTGTATACCATTGTTCAGATTTTTGGCAAACCACGCAAACTTCCAAATGTCTAAGAATTATATTCTTTCTAGGCAGCAAGCCAGTTTGATGTCTCTCCATTTTTTTTCAGCCTGCCATACCTGCATCTTTGCTCCTAACTCATTTAGCACTTGCATACCACATATGATCATCTATATGATCAGCACACCCTTGATCATATAGGAGGATGGCTGTAATACACACTTGATCATATCAGAAGGATACTTATGCTTCCTGTGTGTATACAAACACAAACTATGCATATAGTATTATATACTCGAGCACACCTGGTATATATAGTGGTGCTGGAGATCAAACTTAGGGCCTCACACATGCTAGGGCTATACTGTTCAGCCCCAGCACCAACCCTACGCTTCATCTATTCCTAGTTGTTAACCTCCTTCGCTCTGTTCCCGTTATCTTTACCCAGACACAGTGCACTACCTAACAGTATTTTAATAAATGTGTGTTAGGAAACTTGAAGATCAATTGCTCTGATTTGCCAGCCACTGTCTTTCTTTCTTTTGACTTTTAACACTTGAAAGCCTTAGGCTGTCACTGTTCCTGTTGCAGCAATCTAGTTCAACAGCACCCACATGTTTGTTTTTGGCTCTGCTTCCAACCAACAAAACAAACTGTGAGTATCTTAGCTAGAGTTACCTTTGGCGATTGTTTTATTGGTCTTCCTCAGATACTGATTGATACCTTTCAAACTCAAAAACCTGGTTGCAGGTGTAAGAACTTTTCATGAGTCCATGGCTGGGTACTCTGCTGCTCTGTGCCAGGCTGGGCTGAGCTTGGCAAGGCCTACTCAAGCATCTGTGCTTAGCTCACAGACCATCTGGGGGCTGGTTGATCTGGGAGAGCTTTGGCATGCACAACTTGGCTTTCCCCGCATGATCTTTAGTCTTCCAGATCAAGCTTGCTCTTCTGGCAGTGGCCAAGTTCAAGCAGAAGAACAGCAGGATATTCAAGACATCTTCAAGCCTTTGCCTGTGTCAAGTAGATCTTGTCTATCGGCCAACAGTAAGGCACCGGGCAGGGCCAGAATCAGTGGGAAGGGTACAGAGATTGTATTAAAGGAAAGTGTGAAATTTGGGAACGGTCTAATCGCTCGAGTATCCTGTAGGAACAAAGATATTTTAAGGAGAGACATTTGTGTCCCTCCCTTTGCCTCTCAGACTGTGAGATAACTGACCCTGAGAAAGTAGACTTCCCCCCAGGAATCTCATCCTGGGAGAAGGGAAAGGCTGAATGAAGGCTGTGGCCAGCCTGAGGGTCTGCTTGTCTCCCCACAGTTCTCAGATTGTCTGGCTACCTTGCAGATCTGGAGCTGAGACAATGGTGGCTCAGTGATTGCTTGCAGGTGGAGGGGGAGGAGGAGGAGACAGAGGGAGACTTGACCAGGACTTTTTACTTATCGTCCTCTATTTAAACCCAAAGCTCAAGTCAGAACTCCAAAGACAGCCTTGGGGGAAGAATGACTGAACCTCCTTATTTGTTCCTCTTTTGTTTATTGGATATTTTTTATTTATATTTCAAATGTTATTCCCTTTCCTGGTTTCCTATCCATAACCCCCCTATCCTCTCCCCTCCCTCTTCTTCTATGTGGGTGTTCCCCCTCGCCAACCATCCCCCTTCCCACCTCCCCACCCTGACATTCCTCTATACCTGGGGGTCCAGCCTTGGCAGGACCAAGGGCTTCTCCTCCCATTGGTGCCCAACAAGGCAGTCCTCTGCTGCATATGCAGCTGGAGCCATGGGTCTGTCCATGTGTTCTCTTTGGATAGTGATTTAGTGCCTGGGAGCTCTGGTTGGTTGGTATTGTTGTTCTTATGGGGTTGCAAACTTCTTCAGCTCCTTCAACCTTTCTCTAACTCCTGTAATGGGGACCCCGTTCTCAGTTCAATGGTTTGCTGCGAGCATTAGCCTCTGTATTTGTCATGCTCCTGCAGAGCCTCTCAGGAGACAGCTATATCAGGCTCCTGTCAGTATGCACTTCTTGGCTTCAGCAATATTGTCTAGGTGTGGTGGCTGTATGTATCTGGGCTGGATCCCCAGGAGGGACAGGCTCTGAATGTCCATTCCTTCAGTCTCTACTCCAAACTTTGTTCCCTCTTCTTAATGTGGCCACACTGAGTAAGTCTTCCTTCTCTTCCTCCACTATTACCTGCTGATGGCTGAGCCCAGGCTCTGGCAACCAACTGCAGGTACAATACAATAGGCACGTTAAAATAAGTTAAAACTATCTAAGCTGGTTGGTTTTTAATGGCACACCTGTGCGTGTGTGTGTGTGTGTGTGTGGTTTTTAACCCAACGATAAGGTGAAAAGTAACTTTTTCTTGGCATTTGCCCCTTTCCTTCCATTTTTACAATTTCTTGCAAAGAAACCTGTGGGTTCATGTCGCGCGCCCAACGTCTCGCCAGCAAGAATGACGCGCGGACACCAGGATCCTTCTGCAGCAAAGCGTTTATTACATCTTGAAGAGAAGAGAGCGAGTCCCAGAATGGCGCTGCTTATATACACCCTAATGTGGCGTGTCCACGCCTGATTGGTTGTTTACCCATGATCTCATCAGGCATGCCCCGGAGTGGGCAAAGACCTGGCACGAAGGCACTCTTGCACATGCGCACAGTTAACTTCCTGAAAGGGAGTCGGCTGGCGCAGCGAAGGCTGGCGCCATCTTGTAATGGCGGAGGCTATCCTGGCCTTCCACGTGGGGCGCAGTGGAAGCCAGCGCCATCTAGCGGTGGCGAATGTTATTGCGGCCCTCTACATCTCCCCCTATTTATTTATTTTATAACAAATCAATTATTTTATAACAAATCATGATCACCCTATCGCGTGCAATGAGGAAACCTCAGCGATGTGCAAGGGCTGATCAAAGGATCACTGAGTCTCTCTCAATCCCAGTGCAATGGATCCACAGATCCATGGGGTGTAAGAGCAGAGAACTCAGATACTGAGAGAGAGTCTCTCTCCTCCCAGTGCAATGGATCCACAGATCCATGGGGTGCAGGAGCAGAGAACTCAGATACCGACTAATTCCTGAGCATAGATAACCAAATTCCAGGGGAGGCCCCTTGTACAATGGCCACAAGTGCTTGAGTGATAACGGCCTTGTCATGTTTCTGTTGAGATCTGAGTTTGCAAACCAACCATAGTATGAACACTGATCCACAGCATAGGGCTGCACCAAACAGAGCCACTCCCAATAAGTAATGGGCACCTCATTTGGTCCTCCTCAGCTGTTACCACCAAGGGCCGTAGTCAAGCCGCTCCTATAATAAAATTTAGAATTCCCAATTGTTAGTAACTACTCCAGAAAGTTCACCCACTGTACTTGTCTAACAATAGATAGGGGGAGGATAACTCCAGACACTGCAGACACAATGTCTGCAGCAGTAATGGCTGCTACAATAGCAGCGAAAGTGTTAAGGTCTTTTCTAGGACAGTTCAGGATCAGTCATAACCAGCAGACAATGGAACCATTTCTGAGATCTGTATAACCAGGACAGAGTTCCCCAGTCCACTGTAGCTTTACGCAGGTAGCATTCCTGTAAAGTTACAGTCTGTAAAATGACCAGTTAAGGCAGCAAGAGTCACCAGGGAAATGAAGGGGGGGCAGCAACGGCTGGAGTCCAGTCTTTTCCAGAAAGCAGCAGTGTACAGAGGGTCAGAGAGCAGGCCATAGTGGGACGGGACACACGCAGTGGTAACACTGACTGCAGCAACGGCAAAATCTCTGTGAAGACAAAGGATGAGGGGGAATCTTCCATCTTCCTCTCAAGGCAGAGGAATGACTCCAGGGACCCGAATCACAAGAGCTGAATCTTCATGTAACCAGGATCAGCAAGTCTCAGCAACCAACTCTGGCAGCTGGCATACTCTTGTAGCATCCTGTAGAAAAAACACAAACATTCCCTCTTCCCCATATAAAATATCTGGACAGGATCATGCCAATATGTGGATCTCTCTATTTCACCTAGGCAGAAGTATGCCTAGTTGTAGGGTGCCATAAACTTTGGCATCCAAATTTTAAAATTGAAATAAAAGGAGTATTATTAAATAATTGTATAGCATACATAGCATACAGGGATATAATTTCCCCCTTTTATTTATTAAGATATAAACTGTCTAGTATCATTGTCCTCCCTCGTTAAGGGGTCCAGGCAATCTAGTTTGAGTTCTTAAATGGCCTATAAAGGAACAGTACTTAGTGCTCTTAACCACTAAGCCATCTCTCCAGCACGTCACAAGTTTTATTTACCTAAACATAAGCATTAATTAGAAATGCCAAATCCTGTAACAAGGTCCAGTTTTAGCCTTATTTAGAAATCCCTGAGTTGGCAGGGTGAGGTTGGGCGTTGAAAGTAAGCAAATGGAGTCTTCCTCTTTTCGTGAGGGTGTGTTATCAACTCCATTACCATTTTCAAGGAGCTGGGTCTATGGTTTTGTTTAGTTGTCTGAGCCAGAGCATTGAAAGGACAGTGAATTGTCAGACAATTCACACTGAAATCATCACTCACTGATTTTATGTAGAAAACCTGCCTCTAATAAAGCATTAAGTAATTGTAAAATTTGAGGGCTAGTAGTATCTAAAAAGATAAAACCTTTTAATCAATTGTAAACCACAAGCCACACATTGGCTATCAGTATATGAATTGAAAGCTTGATTTTTTAACATTTAAAAACAGTGGCTACAGCATGTAATTTTGTTTACAGGAAATACAAAAGCATGCAAAGAGTAAAATTATCAATTTTGCCTGAAAAATTTGTATATGTAATAGGCCAAATATTAGTATTTTGTAATAACCAATTAACTGTTGTTTGGAATAAGATATGTTCTACCAGGTTTCTTTTTAAAATACTTCCATGACTCTAGTCTACAATTCTGTATTAACACAGCTGAAGCTTTATCTCCAATGTGTATAACAAAGACCTAAGTCCTCTGGTAGGGTGAGGTACTTAGCTAATTAACATATCCTTAGAAGCTTAAAATTAGCTTCAAACATTCTTTTCTGGAGTAGTGCAACAGCTACTCCCCAAATATTAAAGCTCATTTTGAGAGCAAAGGTTTGTAGTAAAAATTTCCATATACATTGAAAGATTTAAGGTTCTAACTTCTTACATCGAAGAAGCAACAAAATTACATAATATAAGGCTATTAGCCATTCTTAATGATATCACTCTATGGGCTCTCTAAAATTATAAGCACGCTCACAAAATGAAAACTCAAAATCAATCCTCTAAATCTATCTTGAAATGGCAGTTGGAGTAAGTAAACTGGCTGTAATGTTCTCACAAGTTCCAAAATCTCATCAATCCTTCGTAAATCTTGTAACAATCTCTACCTGTTTGATTTTTTTCTTAATTAAAAATAAGTTTGAGTTTGTCAATGTAACACTGGCAATCCTTAATCACAATCTTTAAGTTCTCTTTGTAACACCAGAGCACAACCACAAGGTCACCTGAGTTCTGAGTACGTGATTAGGCAGCTGTCCTTGGGGCAGTGGGATTAGCATTAAAATACAGATAGCTTCAGGGAAAACCACAACTTTGGAAAGCAGAACTCAACTTCTAACAAACTAGCTTCTAAAATCTCTAAGACACTGAGTCTATCCTTCATGTTACTAAGTTTGACTGTCAATTCCTACATATGAACGCACGATGGTGCGGTCTCCAATACCTCAACAAGGAGACATTGTCCTAAATTCTTTTAGAAGCCTGGTTTCCAGGATAAGAATTCCATAAAAATATTATCTCAATTTAGATCTGTTTCCCTAGGTTGGCTCATGCCACATGTTGTCTAGAAATGACTCCATCCAAATTACCAGCTTTATGTCAACTTTCTGTTACCAATATTATACCTTTTTAACCATATCCAACAACTTGAAAGCCAATAGTCCATAACCAAGGCAAGTAGAGCATATTTACACATTTAAAACCAATCAGAAAGAAATTGAAGTGGCTATACATATCTTTAATATTTAGACCAAACACCATTTTTACCTTTTTAGCAATGATTTTAAGAGAAGCACCTTGTCACCTGTTGAATCAAATAATAAGTCAGGGATTTCTCTAAGAGAAACAGCTCTCAGTTTCAGTACCATAGAAGCTGTGAAGCTCCTGGTGCCTTAGGATCGGCTAGTATAAACATTTAGCCAGCCCCGTTGGGGAGCTTGCCCAGCGGACTTAGGCTTCTAGCTACAGATGTAGGTTCCAAAAGCCAATTGAAACTGCTTTTTATTCATTGTTCCCTTCTTGAAACGAGTTAAAACCAAGTCAAGGTGTGAACGACCGGCAGATAAAGTTTTTACCATTTTTTCTTTTGAACATGAAACATAAAACATTTAAACAACGAGAAATAAAAACCACAGACATACACTGACAGACATGGGACATCCTGGTGCACCAGGGACAGACAATAGACAAAGAGGGAAAAAACCAGATGGTGTTCACCGCGACTATCCACTCGAGTGGAGTCGATATGGGTGATGGATTGTCTCAATTCCTGGACTAGTCCACCAACGTGTTGAAACCCAATTTCTGTAAGATACTGAGATATATTATCTGAGCAGTACGACCGACATTCGCCAATGGTATGGAAGTGAAACACCTCCCTGAATATTTTTACTCACAACCCAATTACATTAACTCCATCAGGCTGTGCACGGGCACTGAGATGTCCTTTTGTTTGATTCTCCTGAATAAATTTTCAGGCGGTCTACCTCTATCCAATCTGATCAGTATGACTCTGTAAAGCTGTCGTGTCAGCGCACGGAAGCCGCGGCGTCCCCAGAGCCGGCGCGGGAGCTTAATTACACCTTTTATAAGCACCAAGACAAAGTTTTTCTCCCAAAATACTATGATCCTTTTATCTCCTTTTCTTTTCGTTTTTTCTTTAGAGACCTTTTCTCCCTCCGACATACTTTCTTGTTGTTCTGTAAGGACCCTCTGACCTGTCCTAACAGCTGTAATGGCTTCCCACACAAAGAAAAAAATCAACAAAATTACCAGCCTTGCCCACAAAGGATCCATAACTTTCGGTTTCTTCACAGTGGCTCTCCACCTAGGCCCATATCTTTCTTCTTCATAGCGAGCTGCCTCATCTTCTAAATCCTCTTCCTCAGAGGGGCTAAGCTCGTCTGTTTCTGAACTATCAAGCCCCAAAGCCTCTAACTCCTTTACCGGATAAAGGCTTTTCCTTTTCGGGGCTTTCTCCTCCTTTCCCTGTTTCTCTCCTGGGGCGTCCTTTCCCCTATCTCTCGCTTCCTCAGATCTAAAGTCCTTGGAAGGGTCTTTTTTCTTATGTGCACCTTTTCTCTTTGAGCTCTTTAATCTTTCATCCCGCTCTGTTTCTGACATGCTGTATCAAGACCAAACATGCCTCTCAGAGCTTACCTCTCGACCTGCAGTTCTGGACCCTCTCCGCCAGCGGAGGCTCTCCTCGGCGCCAGCAATGGTGTGGCATTTGTCCCGGGTTTCGGCACCAAATGTCACGCGCCCAACGTCTCGCCAGCAAGAACGACGCGCGGACACCAGGATCCTTCTGCAGCAAAGCGTTTATTACATCTTGAAGAGGAGAGAGCGAGTCCCAGAATGGCGCTGCTTATATACACCCTAATGTGGCGTGTCCACGCCTGATTGGTTGTTTACCCATGATCTCATCAGGCACGCCCCGGAGTGGGCAAAGACCTGGCACGAAGGCACTCTTGCACATGCGCACAGTTAACTTCCTGAAAGGGAGTCGGCTGGCGCAGCGAAGGCTGGCGCCATCTTGTAATGGCGGAGGCTATCCTGGCCTTCCACGTGGGGCGCAGTGGAAGCCAGCGCCATCTAGCGGTGGTGAATGTTATTGCGGCCCTCTACAGGTTCATGTTGGGGTGCGGGAACTCCGCTGGTCAGTCGAAACAGGAGGCACTGGGCTGCCCTTCACCTTATGCTGCCATCGGGCGCTGGGTGCTGGGCACCTCTTAGGGGTGGGAGAACAACACAGCCTAAGGTGGGGATTGCAGCCCTGGTGAGAAACGACACAGGCTGAGACTGGAGCTTGCATTCCCTAACTCCCAGACATCCAGTCTCTGCTGGCAACCAGGTCAAGTCAGATCAGGCCAAGGGGCCATCGCAGGTAGGGGAAGGAGAGTAGGGTTAGGGAAAGGGTGAACTTAAGGCTTAGCTCAGGGGACGAGTGTGACTGGAAGCTGGGAGAGGCCTTAAACAGCAGGGCTCCGTACATTCTGTACAACGAAGGCTTCCCCCACAGCAGTCCTTGATGAGGTAGTACTTGCTAGGCCATACTGTTTACTCACTGTTAGTCGTGGAAAATTGGTGCATACCACTAACTCTGGCTGGACCAGAGATTATAAATAGCTTTCTCAGGAAGGAATGTATGGGCAGCAAAGCAGGAGTTTATTGGCTAAATCCTCTGGTTCGGCCCATCTAGATACCTCATTGAGATGGACTGTGTTCTGTGACTAGAGGTCACAATCTTCCTTAGGGGGTCGTGGTCACATGCTCCAGAACAGGAGCCCAGGTCTGGAGTAGGTGAAACTCCTACCATCCTGAGGTACCTGGTGTCTGAAGCCACTTGACCTTTCCAGTCTTTGTCTGGTGACCACGGTTCCATTTGCCTCATAGGAACCCGATTTCTTTAGTGGTGCATAATTTTCCCTGTGTTGTTCGGGAAAAAAAAATCTCAAAATGATGTTTAGCTAGTCAAAGTATCATGTTCTCCTAGCAGTGATGATTGTTTAGGGGTGGGGGTGTCTCAAATTGGGCTAATAAGACCCTTTAATCTTTGTTTGAAGTAGGCTCCCCCTTGCCTTGCTGGGCCACAAATTTCACAGTATGTAGAGTAGAAACTATATTGGTTTCTGTGGAGTCAAAGTTTGGAAACTGACTGAATCTAGCTGACGTTTCTTTGAGCCTCTAGATTTACTTATATGAAGCAGACATATGGCTAATTTTTTTAAGCCACATGAGATGATACATCATTTATTTCTGATTGAAGGAATTCGAGGTTAGAGCATATCAAATACTTAGATTGACACCTTCAATCAATGCTCAAATGTGTGCTATTATTTGTTAAACCAAGCTGTTTTTTTTTTATTTCCTTTGCAATAAAAGGATCCTAACTGATACAAATGGTAAGGAAAACAAGATGGAAAGAGCCTACTTACAGAAGGAGCAAGGGAGGTTAAAATAACTAAAACCAGAACCACAGGCACTGATCTAAGAATTAGGAGAGTCACATGAATAAAAGTGACTTGAATTTATTAAGCGATCTCAAGAAGACTTGGATATTTGAAGAGGAACAAGCAGAGCCTGGATGGAAAGGTGCCATATTTAAACAGGTGAAAATTTCCTAAAACAATCCATGAAAAATATCTCTTAATGGTTCTCACTCCTGCTCATACCCAAGTACCTTCCCCTCGCCCTTCCAAATAGACACCCCACTTCCTGTAATCACTGTTGCAGTTTGAATGAGAATGATCCCACAAAGCTCATGTATTTGAAGGCGTAGGCCCCAGTTGGGGAACTGTTTGGGAAGGATTAGGAGGCATGGGCCTTGTTGGAGGTGTATCACTGGGGATAGATTTTGAGATCACAAAGGCCTTGTGCTATTCCCAGTTTTGTTTTTTCTCTTTGTCACTCTGCATCCAGCTTGTGGATCAAGATGTAAGATCTCAGCTATTGCTAGAGCTATTCCTGCCTGCCTGCCTGCCTGCCTGCCTGCCTCATGCTTCCCGCCATGATGATCTTGGACCCTCACTGTCCCTAACCATGAGCTCCCAAATTAAATTCTTTCCTGTGTAAGTTGCCTTGGTTCTGGTGCTTTGTCATGGGGATGGAAAGGTAAGACAACCACGCACTATTTCCTTCCCTTTTAATCTTAGGCATATTTTCTAAATCTGTTTTTTCTACACAGCCAGCTCCACATTTCCAGTTTGGGCCTCTGTAGACTGGACCACACTGCAGTATTAATCTCCCAAACATTCCTGTTTACCAGCTCTCTCACAATGCACCGTAGGCCATCGCTATCTTGTCTCCCTTCCTCTCCTTTTCTCTGGTGACTTTGAATGGCTTGTGACACTCTGCTCTGATCATTGTTCCTCACTTCTGTGGTATTGTGCATGTCCTCAAGATTGGCTTCCCCAACACCATCCACGGTTCAGTCACAGCTAGGCGTGTTCACGCGTCTACCTTCCAACTTGCCTTGAGGGCAAGAAATACATTGTACTCACCTAGGTAAGCTGGCACCATGCCTGGTACGTGGTACAACTTTGTGAAGGTTTACTGAGAAGTAGATGAAACAATAACTAGCTTCCCATATCTCTGTGGCACGGGAGCAGGGGACTGCCCCTGGATGGATATCCCACCTACACAATAGCGACACAAACGAGTCTGCTCTAGGGTGTGTGGGACTCAGCACTGAGAGGACCTCGGCTCGATGTTCAGGGTTGAAGTAAAGCAGAATGTGCGGGATTGAGCAGCGAGAGGGGAATGAATAATATAGTCACTTGAGCTCGAATTGTCATTCCAGGAAGCAGTGACAATCTCAAGTCATACATATTCATGGTGTCATTATCCTGACACTTTATGAGGTGCTGGCAGAGGACGAACTTTCCGGAATTTTCACTTCGCTGCCTGAGATTATTACTGAAAAAAATAACAGTAATAACAAAACCTAACAAGGCAAACCCAGCGCTCTCTGTCAGCCATGTTGAGAAGCTGGAGCTAACGAAAATGGCTGGGCAAAGGCAGATCCGGGTGAGCACCCGCCTAGGGCTCCTGTCTGCCAAGACTTTTACTGGGATCTCCTTAGGCTTGGCTCCCACTCCTGAGCCTGATTGCTGAAGACAGTTTCTTCCTTGCCAAAGAACAGGCGTAAATTTAGACTCCCAAGGCTATGCCTGCTCTCTTAGAGAGTATCATTTTATTATTTAAACGAAACTATAATTTTCTTCGGATTATGGGTACCATATATTTCATGGAAGGAAATAACACACACACACACACACACACACACACACACTCATAATTTAAAATAACGAACACACAACCCCCCCCCCCCATACATACTGTGTAACACCATTTTTGACTCTTGAGATGATCAAACAGTAGATGAGGAGAACAGATTAGGGGCTGCCAGGGCTTAGGGACTGGAGGCAGGGGTGGAAGTGGGTGTGGTTATAAAAGGGGGGGCACAAAACACACTCCCAATTAATTACTTTTATCCACACTACCCATTAAAAGAAATTGCATTTTGCATAATGCTATTAACACAGAGAATCTTTATGGTGGTGGGATTGTTCTAAATATTGTCAGGGTCGATGACGGCACGAATCTGCCCTTATGTTAAAATGGCGCAAGCCTGAACAACAGACACTTTGGTTTGTGGAAAAGTTGGTGAGGTGATGGATTGTATCAGTGACAGTTTCCTGACTGCCCTATAGTTACATATGACATTGTGTGGCAGGACCAGTGTGTAGGTTAGATATGATATATTCATATCACCCATAAAAGTTGAGTGTTATGTGACAAGATCCTTAGAAGTTTTGTAAAACTTCTCTAGAGACCTGATTTTAAAGTGTTAACAGATAAAAATAAACCCACAGAAAATCAGGAATGTTTTAGAAAATATTATTTAGGTCATCCATGCATTTGGATAAATAGGAATAATTAAGAAGAGAGAGCCTCTCACATTTGTACAGTCATTCATGTTAATTCATTACACAGTTAAAAAGCCAAGAATGTAAATATAAACAAAAAAGACCCAAAGCCGAGAAATTAGCTATGAGGCTTACAGTAAGGATAGATGTAACCCAAACCTACATTTTGATGAGAACGTTTAAATAGCTTTCTTGTAAATGGATAGTATTTTAAATTGAATTTACATACATTATATTATAGACCATGAAAAAAAAGACTCAGATTATTGCTAGTCTTTTGATTTAAAATATTTATTCTATCTTATTTTGGTGCTCTTTTAAACAGGGTCAGTAGAATTAGAAGCAGAGTTCATTGTTTTGGTAGAATTGATGACTTCAAGGTCCTGGATCCACTTCAGGAAGCACAAGACTCAGACTTCAAACGACTTCCACAAAAAGTTAACTTGTATGTCCTATCCCCATTCATACACTGAAGCCCTAATATCAAACGTAACTATACCTGGAAATAATTAAGGTTAAATGTGGTCATTAGGGCGGGACCCTAATCCAATGGCCTTGGTGTCCTTGTAATAAAAGATTGGTTGTCTCCCTCCAGGAGAATACACTAGGAAGCCACATGGTTACAAATTAGAAGATGGCCATCACCGAGACATGACTGGCTGACATGTTGATTTGGGGCTTCTGGCCCCCAAGTCCGTGAGAATGATTAAACCACCTTGTCTATTAAACCACAGCCCAAGCAGATGAAAACAGTTGCCAAGGTATCCCTGGACGGTTTTATTACATTGGTTCACCTGTAAAGTCCATTTGTTATTTTATCCGCAGCTTGGAGGCTGGCTATCCTGTCAGACACCCTGAGAAAAGGAAACTTAACGAAGACCCAGTAGTGGGAGTTTGCACCTGCAACACCAGCTTTGGTGACAGTTGGAAGATTCGTGGGAAACACATCAGTGGGAAGTGCGAGCAGAAACTCGTGAAAAAAAAAAGCTGTTTCCCGAGACCGATTGGCTAGTTAGAATGTGGAGAGACTGGAATGTTGCAGATCCAAAGTCTAGTTAGCTTGGGCTAGCTCCCTTCGGAACAACCATTCTGGGCTGGAGATATGGCTCAGCTGTTAAAGGCTAGGCTCACAACCGGAACAGCCATTCGTTCCTTGTCCACCTCTGAGTTGGAACTTGTGATTACTTAAAAATCTTTTGGAATCTATTGATTTAGCAGATCACTAACTGCCTCAAATCTAAAAGCTAAGCACGCCATCAGATTGTGTTCTGGTCCTGTAGAAAGCTTCCTCCACCTCTCTATACCTGTCTCTCTAATGTACTCACTGACATATTTTAAACTTACCTCAAGTTATAACTTCCTTTGTTCTGTAAAACCGTAAAAGCTTCATGAAACTTCTTCCACTCTGAAACACGGAATTTGCGGTAACCCCAATCTATGTCCCCAGGCCATGGTATTCAAAATGGCACCAGAATAAACTCTCTCTTATTACCTTTAAGATAAAAGTAAGCTGTGGTTAGGGGTCAACAGAGAGCAAGTACTTGTTCTGGTGATGGCCTCTTCCCTCGCCATGCCCACTTGTGACATAGACAAGGGACAACAGAACAACAATCTTTTCATGACAGTGGTTGTCTTGTGACTCTTTCTGTGCAATGTGAACAAAGTGTTCTGACACAGACCCTGTATGTGATCCCACCAAAATCTAACTTAGGGAATAAGTGAGTTCATTGGAGTGGCTTACAGAAACAAGAGGTAGAGGGTGACCTACAGGAACATGGGTAACTCAGTGTCAGCTGCAGCATCAAAAAGGCACCTAGAACAGGCGACAAGCCTGGGAAAGCTGTGTCACTGGGGCTCCATGTACAACATGCAGGCAGTTCATCTTCCAGAGTCCCCACTACTCAGTAATTGTTTCTGCTTCTGTAACTGTGGAGAGAGGCTTTGTGAGTGTCATGACTTTTTCAGCGGTGGGAGCCTGACACATCTCCTTTACTGGCTAAGTTGTACAAAGCTCCCCCCTCACTCCCAGGAGAGGATCTTCTGAGTCTGAGAAAATAGCAACGCTGCTGAGGGAGGCATAGTGTCAAGTTGTACTGGCGAGCAGAGGGCAAACAAAGGGAAGGGTTGCTTGTTTTCCAGGTCATTCACGATGGAGGCCAAACCTTGTCAGATTTCAATGGAGAGACACCAGATCAATAGCCTGAAAGCAGATCTTCTCAGCTTCGCATGTAAGCAAACCACCCAGAGAGGGATTCACTGCAGCGGTCTCACTGAGGAGGACCCCAGGCTGTTCATTTCTCTCTCTCAGCACTCATGCTTGGGGTCCACACGCCAGATTCAGAAGTTTTACACTCTGATGCACCTGAGAGCAAAGCCACTATCTTGTTTCCTGTTTGATCCCCAGACTTGGCCTGATGTCTGGCACAGAAATAATTTCTCAATAAATATTTACTGAAGTGAATTAACAGCGATGTTGGCTGTAAGGACAAATCTCATATATTTTCTCAGTGATAGCTTCTAGCCAAACCCCATACATATACAAACCAGACCTTGATTAAGCACGTATTTATTACTTTGAACTCTCAAAGTGCTTTAATCAATAATAACTTACTTAGTCCTCATGCTTTCTATAGTGCTCTCAGGAGGGATGGTCATTATTAATTTGTTGTGGGTATAAAAATAAAGTCAGACAGGTTGAGTGATGGCCATGAAGAAGGCTAGCAGTACAGATCCTGGAAAATGGACCTACTGGCTGCCAGGATTTTTCTGCTATACTCTGCAGATAAAGACTTGAGTAATTTTTTTGCCAGCTTGAGACAATGACCCCATTTCTCTATTGTTATACACTCAACAACACACACTATTAAGAAATGTAAGTGTGGTGTGATATGAAAAGTTTTCTCAATAACTTCGTTGAGCTCTATTTGGGGGACTTGGGCAAACCAGGGGCCACTAATGATGATTTCTCTCTGTCCTAACAGCTACATCTCCATTCACTTCCTTCCAAGCCATGAGATTTCTTGCATTCCCCAGAACAGCGTCCAACAGACACCATGTTCTCTAGGCGTGCAGGGTTGACTCCTGCCAGCGGTCAGCCAGGTTCAGCCTGCCTGGTTCACTACAGTTCTCACAGTCATTTTCACATTTGTTCTAAAAGAAAGAACAGCAAGGGGCTGGGGCTCTCTACGCCTGAATTCAAGTCTCATGCTCTCCTCGGTTTGAGCTTCTGGCTGTAGAAATGTCCTGAATCAAAGTGGTTCATTTGAGTCTTTGTATGTACTGTAGGTGTAAACCATCAAGGGGCACATTGACTTATAGGGTAAAGAGGGTTTAACCTTTTTACTTTTAAAGGTTTGTATGTGTGCGTATGTGTGTGTGCGTGCATGTGTGTGCGTGTGTGAATGTGTGTTTGTGTGTGTGTGTGCATGTGTGCATGTGTGTGCATGTCTGTGTGTGCGTGCATGTGTGTATGTGTGCGTGAGTATGTGTGTGTGCGTGCATGTGTGTTTGTGTGTGTTTGTGTGTGAATGTGTGTTTGTGTGTGTGTCTCTGTGTGTGTGTGTGCATGTGTGCATGTGTGTGCATGTCTGTGTGTGCGTGGATGTGTGTGTGTGTGTGTGTAATGTACACTCACATGAGTGAGTGTGCAGGTATATGTGCTTGTGTGCAAACACACAGAACCCAGGACAGGATGCCAGAAGTCTTCTTCTGTGTTCTCCGTGTCACTGCTTTGAGACAGGATTTCTTGCTGAATCTGGAGCTGGCCAGTGAGTTCTTGGGGTCTTCCTGTCTCCATCCACTGATGCTGGGTTACAAGCAAGCATATGGTTTTTCATGTGGGTCCTGGGTATTCAAACTCGCATCCTTACACTGTAGAACTAGGCTCTTACCCGCTCAGCCATCTCTCTGGCCCTGTTTTTTTTTTTTTTTCTCCCCTGAATTTAATCTTAGTTTCTTTTATTTTTGCTATACTTCCTAAACTGTGGTGAATTTTCATCTATGGTTAGCCCCAAGAGCATAAGACAATCTGAGGTATTTAGATACAAAAATAGATTTGACCTTTCTCTGACTTCTTTCCTTGCCATGTCTGTTGGGTCTCTGGGAAGCTTTCCAGGGATACACACGGACGACATAGCACTCACTAGTGTGTCTGTAAAGCAGCAGCATTCTGGAGGCTGTGCCAGCTCAGAGGGGCAGGAGGAATGTATTATGAATGAAGGGTCCACATGTTGATGAGCTCACATGTTTCTTTTTCCATGGACATGCCCTGTAGCATCTGACCTGAGCACGGCCCAGCCCACACTCTGCAAGCCTGTCTTGCTGAGACTTCCCACCAGGAATCAGGAAGAAAGAAGGCAGCTTCCTTCCCCAGGGAGGCAGGGGTCAGGAGAAAGCGCTCAGAATGCTGTCACAACTGTTTGTATATCAACGTAGGGAATTTCCCAATGGTGAATACAGAGAAAACAAAACAGTATTTGTAGGGGCGAATTTACTTTGCAGGGATCTGATTGAGAAATATTAACATGTTATCACTTAGCAAGGCATGAGAATCTATGCATGTTTACAATGCACCAGAACCCCAGGGCAGTGGGGTGAACTTTAAGTGGACGGTGTACCAGTTAGAAATCTTGGCTTAGAGCCTTGAAGTTGAAGGTTTAGTTTAGCCTTCCTCATCTTCATCCACCTTCTCCTCTTCCCATCCTCCTCTCTCTCTTCTCTTCCTAATTTTGGATTTTGAGATAGGGTATTACTTAGGCCTAGGCTGGCCTGGAACTTGTGATTCTCCTCCCTCAACCTCCTCAGTATCAGAATTATGGGTGTGAGCCCCCATGCCTTGCTCATTTCCTTCCCTTTCTTGAATCCTTTACCATTTCACTGAATATTATAAGCCTGGTTGTCAAGAAAAGCCGTGGGGCAGTGATGGAGAGGGAGCTCAGAGGTTAAGAGCACTGGCTGCTCTTTTAGAGGTCTTGGGTTCAATTCCCAGACGCCACATGGAGGTTTGCAGCTATCTGATACCCTTTCCTGACATCTGCAGGCACCAAGCATGCATGTGGTGCACATACATGCAGGCAAATACATATAAAATAAAAGGAGTAAAGTTAGTAATTTTAAAAAGGAAGGAAAGAAGAGCAAGCAAGGAAGTGAACAAAATCTACCTGACTTTAGATACTGACTAGGAGCTACAGCCATGCAAGGTCAGGGCTAGCAGGGTCCTGATTCACGGCACTGGAGTTCACCAAATGCTAGCATTAGAAATGGAATCCATGCTGGAACTTTCTTTCCAGGGCTTAATGTTGCACTCGGTTCTGCTTTTCTGCTCTGTCTGTGTATTAGAGCACTGCCCCATAATGCTTCCAGGAGAGCTGGAGGCAGTGCTTTGACGGAGTATGCACCTCGTGTCTCAGGTGGCCCTTCAGGTGGCTCTGGACCCAGTGGGCTAAGGCTTTCTGCTTGCCATTTTCTAAACCTTTCCCCCGTTTTCTCCAGAACCCTCTATTTCTTCCATCCACACCCAACTAACTCTGGTCCCATCTTCACACCTATTCAGTCTGAACCTGGCCTCCTATGCTTGCAGATCAGTAGAACTTGTGCCCATGGAGTTTGATTTTCAGGTTTAATTTCCCCATCACACTTTAGGCCCAATCATTGGAGTTGAAATTCTCAACTAAGACAAAAACCCATATTTTTGATGGGCACCCAGGATCTCATGATGCACTTCTGATCGAGTGAGGAAGCAAAGAGATGCACCATTGAGCTATAAGTAGAGAAGTTATTTATATTTGTCTTTTGGTCTACTTTGGCCATGTAATATCTCTGTTCAACTGCCCGAGTCTAGTCTGTCATACCAAAGATGTCAGCAGCATCCTCCCCACCTTTCTCTCTCTCTCTCTCTCTCTCTCTCTCTCTCTCTCTCTCTCTCTCTGCTCCCCTCCCTGCTCTCTGTTTCTCTCTGTTTCTCTCTGTTTCTGTCTGTCTGTCTGTCTGTCTGTCTGTCTGACTTGGAGGATATATATTGTCAAACCACCCCTGCCCTGTCTTTGGAATGATGCCTATCTAAGCTTCTTTTCAAATATAGACAAGATGATGGATCGCCAGGCAAATCCTTTTCTCTACAGCACGATAACAAGAACTGTGAGAAGAGAAAAAAAATATCCAGCCCAAGACTCAAGTTTCAGAAACGATACTTCAAGGAGTATCCCCCCCCTCCCCCGTAGTGCAAACTAGAATGTTTTAAAATCATATATCACGTAGTGTTTTGGAAACCTTGAAGGAAGTATGCTACACAATTTACATTTTATGCGGTCAAGGCTTGCTCAGTGGAATAAACATGAGCAAGCTAAAAATACCCTAGGGAAACACATCCATCCACACCTAGCATACATCACATGCCTCTGCCGCTTTTGAAACCTCCTTTTCTTTTTCTCACCTTGCTCTGGGTTACTGGGTGGAATGCATCTCCTACAGTGAGGTGTGAACGAGAAAGCTAATAACACATTGAGGGAGCTGGCAGAGACTGCTCATCCCCAAATTGTGCAGCCATATTTAGATACTATTGGAACGTGGCCAAGGAACCGGGAGGGAACGTCTTAGTTTTGTAACATCCCCGATCTCTACCAGAGCAGAACGACTTGAGCTAAGTAGCACAAGCCATCAAGGTGCACTGCTGATGGAGTTGTGCCTTAAATGGGAAGAGGCCGCGCACAGATGTAGTTGGCAAAGTCTGCCCAGCATTTGGCGCCATCTGCAGGTGCAGTACTGCACCTGCAGGTCCAAGTACTGTGGTGCTCAAGACGAGCATCTACTTGGCTCATAGCTTTTCCTTCTTCTAGAGACATTATTCTTGGGACGCATTAAGTGTTGGCCGACTTTCTCTTCTGCATTGTCTAACAGAGGGCACAGGCTGAAGGAGAGGAAGTAAAGAGGCTACCACCTGGCTTTAGGACAGAAAGAGTCCTAGAATGGGGAAATCCCACCAAGCAACCTGTGACAGGCAGCCGAGGGGTTTTAAATAGCAGTTGCTTTGCAATAGCAAGTCAGATTTTATAGAAAGTAATGAGGAAAAAGTGAGACGGTAAGTTGTGGTGATGTATGTCTTAATCTTAAGGCTCTGGCGATGGAGACAGGTGACTATCTGAATTCCAGGACAGCCTAGTCTACACAGTGAGTCACAGGTCAGGCAAGCTACGTAATGAGATGCTGTCGATTTTAAAAAATAGTTTAAAAATAGCTTATTCATTAAAGCATCATCATGCGGCTTGCTGTCTACATGCGGGTGAGAGCAGGCACAAGACAAGGCAAGCACCTGTGATTGGGCAGTGGATAGAGAAGGTGGGCTGAGAGCTTTATATATATATATATAGTATCTTTATTAACTTGAGTATTTATTCCCCTTCCCGGTTTCCGGGCCAGCATCCTCCTAACCCCTCCCCCTCCCCTTCTATATGAGCTCCCCTTCCCATCCTTCCACCATTACCGCCATACCCCCAACAATCCCGTTCACTGGGGGTTCAGCCTTGGCAGGACCAAGGTGTAGGATGATGTCACAGGTGAGGCAGGTACAGGATAGAGGCCTGTCATTGGAGGAGAAGGAAGGATGGGTGGGAGAGAAGTTTGAAGGAAGAGGAGGAGACTAGGGGAGAGAGGAGGAGACAGGGCAGAGGAGAGGGGAGAAGCCGTGGCAGGACAAGATGGCAGGTGATGTTAAGATTCTGTTCTGTGTATTTACAGGTTGTTACTAATGTTCTCAAGGGATGGATAGTACCGGGCTTTGTATGTTTTAAGTGGGCAATTATATCTTACCAATTGGGTCAAAGATTATTGTGTTGTGTGTTCTTTTATGTGAGGGTTTGAGTGTAAGAAAGTGTGCGGCTGGGCTGTGTTTCCACCAAGATATCTAGCAGATATCTTGGGACACCGCAGCGTGGACCTAGCGGGGTAAAAGACGATAATACTTTTTTATTTTTATATTTTTACAACAACACCAAGGGCTTCCCCTTCCACTGGTGCTCTTACTAGGCTATTCATTGTTACCTATGAGGTTGGAGCCCAGGGTCAGTCCATGTATAGTGGCTTAGTCCCTGGAAGCTCTGGTTGGTTGGCATTGTTGTTCATATGGGGTCTCGAGCCCCTTCAAGCTCTTCCAGTCCTTTCGGGCTGAGAGCTTTAAAGAGATAGGAACACACAGGGAGAAGGAAAGCAAATGGAGGAAGAGAAGGATGACCCAGATCTGCATGGCTCTAAATAGCCACAGGTAGCTATGTATATCATAGAAAGGATGGCATAATACAGGGCAATTTGTCCCATCTAGGTGGGCAGCTTGTATCAGTATCAATCGGCTCTGAGTTCATTGTGTGGGCGTTTTGTGGGTTGAGAATTTACTGATGTAAATCTGACTGATAAATTACAAGCCTCTAGAGTTTTGATTTTACCAGTTTTGGGGATTTGTGACAGCTAACTACAGGGGGGCAGATGGCTGGGAATGTGAACAGGATCCACAACAAGAGAACGGGGAGTTGGGTGGCCACCACATGGAGACCATGGGGACCTTGGGAGCTGGGAAACCACATTACTAGAGCATAGCTGGGGCTAGCATGGGTGCGTTTTTAATATTTCACGCAATATCACCAGACCTCAAGATTAAGGAAATCTCTCAGCCGTATCGAATTCTGAATTACACCCGGCAGCTCTGAGAGGCAGTGATTTATACACAGTTGCTTGTCTTTGACATTCTACCCACTCATACATTTGCATCTCTTAAGACCTACAGAGCACAAAGACATCAGAATGAAACCCACTCTCCATTACTGTAGAATGATATGCAATTTATTCATATACTGACAGTTAGGCAGTACTCAAAATTTATTTAAATAAGCAAGTGATTACACAAACATCTAATAATACTAAAATTGATCGTCCCAAAGTATAAAATACCACAGGTATGAAACACCATGGTAAACACTATTCAACAGACTACAGTCATAATTCCAAACTAAATCACATTTGAAAGAAGATGATTCTCAGTTGTTTGAGGATGATTTTGTTTTTCTCCTTCCCAGCAACTTCTTCCACTGATATAAGGATGCTAATTTCAAGAAATAGTGCATGATATCATCGCTTAGGTTCCTGTGTTGTAGCACATTTTTCTTGCAAACAATTTTAAAATATTGCCTCCCCACCCCCAAGATAGAAACAAAGCAGTCAGCACTCAATCCCTAAGCAAGGATACTGAGATCTGGGGAGTGCTAAGAACTAAGTATGGGTTCAGCAAGAGTCAGGTAGCGAGAAACCTTTCGCAGCCTCGGAAAGATAATGGCTTCTTTTCTGGGGCTCCAAGCATCGTACACATATTTTGACATCCAAGCCATGTAGTGATGGGGACACGATAGTTTCCTATCCTGATGGCTATGACCCAGTTGCGACTGTGGTTAGGTTAGGCTACCAGTTCTGCAGGATGTCACTGGAGGATGCTTCCGGTTTGAAGCTGACGTCTGGCCTTGTTACCTCCTGGCGAAGCGCAGCTGTTCTATGTGGAGGAAGAGTTTGGCTTCTCACACGTCTGTATGACTTTCAAGTCTTATACATTACCCGGGTGAGGTCCAAGCACAAGCCCTTCTTGAGAGGCTAGCAGCAGTCTTCGTGAAACTTTTTTTTTTAAATAAATATGAACACGGAATGAGATTCAGCTAACTCTCTTACGTACAAATTACAGCTAAGGAATTATCACACGTTTTTAATATTTGAATGATGAGGGGGGGAGAGAAAAAATCTAAAAAAATAGAAAACTTTCTTCAAACCTGGGTGCCAAGGACAGATGTCAACACTGCAGGATGCCACAATGTGAGCAGTCGCTGGAGGGCGGACACTCCAGAATGGTGATATTTGGGGGGATCTTGGAATAATGACCAAGAGATGAAAATACTGTACCAAAAGGCATGCATATATATATATATATATATATATATATAATCACTTATGTGCATTAGGTGTGTGAGCTGTCACCTAAGCAGAGATCTAAGATGACAATGAGGCAGTGTTCAGGGGTATCCATTGAAACCAGTGTGGGCACTACATGTTGATTAAACCTTCAGAGGCAGCGAAATGTGGGCACAGCGCCATGTCTGGGTTCTGCAGCTGTTTTATGATTCTCTTGCGGAATTTCTCCCGCACGCGGTTAAATTCCATTATGTCCATGGGGTCCTCTTCAATCCAAAACTTGTGAAACTCGTGCATCAAATAGCCTGTTAGGGAAAAAGACAGTGGTAAGTCTGCAAGGTAACAGCCCTTAGCCACGTTCCAAGCCACAGCGGGTGAGTTAGGCCAGCACAGCAGTCTTCACGGAGGCCACAGAAAACTCCAAATTTTAGTGAGATCAGTGGAGTGGAAGCTACCACGCTGCTGGTAATTTTCTCCCTTTGCAGCTAGTATCAGAGAACATTTTTACCCCACAAAGCAGGAGAACAAAACAATTGGTCACCTCCTAAATATGAATCATATTTCCTTAAAGAAAAAAATTTAAATGTTGATGAGTATCTGCCTTTTATGTATGTTTGTGCACCACAACACGGTGTGGTGTCTCCTGGAGGCCAGAAGAGGGCATTGCATCCCCTGGACCTGAAGTTACAGCTGTGAGCTGCTGTGTGGTTGCTGGGAATCGAAATTGGATCCTCTGGAAGGGCAGTCAGAGCTCTTAACCACCTAGCATCTCTCTAGCTCATTTCTCTCTCTCTCTCTCTCTCTCTCTCTCTCTCTCTCTCTCTCTCTCTCTCTCTCTCTCTCAGCAAGGTCTCTGGCTGGCATGGAACTTGCTCTGTAGATCAGGCTGGCCTCAACTCACAGAGATCCACCCCCCACCCCCATGTGCTTGGCTGGGTTATTTTCAAATATTTCAAAAGATTATTTCCAAATGTTTAAAATTACATTTATCTGTGCATGTGTGTTTTCAGGTATGTGGGTGTGAGCATGTGTGTGTGCGTGTTTGTGGAGGTCAGGGAATAATGGGTGTCTTCTCTCCATCTTATACATCAAGGTGGAGCCTCTCACTGGAACCCAGAGCTTGCCACTTCAGTCAGTCTAGCTAGCTACCTTATTCTGGGAATTCCACACTCTATGTCTTCTGAGCACTGGGACTGCAGATGGACCACGATGCCCACTTGGGATTTATATGGGCTCGGGGGATCTGAACTCTGGCCCTTGTGTTTGCAGAGCAAGTGATCTACCCAGTAAGCCATCTCCCTAAATCCCAAAAACCAACTCTAAAAGGCTGACAGTGACTCCTTCGTCCTTCTCATTCCAACTAAGCTAACGCAATAGTCCAGCCTTTCAGAATTACTCCACTCTGCCTTTTTTCCTCTCGGCATTCAATTTAACTAAAGTATTAAATTACTCAGACACATCAGACAGGTGCATTGAACCATCTATTACGAGACGGTAAGAATTGTAAATCAGGTCTGAGCTGCGGACTCCTTACGTGGTTCCAAATTCAAACGCTCTTGTCTTCCAAAGCTCTTATCTATGAACACTCTGGGACGGACACTTCTGGGGAGTAAAGGTCAAGTATTTGAATCTGTTCGTCGTTTCTCTCTCCCCTTCTTTCTGCCCCATTGCATGCTTTTCACACACATCTAGGACACTACAATGTGAACACTTCCTTTAAGAGGCAATATCACATATCTGTATTTAGGGAATCCAGATGCAGCTGCAGACCTGCTTCTAAAATAGTAAATATATAGTAAATAGAAAATAATAACATAAATAAGAAAGTAATTCCAGTTTTAAAAAAAGAAAGAAAAAGTGAATGCTATGAAGTTGTTCTTTGTTTTAAATTTGGAAGGTGCAAAGAAATAGAGCCAGAACCCTGGAGAGGATGCTGATTGGAACTCCATTCTTTTACTTTCACATATAAAATGAAACCAGGAGGAAGGAGCAGGGGAAGGAACGCAGCGGAGGTGCATAGGAAGAGAACACAGAACAAACACCCTCAACTGAATACCAAAGGGAAACCAACAGCTTTCCCCGTGCAACTGACAATGTATGCAAACACTTAACATAATCCAATAAACAGGTTTAAGACATCATTGACTCCTATCTCACTGCACAGTATTTGAGGTGTCCTTCCCCAGTACACATCTCGATGGTGACCCGTTCTCACCCGCTCACCCCTCTCATCCCTCCCCATTGCTTGTTTAGGCATATTTGCACATTTTTAAGAACTCAGTCACTAAGGTGCAGGACAGATGGTTAAGGGAGCAATTATTTTATATTTATTTTGGATTGTCTATTCTGTCCTATTTCTTCTCTTTTTTTCTTTCTTTTGACAAGGTCTCTTGCAGATCAGTCTGACCTTGAACTCCCTAAGGTGCAGAAGACCTTGAACGCTTGCCTGATCCTCCTGTCTGCACCTCCCCAGCACATTATCCTGCCTGGTTTACGGAGTACTGGGGCTTGGACCTAGAGCCATGTGTGTGCTAAAACACTCGACCAGGCAAACTACATCTCCAGCCCCATTCCCCTCCTCTCAGGCCAATGGAAAATACTGCTTATTAACATTTCTTTTTTAATATTTATTTATTTATATATTATATTATATTATATTATATTAGTACACTATAGCTGTCTGCAGACACACCAGAAGAGGGCACCAGATCTCATTACAGATGGTTGTGAGCCACCATGTGGTTGCTGGGAATTGAACTCAGGACCTCTGGAAGAGCAGTCAGTGCTCTTAACCACTGAGCCATCTATCCAGCCCTTATTAACGTTTCTGATGGAGGTATTTTCTCCCTTACCCAGCTGGCCTTGAGGCTACACGGAGGCTGACTACCAGGAAAACGGCGAATCAAATCCACCGTCTTGTATCTTACCCATCCGTTTCCACTCGTATGACATGGCCCAAGGCTGCTTCCAGGCTTGGGCATCTCTAGTAACAACATTGACAGTTACACAGATGAGGGAATTTTTTGTGTTTTGTATTTTTTAAAAAGGCCTTGGTATGCAGCCCCAGCTAGACTTTAATTTGTAATCCTCCTGCTTCATCCCGAGATTCTTAGAAGGTTCTTGAGCAGAAAGCTGTTGGCCTATACTTCACGGAACAAAGCTAGCCCTTCTCTGACACTTGTAGCGTGCCCAGCGCGCTAGCTCATCTCCTCTTCAGGGTCTGACATCATAGCGCATGCGCAGTGAGTGAGCGATGGCGATGGACCCTCTTTGACCTATTTGTTTCAGCACTACGTTTTCCGAATCTGATTTCTGACTCCATCCCCATGGTACAATGTGATGATTTGATGCACGAGTGGGATGTGGACCATCAAATCAGAACACGCAGCACCCCTACCTCCTTTTACCGAATGATTTGTTTTTCTGTGGTACACATAAGGATGCCCACTTTTCCATACCGTGCAGACACCCATCTTGCTCTTCAGGGGATGAAATACATCACGTAGTTCTAGAAGAACTCAAACACGGTGGTTTCCTCCATTTTTCTCTTGTGCACAACTACAGAATACCATCTCTGAGAGTGATGGTGCTTCACAGTCTGACACTATGTACTTTCTCTATAAGTACAAATGAGAACTGTAAATCCTGGAGACAGATTCCCCGAGACTCTCCCCATATTACTAGGAAATGAAGAGAAACTATATAACACCATTGCAGTAATAAGATACAGGGACGGTGACCTGGTTCCCAAAGTGCATATTACTCTGTCATGTATGGATTATTACACAGCATTCAAAG
This sequence comes from Rattus norvegicus, assembly GCF_021556685.1. NCBI lineage: Eukaryota > Metazoa > Chordata > Mammalia > Rodentia > Muridae > Rattus > Rattus norvegicus. The sequence continues at coordinate 62,039,847 of NC_141541.1, forward strand.
ATTCACTTGGCCAGTTGTCTGATTGATCCATCTACCAATTATGCACGTAACTGATACACTATTAGGCACTGAGGATGAAGAGAAAGGTAGAGTTCTCATGTTTCCTAATTCTCTGTCTTTTGGAGAGAAAGAGATGGGTATTCGATTTCTGACAATGATTTGTTATCTGAGAAAGCCAACAAAGTAGTGTGGAGAGGGGAGGGAGAGAACGGAGCCAATCTACTGCTTCTGGTTATCGATTTCATTCATTCCAGTGCTGTGAGGTGTCCAGGAAGATTTTCTATCTCTGTCTTACAGATGTGGGCATGGGGTTCACTCGGGAAGCTTGAACAGTGCACAGTCGCACCGTGAACAGCTGCTGCCAGGGCTGAAACAGGCTGTCGTGTCATCGTCGGCACAGGCTGCCTCTCCCAGTGCCTTCTGTTCCTCCGGTGCTTATTTCTGCGTAATAGTTCCTTCTCCTGAAGGTCAGAGAAAAGATAATCCCCTCCCTCTTCTGCGCTTGTCTTTCCTTCTGCTCGCTACCCCTGGCCTTGCCCCATTGCAGTTGGGCTCTGTGCTCACCGGAGCTTTAGACTGGTTGTCGTCTTTACAGTACAGGGCCTTGGCAGCGCAGCATTCGCTAAGACTGTAAAGTCAGGACGACAGAGCCATTACAATCTTATTTCCTTTCCTCTAGATGAAACACTTGTTTTGAATACCTCGCCATCTGAAGCCTGCTGCATATTTATTGCTGCTTAGATGTGTCTTGGCTTTGCCTCGCCGCATCCTTCCCGTTAGTAGAAAGCAAAGGCACGTGCGAGGACACAGATAACTGTAAGCATATTACAGTGGTGATGTGCAGACGTGACCGTGCCCAACAGAGGGACAATGAATCCAGGGCACGGTGTGCCTCTTCTAACCATGCCCACTCTCTCTGTTCATGTAACCCCATCTGTTAGGGACTGCTGCTCTTTCTGCAACCTGAAGAGTATCCTGAGAAATAAGATTCTGCCGTGTGCTTTCTTATCTGGACATACCTATCAATTGGGTAATGCTAAAACATTTCCATATTGGCTACACCCTCTTCTCCCCTGAAAAAAGGATCATTTATTGTAGAATCTTATATGTCCATCTGTCCATCCATCCATTCATCCATCCATCTGCCCACTATATAGTTACATTCTCTTCTAGATACCAATTCTCTACATCATATATCATCAAATGAACAAAACATCTACTTCTACCCTTAAATGCTAGTTTTCCCCCTGGGAGATGTTGGTTGCTGTGTGCTTCTGATTTTTAACTCCAAGCAGATGAATTAAAAGTCTGTAGGCAGATTGGGTCTAACCCACCAGGGCTCTATGGCATCTCATAGAAATGTCCACTTCTTTTGTATCTCTGAATAGATTTCCCCAGAGGAACTTGCCTTCGGTTTGCCTTAAATTAAACCCATTGTATTTTCCCTTACAAGAGCTCGCACGATTTCTCTAAGAAAGATGGGAAGTCTAGCATAGGGGAACTTAAACAAGGCTAAGGAGACACAGTGTGCGAGCTCTTGTCTGTTAGCGGTTCTGTTTATGTTCTCTAATGTGCCTCAAAGTCCTGTAGAGTCCATTTTGAATTATTCTCTCCCATTTCATGTATCACATCTAATCAATACTCCCCTCTCGACTGCTTGGATCTGCTGTTCTCTCCTGCCTTATGGCCTGTGTCCTTGGCACATCTCTGGCTGGACTACTCAGCTTCTACCACTTTACTTTCTGCCCCTCACCCTTTGGTGTTCACAGAAAGTGGCACTGCTGTAGGGAGCTCCTTCTCCTCTCAGACTGGGCGGGTGATGGTAGCAATATACCTTCGCAGTGTTCTAACACGGTATCTTTACTTCCCAGTGTGTTGTACTTCTTACTGGTTTAGAGGCCACAGCTCTTCAGTGCACACCTTGATCTGCAGGGAAATCCCAGTAATATCTCTCGGAGTTAGAATGGTTCCAGGAGTGAATATAATCACCCGGTGGTCAAAACAGGGGCTACGAAATGTCACGTGAGGGACTTATCTTTTCTACTGACAAGCTATGGAGTAAATCTTTCTTTAAATATCCCTTTTCATTCTTATCAGTTATATTTTTAATGTTCAGCGTTCGATAGTTTACTATGTTTTGATGGGAAAACAAAGCCCTGTAAAAGACAGTAATTTCTCCTCTCCTGACCCTTGTTCTATTGTGGTGTCAGCTGATTCTTTTGCCAGCTCCATGTAAGCTGCATCGCATTTGGGGGCTGCCTTTGAAACTCCTATTTACAGAACATAAGGTTTTTAACTCCTGTGCATGGATCCAGCCATACTCATTCCCCACTGTTTTCTTAACCAAGTACTAACTGCCTGCTTCGTTCATTTACTTAGTTTCCCAATTCATTTCATCACAAACCCCTTTCCCCAAGGATGCCAAATGCATCCTAGATGTGTCAGAACATGGTGAATGCTCTCTCAATTCCAGAACTTTGTCAAAACCCATAGCTCTTCTCAGTCTATCATGTTGGACCCTCCTTGGGGCCCTTTCCTTCATCTGAAGGGTCCCTTCACTTTCCTTCTGGAAAGATCTTCTGTTGTCTAGGTTCATTTATTCTTCCCAGAATAACTCTTTTTATTTTGGGGGGAAATGTTATATTTTTCAGGAGTTTCCTGGTCAAGTTATGGGGAAGTAAAAATACTGAAGACCTGCATTTATTTAAAAAAAAAAGTCTGTCCTATTTTGATACTCAATACTCAATTGATAAGTGAGACTGGGGATATAATTTTAAATTGTAAATCGTCTTAAGTTTTTGTAGTCACCATTCATGGTATTGTAGAATAAAATGCCGATCATGAGAGGTCTGGTATAATCTCAGCTCTAAAGCTTTTGAGTGACAGTTTTAGAAAATTTCAGGATGATCTCTTTACAATGTCATAATGTCGCACAGTGACATAGACCTGGGTTTGGTAGATTTTAATCTGTTATGTTGGTGCTTAGAACTTAAAACACGAAAACCCATCCTTCAGGCCTGAAGCTTTATCATATTAATTAATCAATTAATTAATTTAATGTGTGTATGCACGGGCATGCTTGTGCCTGTATGCACGACAGTGCATATGTGGAAGACAACTGGTAAGAGTTGGTTCTCACCTTCTATTTTGTGGGTCTTGGGGATCAAACCCAGATGATCTTTAGGCTTAGCAAGTGTCTTCACCCACAAAGCCATCTTGCTGGCCTGATTTTTTCCATCTTCCCTTTTTTTAAAACTTTTCATAAAAATTCTTTTTTATCTACATTCGAGGCAAGTCTTTCAACATTGCTTTCTAATCTTGTGAATTTCCTTTCTGTCAAAACATCGGACCTGGTAGTCAACTCAGGCTGTCTTTAGAGTTGCATTCCTCAGTGTTAAGCCATGTTAGATCAGAGGGAGACAGACAAAAGTCAGACCCGAAGTTGACACCTTGTATCTCATGTAAAAGCTGGAAAAAGAAACATCCACGATGCCCAGAAGTATAAGCATAGGTGTTTCAATGAGAAAATAAAGAAACAAAAAAGTTAAAAGCAAAGACACTTCCTCAAAGGGCCTAAGGTAGCTCCTTTACAGTTGACCTCTCACCTTTGACCCTTGTCTGGAAGGCTCTATAGAAACCCATACTGATAATTAAACAATAGACACTCACAGAACGTTTGCTGGAAGTGAGACAGTGTTGGAGCTTCGGGAGCGATGTTGTAGAAATGTGTTTTCAGAGCGCCGCTCACGAGCAGATTATATGCCAGGTCGGTGATATTGATGCCCACGATTGCAAAGGAGTACCTGCAGGTAGGGTCCACAAAACCCAAAAGCGTTGCAAGATGGGGTAGAAGCACTTCGAAAACTGATAACACGAGTTCTAAATTCCTATGAAGTCATCAGAACAGCAAGCTGCCCAGTCATCTCTACCATCCATTTCAAGCCTTGTCTTTTAACTCTATTGCAAAGTTTCAGTAGCATGTGCTAAAGAATCGAGAGTTTCCATGCTTCGATTTGGCAATTCCATTCCCAAACACGTGGTAGGTCAGTGTCCAAAGTTGACAAAGCCTTAGATATAAAACTATCTATTACAGCATTATTTATCATGGTGAGACACAGAAATTGCTCAGATATGCTAAAAAGATTCCTTAAAGAAATTATGGTAAATTTTAGTGCTAACTAAATTATGGTAATTTTATAGCTAGCTAAACTTGTATCCTTAGAGACTTTAAAGCAAGATACATGCATAGAACGCACCGAGATTTAGTGTAGGTGCACACGTGTGAATGGAGAAATGGCTAGAATGAAGAGCTCTGAGTGGTTGCTATAGATATGCAAGGCCGAGCTTTGGTCAATATGCCTCTGTTTTTCTAAATTTAAATTTTTAGTGAGAAAGATTCTTCTACAGGAAGGGAAGAGAAAACTTAAATTCTCTCTGTTGTTATAAGTCCAGCATAAAAATGATTCTAATGAAATAGGCCATTAATAACATTGGTTAATTTGTTTGTTTGTTTGTGTGAGCATGTGATCTTATGTGCTACATGTGTGTATATGTATACGTGTGTGTGTGTGTGTGAGTGTGTGTGTGTGTGTGTGTGTGTGTGTGTGTGTGTGTGTGTAGGTCAGGAGACGATTTGAACATCCTTTCCTTCTACATATAGGTTCCAAGGATCAAACTGAGATTATTAGGCTCAGTGGCAAGTACCTTTCCTGCTAAGCCATGTTGCTAGGTACCTAAAGTAAAAATTTAAGATAATTTTTACAATTTGCTTTATTATTTTTATGAGTATTAGTGTTGTCTGTATGTAAATCTGCATGCCACATGAGTGCCTTTTCCCATGGAGGCAAGAAAAAGGCTTAAGATCTCCTGGAACTGGAGTTATAGACAGTATGAATTACCATCAAAGTGCTGGGACGCAAACCCAGTTTTGCTGTCTCTGGGCCAGGGATAAAGGTTTGCATGTACAATCCCTCACTTACCCAATTGCTTTATCCATCTTTTTCTTTTCCCATTCTGTTTTGCTGAATTTGCTGAAAGAAAGAACGAATAAACAAATTACCACTTAATATACTTAATTTATTCTTGCTCCCCTTGAATGCTTATACTAAACTGTTAATTGCACATAGAGATATATATGTAACCCTGTTGTCACACGAAGTCTGAATATATCACTGCTAAGAGCAACAGTATAAGCTTCCCAACACACCCCTGTAATCCCATCCATCTCCATTCACATTGTTGCTTTTAGAGTTGATACATTCAAACTGACCAATTTTAGCTAGTGTACATACACATAGAGTTGACAGTTTTAATGCCAATGTAACATAACATAAGAAGATTTTGAATTCTAGGTTGGTTTGGGCTACATAGTAAGACCTTGCCTCAAAAACAAACAGACTTTAGCATCGGAGTTACATGCAATTTTTAAATCCGTCCAAGTAGGAAAAAAGAATTTTCTAGAGCAAATGGCAAATGGCACACTGCAAACACTCATGTAATAACACAACACAGAAGGGGGGAGACAGAGAGAGAGAGACAGAGAGACAGAGAGACAGAGAGACAGAGAGAGACAGAGAGAGACAGAGAGAGAGACAGAGAGACAGAGAGAGAGACAGAGAGAGACAGAGACAGAGAGAGAGACAGAGACACAGAGACACATAGAGAGAGAATAAGATATTTAAATGCATGTGCTTTCTTTTTCTTTTTTTAGTGTGGTTGCATTTTTTATTAGATTTTTAAATTTACATTTCAAATGTTATTCCCTTCTCCCCGTTTCCCATCCATAAACCCCCTATCCGTCCCCCACCCCTTCTTCTATGAGGGAGGGTGTTCCCCTACCCATCCACCCACACCTTCCTGCCTCCTGGCCCTGACATTCCCCTACACTGGGTTGGAGGAGGGTCAAGCCTTGGCAGACAAAGGGTTTCTCCTCCCATTGGTGCCCAACAAGGCCGTTCTCTGCTACATGACACATGTGTTTTCTACTCTGTGAATGACTGGGTACAATGCCAAATCACTGCTGGGATTCGTGTTAAAATATTCCTATTCTAAAAGTATGGTTCCTAACCAACAAACTAAAGAGGCACCAGGAAAGTTTTATTTCTTAAAAAAAAAAAAGAGTCATGAATTAAATTACGTGTGAAATTTAAAAACTGGTAAGTATCCATTTCCCCTTCGACAAAGTTTTGAAAGTCCACAGTGCATCTATAAATCTTGTCTCTACATTCCTTAAATGAAATCTTGTCTGCATTTGAAATGTAAGACAAGGCCAAGTAGCTTCCACTTATTTGACTACCGATAAGGTATTTTCCAGATAAACAAACAAAAATCAACAGGCATAGTTCTCCTCTTAAAATTGTATCTACCTTTAACCACCAAGTTCCTTTAGGACTCTATGAATAGTCTCAAAGGCAACAATGTATCATGCTTGCTGAAGAGCATCTTGGAACTATTCATAGTACATATATTTTTGTCTCACTCTTGAAAACCTGAAATGTGTAGGGTTCGATAGACCTCAAAACATATCTCTTTCGGGCAGGTATAGAAGAAATATGTTCGCATTTCCAAACCCTTCTGATTCACATTTGGCGACCATCACCACTTTGAAGCAACTAATACAAAAGTCTTTTTCTCTTTGACTGGATTGTAGCTTGAGGGATAAACTAGGTTCCTACCCAGCACCCATACAGTCTTAAGAGTTGTCCACAGTTTCTTCAGCCATGAGGAGCCACAATTGTGAAGCCTCTGCCTAACCTCCCCTTGCTGGAGGATGGCTCACTGATGAAATTAATCTCCCTTCAATGGTTTTTCAAAAAAAATATTTTAAGCAGATCACAGAGCATCCGTGGCTTCTGGTTCTGATCCAGAAACACCACTTGGAAAGACACACAGACTCTCAGTCAACTTTAATTACAGGGAGTTCAGGGCTCATGATGTAGAGTTATGCAATCTGGAAGATATGGTTTAAAAGCCATAATAGTTTGAGTTTGATCATGTAATCAATCAAGAAGCAGCTAGATGATGTTAGCGTTTTTCATAAAATAAATAAAAGTACAGAAAATAAAATTTTAATCTTATAAAAGGCTATAAACACGAGTTTGGGAAAGTAATGTAATTTTTAATGAGCCTTAGCCAAATGGAGCCAGGAGGAAAATCATAGTAACATCAGTGAAATAAACCCAAGTCAACCGATTCCTGAATCTTCAGACCACTATAATAAAACTTTACGTTTGTTTAGCTAGAAATAATTAAGCGTTATCAGGTGGAGGACAAAATAAAAAGCTCATGGAACTTGGCAAAATCGAAGGAACAATTATGAGAAGAGCTACTCCTCAGAATGATCACGTTAGAAATACATCAGTCAAGCCAGGAGTGGTGAACACTCTGAATCCAGCACTCAGGAGACAGAGCCAGGTGGATCTGTGAGTTTGAGGCCAGCCTGGTCTACATAGTGAACACCAAGCCATTCATAGCTACATAATTTTTTTTGAGACTGTGTCTCAAAAAAATTACTAATCAAAGATCAATTTTTCACTGTGTAAAAAAAATATGTCCAAGTAAAATGTCTCTTGAGGGGATTAGGTCACGTGTGAGGGATGTTCATCTTTTTAAAAGAAAGGATTAAATGTCCTTCAAACCAGTTATAGTTCTAGCTTCTTGACCCCTTCATTAGATTAGATCAGTTTGGCTTTTAGCTCATAAAAATGCAGCCCATAAATTATAGACTATATCACATTAAAAGTTGGTAATGTTTGCCTTTAAGTGTTTTCCATAAATCTGCTTATTTTTAGAAATTCTTAACCTACTCATTCTAAAATAGAATAAAAACAAAACACAAAAACAAAGAAAAATACCTTATTTCCTCCTTAGTGATATCCCTTCAAAGAAAAAAAAATCAAGTAAATGAAATGCAAATACAGTTCTGAACTTTGAAAGAAAAGAGCCTTTGTAAATCACTTTCTCTGTTGGTCTTCTACCTCCTGACTTCCATTTCCCTCTACGCCCACCCACGGCACGCTCTCTTGTCTCTGACTTCTTTCCTGCGTGTTTGTGCCTCCATGCTCACCTTTGAATTGTCCTAGACACTCTTGACAGACACTTACTTGAAGGACACCACTCCACATTCTAAATCCTGAAATGCACATCTGGAGAACTAACGTTTTTGTTTAGCACCTGTCAGAAGGGCTAGAGAGAGCACTTTAAGCTTGGCTTCCCGTGAGCTGGCTCTGCTGATATTCTCTTCAGATCCATGTGAGAAATGATATTTACTAATCCAAAAAGCCCAACCCATCTCTTATTTTGAACAATTACCTGCATTTTGGATGAACAGAGTCACACAGAACTTGCTGAGCTACCGTGGCATCCCGTTCTGCGAAATATCTGCGGGCAGAGGGAAGGAACACCGTGACTGTCAGACAGCCACCCTCACGTGGTGGGTGAGGGGCACTTGGCACTCACAGGTAGACACTGGCACGAGACTATCACTCTTCTGGAGCCAACAGACTTGAAAACTTAATTATGAACTTCATTACTACCCAGGGAGCCACGTATATAACTGAGCGTTATAGATAAGGGGTCAGGTGATTGAATGGAATGAAGACCCCCAGGGGCAAAAGGAGAGAAGCAACATGGCAAAGGGTCTATGGTCCCTTCCCTCCCCTTCTCTCTCCTTCCCTTCTCTCTCCTTCCCTCCCCTCTCCTTCTGTTCCCCTCCCTTCCTTCTCCTATTCCCGCCTCGTTCCCCTTCCCCCTTTCACCTCTCTCTTTCCCTCCACTTCCTCTTCTCCTCTCCCCTCCCTTTCCCCTTTTCTTATCCTTCCTGTACACATACTTTCTTTCTCTCTCTCCCTTCCATTTTTCCTTCTGTCCTTTCCTCTTGTCTTCTTTCCTTTCCACAGTGCCTCTGCAGCTCAGGTTGGCATTGACCCCATTAGACAGCCAAGGGTGAGCCCTGATCCCCTTGATCTCCCGTCTCCCAAGAGTTAGGATTACATGGTGCTCAGATCAAATGCATCTTTCTTAGAAAGCAGTCACACTGTATTCTCGGTGATTAGAAAACGTCTCATAGGACTTAGGGATGTTAATAAGCAACTAAATTTCCGCCTTAGGGAGGGGGAGGAATTAGCAATGAGCTTTCATAAAACACGCAAAAACTCACACAACCTCCAAAGTGCTTCCTTAAGTATTTAACATGGGCAATAATGAAGCTATAGCAAAATTACTAGTGCTTGCCTATATGACTTATTATAGAAATCTGAAGGGGCACAGGGAAAATTCAAGGCAGCCATTTTAGATTTATTTATTTGTTTTGTGCGTCTGTGCACATGTGGAGGTCAGAGGACAACTTAACGATCAGTTCTCTCTTCCCACAATGTAGGTCTCTAACCTCAAACCCAGGTCATTGAATAAGGCGGCCTGCAATTGTCCCTGCGGAAGCATTTCAGGGCCCAGGATTGATCGTTTATTTTGGAGGTAAAGATTGAAATTCAAGATGGGAAATGATGAACAGTCTAGGATTTTCATTAACTTTTTTTTTTTTTTGGTCTAAAACTAATGTCTCAGTTTTTGAATTCAGGTCATCAATGTAAGGGGTTGTGTTTTTGTGTGTGGCTTAAAGTTTTTCATAATAAAAAGAATCTAAAAGTACATATCTTAGAGTAGCTTTAAATATTTCTATGAAGTCTGTTGAAACATAGGCAAGGCGAGGCAAGGTGCTGGCAAGTTTTAAAATTGTAGGAACCCAATTCTCTCTTCAGAGGACACACATCTTCTGGCATCTCCTGGGACTGGACTTTTGAAAGTGATAACCCCTCTTTGCAATTTCAACCCCAGCAGACCAGCCCATTGCTTTAATGCTCGACTATTCCTTATTTTACTCACTGCAAATTGTAAAGTCCCAGAAGACCCATTCCTCGAAAATCTGTTTTCGGATCATCACCTTGGAAGCCAATCTCACACCACTGCTTAGAAATCCGAGACTCCAGTGGAGTGTTGGGCTTCAGGAACTCCCATAGCTGGAGACAGAAGAGAAGAGAACCATTCGTGGGTGTGCACACACAGCGCCCTGTCTTATTGGCTCAGATGCTGTGAGCTGTATTCTGACAAGGAGATTTTCAAAAGTGAATATATGCACAAATATTACGATAGCAGTTCTCAAAGGTGACCCCACACCTGTCTGGGTTGGATGATTAAAAGAAAGCAAAGCAAAAGAAGTTATTTCACACAAGAGCGAGAGGCTATAGGCCTTTACTTTCATCTCAAGAGTGAGGTGTACAATACTGTTGTTGGGTTGTTGTTTTGAAGACAACGGAATGATTACATGTATAGTCCAGTGTTTTAAACCTTTATATTTGTGTTCTTAATTAAATGAGGTAAAGAGATAAATAATAGCTCGCAGAAATGCTCTTTGGGGCGGGGCCTCTAAAATATGAAATCTACAAGGAAAAAGGAGATTGGAACATGCGGTCACTTGCTGTCCAGCTCACAGAAACCCTTCTCTAACATTACACCAGTATACTCAGCATGAACGCCATCAGCACAAACAGTAACGGGCTGGCTTGAGGTTTACTTCTTAGGTCTTTCTGTGACAGGCATAAGAGCAAAAATATCATACAGCTAGATGAAGAAACATCAGCATCGTTCATGAGTGAGCCTCAAAAAACATTAGCATCTTGAAGAGTTGCCTGAAATAATTCCATTCAAAATCAACTATATTTACCAGTGGAAAAATACAAATTCGGAACATTATACTCTTCACTGCATTATAAATTTAGTTTATTTTCCAGGTTTTCTGTAGAAAACTAGGTTTATCACACAACGTACTGATAGAGATAGGTCAATGGAGGACGGCCATATTGACGTTCATGGTTCTCTACATGTGTGTAATGCTCAGACATAAATGCACCTCTGAGCCTCCTGTTGTAGGTGCTGGGAATCAAGTTTGGATCCTATGGAAGAGTAGGAAGTGTTCTTAATTGCTAAGTCATCTCTCCAACCCCACAAATATTATATACATTTAAATTATTGTATTTTATTTCTTTGTGTGTGTATGTGGTGGTTACGTGTATCAGTGTGTGATTGTGAGTGCATGTGTGCAAACCTGTTGCACACATCTGTTCAGAGTGAGGCCAGAGGTTGGTATTGTCTTCCTCAATTGATCTTTATCTTGCTCAATTGGTCTTTATCTTGCTTTATTGTTTTGATACAAGGGCTCTCAGTGACCCTGGAGCTCACTGGTTCAGCTAGACTAGACGGTCAGAAAGCTTCAAGGAGCTTTTGCAAGGAGCAGCAGATTTAAATGGCAGGTCCTCGTGCTTGTGCAGCAACCACTTTGCACTTGGCCTTTTCTCCAGGCTGAGATCGAGTCCCTAAATTCTGTTCAAAAGCTTGGAGCGATGGCTCATGCCTTTAATTCTAGTTCTGGGGATGTAACAAGGGAGGTGACACTCTGGAATTTGCTAGTTCTAGGTCAATGAGAAACATTGTCTCAAAAAGCAAGGTGAGTGGTTTCTGAGGAGTGGCATCCAAGGTTGACCTCTCACCTCCACAGCTACAAATTGGTGGCCACAAATGTGCACATGTACCCACAGTTGTGTATGAGCACACACACACACACACACACACACACACACACACACACACACAGACACACACACTGCAGTTCACTTCCACGTGTTGTGGTTTTTATAGAAACGATGCTAATATTACTTTGTCATAAGATACAACATGTATGCTGGTGTCACAGCACAGCAGTTCAACTTATGTAAAGGTATAGAGATGTCAGGCATGGTGGTACACGCCTGAAATCACAGCGCATGGCAGGTGGAGGCAGGCAGGTGGATCAGGAGTTCAAGGTCAGCCTTGGTTTCACAGAGAATTAAAGGCCTGGGGTTAGCTGAGCTCTAAACTGGGTGAAGAAACTCTGTACATGATCCTGATAGTTAATTCAGGCAAGGGAGCTGTGTCACCTCTGCTGTAACTGCTTTCTTTTGTCTTTGTCATAGAATAGCAGCCAGGGACAACAGAAAGACCACATGACCTAACAATTTAGGAAGCAGGTGTGTCAGCGCCCATCTCAAAGACCAAGCTTGAACTAGGTCGATTATACAGCAACAGTGGCCAAGCTCTGCAGACGCAAGGGGGGACCAGGCATGGTTGCCTCTGAAGAGCAGTGTGTAGTTGGGGGCCTTTCTAATGGTGTGAGCTTGGACAGTCACTAACTGCTCAGCCTTACTTTCCTCACCCCCATCTCCAATGGAGGATAAAAACAGTAGATCAGTCCAAAGTTACCGTGAGCATGAACACAGAGAACTTGGTGCAGAATTTACTGCAGTGATCGGAACACAGCAAACATCCAGAAACTGTTTCAATATTCTGACTTTATAGCTTTTGCACTTGGAATTCAAATGCCCAGAAGGGCGGGATAAAGATCCCACTGCCGTGTGCGTTTGGGAAGGATAGAGGCCTTGAGAATAATGAATATAACTGCAAGAACGATGAACAAATTCCTGGGTACTTGGTGTGCTGAGGTGAAAGGCTCTGTATGTTATGGACGGGGATGCAGGAGATGGAGCTCAGAGAGATACATTAGGAAGGGGCTGAAGGGAAGCTCTGAGAATATGGACTCTCGCCTACAGTACATAGAAGTCTGAAGATGTTTTTGTTTTGTTTGAGAAAGGATTTTTCATGCAGCCCAAACTGAGCTTCAGGCCCCAGTCATCTTGCTCCGGCCTCCCCACTGCTGCAGCGGTGTCTGGGATTAAGATGGCCAGGTTTGTCTCACAAAAGCCTCTCTGTCAGTATTTGGAAGATGGAAGGAAAGAATCTAGTGGCCAGGATGTCTCACACCTGTAACCTTAGCATTTCGGAAGCTTAGGCAGGAGAATGGCTACAAATTCAAAGGCAGGCTTGGCTCTATAGTGAGCTCAGGACCAACTCACAATAACAGGTGGGGCTTTGTCTCAAAACAGTCAAACGCCAAGCAAAAAATGCCGAACTTAATGGTAAATGTTCTGGGTTTTATTATCTACTAGATATGGGTTAGATAGTCAGAACCTGAACTAACATAAATGTCAGTTTCTCATATCTCAAGGAAATAATCACCAACCTGATTCGTTAGCCATGACATCAGAATAATAGCATGTACCGACCACTGATGAAAGTTAACAGACTGTTCGAATGTGTCTGAAGTCCATTACACTGGTTGAGATGAACTCAAAATTAGTGACTAGGATGTGGGTGCCTGTTCCGTGCCATCTTTAGCTGACCTTAACATACAGCTAAGAGTGAAGGCTAATCTTGGTTGTCAACTTGACTACATCTGGAACTAAGAAAAACCCAAGCAGCTGGGCACAGCTGTGAGAGATTTTTATTGGATGGATCATTTGAAGTGGGAGGACCCACCCTAAATCTGAGTCACATTTTCTGGTGACCCCCCCCCCACACACACACAATAAAGGTCATGGAAGAGGGACGATTTTGGTTTTTGGCTTTCTTGTTTCCAGTCTCACTGGCAAGTTCATCTGTCTTGTTCTTGAGCCTTTTTGGTGCTAGAACCATTGAGTGAATCAAATTCCTTCAGGATGACAACATAGCCTGAAAACTGGCAGCTCTCTAGGAATTCCCTGGGACTCCAGCTCCAGATTGGAACCGATGAGACATCAGTTCGGTGGAATAAGCAGCTACCGGATCTACCAGGAGACAGCCATTGTTGGACGGCTTGAGCCATAGCTGGTAAGCCACTCAAATGAATCCCCTTTTAATATCTATATATTCATTGTTAGTTCTGTTATTTTATAGAACCCTGGCTAACCCACTGAGGAACTACTGTAAGTCATGCATTCACCCATCAGTCCGTCTGACTGTCTCTTTCTGGACATCTACTATAAGCCAGCTCACGAATGAGACCAGCCACACCGCAGGCCCACAAATGCCATCAGTTAACGTTGAGTTTATCCCAGCCATTGCGAAGCAGTCTAGACACATGTAACCAGCTGTTCATAACGCTGATTCATTCCATTTTCATGCACCTTGATCCTGGCTATTACATCATGTTGTTGGGATTGACAACTTCCATCAGAAAATGGTCAGGAGAACGGGCAATAGGAGAAGGCAGAAGTCAGCTAGCAGGCTAGCTAAAATTAACAGAGGAGAGCGAGAGGAAGGAGTGCTACTGCCAAGAATGAAGTTTCTTCAGTTTTTAATGATCACTTCAGACCCAGCACTAATTAGTAGAGACAAAGGAATCATTAGCTTGAAGGCTTGCACGCCCAGAAACACAAACTCTTTCGCACAAAACACAAGGTGCATTTAAAAATTACATTTGTTGATTTTTTTTAAATAAGATATAAAAAACTGCTTCCTTTTTTTTTAAAGATTTGTTTTAAATTACGTATTTGTGCGTGTCTGTGTATGACTACACACACATGAGTGTAGGGGCCTGGAGAGGTCAGAAGAGGGCATCAGTTCTCTTGGGCTGGAGCCACCTGCTGTGGGTACAGGGACCCCAACGTTAAGTCCTAAGCTCTCTTGACAGCTAAGCCACCTCTCAGGCCTCTCCCTGAGTTTTGTCACTGCCTATTTGAATTTGAAGAGGAGACAGAGAAACACTTGAGGACAGGAGAGCATCTATTTTTAGAAGTTAATGTCTAAAACATTTAAATTTAATTAGTAGTTCCAAATGCTGGTCTTGTTTGGACTTTAATTACCTCGTAATTTGGTGTTTTGTGGAAAGTTTTATTGCTGTCTGAGGAAGCTGCAGTATCAGCTCTCGTAAGATTTGAAGCAAGGAGTACTTACAACTCCACATCACTTCGCCGGCAGTTTTAATGTACCATGCATAAAACTTTACCTCCTTGAATATTTGCCAAGTCACATGAGTACATAACCCGCACACGGATCTTGGGTAATTTCCCCAGAGGGCCATTGCCAAAGTAGAAATCAACCTCCTCATCTTCGACGTGTATTGAAGTTGTAAGTAAAAACCCCATGACACTCTGACAAATGCCTCCTCATTTCTCCCACAGCTTTCAACGCATTTGAAACAATCCACACTCGAGCCAAGTGTGAGATGCCCCTCCCCCACACAGATCACCTCGGATGTTTGCCCAGGTTATAGACGTCGACCGACAGACTTTAAGGTTGATTTCTCATATGAATTTTCTGGTGAAAACTATATGTCCAACCAGGAAGAGAACTCGGACCCGCCCATCTGTGGTGGCACTCACGGCCTATCCATCTTTGTGCCCCCAGTGCACAGATGAGTGGCTGGCTTGAGTGCTTGGCAGCCATTAGCAGACAGTAGCGAAGGACTCACCTTCAGAAGCATCTCTTCATGCTGGGGGTTGTCGGAATCGTAGGGTTCTCTGCGCAGTTTTTCCACATCTGCAATGAGGTTTCTGTAACCCACAATTTGCAGAAGGCAAGCCTGGAGAGAGATTCCCAACCTAAAGTGCAGAAGAACCAAGCGTGAGGAAAACACTGAACCCATGGGCTGTTGGCATCTGCTTACTTGATGCTCGTATGATAGAACTTTCAATGTAAACATCCTAATGTATGTATCCAGGAATATATATTCATGAATATATTCACCATCCCTTCTTCAAAATCCTTATTTTGTTTTGTTTCTCCAGACAGGATCTCATGCTGCAGTCCAGGCTAGCCTAGAACTCACTCGATGGCCTAGGCTGGCCTCACATTCATGGCAATCCTCCTGTCTCAGCTTCCCATTGCGGCTGCCTAGAAGCACAATTCTTGATGAACTATGAAAATCTTTTTCCTTCATTTTAGCTTTTTCTTAAGTGCAAGTGCAAATGTTTGGGAAAACAAACAAACAAACAAACAAACAAACACACCCCAAAATCAAAACCAAAACAAAACAAAGACCCAGGGAGGCCTTCGGGAAGGTGGTTTGACGTAGATTTGAAAGCAGAGGAGACAGTAGATCCTTAGGGAGCCTTTAGCTGGGTCTATCAGATGTACTTCACAAGTCTCTGTGTTAGAGGAAGAGAAAGGGAGAGAAGGGAAGAGGGAGCGGCCCTCGGGGGATTCAGGACAAGGAATTTTCTGTACAAAAGAAAAGAAACAAAGGCAGCAGTGGTGGTGGTAGAGGAGGTGGCAGTGGCCGAATCATCTGTGTGTGGTGTCCCAAGAGAAGCGGGACCAGACTTGTCTCCACCATTCCCCCGCCAGGACCACTTAGTTTATGATATTTATTCTTCGAGTCTCATTTCCAGGGCTAGAAAAAAGGCCTATTCCTTCAATTTTTTCTCATGGGGTATGGCTTTTGATGCCATATGATGGTACACATTCTGCTGTGACTGCACAGCAGAATGAATTTATGTATTTATGCATATATATAAATATATATGGAACAGTAATAATTAAAGAAGCCATGAATTTGAGGGAGCAGAGGGACAGGGCATGGGAGGGTTGGGAGGGATGAGGGGAAGGGGGACATGATGTAATCGTATTTTAATTAAAGTTTTTAAAAAGTTAGTAGAGATTTAGTGTCTGTGCGTGTGTTGATGAGTTTATGTGCACCATGTGCATGCAGATGCCTGAAGAAGCTAGAAGAGGGTATCATATACCTTGGAACTGGAGTTAGAAGTGGCTGTGAGACCATGTGTGAGTCCTGGGAACCAAACTCAGGTTCTCTGCAAGTTAAGTCTTCCTAACTGCAAGGTCATCTCTCCAGCCCATCAGAAGGTTTTAAAACTAGTTACTACGTAGTTAAGTCAATCTGAACATCCGAATGAAGAAAAGTACAGCTTTCTAAATCACAAGACTACAAATAGATGTTGTAGAGACTAGGAGGAAATGGAGCTTTTCTGACTGAACTCCCAGGCAGAACAAGAACATAGAGCAGTGCCTAGCATATTCTAAATCCCCCCAAACTCTGTCTTCCTCTTGGTTAATTAACAGTCTTTCTCAGCAGTGACAGCTGAAGTCCTCATCCACACAGATCTAAAAGACAGTTTGATTGTTTCCTACCTCAAAGTGTCTCTAAATATACCTGCCTTTAGAATTTATTCTATCTAATGCCTTTAAGGTCGAAATTTTACTGAAAAATTGCTGCACCCAATGGAAAATATAAAGCTAAATTTAAATGTCAGGAACATTGCCAAATGCATTTTAATACTCCCAAGATGAGAGGAATAAATTATAAAGTTCTAAAATATTCATATAAAAACCATCTCTTCCTCCCACACATGCCTGTCTTCTTGACAAGCAGGTAGGAACTGTCTCTAAGATTACCAGCCCAGCATGATGGAATATTCATGAAGGAACTGAAGGAATGTTCTGGAGGGAGCAGAACCAGCCTAAGCACATTATGATTTGAACACGTGCAATTAATGTAAAGCACAGACATCAAACAATGTCCTACTGACCAATAGGCTTCCTTGATCACATATTTTGATATCAGCTTGCACACCCCCTTTTCCATTCATGGCAATAGGGCCATAAGCTCACAAACCAGAAGCTTAAAGCCGCTGCCATTTAAGAACATGAGGAGCCCCCATTTTTACTTATTGTTCATCTGAAGGTCAAAACACTACAGATAATTATTTTAAAGAGAAATGGGAGAGGGAGAGGGAGAGGGAGGGGGACAGGGAGAGAGAGGAGTAGCCATGTTCTGTATTTCTTGAATACAAGTCCAGTTCTTACTGTGGATTGATGTCAGGGTTAATTTTTTTCAATTCTATGATGTCATCAATAGTCTTTTCGATAGCATCAGGATGAACACTCACTGATGTCTGCAACAGCTGAAAAACATCTTTCAGTCAGTTTCTTTCATTAGCACCAGTGGCTTCAAGAATACCTCTTGGGATGGGGGCTTCAAGTACCACACTTCTATGAAAGCGGGCGCTGAAAGCGGGCTGGTGTGGTGTGCTTGAATTCCAATGCCTCCCGGGCTTCCACAGCTGGGAGAGCACCATTTTCCTGGTCATGGCATTTGGCATGCAGCAGGCACAGAGACGGTTTGTACTTTGCTTCATTCCTCACCAAAGTTGATCGTTTAAAGCTATTTATATTACAGCAACATGCTTCCCTCTCCATCGGATAGACGGAGGGCTCTGGGGACACGGTCTAAAGCAGTGGCTGTCAACCTTCCTCATGCTGCGCCCCTTTAACACAGTTCCTCATGTCGTGGTGAACCCAACCATAAAATTATTTTTATTGCTCCTTCATAACTGCAATGTTGCTACTGTTCTGAATCATAATGTAAATATCTGTGTTTTCTGCTGGTCTTAGGTCACCCCTGTGAAAGGGTTACTTAACCCCAAAGGGAGGGCAACCTACAGGATGAGAACCAACAATTTAAAGATCGCCAAAGTTCAAGAAGATGAAATGAAACTACCAAAATTCTTGCAAAAAACGAAGTGTTTTTCCTTGTGTAGATTGTCAACTGTGTAATCATTTTTGAAAATATTTATTTTATTTTATATGTATGGGTGTTTAGCTTGAATGTGTGTCCGGGCACCATGTGTGTAAAGTGCACTTGAAAGTCAGAAGAGAGTTACGGATGGCTTTGAGCCCTGTGAATGCTGGGAATCCACCGTGGGTCCTCCGAACAGCTTCTAATCACTGCGCTCTCTCTCCAGCCCTGTGTATTATTTTTATAATTAATATAGTGGCTTCCCTAATCTCAAGTGTAAAGTTTAAGTGGTCTGATTACTGTGGAAATATTGGATAGCTAATGCTGTTATTACATACTTATTTTATGACTTAACAGGGAGTATGAAATGAGTTAATTCAATTCTAAATTAAACTTTACAAGTCTGCCTAGAAACTGTCACGTATGTAAAAACATATGTTAGCAGTGAGCTAAACACTTCGTTTGCATTAGTTTTTAGTCAGAGATAACTTTTTTGCTCTTGAAATTTGTATTTTAGTTTTTATTGTTTTTAAAGTTTTTTTTATTACATTGTGAATATGTCTGTGTGGGGTACACACTCTACACAGTATGAATAGAAGTCAGAGGACAAACCTGAAGGAGTTTGTTCTTTCACGTGGGATCTGGGCATCAAACTACCTTCACATTCCACCTCACTATTCCACATTTTTTGTTTTGTTTCATGATAGATGTAAGCCCCTCAGTGAAAAGTTACTGAAAAGCAAGAAAATGATTTATTTACCTTGCTTTTTGAATCTCTCAGTGACGTTTCTGTTAAGGCAATAACATACACAAAAAATGTCATTAGAAATGACGCTTTATGAATGTTTAAACACTGAAGTATGCATTGCAATCCCAGTCCCGCCAACTCGGAATCCCGCCCTCCCTTCTGCTCAGTGCTCACCAATTTTCATGGTTCTGGAAGCTCCGGGTTTGGTGCCGTAGCAAATCCTTTGCAGCTCACACCTTCCCGTGAGCTTACGCATCACAAACTTCATGCAGCGCCACAAAAATTTACAGTAGAAATAGAGGCACACCTGGATCAACATCCTGTGGGGAACAAAAGACAGCACCCTTCCGATAGAAAGCTGGGAGAGAACAGAAGCAGCCGCCACCAGCAAGAAAAGAAGCCGGGAAGAAAGCCAGCCGTTAGATTTCAGTGTCCACAGGTGTTCATAACTCCGCTCCAGAGAGTGACAGTTACTATGGTTACACGACGCCAATGAGCTGAGGGTAAAACCCCAAGATTTTTCTACCATCTTTGTCTAGGGTATTTTGGAGTTCAGTGTTAATGCTGCCTGTGCCTGAGACATGGGGTCAGGGTGCCTCCCATTGCCTAGATGAATGGCTCTTCCGCTCCCCCAACATCCCTCACACCACCCTCATCACTGCCTCCAGCAATTCCTTAAGGCCCTCTGCCCACCTTCTACTGCTGGCACTTTCTCCTTCCTTCTCTCTCCCACCCTTTCCTGTCCCCTCTGCTGTTCTCCTTCGGCTGACTGACCAATCCCAGCACCTACTACTTCTGCCCTAAACCTTCCCTATCCCCATCAGTTCTCGGGGTAGACCATTTACGCTTACTCCATGAGAACAGTGTTCTCTGGTTTAAACTTTCCAGAGACACCTCAGCGAACCAGGGATCGTGTTGTCTCCAAGCATACATGTATTTGCTAGTTTTTTTTTTTTAACGTAGATTTTCTTTTTAAAAATGGAAATGCCTGCTTCTTTGTGGTATTGTCCCAGATCTCACAGAGCCTCTTGCTTTAGAGACAGTGACAACCTGTCACCCAGCATGTTATGTTCAACCCATTCCTTCACATTATGTTCCCAGGAGACGGAATTATTTCTATTACTTCCCGCTGGTGTCGTTTCTGAAATTTGAGTGTTCTCTGATTCTCGTTAGTTCCAAAATAATGTGCTTAGGGTTATTCAGATCAACTACAGTGGTTAACATTCTTAACAACGTGACCCATCAAGTTGACTGATTAGACAACCAACTATTTGGTGATATTCATGCGGTTTGAGTTGTTCAAGTCCAAATATGGTCAACAACCTTGTGTTAAAAGTTAGGAGTTTGATGTGTACAAAGGCATAGGCTTTAGACCTTATAAATACACACACACACACACACACACACACACACACACACACGGATAACAAGAAAGAGAGAGTGTCTAAGCTGCTCCACAAAAAGAAACAATGGAAGGAATACTTTTGCTGGCAAGAAAATCACACCCTGGGAGAGCTAGCAACATGGAAATGCTCACAATGTTTACTAAACAGAAACATTTGAGCACAAATACACACGTAATGGACCTAAGTTTTCTCCATAAAATAAAACCATTTCAATAGTGATTTATTGCTAATTATTGGAATCATCAGCAGTATTTTTCTTGATCAACTATGTAAATTTTCTTTTTTATATATATTATTTAAAAACCTCAAGAATGATAAAACCCTAAAGTATATGAACTGATCACCAAAAGTCATAATAGGATTCGCCTTTTCTGTGTGCAGCCAGCTACTGTGCGATCAATTGGATGCTACACTCACTGTGTGCCTAAGTCTGACATTTAAGTGTTCAAGTCAAATACATTCTAAGCTCTGGTAGGATTCGGATAAACAGGTTTCAAAAAAAAAGTTATCCTAAAAATAAATTTGGTAGAACATTTTGATTAGGCAAGTGAAAAGATTATAAAACCTCGATGTGCTCGTTTGGAAAAAGAATGCTGTTTTCTAACTATTGGATGACTATTCCAGAAAAAATACTGAGTTATGTCTTTGTTCTCTGGTCTCCAGCCAACAATGATAGAAATCCATGGACGTATTACTTCTCTTGTGAGGCAAAGGAGGAGAGCCACCGTATCTGTCCAATCGCAAATGGCCTCAGCAAACAGACCAGTGTCCAAACAAAGCGCCTTTCAAGTCTGAACATCAGGACTCTTGACCCCATAGCTCTGGGTTCTTGTAGTACCAAATCTTGAGAGAGTTCAAAGGCTCTGAAAATTGCTTATGGAGTGCTCTCATTTAGAACTTGAATGTCCTCCAGAGGCCCATGTGTTAGAGTATTGATCTCTAGGAAGAGACTACTGGGAAGTGCTGAGACCTAGCAGGAAGAATTTGGGTCACTGAGGGCCTGTGAGTGAAGGGGACTGTGGGATCCTGTCCCTTTCCTCTCCCTTTGCTGTGTGGTCACAGGCGAACAGCTTTGCTCCCTGAGTACTTCCGACCTGAACTGCTGCCTCACCACTGATTCAGAGTGACAGGGCAGCAATGACTTCAAAATTATAAGTTAAGTAGATCTTTCCATTTGCAGTTGCTCTCAGGTATTGATTGCAGCGAGAGGAGCTTTTTCACACGCGGAGCTCCTTCATAGTCACTCTACCCAGAGTAAAGGCTCCAGCTATTTTACAGCTTAAATTAGGCTCCGGCACGTCACCCCTGTGACTGCCGTATCAGGCCTACACACACAGGTGTGTCTTGAGACTTAGAAGTGTCATCGAGGTGTCAGGAAGTGACTTAGAGTCCGGGTATCATTTCTCCCCCATATCTCCTTGTATTCTAGGAGCAAAAGCCCACATGGAAAGAGGGGGGAAAAGACATTGTATTCTGTTTGCTTCTCTCTTTTTTTCATATCCCCAAAGAGTTTACATTGTCAAAAGTAGTGAAATGCAGTAGAATTGTGTGGTGGCGCTTAGGATAACAGCATCACTCCGAAGATATGTCAGAAGACTATAGCAGCCCTGTCTCTCAGTTGCATAAATCACCCAGCAAAAATGAGTGACAGACTCCTGACGACTTGGCACTCACGTGCTACCTACTCCATTGTAAGCTTCAAGCTTGCGGTCTTTGTAACACTATTTGTTATCCAAGGTAAATTTAAATTTCCTCTTATCTTTCTCTTTTTCCTTTTTTGAAAGAAGGGAAGTTTGTTTTAAAGACATGTTTTTTTATGTGTATATGTGTGCTGGCATAGATGTATGTGTACGGCTTGTGTGCCTGGTACCTGAAAGTTCAGAAGAGAGAGTTGGATCCTCTGAAACCCGAGTTAGGAATGTTCGTTGGTTGCTGTGTGGGTGCTGGGAGTCAGAGTCCAGTCCTCTGCAAGAGCTACAGATGTTTCTAATTCTGCTGAGACAACTTTCTGGTCTGTCCCTTGTCTTTTTAATTAGCCAATGTACACAGACACTTCATTTAAAGAACAGCTAGTCATTCCAAATACTATCTTAAAAAATATTCATATCTTCATTCAGATCTATCAATATTTCAGCAGATATAATCTATTTTGTGTCTACTGCATAGGCTAGTCTAGGCAAGGCATGTTTGGAAGTAGAATGTCCGAGTCCTCCCTACATCGGCACTGTAGGACAGTAACTATATCCGACTTTCTACCCCATGGAAGGATCAGCAAAATTCCATAAGCATGGATTTAATCATCAAAACTATGAAGTTCGTGGGGGAAATACTTGATCAAAAGAAGAACAAAATTTTAAATGGTGGAATGTTTTGTGAGATTGTTAACTGTGTTGACATATTACTCAGAGAAGGAGGAAATTAAGAAACAGACACATAAATATGTTTTTCCTTTTTGATTGAGGAGGAGGAAGAGGAGGAAGAGGAAGAGAAGAAGAAGAAGAGGAGGAGGAAGAGAGAGGAGGGAGAGGGAGGCAAGGTCTGTCTAGTTCTTTTCAAGGTTGAGGAACTCTTAGGGCTCATTCTTGCCCCTTTCCCATTGTGCTCTGTGCCCTTGGGTTTGAAGGGGCCCTGCAAATAGTCTTGGGACAGACCGCCCTCTGTCTGGGACAGACGTCCCTCTCTCTCTCACCCGTTCCACCAATGACACAGGCCTGAGGGGCTTCTCCCCACCTGAGTCAGCAACTGACAGAAACTTAGTTTTAAGGACATTCGCTTTTCTCCGTTCACTGCTGTTAAGTTTTCAGGCATTCTCAGGACTAGAAGGTGAAGACTCTGACTGTCACCCATGCCCAGGCAGTAGAGGTTTGCACTTGCTTCTGATTGTTAATCACGCCTTCCTTATAATGTTCCAGAATGAGGTGCTACAGCTCCTGAGGAGGGACGCCTCGCAGAAGCACGAGGAGACTCAGACTCAGTGATAAGAGCTACTCTATGTCCCCCATCTCCAATGGCTCCTGCTACTGTTGTTTATTAACACACTGCATAGTGGGGTTTTTGGCCGAGTTCACGGCGGCAATGTTCTTCCATAAAACAATTATGACCGTATTTAGTACTGAAATTCACTCTCCAGCCTCAATCAGAGTAAGTTATTGGAAATGAATCATATCCTTGTCACCGAGTAAAAGTGAACTCCTGTCTAGGTTGCTTCATGAGAGGAGAGCTGACGGCCAAATGGTGCCTTGTCTGAGGATGAGGGATGAGTACCTGTGTTGCAAACTACTCCATCATTTACAATATAGGGGTCTGACGTCTTCGTTCAAAATGACAAGAGAAAACAGGCTTAAAAATAGTTTCATTGGATGTGCTAATGAAAGTCAATTCTTGCTTGAAGAAATCCTGTAATAAACAAGAAGCAGACTCTGGGTGAGAAATTAGAATGCCCGAGAGAATGAGCGGTTGGCTCAAATCACAGTTGTCCAAACAGAAAGGAGCACTAATCCCAGAGAGCTGTGCAGCACCCCAGCATCACCTGTACAGTCGAAAGACCTGAGACTCTGCGGGTGTTCTCTGAAGGTTCTTGATCAAGGGGACCCACAATTGGAATAGCATTAACAAGACAAAGGTGTTTGACCGGATGAGGCAGGCCTTTTCCTTCACATGCTTTCAAAGGGTAAAAGTCAGAAGATTTGATACATGGACTGGATGGGACATCACACACTGGAGAAACAAAACACCTGTGAGCCTCTGGAAAAATGTCTCTCTCCTACAGAGCTGGGAGAGCCCCCAGGCCCTGTCACCAGGCACAGTGGGGCTCACAGTCTTTCTGAGCACTTTCTCTGAAGAGGCCACAGTGCTTTCTGAAAATTAAAGGTGGGGCTGGTGGGTAACTATCTGCCATGGTTTGATGCTGTCTCTGATTCCGTTGCCATGGCAATGGGCATTGTGTTTACATTCAGGGAGATTTTATCTGTGGGTTTAGAGAATCTGCGGCGATCATGAGATTAATGAAATAATTAATTAATTAACGGCTCATCCTCTTCCATTCAAGGAAAAGAAGGTGGAAGGTTAATTCAATTTATTAATGCTATTATAACTCAAACTAAAAATCTGATACTTAAAAGCATTCCTTTTACAAGATTCATTTTTTAAAGTCATTTTTTGTGTGTGTTTACTATGTATGAGGGGACCAGAAAACACTGTATATTGACATTTAGAACATACTTAAATGTCATATTAACTATAAACTTTTATTGGCAAATAATAGCACTTTTTAGACTAGGGTCTGAGGAGGTGACTCTGTAAGTGCTTACGTCACAAACAAGAGGACCTCAGTTCAATCCCTAGCACTCACGTAAAGAGCCAAGGGTGGCAATGTGCACCCCTAACACTAGTGATGGAGAGGACAAGACAGGAGGACCTTCTCGGGGTCCCTCTCCTGCTATTACTTAGCTCAGTCGGTGAGATCCAGGGTTGATGAGAGACCCTGTCTCAGAAAATAAGGTGGAAAGTGACTGAGGAAAACACCTGACATTGGAACCTTTGCCCCCACACACATGCATATACACATGCTTTTGCACTTGACCACACATGTGCACACAAATACATAAACAAAATTAATAATAAAAATTTAAAATCAAAATATTGAAAAATAGTATAATAATTCTAGAGGAAAATATATGGTTCTGCCCTCCGAATTGGTACAGAAAAGCTTAGTCATTTAAAGATATGGTTGATTTTGTTTTTAATTATATGCATGTGTGTGTGTCTCTGTGTGTGTATGCATGTATGTGTATGTGTATGTATGTGTGTCTCTGTGTGTATGTGTGTGTGCGTGTGTGTATGTGGGTGGTATGTGTGTGTATGTGTGTGTGCCTGTGTGCATGTTTGTATGCTTGTGTGTATGTGTGTGCATGTATGTCTCTCTGTGTGTGTATACATATAGGTGTGTGTATGTATGTGTGTACATGTGTGTGTATGTGGGTGGTATGTGTATGTGTGTATGTTTTTATGTTTGTGTGTGTGTATGTGTGTGCATGTATGTCTCTGTGTGTGTGTATACATATAGGTGTGTGTATGTATGTGTGTACATGTGTGTGTATGTGGGTGGTATGTGTATGGGTGTATGCCTGTGTGCATGTTTGTATATGATTTTGTGTATGTGTATATGTTTGTTTGTATGCATGTCTCTGTGTGTATGTGGGTGGTATATGTGTGTATGTGTGTGTGCCTGCCTGCAAAGGCTAGAACTTCATCTGAGATGAAGTTACTGGTGGTTGTGGGTTGACAGAGGTTGGCTTTGGAACCTCAACTATTTTGCAAGAGCAGATGTGCTGTTTAACACAGGGCCGTCTCCTGTCTCCTAGGCAATAGGAAAGCCAATCTTGATTGTCCCACAGGGAGGTGACAAAAGGCCTGGGAGGTCATTCTGTCTTTTTTGTTTTTTGTTTTTTTCCAGAGGAAGCGGGAAAATTTCAATTGACAAAAAACTAGAACCCAGAGCAGCTTCTAGGGGTTGCCCCTGGCTCTCGTTGATCTTGCCTCTGTAGGAAAGGGGTTTAATAAACAGTCACATAGGCAAAGAGTGAGCAAACCCCTGAAAAGCTGAGGGAAAGCAGAGTACAGCAGAGCCAGCAGCACCCTAGAGACAGCACCCTGAGGGAAAACCGGGAAAAAGATTCGAGTCAACAGATTTTACAAGAGTGAAGAGAAAACGGTTGTTGTTTGTTTCAATGCGTGGAAAAAGATAAAATGTGTGCACATAGATATATGTAGATTAATCAGTTATATGTGTGCTCATGTACACCTATGGTTTTGTGGACGTGTGCATTTATGCTTTATATACACAACTAAACATATTTGTGTGTATGCATGTATGTATGTGTCCTGAAATTGGGTGTGTGGGCCATTCATGTACTTCGCTGGGTTTTCTTTTATTTATTTATTTATTTATTTATTTATTTATTTATTTATTTATTTAAAAGACAGCTTCTCTATCTGATAAACTCTATCAACACTTCAAGTGATACTAAGCAAATTCAGGCATAACCACACGACCCTGTGCTGTTTCCCCTCAAAAGCACAGGAAGTCAGTTGGTATTGGGAAGAGCATTTGCCTGGATGGTCTAGAAACCAGACTGGAAACGCATTTGTAATCCGCTGGTATGAGCTGTGTGGTTTCAGATAAGCTACTTTGCCTCTCTGGGCCTCTGTTTTTGCATGTGTGTTAAGGGAAGGGCTTAGACTGGGTTTTTACTTAATGGGAATAAGGTAGCAGACAAAAGGATCCTCTTTGGAGCCTGCTTTGAATTGGGGTAAAAACACTACCATGCTTCTGGGCTGCTTGCACATGCAGGATCATCTCTAGATTCCTCTATTTACTCTCTGCTCACTCTAACAGTGTCCTTATCTCTCCAAGTGGGCCACTGGTGCTGCGGGGCTCACTCTACTCACAGTGGCTTTTCCAGCTCTTACATCTGCAGTCCTTATCGTAAACTACTCACGTCCTAGGTTCTGGAGATGTTGTTCAGTGACCAACGACAAGCTTAGAATGTGAAGGTCCAAAGTTTGACCCCCAGCACCAAACAACTGCGTTCTAACCACCCCGTTCCCTCAGCGTCACCGCACTGAGGACATCTGTGAACACCACAGAAAGCCTGCAACCTGCCCCAGACCACACTCTCTCCTGCCGACAAGCTTGGCACCACCTCTTCTGCTGCTCTGTTACTTGGGAGCAGAGAGCATCTCTCAGTCACGCATCTCACGCACAAAGACTCACAGCGGCACACAGTAAGGGGGTTACAAAACGCAGAAGCTACCGGAAATAGGTCTGTGTTCAAATGCTAAGCAAGCTTCCTGGTCTTCCCCTATAAGACACCCACACAGTCCTCTACTACAGTTGCTCTAAGAAGAAAAAAACACTGTAATATGGGGGTCATCTCAGCGAGTGCTGACTGGAAGAATCAGGGTAGCTAACTGTTAGCTAAGTGTGAATGCCATACAAAGCCCCATACGGTTGTGTTTGTGAGCGATGAGGCTTTCGTTAGCCAATCAGAACAGTAATATTCTCCCCTTCCCCATTACTTCAAAGCCTGGAGGGATGGCAGGTCTGCTGTGTTGCTCAGTTTCTCTCATGGAGGTTTGAGCTTAGAGGATTTTTTGCCCTTCTTTTCTTGCTTCAGGAATGAACATACACAGGCAGGTTCACAATGGAGAAGTGAGATACTGGGGCTGGAACAGTCAGTGGTAACTATATATGAAGGGTCACTTCAAAATTCCCTTTATCAGAATCTTCCAAAAATAATGTTCCGGCGACTTTAAAGAAAAATCCAATTTCAAAATAATGAAATTCTAATGAGGGCAAAGATCTTGAGTTCAAGTCTTGAGCCCCAATACCGCATCTATCAATTGAATTAAAATAAATGCAGTATATTATAAAACCTACACACTAAGCCTTAGTTCCACGTTGGGTATAAAACACGCTGACCTCCTTTTGAGGTCGGATGGACGTGTCTTTCTCATTCACTGTATCCTTAGCTTTCTTTTTTTGCAGCTGTGGCCGATGTCAGATCGGGAGCCTGTGGACAGTTAGCCAACACTCCACAGCTGTGTTCAGTTACAAACATAGCCGGGCGAGTCTTCCTGTAACAATTATTTGCTCTGTCTGATGTATTTAAAGAGACACACGTAAAACATTTTCTTTTTTCCTTTAAGCTCTGAAGGGCTCCACTACTACTATTTGTGATGGCGGGGGCAGCTGAAGAGGTGGCTACTGCTGTGATTTGATTGGCCCATTCAGAACTCAAGTTCCAACTGATCTCCACTGTGAAGTGTTAAGGGGTTGGGACAGTGACACCTTTCCGAAATGACTAGGCCATGGAGGTACCACCCTCATGAATGAGTCCATTTATGGGTTAGTGGATCAATCCATGTATGGTCTTGAGAGTAGGGCTCTTATGCAGTCTGGTTTGGTTTCTGTCATAAGCCCCTCTCATCACATAGAGCCTTGTGAAGCCTGGGGATTCTGCAGGGTCTTTGGCAGCAAGAAGGTCTTCCTTAGATGTAGTCCTTCTACCTTGGACCTCCCAGCTTCCAGAATCATGAGCTGAATAAATGTTTTTTTAAAAATAAATTGTTTGGATTGAGGGGAAAAAAAGACCAATGCCAACATCATGTAGTTTAAATGTGAGTTAAAACACATTCTCTCTTACAAGCTGGATTTCTCAAAGTTAATCTAGTTTCTTATGGCGTTCATTAGGACATTTTGGTTGACAGATTAATCTCCTTGTGGCCTTTTAAGTGCTGCTGAAATTCTCCTCAGTAGGAGTCAGCTCCTCATTTTACCTAATGCAGTGAATCAAGAACTAACACCTGATTCACCCAGACCATGTTTATATAGCGTCCTTCCTTCCTTCCTTCCCTCCCTCCCTCCCTCCTTCCTTCCTTCCTTCCCTCCTTCCTTCCTTCTTTCCTTTCCTTCCCCCCCTCCCTCCCTTCTGTCTGTCTGTCTGTCTGCCTTTCTTTCTGTCTTTCTCTTTGTTTAAAATGAAAGGATTTCCAAAGTTGCCCAACAACTATGAGAACGGACTGTTTGGGAGAATAAATATTAACATAATATAATAGAGTTTGTAAATTTCTTGATGTCTACCCTTTCACATTCTATATATATATATATAAAACAAAAAACAAACTGAAACAATATGACAGTAAAAATATTAAAAACAAAATCTCAAAAAAAACCCCAAAAAACCCAGTAATCAACTAAGAATTGGCAACGAAGAATTGTTATTTCAAATAAATAACCCGTGGAGACCCCTCTTTCTTTTAACACTTATTCATTTGGTGTCCATATTTGTATGTGTGCACGTGCATGTGTGCGCACCTGCTTGTTGGGCATGCGTGTGTTTGTGTGTACCTGTTTGCCACAGCAATGTGTGCAGGAGTTGGTTCTCTCCTTCTGCCATGGGGGTGCTGGGATTAAAATCAGGGCATCGGACCCACTGTCTTTACCCTATCCGCCATCCTGCCACCCCTCATCTTCTTAATGTGCAGTCTGATGGTCTATCTTTAGTTTCACACAAGGAACCAATGACAAATAATCTTTATAAATATATGCGTCAAGGGAAAAGAGAGGTTTGTGTTGGAACACACAACTGACACTGTGCTTCACTATGTCCTAGTGGGTCCTAGTGGGTACAAATTTTTACCGATAGATTTTCATTTTACCGGTTCCCAATCAACACATGGAAACTGATTCTAAAATAAAGTATTAGGATCTCTACAAACACACCATTGCACCCACTGGATGTAATAAGCAAACCTAGAGAAGCCAATGCTACAATCTCTCATAGAACAGCTGCCTTTGGCTCAAGTTTTTCTGAAATGCATTGAGACAGAAGAAAGAGTTCACCAGCACAGACCTGACACAAATCTCACAATCGCCCTAACCTCTGTGATGGAGGAAGCTGCTGGCTGCCAAGCTTGAAGTCACATCGAGCTTCTTGCTAGCATGAACAGCTAAAGGATACACATTTCCACTCAGGAGAGAGTCATAAATACCAGTTTTCCTTGACTGTATAAATAGGAGGGTTAATTACCATATCAACCAAAACCAGATCCGGTCAGATAAACGTCTTAGCGATACTCTAGATGCTATCTTTTCCCATAGCTGAGATGTTAGTGAATATTCTGTTCAAGACGACAAACTCTGGAATTGTGATCTCCACATAGTTTTGCATAATTACCCCGTAATCACCACGATGGCATCAAAGCACAGTGAATCCCTCACACCCTATAAATGATGGAAAACCAGCGGGGAGAGGAAAGTCTTAAATTGCCTCTGAGAGAGTCAAATAATTTCTTGAAAGAAGCAAGCCCATTGCTTAGAGGTGTCAGAGCAGAATAAAGGATGTATGACAGACAGAGGTCACTATCTTGGTGGAAAAAAAACCTACTTTTTTTTTAAAAAAGAAAATATATTCAATTTTCTAACACTCAGGCTGACATTATTTTGTCATATTTTATTATGGTTATATATATTTTATCAGAAAAGTTGATGGCAGCCAGTCATCTTGAAGTTAGTTATAAGATGTCCGGCTGGTATTTTCTAATCAGCAGGACCATCCAAAGAGCACTAGCACAGGTCCACGCAGGTCTGCCTGGGAGCGGTTAGTAGATCATACAGAGACATCACCAGGCAGCGAGAAGAAGCTGAAAACAGGTTGTGGTCAGGGGGAAAAACTAGTGTGGTTTGGTGTGCCAGCCGAGTCTTAACTTTTTGGAGGTTTAAAATTCTTTATTTCAGAGCAGTGGATTTTACACAAATTACATTAATTCATCCCCTAATCGATGATGACTCACAGACTTGGAATTTCAGGTGGTTGCACACCACTCTTCAGGGGCAAACGTCTCCAAGGTTGTGAAGAACATTCATGTCCTTGGGCCCAGGCTCTCCTGCCAGCTCCAAGTGCTCTCTCGACATCCAAGTGTGGACAAGAGTTAGGAGTGGAGCCTCGCACGCAGGCTACCCTCAGTCAAAACGCAGTGCCAACAGACCTGTCTTGGGACCAGAGCCGAGGAACAGGGTAACAGCTCTCTAACTGGCAAGGGAGTTTCAGCTTCAGAGGGGTCACCCAGGGAGCTTGAGGTCACTTACCTCAGGAAGTGCTTCATTGTGCCGACGTTGACTCTCTGGACGCTACACCAACTGTCTTCAAGCAACTGCTTCCAAATTTGCTTTTGCAAAGGAAGTGTGAGCTACAGGGAAAAATTAGATGAGTTATTCCAAACAAAGTCCTCCTGTCTTGCTTGGGGAAGACAAAACACCCCAGGCCTAGAACACTATCAGTAGAACTGCACACGAGAGGAACCCGAAGGCTGGAGATGAGAGCCGCGGTCATTCTCTCTACGACCGTACAGTTAACTTTCCATTTCCACTTGCTTGCTGGGGAAGGTTTTGTGAGCTTCAATAATAAGCCTTTTCTCTTTGGGAGGTAATATTCCTAATATTTTAAGGAACAACATGTATAAAAGAAATAAAAAGAATCATAAAAACTACTGTCACGGTTTCCAGATACCCCAGGACCCCAGTACCCTTAACTTTCCAAAAGCACAATTCAAAAAGAACCAGAAGGAACTGATACTATTGTTAAGCTCAGAATCAGCACAATTAGTATATGTTAATAGAAGATTTTAAATAGTTGTTCAAGTGCTAGGTGCTCCTAACAAATAAACGTGCCGAGTTCAAGACTTAATTACCATTAATTAATTAATTAATATTAATTTTGCACAACGAACAGAGGAGTAAGGTCTTACATTTGCACAGTTCCTTGCAGTTCAAAATTTCCCTAAGAGAGATCATAGAAAAATCACAGAAGAGCGAGTTAAAAGACAGTAAGAGCAGAAGACAGGGAGAGGGGCTGTGAAGCGCCATCTTCTGGATGTGTCCTGGTATTACAGTCATAGCTCCCAGCAGTTGTGTTCTACATCCTCCGCTTGCACAAGTCTGGTCCTGCTAACACAGGTCACCCCCACCCCCCACCCCCACCTCCGTATTCAACTATTGGCTACTGATAGATTCTGGGAGGGGAGAAGTCACTGTCTTTAGTTGTCTATTCATTGGTGCGGCCACCAAGTAGACAGTCCTGGTTAAAGTCAGTGAGTCACAAAACAAAGCAGGCAGGCATGACTGTGAGAAGAGATCTGTAAAGAGGGAAGGAGTTGGGGTTGGGGATTTAGCTCAGTGGTAGAGCGCTTGCCTAGCAAGCACAAGGCCCTGGGTTCGGTCCCCAGCTCTGAACAAAAGAAAAGAAGAAAAAAAAAGGAGGGAAGGAGTTGAAAGGGAAGAGAGTGAGGGTGGAAGCAATTAGAAGACATTATAGACATGTACGAAATTGTCAAACAACTAATTTAAATTAAAAAAAAACAGTAATGTTTGCTTTCACAAAGCCTGTGGCTTCTGTCACATCTGCTCTCTTCTGGTAAGGATGATACATGGGGCAGTCTGCAGAGAACTGGCTTCAAATAAGGGCAGAGAGAAGATACTCTTGAAGGAAGGGCCAAGGGAAGGAGGCGTGAGTGGAATGGAGAGTGTGCACACACCCTGGAGGGCAGCATCACAGCCACCACCCAGAGCAGCTCACGAGTCAGGGGACACAGCTCAATTAAAGGTCAGTCTCTTCCTTAACACATGTGTGTCTACAAGCACTCTCTACGCGTAGTCTGCATGTTTGAAAAAAAATCTATACATGGAGACCGTGGTTGACTGCTTCTGGCAAGACGGAGAGGAGAGAAACGACCTTTGACGTTATAAGTTCTCTTAAAATATGTCAGAAGCAAAATTAAAAATAATACTTGCTCACTTTGGGAGGTAGGAACATTACATCACTCTTTGTATATCTGTGGCTTCCAAATGAATCCAATTATGAATCCAATTTTTAATTTAATTATGTAATGCTTCCAGAGGTCTGATGGTTTCTCATTTATCTACCTTTTGCAAGGAGACAGGGAGTCTTGGAAAAATGGCCAATTTATAATTGGGTCATGCTGAGAAACATCATGCCAGAAAGGGATGTGCTTAAGACAAAAAAGGGGGGTTATTTAAAATAAACACAAATAAATCTGGGAAGAGCCCTCAATGGCCAGAGATGAACAGTCTGGGCAATGACATAGAGCAATATTGAATTAGAACCTGTGTCATGAAGGCCCACGGTTCTGTGTCCCTGCAAATGGATGACTGGATCAGTAAACACAGGGAGAAGGCTACGTAGGTCTCCCCCACACGAGAGTGTCGATTAAATAGGTTGACACTTTGTCCTAAGGAAGTTGTGCACAACTTCTTGCCCCTTAAAGGAAGGCTAGACCAGTGTCTTCCTGGATACTGTTAAGGGAAGAGAGGAGTAAGTGACGTGGGGAAATGTGACAAGCACTGCCCTAGTCAGGTGCTAACAGCAAATGTCACCAGAAGGAGGGCTCACTGACGGCAAATAGCAATCTGTAAACCACACTTGCTCCTGTGGTTCCCCTCAGCCCTCTCATCCCAGTCTAATCTGGAGAGCAACGTCAGACAAACCCCAGAGGGACATAAACTGAGTACATGACTGGAAGTCTCGAAATGCTCAAGGTAACCAAAACTGAGGACAGTCCAGCAAAGTACAGAAGGAGATAGTCCTCTAAGTGAGGTATCCTAGGCAGGGTCCCGAGAGCAGAGACGGGGAATAAAGTAACAGCTATGGAAATATTAGAAAAGGTCAATTCAGAGTGCCATAACCCAGTGGGTAGAACTGCTCAGTGTGTAAACCTGAATCCAATTATCACGATGGAAGGAGACCACAGACTCCTGAAAGGTGACCTCTGACCTACACACACACACACACACACACACACACACACACACACACACACACGCAGGTGGCATGTTTGTACTTGCACTTACACTCACACATCATGTGCACACACACACACAATAATAATAAAACAAAACTGAAAAGACTTATAATATGATCTTGGATTAATAACGAGGTCCTAATACCTGTCTGCTAGCTGTGGTGAGTGTGTAAGTACTGGAAACTGGGAGGTGTATAAATGTACAAATGAGCTATCTGTGCTGCTTTGGTAACCTCTCTGTAAATGAATACCATTCTAAACGTAAGTGTTCTACAGAAGTTATGCCTTACACCCAGAGTTATGCAGTGAAGATACGGGGTGAATTAGAGGGGTGTGGCTGCTGCATTCTTCAGACCTAACCACCTTGAGTGACAGGCTGAAGCAGGATGACATTCAGGCTCTGTTTCCCTGCCCACTGTTGTGATTGGTAGGTCCTGAGAGGGGAAGTGGTGGGAGCAGTGATGCTGTGTGTGTGGGTGTGTGTGGGGGGACAGAGACAGAGATATCTCAGGTAGCTGTAAGTCTGATGAAAAGCAGACTTCTCCGGAGACAACTTCAGTGAGATAGTTTGTTTAATTTGGGGGTGGTTGGGTGGGTAGGGGCTGTTGGGGTGAGAGTACATCACTGGCCCTGGCCAGGTGCCTCATCTGTATAAGGAGGAATTCCAGACCCTGCTGGGCCTAACATTTTTAGAGGAGAGGAGATTAAACTGGCTACCAGGTTATGAGACTTCCCATGGGGGGCAAAGTTGAGGGCACAGGGCTACCTCAGCTGGGACATGCAGGCCTGGGGGATGGGTGTTCTGGGGTTTGGACACACCCTGACACCCCACTCCCCCACTTCCCCATTCGCCGGTCCCACAGCTCCCAGACCCACAACAGGAAAGCAGACAGGTACTTAAGCACAGAATTACAAGTAGAACTGTGTCCCGAGACACCAAGTAAGAGAGACTACCATCCTACATCCAGGGGATAGGGGGCTCCCTGAAGAGCACACACAAAACCCTAAAGCGAAAGAAAGCACAATTCGGATAGAGAGGATGTCCCTATGCCTGAAGGTGGTCCTCAGTGAGAAGGCAGTACGGTGTGGAAGGCCTATCAGAAGGCTTTGTAAATGCTTGCTGCTAAAGAGTTTGAAGCATCTCCCATGAGTCGTGAGAACTACTGCAAGCTTTCAAGTTGG
The DNA here is from genome assembly GCF_021556685.1 of Rattus norvegicus. Lineage (NCBI taxonomy): Eukaryota > Metazoa > Chordata > Mammalia > Rodentia > Muridae > Rattus > Rattus norvegicus. The sequence continues at coordinate 62,074,939 of NC_141541.1, forward strand.
TCTGTAACACAATTTGATTATTGGGGCTGGAGAGATGGCTCATGGTTAAGAGCATTGGCTGCTCTTCCAGAGGTCCTCGGTTTGATTCCCAGCAGTCACATGGTGGCTTAGAACCACCTGTAACTCCAGTTCAATGGGATCCGATGCCCTCCTCTGGCTTCGGTGTATGTAAGACATGCACATGGTGCACAGACATTTGTGAAAACGCCCACACACATAAAATAACAGTAAAATTTAAAAACACACTGACTGTAGTACGAAGAACGCGCTGTGCTGTGGTGAAATTACAGGTAGTGATGCCCTTTAGAGGATCTCGGTGATGCTCCTGGCAGTGGTGACGGTATAGAAAGGCAGTAACTATGGAGACATCATGAAGAGTTTGAGAGATGCTTAGTGGGTAGAGTTGGCAGGGCTTTTGATGGTGGGGTCGGCGAAGGGAAATGGGGAGCCAACACCGGCCTCTGTCTAGGGATGGCAACTGGCTGGGGCATCCACTGAGCTACAGAATTCTGCAGAGTTGGACTTGGGAATCTAGGACACTTTGGGTTTCTAGGGCCAAGTGAAGGGATGGGGCTCTAGAGACTGGGCTTTCTCAGCATGCAGTTAGAGTCATAGTCCAGACGGAATCGCTAAACCAAGCGCGTATACAGACCATGCTCATCATGACAATTCTTCTTCATGAGGGTGAGACTAAGTTAGAGTTGACATAAAGCAGAGGTGGTGAGGAATGAGTTACAGCCAGAAATACATTGTCAGACTCGGCAGGCCATTTTCTTCTCAAGTAGTTCAATGTCACATGGCTACAAAAATTGGTTTAATCTCAAACGTCTTTTATGTCAATTACCAGAAAAATAGAACTAAGTTCTCCCCTAGGAAGTTTGACCCATCTCGTCACAGGTTCTTGGCCAGACGTCAAGATGTAAATTTACCCATGGAGGAAAAACATGGCTGACACTGCACTAAACAGTGTAACATAGTCTGGAACTAGGAGGAAGACTTGCTTTCTCTGGAGACGTCATCATGTGGTAGAGATGGGTAGTGGTGGGTATGAGAAGAGAGAAAGTTCACAGCCTGAACCTACAACTGACCGTCCAGCAGTTCAGTCAGGCTGCTTAGTGTGCTAGGGTCCAGTGGGAGGGGCAGTTATAGCTCCCTCCAAGCTCTGGACGGACCAAAGCATCTAGGTGCTTAGCGTCCTTAAAGTACACGGCGGGCACCCAGGGCCCGAGCATCTGTGGCACGGTTGCTTTGTGGTTATCATTATATCTTCATCTAAAGTAAGAGTTCATTTCAGCAACGGTCACTTAAGAAACTGGAAAAATAAGTTCTGGCCAGCTTTTGTGACCTGGATCGGCTCAGTGGTGGTAGTACGGGCAAGAAGCAAATGGGCGATGAATGTTTATCAGATAGCATCAACCGGATTCGCTGATTGGGTAGAAAAGAGTGATGGGAGAAATAATAATCAGTTGTAATAACCTGCCCTTCAGCAGGAGGCATCGGTAACAGTAGTAACAACTAAAGTCTACTTTATTTGTCCTCTCCCAAGAAGCAGCCAAAATGGCTTGTTGTTAAACAGTAAGCAAAATGCCACCTAACGACGCATTGCCCATTAGCAAGTAATTATGTAAGTTAGCCTAAATTTATACAGAAAAAAAGCTTAGTTCACAATATGGCCTGTTTACATGTCAAAGGGGGGCGCTGTTTCTGCAGTCTTGGCAGTAAGAAGGGATGGGGTGCAATCTATGGTGCTTTGAGTGGCTATAGTTAGGAGATACTCTTTGAGTTGCTTTCCAGTGAGGGTGCCAAGAGCCTCAGTCCTCCTTTGTGGCCAGTTTAGCCCTCCACCATTGTCACCGTGTGGCTGCAGTCGACATCTGGAGTGACTGTACACACCGGCCCGTTAACTCCAATGATTACATGGAAATTACCTGCTTGGCTATAGCTAGTTCCTGGACAAATGCAGATGTCAACCTTTTCTGTTCAATTCAGAAAAAGCTCACCAACTTTTCTGGCTAGACAATGTTGCTGCCTCTTTCATGGGAATTAAGGAAAACACAGAAACCCACTCTGTGGACTTAGCTCTTCTCCATGACTTTCTGTCTAGAGGGAGGTTATTCTAGGGTGGACGACATAATTTTCTGTTGTATTCTGAATTCTTAATATTGTTTCAAAAACTTAAAAAAGTGTGTGTGTGTGTGTGTGTGTGTGTGTGAGAGAGAGAGAGAGAGAGAGAGAGAGAGAGAGAGAGAGAGAGAGAGACCCATGTGCTTGTCTAGAGGCCAAAGTAGAATGTCAAATGTTCTGTTCTATGACTCTCTTGATTATTCCCCGGAAGTGAGGCCTCTCTCTGAATCTGGAGTTTGCTCTTTTGGGCAGCTGGGACATTAAGCCCCAAAAATCCTCCTGTCTTTGCCCTTACCAGTGTTGGAGTTCCAGGTTCCCGCATATATGTTGAGTTTTTACATGGGTATTAGGTATGGACTGAGGTCTTCAGACTGTGTGCCGCAAGCCCTCTTATCTACTAAGCCGTCTTCTTACCCCACCCCACACACAAATGATCTTTATCGTATTTCTTTCCTATCCTGGCTCCCAAACTCTATGATGCTTCGTGTGCTGTGCTCTCTCTGTAGTATTTGTCAGAACGAATGCTGTACCTTTCTTAGGAAAATGGATGTTAAACGCCTCAATCGACAATAACACTAGTAAAACAAACTCTAAATTTCCCACCTGGAAGAAAAAAAAAAGCCCTAGCTCTTATTTTTCCTATAAAAATGAGTCCGATTATAAACCATGCGTGTGAAGCTCGGCGGGGCCCTGCAGTGACTTGTCTCCCCGCGTACAGAGATGAGCAGATCCAAAGAGAAAGATCAAATGGCCAAGCTTGCTGATCAAACACCCAGAGGCGAGTTGGCACTTCAGTATGGGGCTGTGCTGTTATCTGCCTTTTCTCTCTTTTCCCAGCTGGGAGGGAAGGGACAGTGATCACTGGTCCACAGCTTCTGAAAGGCTCCTGGCCCCCCAACATCAGGGGACTTGCGCCTCCTTCTTTGAGCATGAAGTTCCCTGGGGTTCTTTGTGAAGTACCACAGAGTAAACCCATCTCTTCCATGCAGCTATTGAACGCCCCAGGGAAGGAGTTGGAGACTCCACTAGAGGCAGCAGAGTTCCTGTCTTCAGAATCTTAATCCCTACGTGGGGGGGGGGGGGGGGGTGGGGCAGAAAAGCAAAAGAAAAAACTACTTTCCCTTCAGTCTTCAAATTTTAACTGACTGTATCCTCTAACAACCAAAATGCTTGCCGGTTCATGCTGCTTACACGTACGTAAAAAACAAGCCACTATTTTAAAAACTTATATAGAGTACATTTAATAATAAAATGCGATCCTCTGTCTCCCAAAGGCATGTGGCTACCACCGCCTGGTATAGAATCCGATCTTAAGAATTCAATCTTAGTTTAAGCTTTTGTGGAATTAATAACAATTAATATTTGCCCACAACTTGCTAATAGCTGGGCAACAACCAGGAGGTTTTGCTTGTATAAACTTTGTCCTAGCCCCCCGTGAAGTGAACCATAATGATCGTCTCCACTTGCAGCTGGGGAAATGGAGCGAGAGCGGTTAAGGGATCTCCTGAGGAAGGGCTTTGGTAGGCAGAGGCAGAGCTGAGATTCAGAGGCAGTGGTACTCAGCTCTCTTCGGAGAGGCCTCTAGAAGCCACTGGAACAATATTCCAGGTAGACGTGGGAAAGAGAATAAAAACCGCATTTAATTTACACGAAAGTGCAAAGCCAGGAAGCCATCAAAGGTGTGGGTCACACATGAATCCCAAACCTCGCAGCATCCAGGGGCAGCCACTCGGAGACCCGCTTCCAGGAACGCCTGACTTCGTGTGTTTATGGCCTTTTGAGAATGTGATGCAATAAAGATAGAGATGGCACTCCTCAGGCAGGCAGAGATTTAGGAATCCGTTAAACACGGACGCAAAGTGGGCCTGGAGAGACGAGACGGCTCAGTGGTTAAGAGTACTGGCTGCTCTTCCAGAGGACCGGGGTGTGACTCCCAGGACTCACACCCTGGTTTATAACCTTCTTTAGTGCCAGCCTCAGGGGATCCTTCGCCCTCTTCTGGCCTCCTCAGGTACTGCATGCAGGTGGCGCATAGATTAAACAATGCGGGTTAAACACCCTCACATAAAGTAGACGTCGGATAAACATTGCTTTAAGAATAAGAAATAGATGTGTTTCTTCCTTACCCACCCCTTCCTCGGTATGTTTAGGTGGAGGAGACAAAAATGGAGGGAACACGTGAGCAGCTCTAGCAAAGACTTGCACTAACAAACGCCTGAAGCTGATGTGCTTTAAAGATCAGGTGAACTCGGTTCACACCAGTTCTTTACTGTGCTCTGCATGTATGCTTGTCTATAGATGATTTCCAAAGAAAACAAACCCCCCTCCAAAACGAGCGTGCCAGCAGGGAACACATCTGCATGGACACCAAGCAAGGACAGATTGCGGGTGAGGAGTCTGGGCAAAAATAACTCTCCTGAACTGCTGTGGCAGGCAGAGCCGCAAACCGAACAAGAGCGCCATCAGTCTTTTCAGGCCGAATGGGCCTAGCGTCAGATTTAGGTTGGGTGAGTAAATAGATCTAAATTAGGAAATTCGGATAACGTCTGTATTTTCAGCCCGCTTCATGTTCTGAGAAGTAAGCAACCTCTACAAGGGTATATGAGAGACTCGTGGTTTTTACAAGGATATAATGCACCCAAGACAACACATTTGACAGAAAGGACAGGGAATGGGAGGGATTAGTAAGGTAATGGAGGGACAAAATGGACTGGAATGGAAAAGAAGAGAAGAAAAACCCCAAGGCTGCACACATTTGGAGTGTGGATAAAATGCAATTTGTGGTTTAAGGTATTCACATAAGGACAGAAAACTAGCGCTATGAAAAATTAGCACCCCGGGGAATGGAGAAAGTCTTTGTGATTGCATGGTGACTGCTCACACATGGCACTGAGCATATCCCTCTAGAGGTGTAAGGCTCACATGTAACCATCTCCCTAAGGCCAAGTTCCAGAGCCTTTCTTTCCTCTGTCCTCAGCAATCAGCTTCAAAACTGCCCTGCTGACACGCACGAACATGACAACTAGGGAGGCCTTTCCCTTCTGCAGACGTGATCACTCATCTGCGGTTTATTTTGTGATTTATAGCAATGGCAGTCCATGTTCACCATACAAGTCAGGGCCGCCCATAAATTTACTTATGGCCAGCTTCCACAACATGTGCTTGTCAGCCTTTCAGGGCAGTGAAGGATTGGCTAGTGCAGTTGATGAAACCTGTCTCTGACTTTTACAAGACCCCGGAAGTCTAGAAATATAATAGCACACTTGACACAAAACATTCTTAATATTTTCATTTCGAAAATTAAGGTTCTAAATAAGGATCACAATAAAAGGCAGTAAGTACATAGACACAGTTTTTCACATTCAAGGTAAAATGCTCTTTCTTGAATAGAAGCTTTGGAGTGGAGAAGGACTGGAGGCTGTATTACCAAGTCTGACTATTATGATGTTTTAAGTAATGTGGAAGCTTTACCCTGGTATAAATAAACCCTTTCCTGTGTTTATTTCCTTAGTTTTAGCTTTGTGTATGTGTGCGTGTCTGTGGCTAGATATGTACACACAAGTGCAGGCGGCCACGAGAGCCAGAGGTCCTCACATTTGTGTGGCGAACACTTTACAGATTGAGCCGTCTCTCCAGGTCCTTCCCGAGCCCTTTACTGAGACTATGATGGTGGGTTTCAGTGATATCCTAGGCTCAGTGAAACATGGATGGGGAAACCTGGGGGAACAGAATGGTGGTGATCAAGATATGACACACTCGAGCAAGTTCCAAACTTTTAAACCTTAAAAAGGAAAGAAAATCGTTGCCTCTTGGAAGGGATGAAGCACAATGTGTGTTGTTCTGACAAATATCCTTTCTTATGCCAACCTCCTACTTCCAAACTGGAGCACTCTTTACAGTCGCTGTGCTCGCAGATTCATGTCTTCACCCTCAGTTTGCTGTCCGGGTTCCTACCTTTTGTTTACTTGTCCCCAGAGCACTAGTCTATGCCCAGCAAGTTGACTTCTCTCATGAACACTTAGAGAATTGATAAACATCTCCCCCACTGGACCTCTCAGAATGCCTTGAGTCCTAGTAGCTGGTGCATACCCCTCCATCAGCACTGGATTAACCCCGCACAGGGTTTTACTAGTGCAGAAACAGGAACTAGTGGGCCAGGAGAGATCTTACTTACAACCTTACCATTCAAGAAGCTAGGGCAGGCGTATTGACAAGAGTCAGAGCCAGTCTGGGCCACTTTCTCATAAAACCAAATCCAAACAAAACAAACTCCTCTCTCTCTCTCTCTCTCTCTCTCTCTCTCTCTCTCTCTCTCTCTCTCTCATTTAAGCAGAAAACTCATTTGTCATGAAATAATCCCCAGATTTCCAGGTAGGCAAAAAAGACGCTTAACATATGACATAGAAGCAGCACATATGACATAGGAGCAGCACATATGACATAGGAGCAGCACATATGACATAGAAGCAGCACATATGACATAGAAGCAGCACATATGACATAGAAGCAGCACATATGACATAGGAGCAGCACATATGACATAGAAGCAGCACATATGACATAGGAGCAGCACATATGACATAGGAGCAGCATATATGACATAGAAGCAGCACATGTGACATAGGAGCAGCACATATGACATAGGAGCAGCACATATGACATAGGAGCAGCACATGTGACATAGGAGCAGCACATATGACATAGGAGCAGCACATATGACATAGGAGCAGCACATATGACATAGGAGCAGCACATATGACATAGGAGCAGCACATATGACATAGAAGCAGCCTACTAAGAAACCTCTACTGCGGACACCAGGCTGGCACTGCTTCCACACTTGTCTAGCATTGGTAGAGGGGATTTAATGGCTGCAACTCCTGGAATGGATGTCAGAAACAGGTCTAAGGTTCAAATGCGTGTGGAAAAGGAAACGTTTGGCACCTCCAAGCCGTTGTGAAAAGTAGGATCTGTTTTGTAATGCAGGAGAGTCCCATTGTGGTTAATTTCATGTGTCAACTTGATTGGGGCAAGGCATTCCAATTATTTTATTTCTGGGTATGGCTGTGAATGTAGTTTCTGTGTAACATCAGTGTTTGAATCCCTATATTCAATAAAGCATATTTCGCTTCCCAGTGTGAGTCGACATTATCCAATATGCTGTGGGTCTGAGTGGAAGAACAAAATGGAGGTGGGAGGGAGTCGCCTCTCACATGGTGGGCTGAGCAGTGATGTCTTCTTGCCCTTGGGTAGAATACAACAGCTTCTTTGGGTCTCTGGTTTGCAGACAACAGATTTGTGAAATTTTCAGCTGCTACATTCAAAACAGTCCATTCTTTATAATAAATATACACACACTACACACACACACACACACACACACACACACACACACACGGGGGCGGGGGGAGAGAGAGACAGAGAGAGAGAGACATACAGAGAGACAGAGAGAGACAGAGAGAGAGAGAGAGAGAGAGAGAGAGACGGAGAGAGAGAATGTGTGTGCGCGAATGGTTCTGTTTCTTTGGATAGCAGTGAATACAGTCCTCAGTATAAGATAGGATTTTGAAGCTCCTGTTTAAAAAGAGTAACAAACATCCACTCTATAGTATAAAGAAATGTCTCTGAAAGCCAAATAACGATGTAGAGGGATGCCTGGACTACACACCCACTGTCACGCTCAATTAGATGTACAACTTAAGTCAGGTGCCTAATTGCTATTTTGTCTTTTTGTTTTTACTTTTTTTTTTCTGAAGCTGAGGACTGAACCCAGGGCCTTGCACCTACCACTGAGCTAAATCCCCAACCCCAACACATGCCTAATTGTATGGCTGGTGAAAAATAATCATCCTTTAGAATGAACAATTTCAAATATGAGTTTCATAACTAAAGAGTATTCTGGAAATAACCCAGTGGTAGTCACAGAATAGATGCACATATTTAATTGTTGATTGGTTTATGATTGTCAGCTGTCTAGGCAATAATTAAGTATAAAATAATAAAGTTATATATTAATTTTAAAATGAAGGACAGAGGTACAATAGTTATCTGTTTCATATAGTCTGTTAAGTTGAATTAGAAATTGGCAGACTCATGTGCAAACACCTAGGAATTCAATTTGATTTTTAGGTCATCTGAGTCCAAGGCCTACTCAGGGGGACAGGGGGATTGTTCTTTCTTCTTACATCTCCAGAGCTGTCCCAAGTGAGTCACTTTACAGTGTGCTGTACATTTTCTTCTGACACGCTTTGATTTGAGCATGGATTGTTTGTAAACGCAACCAAAGGTTCTTCTCTTCATATTCAGTGAACTAAAATGGTTTCCATAGTCCAACAGGAGCTGAACTGGGACTTCCACACTCTGGCCTTGGAACTGATGTTAAATCCTAAATGAACTTCCTATCCATCCTTTTAATTACATAATCATAGTCTTGATTTTTTTTTCTGGGCCAAGGAATATCAAGTTGGATCCTGACTATTATCCAAATTCTCTATTCTTTAAGAAGTTCATGATGACCTATGTAGATCTGGATCATTGATAAAGTACAGATATTGTGGCCAATATGGAGTTCTAAAGTAAATCATTTCCACATTTTGTCAACATGGTTGGTCAGCATGAAGCCACATCTCAGACTTAAATTCTGCATCTCACTCTTGTTCAAGAGACTCATTGACAAGCTCTGTCCCCTAAGGATTTGATGTATATGTATTTTTATGAATCTATCATATACATTTCTAGATGAGGTATTATTTAAAAGAATAGTGGAAGAAAATATCTGGTACAGTATAGAATGACAACTAAGCTGTAACCTCCTGTCTCGTTAAATCTTGATTGGTATTTATTGGGCTCACACATTGGGCTGTGTGCACATTATACATGGAACAGATATGAAGGTGTTCTATGTGAGGCATTTTAATAAAGGGCTTTTAAATTATGGCATGCAATATACATCTCAATTAACACAGTTCTAATGAGTGCTTACCATTTTAGGGGACCCTATGATTAAGTTTCACAACCCGAAGTTAATTGCTCCCATTTTTTAAAGCTTTAAAATTTCAATGGATCTTCAGGCTAAGTGTCCCACTTTGGTAGCAGGATTTAGAGAAATCCATCTGGAACTGATCAGGAAACTTTTTTTCCTGCTGGTCAGCTTTTGCAGTGCTGGAATGTGTTATGTAAGCCACTGGAAGAGAAAAGGCACTAGTCTTACCTAGGACTAGATCCTGCATGATACAAAACTGACCTGCCAGGCAAGCTACGTTGCTGGCACAAGAGTGGAGTGACTGTGCTGGAGGCAGCCGGCTGTTTTCTAACTGGATGTTGGGCGTGCTCCACAGTGCATGCCAGATCCTGTGAGTCTGTCTCTGAGAGGGCTGTAGGCCACAGAGGAACCCATCATGGATGTTTTGCCAAGTGGTCCTGTTGTCAAATTGCATTCTAAATATCTGTGTGACACCCACAGATCAGTGATGTTCCCAACCTTGGTCAGAGAAGATTCTTTTTGTAATGGGCAGCAGTTAATACAGAGACTCAAAATTGGTCCAAGAGAATAAACGGCTGTGGGTGCCTAGGCCTAATCAGAGATCCATAAAAACTGCTCCCTTCCCAGGACTCAGGAAACACCATGGAAGACGGAGCAGAAAGAATGCAGTCACTGGAGCATGGGAGGAATGACATAGAATGCTGTCTGGACATGACATCATCACTGCACTCCTGAGCTCACAGCAGCTCATGACTACAGCAGATCAGGATAGTCAAAGTTCCATATGGATATGGGCGGGGCTAGAAGTGGGCGGGGCTCAGATATGGGCGGGGCTCGGATGTGGGCGTGGCTCAAAAGGCATCATCTTTAGCTAAGGCTCTACTGGCAGTTAATGACCACCAGAGGAGAGAGAATCATTTTTCTTTTGGAGTATGGCTGCTGATAGACTGCCCATCGCCCCAGACCCATAGGCAGATGGATAGCACTAACTTGACTCAGTGAAGTATTAAAAAAGAAAAAAAGAAAAAAAGGAAGGAAGAAAGAGACAAAGAAAGGAACATAGAAAGCAAGACATAAAATCATGTGAATTTGGGAGAGGATGTGTTGGTAGGGTTTGGTAGGAGTTGGAGGAGGGAGGAAAGGTGGATCATTAAAATTCCTTGTATACTTATATAAAAGTCTCAAAGAATAAATACAAATATTACATTTAAAAGTTAGGTGTCAAAGTACAGCATGGTGGTGCATGCCTTTAATTCCAACACTTGGGAAGCAGAGGCAGGAGGATCTTTGGGAGTTCAAGGCCAGCCAGAGCTCCATAACAGAGAAATCCTGTCTCAGAAAACAAGAAAATAAAGGGCCTATGACACTATGCAAGTCTTAGAAAATTTGTCTTTCAGATTCTGAATAGAATACCTCTCTGCTTTGAAAGAAAAGGGGAAGGGTATACATGTGCAATAAGTGTGCTCACTGCAATGAGTGGTTTACGCTTTAAATATTTACAGTGCCAACTGGCGAGTGTAAAGAAAGAAAGACATAGGGAACGGAGTTTCTGTCTTTAATGATTGATATCTGTTAGACTAATGCCCCAAATCAAAACATCTGTGAGGTAAATAAACAATTGGTTTCATTGTGAACAAAACCTTTAAAACACATGGCAGGATCTGGAGAGTGGTCGGGGGCACGCCCTGCTGTGTCAGAGGGCTGTAGTTTCTAGACCCATGCCCACTGTCTGTAAGTCTGGTTCTAGAGGATTCAATGTCCTCTTTTGGCTTCTGAGGACACGGGCACCCTCACACAGACACAAGCACAGATATTTGTAGAGAGTTAGTTTTTTTTCACCAAGTAGTTGCACAAGGAAAACTAGGGAGGAGAGTGGCTTAACTAAGTTCTTATGTCAGGCATTTTAATTAATAAGTTCAGCCTAATAATTAAACCAGAAATGTCATTGCCAGAGCATGTGAAGAAGCCTGAGCCTGCGTCATTAGCTTACTTGTGACTGATCTGAAAAAGAACTTTTAGTTTGGAGTGTGTGTGTGTGTGTGTGTGTGTGTGTGTGTGTGGGCGTGTACACATATTTGAGTGTGCACAGTCATGCATCAGAGTGTCTGTGAGATCAGAGGACAATCTGCTGGACTTGGTTCTCATCCTCCAATCTGTGGAGCCCAGTGCTCAAAGTCAGATCACTGGGCTTGACATTGCCTTTTCTGTCTGATCCATCTTCATTACAAAAGACTAATTTTTGGTTTTGGTTTTGGATTTGTCTGAGACTTTTTTCTTTTTGAGATAGGGTTCCTGCCTGGCTAAAAAGTCGTTGTGTGTACCAGGCCGGTCTTGAAAGAATAGAGATCTACCTGCCTCTGCCTCCTAAATGCTGGGACTAAAGGTGTGACTGACTTTTAAGAGGAACTTAATACATTCTAGTTCGGTAACAAGCAAACTGCTCCACCTCTAACGTGTAAAAATTAAGAAAATCCAACCTGTGTTATCATTCCATGCCATGAAAACCATCCTATAGAATATAGTCACTTAGCAAAAGCTTTCTAATTTATTTGAGAACAAAACTATTCAGCTACTGAAGCCACAGGAAGGCCTCAAGTACATTTTATAGATACAGACATCAGGGGTGGCATCAGATCACTATTTATAACCTTCATACCTTCTGACTTATAGTAAAGAAACTAGTGTTAAGATCTGATGCTATTTGCCCGCAGTCAACACAAGGGGGCTGGAAGGTTACGTGCTCACGGGGCGGAAGAACATTCTGTATATGGAATGTTTACGAAGGACTTAGACTGAATCTGGTATCACCTGAGGCTCTCTGGGTGATAGCCCACACCAGCTGTCTCCCGGGACCACTGCAGTAAATCTTCTTCTAATAAGCTGTGTGTGCCCACAGGAAATGTTGAAAATATGACCTAGGCTCTAATTGCCTTGAACTTGAATAGTTTCAGTATATCCCTTGGTCACAGTTCTCTCTCTTTCTCTCTCTTTCTCTCTCTTTCTCTCTCTCTCTTTCTCTCTCTCTCTTTCTCACATAATCTGAAAATTATGACAGGAAATTAAGGCAGGAAAATGTTTGACTTTCTGCAAAGAGGACTGGTGTAAGTTCCTGAATTAGACCGTTCTCCGTTTCATCTTTAGGATGGTAATTTACTTGATGAGACTATTACACGATATATCTCAGTAGGGTGTAATTCTTATGATTTTGAGAATTTGTGTTACAATCCGAGCTGGTGCTTTTAATCCCAGTTATTCAAGACTGAGGCAGGGGGATCACAAGTTCAGGACCTTCCTTGACTACAGAGAAAGTTCAAGGCCACCCTGAGTACTTAGTAAAACTGTCTCAAAATAAAGAGTTTTTTTTCTTTTCAATTTAGGGATATAATACAGCTTAGTACTAAAGGTTTGCTTGTCATAAAACCCTAGGTGTCCTCCCAGAACCATTTAAAAAAAAGTGAAAATTAGCCACACATTTGAACCTCTTCTATATGGAGATTGCTAAATAACTAGGTTTCTTGATGGAAGGGTAATCTAAATTGGCATTCTATTCCTGGGCACTGGAGTTTTGCCAATTAGAATCATGAAGAAATGACTGGCTTTTCTCTACACGGACTGCCTGGGTTTAACCTTCAACTTCCACACGGTATCCTATCCGGTGCTCAGCAGTAGTACTCTGGGTCTCTACAGACACAATTGTGTTTGCTGTGGTATTGTTTAGGCATTAATTTCACTTGTCACACTGAGTAGGCACTCTCTGGTACTACAAGCATATGGTCATTTTCACACGGTGCTCTTTTTATAGAGTATACTTTCTCCCCATCACCGGCATCTGCTTCCTCAAAGATAATTCAACAGAAACAGAAAATGATAGCAATTTAATGTCTTTTCTCACTCAGAGCAACAGATTTTCTAAAACCCAAGCATATGCTTATCTTATTTCAAGAAATTGTACCAAAAGAAACTGAATATTGATTGGCACCTCACGGGATACATTTAAATATCTAAATTTATATAAAAGTAAAAATGTAAAGGAACAACGCATTTCAATACTGTACGGTGGTCTTTTTGTTTGTTTGTTTTAATCTGAAGAGACCAGGATGGCAGTGAAATAACGAAAGAGGACTGAATGATGTCTGACAAAGGGAGGGCCACCTGCTTTATAATATACAGTGAAAGGAGCCGGAGATGGCTCACTGGTTAAGAGCACTGGCTACTCTTCATGAGGACCCAGGTTCAGATCCCAGCACCCACATGGCAGCTCACGACCAACTGTAATTTCAGTTCCAGAAGAGCCGTTGTCCTCTGTTGGCCCCCGAGGGTACCAGGCACACATTTGGTACACAGACACACATGTACAGACATCCATGCAGGCAAAACACTTAACACATATTAAAAACAATTAAAGTTTTTTTTAATAAAAATGCAGTGAGATACCTTTGCTCAGATGCCATTTGCCGGTCCCTACATGAGTCTCATCTCGGTTCCTTCTTCTTTCCCATTAAGAACTATTTGAAACTCGGTCTTAGAGGGGAGGGGAGAAAACAATATAGGAACTGTAAAGATGGGGAGGGGTGTGCTGTGAAACACTGTATTCAGGACATCAGGGGGCCATTTTGGTTTTTCTAACCGAGGCCAATGGGTAAAATCCTGTAACTTGTACCTCCATCTGGCTCCCACGACACGCTCTTTACACCTTTCTCCCATGATAAGAACTCACTCTCATATCTGAGGCCATCCCTGTCAACACTGCTGGACAGCTGAAGATGTCATTCCTTGAGCAGAGATGTCTAGCAGAATTCCATGTCTTCCCCCAGGCTCTTACCTCTCTCTCTCTCTCTCTCTCTCTCTCTCTCTCTCTCTCTCTCTCTCTCTCTCTCTGTCACACACACACACACACACACACACACACACACACACACACACACACACAGCCCTCACACTTCTGGCGAAGCAACTCCTACATAAGCTGGTGTAAATCCATCTCTGGCTCCTGTTTCTTCTCCTCTTTGGATTCTGTGCAGCTCCTACAGAAACTAACAAGAAGCATCTGGCAGTTCTGTGCAGAACAGAGAATTCCCACTTTCAGGTCTGAGTTAGTTACTGTCAACAGCTCAGGAGCTGAGAGCTTGCCCCAGATCATCTGCAGAGCGGCATATGACTTCTGTTCCACTTGGGCTTTTTTGACTCATGAGTGACCCAAAAAGAGGAGGAAAGAAATGTCTTCATTATAGGCTTTCCAGAAAAAAAAAAGTCTTCCTAATCCAAACCAAATTTCAGAGAAACAACTAATAATTCTACAAGTATAATTCCAAGTACCATAGTGACATATCTAAATTAAAACCGTATCTGCTGCTGATTTGAAATTCAGATTTAGTGAAGCAACCTAAATTTGCTGTATCAAACGACCCTAAAAATGATTTTTAAAAAAATCCTTGGAAGGTGCAGGGTCTGCTTCCTTGACACCCCTGGAAGTTTGTGTCTGAGGTCTGCAAACTTCCCAATCAGCCAGATTTTTACATCTGTGAACCCATCTGGGTTTATTTCTGAGCAATTTGGTGACGTGCTTGAGGAAATGTTACCTATTATGTAATAGTTTCCTTATTTTGTTAATTCTATAGAACTCCCTCACGACACCACCTATCAACAATTTTTAGCACAGTAGCACAGACAGTGATGTTGGCTTCAAAATCTCTCGAAAAGCCAACACCGATATATTTTTCAGTTAAATCAGCAAGACGCACTAGAGAAAATGAGCAAATTTTCATTTCAGGGTTTTTTTCTTCATTAATTGAACACAGCAACACCACTGTCCTCGACTGGGGGAAGCAGCCTGGCAGGCGGAGGTGGAGGCCGTGATGTAACTGCCATAGGTCTTTGTGGGAAAAGCCTTCCCTAAATGTGAAACATACGCACGTAAACTGAAGCCCCTCAGGCTCCTCCTCGTATGTGTGGATTTACAAGAGAGAATTATTATTGTCTCTCTCATTCTTCACAAGAAGGCTTGAGCTTTTGGTCAATAAAAAAATTCCTTATAGAAGGGTCAAGATTACCTGTCTCCCACACACCTGGGGCTCAGGGGGAGGGGAGCTGACTGTCGCTGAGTACCATCATAGGGTACTGACAACTAGCAATGTGTCACTTTACTGGTTAATTGTGATGGCACAGCAGAGTTATATAGCTCAAAGTTTAGGTCTGCTACAACCCAGAAAGTTCCCTGAAATAAAACATTATTTTGCTGTTCTTGAGAGCAATATCTTACAGAGAAAGACATTCGGGTCCCCTCCTCCGCCCCCCGTAAGAGAGGTTAAGAAGAAATATCTCCTGAGGGTGAGGAATGTTGTGCCTTTGGCAAAATTTCAACCAGACTGATCTCAAAAGGAAACTTCCAGGGAGAAAATGACTAAGACAGTTGTTACTCCGTGTTGTCATAAGACAACAAGGAATTATGACGTTTATCCCAGTGTAGGCATGCTACCTGCTTTCCACCATATTGGCAATAGCAGCTAAGGACGGTTGTCAAGCGACCGATACAGGATGCACAGGCTGTTGAGATGCAGAACAAAGCCTGGATGGTTGCCTAAAATCGGTCTCTCCAAATGACAGCTCCAATTTATGACACCAGTCTCAGGCTGGAGGGGATTTGCAACGTCTTTTTCTCGGTCGGTGGTGGGAAAGAGATGATATTGGGAAAGCTCCGAGCAGTGACCGGGCCTTCCATCTGTCTGTGCGGGGCAGAAAGGCTTACACACATATTCATTAAACTTGATCTGAAGCAAGCGAGTCTGTGAGGTCGTTTCTGAAATATTCATGAGGTCTGTTACCGGACTCGCCACTTAGAGGTTGAGCAGAAACACTGAGAGGGGGAGCAGTCGGTGCCCACACTTGGAAATAAAGACACTAGGAAAAACAGCACACCTCCGCTCCACTGTTCTGTTCTAACAGCTCTCAGGGCTGTTCTCCGCCTGCCTGTTCAACTGCACCTGCCCAGGAGATGCTCCAAGAGTGGAGTTTCCCAGAGTGGGAGGAGGTGCGCTCCCCAGCCCCGCAGACCTGGCTCAGGGTGGAGGCTCAGAGACCTCCAGTCTACAGCTCTGCCACTCTGCCGCCTGGCACCGCCCTGGGGCCTGGCCAGCCGGACCGAGGGCTCCCCAGGGGCCGGGACCCTCCACTGGCCCCAACCAGGCCACCCTTTGTCCCCCGCTTGGGATCTCTCCCTAGATGGCTGCAGTGGCGTTCAGTCGCTAGGCGACCCGCGCCCCGGGGGACGCAAACAGCTTCCAGCGCTGACCCGCAGCGCCGCGGGTGTTCATTTCCCCGCTCAGGATGAGAAAGAGGATTTAGTCTCGGGTGACTCTGGCGCTCCTGCACCCAGGTTGTGCGCACTTTCATCCACGTCCCCTCACTGTCCCCATTTCTTTTGTACCCTACACAGGTCAGCCGTCACCTCTCTTTTCTCCAAGGGCATTCACCCTTGGCTCCTCGGGGGTCGCGACTCACCGGGTCAGGGACAGCAGTGGGCTCAGCAGTTCTGGGATCGCGACAGCGTGGTCTCCATCTCCGCCTTCGCTTCTGCTACGCACTAGCGACCGTGATCGCCGCGGCTGGTCCCAGCGCGGGAGCTGGGCAGAGGCGGCCGCGGCTGCCGCACTGGCTGCGGGCGCGGGAGGGGCGGGGGCGGGGCGGGAATCTGGGTCGCGTGGAGCCCTGCAAGCCGGGATGCACCCTGGGCAGCGGGCAGAGAGGAGGCGACCGAGAGCAGCTGGGAGGGCATGCAGAGGTTTCCCTGGGAGCAAGACGCGGGCGGCTACAGAGCATGCTCAGTCGTGGAACCCCGGGGCGCGGGCGCGGCGGGGGAGGAGTGAGCGAAGGCCCCCCGCGCCAGAATGTGGGAAGAAAGGGTTAAAACTGCGCACTTGCCCACAGTGGCCTAGTTGAATTGTGCACGAGTCAGAGTCGAACAACCCTAAAGAAGTCCGGGCTGTAAACCTGGGAAGACCTGTCAGTGGGATTCCTGAAGAATCTAGGGCAAGGTGTGCCCTCCCTGGAGGATTGTCCAGAAGTCAAAGTTTGTTTTTATTTCGACCTCCTCCTAATCCGGATACCCAACCCTCACTTGCTTTCCTGTGTGTTCTGACTCCCAGGCATCCCCTTCCTCCCCTGATTCCTACAGGTCAGGTCAAGTTGTCAAAGAGCCAGCTCTTTAATTGGGTGTAACTGAGAGCTCGGGTCAATCTTCCCAGGTTCATACCTGTGTTTCATCCAGAGCTTCATAAACAATAGCTCATTAGAAGTCTCAGTGTAATGGGATAAGTTATAGATATCCCGGTCTGTAGTTATTGGGGGAACACTGCCTCGCAGTGGAATGGCCTAACTCCTGAACACCTACCCCCTTTCTCTCAGTCCTATTTTCGGTTTTATGTAGAACATTTTCACAGATAAGAGTTTCTGGACAACACAGGGAAATTGATTGTTCTTCAAAAGGCTTTGATTTTGCTCGTGGCGTTCCGTTCTTTCTGGTTTACCTTACCTGCTCCATGCCTCTTTATGACGACCTCTCACTCTCCGATCAATGCTACCTTCTCTGGAAACGTGGCTCCAGTAGAAATTAATGCCTGGCTGTCAGAGATCATCCAGGCACACTGCTGTTTCATAGTTGAGTTGGTTACTGCTGTGTAAGAAGGCGAGACGACCGAGACAACTGTTTTGTGCAGGCACTGAACAATGTGCCCAGAAGGAAAAAAAAAAAAAAAAAAAAAAAAAAACAGAGAAAGACAGGGTTTTCCTCCTCAGAGAATTTACAATCCGTTGAAAAGGACAGGTCAGCCAGTATGGTGGCAGCACTTGGGAGGCAGAAACAGGTGGGATTTCCTGAATTTGAGGTCTACATAGTGAGTCCAACAACCACCACAAAACCAGAGACAGGCAATAAATACCTAAAATAGAGATTACCATCAAGGACAAAGGTCACATTGTTTTTCACTTTGTGTTATTCATCAAACGAATCTACAGAGGCTTGACTTATCTCTCTGAAACAATGGATACAAGTATTAATAATAACCCCAGGCTAACCAGAATGTGTGGGTCCTTGCTAGTCTGTTGTTAAACCATTGATTATTTTTCTCTCCTTTCATTTGGTTCCATCAGCTAAAACTGTTCTAATGTCAAATTATTTGTAGAAAGAACTTGCCATCCCAAGTAATGAATAGGAGGTGTGTGTTGGGGGAGACAGAGCATCCAGTCTCCACATTATTGCATCCATTATCTAATTTAAGGAACGGTATTTGTTAAATAGCCAAAGTCAGCCTAGATTCCCAGATCCCATGAATCCCACACAACTTCTTACCACCTATCCCTCTATTTATGGGAATAGCTATTCTCCAAAATATATCATTTGATCTTCATACCTTCCTACAGTCTGGATGATGATGTAAGCATTTCACTCGGATCCTGTTGTTGTCTGAGCCCGAGAACCAATTTTTCTGAAGCTTGTTTGTACATCCATGATGACTAATGACCAACTATTTTGACACTGTGTGATGTGGACACCTCCAGGCTAAGGTCTCATCCATCGTTTTATTAAAGAACTTAGCAGATGACTAATAGATAGGGGATCCTCAGTGAGTTTATCAACTACAGGAATGCTGCTCCTTTGTACCACAGTTCTTTTTAATGGGTCTTCCTACTAAATGTAGAGTAAATTCCACATCATGCAACTTAAGTTGGCTCTTGCCTGGTCTATAAATTTCCTACTAGCCACAAATCTACTTTTTTTTCTTCTGGGTTATGAGTTGTTTTTGGATGAAGAGGAAGAAGAAGAAGAAGAAGAAGAAGAAGAAGAAGAAGAAGAAGAAGAAGAAGAAGAAGAAGAAGAAGAAGAAGAAGAAGAAGAAAGAAGGGGAAGGGGCCACCAAGTGTGGTGATGTACACCTTCACACCTAGCACCTGGGAGCCCAAAGCAGACAGATCTCTATGAATTTGTGGCTAGCCTGTTCTACATAGGCCAGACAGAGCTACATAGTTAGGCCTCATCTCAGGAAAAAGAAACAAACAAAAAAGCAAAACGGAAAAACTCAAACTTGATCAAAAGATTAACACGCGACCAACAGCAAAGAGATTGAGACCATGTGAATTATCTTTTAGAAATAATGCATAAAGAATCCACAGAGGAGGACCTTGTATCCATAGTCACAGCAGGAGAGCTGAAGAGGAAGGAGCAGAATTAGAGGCTGCTGTTCTCTGTCATCTCCTCAGGCTTGGTGCTGACTCACCCTTAGTAACACAGAACTCAGGTCTTTCTGGGATAGTGACATACTCCTTGATGGCATCATTTATTGAACACTCTCTTTAGGAATTTATTTGGCTAAGAATTTCCCCACCCAAAGGTTTCTTTCTTTAGCAAGATTCGATTGAGCAAGAAGCAACAGGAATGTCTCATCTGGATCACTTGTGGGCGGGGCGGGTGCTGGGGCCCATCTGTTTATTCTCAGTCTAGCCTGAGTTTCAAGTGTTGTGATTCTGAGAACCAGGAATTGGGAGAGGACTCTTGGGTGGATTTTCTTAGTAAAAAGAAAATCCTTGGATTTAAAATGTTTTAGGTCTTGTGTAAGTTTGCTTAGTTGTGTGAAGTTGAGACGTGAATAGAAATTCACCATGATTTGTAGAAAAATATGGATTTTATAGACCAGTGGGGTTCTCGGGCAAAGCTGAAGTGGCAGGGGCACTCAGCGTGACTAGTAACATCTACAAGTATCATCGGCGATAGTCCTGGATCTTCAGTTACTCAGGCTTGAAGGACTCATTGTCTTGACTCTCTGTTTACTTCCAACACTGACTAGAAGACTCAAGCAGTATATGGTCAATGTGGCAAAAAAAATGCCACCTTTCTTTTTTTTTAATGCCCCCTTTCTAATCCATTGGGGAAGAACTCTCCACCCTAGAGAAAAGACAGATGTTATATGTGGGAAGAAAGTAGTTACCTATTTGGGAGAAGAGAAAACAAGGAATTATGGAAGAGTCTTTAATCAGTAATCAATAATGCAACAATATCATAACTGGTCTTTTTTTTCAGGAATGGGTACCCAAATAACCTCAGCGATTCTGCTACTGCATGCTATCTTCATGAGTACTGTGGTCTTTTCCTTCCTCTTTGTGTTTTCTGTCACAATAAACTTTGTTGGCTTTGGAGAGAGATGGATATGGTCCCACAATGTAGATATAGTGAAAAATTGAGTTAGTTTAATTGGAAGAATTCTGGTGGACACTCAGTTCAGAACAAAGAAAAAGTATAAGCAAAAAATTCGTGTAAAATTACATTTTAAACAGATGGCTTGGCCACATAAAATTACTGGCAGAGCATCTCCGAAGGAGGCCAACATTTACACATTCCCTTACTGAGAGTTTATTCTGAACCACATTATGATTTTTTGGGGTGGGAGTTCTTTCTAAATATTTTCAAATGTAAGACTAATACTTTTACATTCATAACATTTTGTACAGATATTGAACAAAGACAGGACACCAAAGTAATGATGATGCAATATCCTATCATATGACCTAATGTTGAGGGTCTTCGTTACTCCACAATAAAGGGAAGAAAGCCTGTGGGTTTATGGGTGTTGCTGTTTGTTTCATACAAGGCTTCACTCTGGGGTCCATCTTGGCCTGGAACTCACTGTGCAGCACAGACTGAGCTCAAAGCATTTCTCCTGGCTCAGCAGCATCAGTGTGAGCGGCCCAGCCAAGCTTGTTTAGTTTTGAGATGAAGTCTTCCTCTGCAGTCCAAGCTGGCCTCAAACTCTCCATCCCCTTCCCCCACCTTCCCAGCGTGGGGACCACAGGTGCCAGCCTCAGGACTTAGCCAGAATCACGAGCTTTTTAGTTTTAGAAACTGAAGATTTCTGATTCTTTTGAATGTCTAGACAATTAATTTCCTTTCAGATGAGGCACATTGAAGGTCAAATTTGTTATAGATATTGGGGCTTTGAATTTATTTTTTTCTTACCAGCTTGCAGCAGAAAGACACGAAATGGGATACGGAGCATACATTCTCTTCCATGGTAGTTGTTTAGCTGGAAAGAAACGTTTGGTTTTGGTTTTTGTTCAAAAATTTGTAAAGGTTTTTAAATATATCCACGAATTTAATTAAAATGCCACATCATATGGACTACAAAATATTTTATATACTAAGAGAAGAGAGATACATTTTTGTACCTATAATTATCTTTAAATTTTAAACCTCACTTTTTTGTGATGATAATGATGATGATAATGGTAATTGTGTGTGTGGGAGTACATGGGTCATGGCTCCTATGTAGAAGTCAGAAAACACCTTGCTTCAGGGATCAAACTTTAAAGCAGATGCCCTTATCTGCTAAGCCATCATGCTGGCCTTGAATATATATGTGTGTGTGTGTGTGTGTGTGTGTGTGTGTGTGTGTGTGTGTGTGTGCATAGCTATTGATATATATGATTTAATTTAGTTTATGTGTAAGGGCATTTTGCCTGCATGTATGCATATATGCTATACACATGCTAGGCACCTGAGGAGGCCAGAAAAGGGTCCCTTATCTACTGGAACTGGAATTAGCAATAGTTGTGAGTCACCACTCTGTGCTGGGAAGCAAACCAGGGTCCTCTGAGAGAGAAGCAAGTGCTTTTAATCACTGAATGATCTCCAGCCCAGTCTGATTTAAATAAGTCAAAGCAACATATTTATGTATATTTTTGGAATTATGGGTTGTAAGTGTACACTGAATAAGTATTAAATAGATGAGAGAGAGAGAGAGAGAGAGAGAGAGAGAGAGAACATGGATGAGTGAATAGGTGAGTGAATAACATAGCAAATAAGTGGACAGACTCTCATCTCTCCAGAGCTTTGTGAGACTATTTAAATTTCAGACATTTTGTTTCATTGTATTCCAGATGACATATCTTCATTCATTCACTCATTCATTCACTCATTCATTCACTCATTCATTCACTCATTCATTCACTCATTCATTCATTCACTCATTCATTCACTCACTCATTCATTCATTCATTCACTCATTCACTCATTCATTCATTCATTCATTCATTCATTCATTCATTCATTGCCAGGATCTTGCTGTATAACATTGGCTGGTCTATAACTCTCTATAGACCTACAGGTATCTGCCTGCCTTTACCTCATGAGTACTAGGCTGGATCCCTAAACACACACACACACACACACACACACACACACACACACACACACCCCTATGTATATAATTTATACATCTGATGTAAACACATACATCTATCTATATAATTTATACATCTGATGCACATACACACATACACACACACACTACTATATATGTGAGGACATTTCTTCTACTAACTTAATTCTGGAAACAAACAAAATTACTTCAGCATTGTGTTGCTATTCCACATTTTGGGGTGCTACATGTTTGGTTCTGCTGGGCACTGAGAACACACAGATGAACACTTGGAGTATTATTTCAAAAGGTCCGCAATCTAGTAGAAAAGGGTAAGCAGAAAGAGCTCAACTTCAAGCAGAAGAGAAAGCTGTGGACTACAGATTAGACCATTTTCTGATGGAAATCTCTTGGAGGGAATGTCTACGACTTCTCGTATGACAGGCATTTCCTACACACAATGGCAACACCTCACTGAGAAGCAGGTCAACTCTAGCTTCATGTCTGCTATGGCACTGCTATGGCAGTGTGCTTCATACAGCACAGTTCTGTGGCTCCTTCAGAAGGCAGTGGCTTCGCATCGTATTTAAGTGTATTAATTACAACATTGAACAGCCTGGAGTGATGCATTTTTGAATGTCTGACCTCTGAGCTCTAACAATCCCACATAAAAGCTGAGCTGAGAGTACCTTTTCCTTTCTTTTTTTCCTGTAGAAAGAGCATTTCTTCTATGAAGCATCTCTGAAGTATAGCATTGGGAGCTTAGCACTGTTAACTTCTCTTACTTCAAATCAACAAGCAGTTCTCAAGTGCCTGCTATAAATGAGACTCGTTTCCAGGGAAGATTTCTATTCAGTTCCAGAACAGTTGGAGTTTAGGGATATATATACATTCCCATTTTTAATTTGACAAATCATTTCAGCCATGACTTCCTTAGAGCACATATAGAAAGGACAACAGATTGCAGAATCAGCAACACATTATTTTTATCTGTGATCATGATTATTATTTGTAGTTCTGGGATTGATTCCAGGGTCTTGTACATACTAGGTAACTGCTCTGCCACTGAGTTAAATTTCCAGACCAATTGACAGTGTTTAGAGGCAGGAAAATATCCAGTGAAGGTTCAGAGAGCTTTGGAGACTTAGAAGCCATCAGTTGGGACCTCTATTCTTTTATGGACCTGAAAAAGCTTGATTTATGTCTGAAGAGATGGCTCAGTGGTTAAGAACACATACTGTTCCTCTAGAAGATCTAAGCTCAGTTTCCATTCACATCAGGCAACTGACTGTAGTTTTAGCTCCCAAGGATTTGACACCTTCGTCTGCCCTCTGTGGGTACCTACACACATGTATACACATAAACAAATCTTTAAAAAGTAAAGAAGACAGCTCCCTGCTCCCAAACCCTGTGGGAGAGAGAGCTCACTGCCCAGACGGGGGGGGGGGGCAGTCCTGAGACTGCAGGGCAGGAGAGACCGCTACCTCTGCCCACCTTGGCCCACATCCCTGGCTCAAGAGGAAACGGGAACAGGAAGATAGGGGCACTCAAGTGGCAGATCCCCTGTGGTCCAGACACCTCCCAGATCTGAAGGGACCCGGACAACAGCTCCCTGCACCCAAATCCTGTGGGAGGGAAGAGCTAGACCTTCAGAGGGGCAGACACACCTGGGAAACCAGAGGAGACTACTCTCTGCCCACATTTCTTTCTTTCTTTTTTTTTTTTATTAACTTGAGTATTTCTTATATACATTTCGAGTGTTATTCCCTTTCCCGGTTTCCGGGCAAACATCCCCCTAATCCCTCCCCTTCCCCTTCTTTATGGGTGTTCCCCTCCCCATCCTCCCCCCATTGCCGCCCTCCCCACAACAATCTAGTTCACTGGGGGTTCAGTCTTAGCAGGACCCAGGGCTTCCCTTTCCACTGGTGCTCTTACTAGGATATTCATTGCTACGTATGAGGTCTGAGTCCAGGGTCAGTCCATGTATAGTCTTTAGGTAGTGGCTTAGTCCCTGGAAGCTCTGGTTGCTTGGCATTGTTGTACATATGGGGTCTCAAGCCCCTTCAAGCTCTTCCAGTTCTTTCTCTGATTCCTTCAATGGGGGTCCTATTCTCAGTTCAGTGGTTTGCTGCTGGCATTCGCCTCTGTATTTGCTGTATTCTGGCTGTGTCTCTCAGGAGAGATCTACATCCCGCTCCTGTCGGCCTGCACTTCTTTGCTTCATCCATCTTGTCTAATTGGGTGGCTGTATATGTATGGGCAACATGTGGAGTAGGCTCTGAATGGGTGTTCCTTCTGTGTCTGTTTTAATCTTTGCCTCTCTATTCCCTGCCAAGGGTATTCTTGTTCCCCTTTTAAAGAAGGAGTGAAGCATTCACATTTTGATCATCCGTCTTGAGTTTCATTTGTTCTAGGCATCTAGGGTAATTCAAGCATTTGGGCTAATAGCCACTTATCAATGAGTGCATACCATGTGTGTTTTTCTGTGATTGGGTTACCTCACTCAGGATGATATTTTCCAGTTCCCTTGATTTGCCTATGAATTTCATAAAGTCATTGTTTTTGATAGCTGAGTAATATTCCATTGTGTAGATGTACCACATTTTCTGTATCCATTCCTCTGTTGAAGGGCATCTGGGTTCTTTCCAGCTTCTGGCTATTATAAATAAGGCTGCTATGAACATAGTGGAGCACGCGTCTTTTTTATATGTTGGGGCATCTTTTGGGTATATGCCCAAGAGAGGTATAGCTGGATCCTCAGGCAGTTCAATGTCCAATTTTCTGAGGAACCTCCAGACTGATTTCCAGAATGGTTGTACCAGTCTGCAATCCCACCAACAATGGAGGAGTGTTCCTCTTTCTCCGCATCCTCGCCAGCATCTGCTGTCACCTGAGTTTTTTATCTTAGCTATTCTCACTGGTGTGAGGTGAAATCTCAGGGTTGTTTTGATTTGCATTTCCCTTATGACTAAAGATGTTGAACATTTCTTTAGGTGTTTCTCAGCCATTCAGCATTCCTCAGCGGTGAATTCTTTTTTTTTTTCTTTTTGGTTCTTTTTTTTTTCGGAGCTGGGGACCGAACCCAGGGTCTTGGGCTTCCTAGGTAAGCTCTCTACCACTGAGCTAAATCCCCAGCCCCGTGAATTCTTTATTTAGCTCTGAACGCCATTTTTAATAGGGTTATTTGTCTCCCTGCGGTCTAACTTCTTGAGGTATGTGTATATTTTGGATATAAGGCCTCTATCTGTTGTAGGATTGGTAAAGATCTTTTCCCAATCTGTTGGTTGCCATTTTGTCCTAACCACAGTGTCCTTTGCCTTACAGAAGGTTTGCAGTTTTATGAGATCCCATTTGTCGACTCTTGATCTTAGAGCATAAGCCATTGGTGTTTTGTTCAGGAAATTTTTTCCAGTGCCCATGTGTTCCAGATGCTTCCCTAGTTTTTCTTCTATTAGTTTGAGTGTATCTGGTTTGATGTGGAGGTCCTTGATCCACTTGGACTTAAGCTTTGTACAGGGTGATAAGCATGGATTGATCTGCATTCTTCTACATGTTGACCTCCAGTTGAACCAGCACCATTTGCTGAAAATGCTATCTTTTTTCCATTGAATGGTTTTGGCTCCTTTGTCAAAAATCAAGTGACCATAGGTGTGTGGGTTCATTTCTGGGTCTTCAATTCTGTTCCATTGGTCTATCTGTCTGTCTCTGTACCAATACCATGCAGTTTTTATCACTATTGCTCTGTAATACTGCTTGAGTTCAGGGATAGTGATTCCCCCTGAAGTCCTTTTATTGTTGAGGATAGTTTTAGCTATCCTGGGTTTTTTGTTATTCCAGATGAATTTGCAAATTGTTCTGTCTAACTCTTTGAAGAATTGGATTGGTATTTTGATGGGGATTGCATTGAATCTGTAGATCGCTTTTGGTAAAATGGCCATTTTTACTATATTAATCCTGCCAATCCATGAGCATGGGAGATCTTTCCATCTTCTGAGGTCTTCTTCAATTCCTTTCTTCAGAGTCTTGAAGTACTTATTGTACAAATCTTTTACTTGCTTGGTTAAAGTCACACCGAGGTACTTTATATTATTTGGGTCTATTATGAAGGGTGTCGTTTCCCTAATTTCTTTCTCGGCTTGTTTCTCTTTTGTGTAGAGGAAGGCTACTGATTTATTTGAGTTAATTTTATACCCAGCCACTTTGCTGAAGTTGTTTATCAGCTTTAGTAGTTCTCTGGTGGAACTTTTGGGATCACTTACATATAATATCATATCATCTGCAGATAGTGATATTTTGACTTCTTCTTTTCTGATCTGTATCCCCTTGACCTCCTTTTGTTGTCTGATTGCTCTGGCTAGAACTTCAAGAACTATATTGAATAAGTAGGGAGAGAGTGGGCAGCCTTGTCTAGTCCCTGATTTTAGTGGGATTGCTTCAAGTTTCTCTCCATTTAGTTTAATGTTAGCAACTGGTTTGCTGTATATGGCTTTTACTATGTTTAGGTATGGGCCTTGAATTCCAATTCTTTCCAGGACTTTTATCATGAAGGGGTGTTGAATTTTGTCAAATGCTTTCTCAGCATCTAATGAAATGATCATGTGGTTTTTATCTTTCAGTTTGTTTATATAATGGATCACGTTGATGGTTTTCTGTATATCAAACCATCCCTGCATGCCTGGGATGAAGCCTACTTGATCATGGTGGATGATTGTTTTGATGTGCTCTTGTATTCGGTTTGCCAGAATTTTATTGAGTATTTTTGCGTCGATATTCATAAGGGAAATTGGTCTGAAGTTCTCTTTCTTTGTTGGGTCTTTGTGTGGTTTAGGTATAAGAGTAATTGTGGCTTCATAGAAGGAATTCGGTAGTGCTCCATCTGTTTCAATTTTGTGGGATAGTTTGGATAATATTGGTATGAGGTCTTCTATGAAGGTCTGATAGAATTCTGCACTAAACCCGTCTGGACCTGGGCTCTTTTTGGTTGGGAGACCTTTAATGACTGCTTCTATTTCCTTAGAAGTTATGGAGTTGTTTAACTGGTTTATCTGTTCCTGATTTAACTTCGGTACCTGGTATCTGTCTAGGAAATTGTCCATTTCCTGCAGATTTTCAAGTTTTGTTGAATATAGGCTTTTATAGTAAGATCTGATGATTTTTTGAATTTCCTCTGAATCTGTAGTTATGTCTCCCTTTTCATTTCTGATTTTGTTAGTTTGGATACACTCTCTGTGTCCTCTTGTTAGTCTGGCTAAGGGTTTATCTATCTTGTTGATTTTCTCAAAGAACCAACTTTTGGTTCTGTTGATTCTTTCTATGGTCCTTTTTGTTTCTACTTGGTTGATTTCAGCCCTGAGTTTGATTATTTCCTGCCTTATACTCCTCCTGGGTGTATTTGCTTCTTTTTGTTCTAGAGCTTTTAGATGTGCTGTAAAGCTGCTGGTACATGCTCTTTCCTGTTTCTTTCTGCAGGCACTCAGCGCTATGAGTTTTCCTCTTAGCACAGCTTTCATTGTGTCCCATAAGTTTGGGTATGTTGTACCTTCATTTTCATTAAATTCTAAAAAGTCTTTAATTTCTTTATTTCTTCCTTGACCAGGTTATCATTGAGTAGAGCATTGTTTAATTTCCACATATATGTGGGCATTCTTCCCTTATTGTTATTGAAGACCAGTTTTAGCCCATGGTGCTCTGATAGGATGCATGGGATTATTTCTATCTTTCTGTAGCTGTTGAGGCCTGTTTTGTGACTGATTATATGGTCAATTTTGGAGAAAGTACCATGAGGTGGTGAGAAGAAGGTATATCCTTTTGTTTTAGGATAGAATGTTCAAAAAATATCTGTTAAGTCCACTTGGTTCATGACTTCTTTTAGTCTGCCTGTGTCTCTGTTTAATTTCTGTTTTCATGATCTGTCCATTGATGAGAGTGGGGTGTTGAAATCTCCTACTATTATTGTGTGAGGTGCAATGTGTGCTTTGAGCTTTAGTAAGGTTTCTTTTATGTATGTAGGTGCCCTTGTATTTGGAGCATAGATATTTAGAGTTCATAGATATTGAGAGTTCATCTTGGTGGATTTTTCCTTTGATCAATATGAAGTGTCCTTCCTTAAATTTTTTGATGACTTTTGGTTGAAAATTGATTTTATTCAATATTAGAATGGCTACTCCAGCTTGCTTCTTCAGACCATTTGCTTGGAAAGGTGTTTTCCAGCCTTTTACACTGAGGTAGTGTCTGTCTTTGTCTCTGAGGTGTGTTTCCTGTAGGCAGCAAAATGCTGGGTCCTCATTGCGTATCCAGTTTGTTAATCTGTGTATTTTTATTGGGGAACTGAGTCCATTGATGTTGAGAGATATTAAGGAATAGTGATTGTTGCTTCCTGTTATCTTCATGTTTGGATGTAAGATTATGTTTGTGTGCTTCTCTTCTCTGTTTGGTTGCACATGTTTAATTTCTTGCTTTTTCTAGGGTGTAGCTTGATTCCTTGTGTTGGACTTTACCATTTATTATCCTTTGTAGTGCTGGATTTGTAGAAAGATATTGTGTAAATTTGCTTTTGTCATGGAATATCTTGGTTTCTCCATCTATGTTAATTGAGAGTTTTGCAGGATACAGTAACCTGGGCTGGCATTTGTGTTCTCTTAGGGTCTGTATGACATCTGTCCAGGATCTTCTGGCTTTTATAGTCTCTGGCGAAAAGTCTGGTGTGATTCTGATAGGTCTGCCTTTGTATGTTACTTGACCTTTTTCCCTTACTGCTTTTAATATTCTTTCTTTATTTTGTGCGTTTGGCGTTTTGACTATAATGTGACAGGAGGTGTTTCTTTTCTGGTCCAATCTATTTGGAGTTCTGTAGGCTTCTTGTATGCCTATGGGTATCTCTTT
This sequence comes from Rattus norvegicus, assembly GCF_021556685.1. Taxonomy (NCBI): domain Eukaryota; kingdom Metazoa; phylum Chordata; class Mammalia; order Rodentia; family Muridae; genus Rattus; species Rattus norvegicus. The sequence goes on from NC_141541.1 coordinate 62,104,108, forward strand.
TTTTAGGTTAGGGAAGTTTTCTTCTATGATTTTGTTGAAGATATTTACTGGTGCTTTGAGCTGGGAGTCTTCACTCTCTTCTATACCTATTATCCTTAGGTTTGATCTTCTCATTGAGTCCTGGATTTCCTGTATGTTTTGGACCAGTAGCTTTTTCTGCTTTACATTATCTTTGACAGTTGAGTCAATGATTTCTATGGAATCTTCTGCTCCCGAGATTCTCTTTTCCATCTCTTGTATTCTGTTGGTGAAGCTCATATCTACAGCTCCTTGTCTCTTCTTTGGTTTTTCTATATCCAGGGTTGTTTCCATGTGTTCTTTCTTGATTGCTTCTATTTCCATTTTTAATTCATTCAACTGTTTGATTGTGTTTTCCTGGAATTCTTTCAGGGATTTTTTTTTTGGGGTTCTTTTTTTCGGAGCTGGGGATCGAACCCAGGGCCTTGCGCTTCCTAGGTAAGCGCTCTACCACTGAGCTAAATCCCCAGCCCCTCTTTCAGGGATTTTTGTGACTCCTCTCTATGGGCTTCTACTTGTTTATTAATGTTTTCCTGTGTTTCTCTAAGGGAGTTCTTCACATCTTTTTTGAAGTCCTCCAGCATCATGATCAAATATGATTTTGAAACTAGATCTTGCTTTTCTGGTGTGTTTGGATATTTTGTGTTTGCTTTGGTGGGAGAATTGGGCTTCGATGATGCCATGTAGTCCTGGTTTCTGTTGCTTGGGTTCCTGCACTTGCCTCTCGCCATCAGATTATCAGATTGTTCTGCTATTTCTGACAGTGGCTAGACTGTCCTATAAGCCTGTGTGTCAGGACTGCTGTAGACCTGTTTTCCTGTTTTCTTTCAGCCAGTTTCGGGCGTGTAGTTTTTCCTATCTACAGGTCTTCAGCTGTTTCTGTGGGCCTGTGTCTTGAGTTCACCAGGCAGATTGCTTGCAGCAGAAAAGTTGGTCTTACCTGTGGTCCTGAGACTCAAGTTTGCTTGTGGGGTGCTGCCTACGAGCTCTCCGCGGCGGCAGCAACCAGGAAGATCTGCGCCGCCCTTTCCGGGAGCTTCCGTGCACCAGGGTTCCAGATGGCGTTTGGTGTTTTCCTCTGGCGTCAGAGATGTGTGCAGAGTGCAGTCTCTTCTGGTTTCCCAGGCGTGTCTGCCTCTCTGAAGGTTTAGCTCTCCCTCCCACTGGATTTGGATGCAGAGAACTGTTTATCCGGTCGGTCCCTTCAGGTTCTGGCGGTGTCTCAGACGCAGCAGACCTGTTGCTCCTGGGCCCTCCTCTACGGGAACTCTGCCCATATTTCTGACTCTAGAGGAAAATGCCTAGCACCATCTGGGCCCCCCAGGAGAAGTAGGGGCAGGCCCTTCTGGTTCCTGCCCACAGGAACAGCTGAAAGCCAGTGGACAGGAATAACTACACACTTGAGAGCAGAACACTCTGTTCTCATAACTGGCTGAAAGAAAACAGGAAAACAGGTCTATAGCACTCCTGACACACAGGCTATAGGACGGTCTAGCACTGTCAGAAATAGCAGAACAAGGTAACACCAGAGACAACCTGATGGTGAGAGGCAAGTGTAGGAAACCAAGCAACAGAAACCAAGACTACATGGCATCATCGGAGCCCAATTCTCCCACCAAAGCAAACACTGAATATCCAAACACACCAGAAAAGCAAGATCTAGATTCAAAATTACATTTTATCATGATGATGGAGGACTTTAAAAAAGTCATAAATAACTCCCTTAAGGAAATACAAGAGAACACAAGTAAACAACCAGAAGCCCTTAAGGAGAAAACACAAAAATCCCTTAAAGAACTACTGGAAAAAACAACAAAACAGGAGAAGGAAAAGAACAAAATCATCCAGGAGTTAAAAATAGAAACAGAACCAATGAAGAAAGCAGAAAGTGAGACAACCCTGGAGATAGAAAACCTAGGGAAGAGATCAGGAGTCACAGATGCGAGCATCATCAACAGAATACAAGACAGACTCTCAGGAGCAGAAGATACCATAGAAATCATCGACACAACTGTTAAAGATAATGTAAAACAGAAAAAGCTACTAACCCAAAAACATACAGGAAATCCAGGACACAATGAGAAGATCAAACCTAAGGATAATAGGTATAGAAGAAGTGAAGACTCCCAACTCAAAGGACCAGTAAATATCTTCAACATAATCGTAGAAGAAAACTTCCATAACCTAAAGAAAGAGATGCCCATAAACATACAAGAAGCCTACAGAACTCCAAATAGATTGGACCAGAAAAGAAACTCCTCCCGTCACATAATAGTCAAAACACCAAATGCACAAAATAAAGAAAGAATATTAAAAGCAGTAAGGGAAAAAGGTCAAGTAACATACAAAGGCAGACCTATCAGAATCACACCAGACTTCTCACCAGAAACTATGAAAGCCAGAAGATCCTGGACAGATGTCATACAGACCCTAAGAGAACACAAATGCCAGCCCAGGTTACTGTATCCTGCAAAACTCTCAATTAACATAGATGGAGAAACCAAGATATTCCATGACAAAAGCAAATTTACACAATATCTTTCTACAAATCCAGCACTACAAAGGATAATAAATGGTAAAGTCCAACACAAGGAATCAAGCTACACCCTAGAAAAAGCAAGAAATTAAACATGTGCAACCAAACAGAGAAGAGAAGCACACAAACATAATCTTACATCCAAACATGAAGATAACAGGAAGCAACAATCACTATTCCTTAATATCTCTCAACATCAATGGCCTCAACTCCCCAATAAAAAGACATAGATTAACAAACTGGATACGCAATGAGGACCCTGCATTTTGCTGCCTACAGGAAACACACCTCAGAGACAAAGACAGACACTACCTCAGTGTAAAAGGCTGGAAAACACCTTTCCAAGCAAATGGTCTGAAGAAGCAAGCTGGAGTAGCCATTCTAATATCGAATAAAATCAATTTTCAACCAAAAGTCATCAAAAAATTTAAGGAAGGACACTTCATATTGATCAAAGGAAAAATCCACCAAGATGAACTCTCAATATCTATGAACTCTAAATATCTATGCTCCAAATACAAGGGCACCTACATACATAAAAGAAACCTTACTAAAGCTCAAAGCACACATTGCACCTCACACAATAATAGTAGGAGATTTCAACACCCCACTCTCATCAATGGACAGATCATGAAAACAGAAATTAAACAGAGACACAGGCAGACTAAAAGAAGTCATGAACCAAGTGGACTTAACAGATATTTTTTGAACATTCTATCCTAAAACAAAAGGATATACCTTCTTCTCACCACCTCATGGTACTTTCTCCAAAATTGACCATATAATCAGTCACAAAACAGGCCTCAACAGCTACAGAAAGATAGAAATAATCCCATGCATCCTATCAGAGCACCATGGGCTAAAACTGGTCTTCAATAACAATAAGGGAAGAATGCCCACATATATGTGGAAATTAAACAATGCTCTACTCAATGATAACCTGGTCAAGGAAGAAATAAAGAAATTAAAGACTTTTTAGAATTTAATGAAAATGAAGGTACAACATACCCAAACTTATGGGACACAATGAAAGCTGTGCTAAGAGGAAAACTCATAGCGCTGAGTGCCTGCAGAAAGAAACAGGAAAGAGCATGTACCAGCAGCTTTACAGCACATCTAAAAGCTCTAGAACAAAAAGAAGCAAATACACCCAGGAGGAGTATAAGGCAGGAAATAATCAAACTCAGGGCTGAAATCAACCAAGTAGAAACAAAAAGGACCATAGAAAGAATCAACAGAACCAAAAGTTGGTTCTTTGAGAAAATCAACAAGATAGATAAACCCTTAGCCAGACTAACAAGAGGACACAGAGAGTGTATCCAAACTAACAAAATCAGAAATGAAAAGGGAGACATAACTACAGATTCAGAGGAAATTCAAAAAATCATCAGATCTTACTATAAAAGCCTATATTCAACAAAACTTGAAAATCTGCAGGAAATGGACAATTTCCTAGACAGATACCAGGTACCGAAGTTAAATCAGGAACAGATAAACCATTTAAACAGCCACATAGCTTCTAAAGAAATAGAAGCAGTCATTAAAAGTCTCCCAACCAAAAAGAGCCCAGGTCCAGATGGGTTCAGTGCAGAATTCTATCAGACTTTCATAGAAGACCTCATACCAATACTATCCAAACTATTCCACAAAATTTAAACAGATGGATCACTCCCGAATTCCTTCTATGAAGCCACAATTACTCTTATACCTAAACCACACAAAGACCCAACAAAGAAAGAACTTCAGACCAATTTCCCTTATGAATATTGACACAAAAATACTCATTAAAATTCTTGCAAACTGAATCCAAGAGCACATCAAAACAATCATCCATCATGATCAAGTAGGCTTCATCCCAGGCATGCAGGGATGGTTTAATATACAGAAAACCATCAACGTAATCCACTATATAAACAAACTGAAAGATAAAAACCACATGATCATTTCATTAGATGCTGAGAAAGCATTTGACAAAATTCAACACCCCTTCATGATAAAAGTCCTGGAAAGAATTGGAATTCAAGGCCCATACCTAAACATAGTAAAAGCCATATATGGCAAACCAGTCGCTAACATTAAACTAAATGGAGAGAAACTTGAAGCAATCCCACTAAAATCAGAGACTAGACAAGGCTGCTCACTCTCTCCCTACTTATTCAATATAGTTCTCAAAGTCCTAGCCAGAGCAATCAGACAACAAAATGAGATCAAAGGGATACAGATTGGAAAGGAAGAAGTCAAAATATCACTATTTGCAGATGATATGATTGTATATTTAAGTGACCCCAAAAGTTCCACCAGAGAACTACTAAAGCTGATAAACAACTTCAGCAAAGTGGCTGGGTATAAAATTAACTCAAATAAATCAGTAGCCTTCCTCTACACAAAAGAGAAACAAACTGAGAAAGAAAGTATGGAAAGAACACCCTTCATAATAGTTCCAAATAACATAAAATACCTCGGTGTGACTTTAACCAAGCAAGTGAAAAATATGTATGATAAGAACTTCAAGCCTCTGAAGAAAGAAATCAAAGAAGATCTCAGAAGATGGAAATATCTCCCATTCTCATGGATTAGCAGGAATAATATAGTAAAAATGGCCATTTTACCAAAAACAATCTACAGATTCAGTGCAATCCCCATCAAAGTTCCAATCCAATTCTTCATAGAGCTAGACAGAACAATTTGCAAATTCATCTGGAATAACAAAAAACCCAGGATAGCTAAAACTATCCTCAACAATAAAAGAACTTTCGGGGGAAATCCCTATCCCTGAACTCAAGCAGTATTACAGAGCAATGGCGATAAAAACTGTATGGTATTGGTACAGAGACAGGCAGATAGACCAGTGGAATAGAATTGAAGACCCAGAAATGAACCCACACACCTATGGGCACTTGATTTTTGACAAAGGAGCTAAAACCATTCAATGGAAAAAAGATAGCATTTTCAGCAAATGGTGCTGGTTCAACTAGAGGTCAGCATGTAGAAGAATGCAGATCGATCCATGCTTATCACCCTGTACAAAGCTTAAGTCCAAGTGGATCAAGGACCTCCACATCAAACCAGATACACTCAAACTAATAGAAGAAAAACTAGGGCAGCATCTGGAACACATGGGCACTGGAAAAAATTTCCTGAACAATACACCAATGGCTAATGCTCTAAGATCAAGAGTCGACAAATGGGATCTCATAAAACTGCAAAGCTTCTGTAAGGCAAAGGACACTGTGGTTAGGAGAAATCGGCAACCAACAGATTGGGAAAAGGTCCTTACCAATCCTACAACTAATAAAGGGCTTATATAAAAAATATACAAAGAACTCACGAAATTAGATTGCAGAGAGACAAATAACCCTATTAAAAATAACCTATTAAAATGGGTTTCAGAGCTAAGCAAAGAATTCACAACTGAGGAATGGCTGAGAAGCACCTAAAGAAATGTTCAACATCTTTAGTCATAAGGGAAATTGAAATCAAAACAACCCTGAGATTCCACCTCACACCAGTCAGAATGGCTAAGATCAAAAACTCTGGTGACAACAGATGCTCACAATGATGTGGAGAAAGAACACTCCTCCATTGTTGGTACGATTGCAGACTGGTTCAACCATTCTGGCAATCGGTCTGGAGGTTCCTCAGAAAATTGGACATTGCACTACTTGAGGACCCAGCTATACCTCTCTTGGGCATATACCCAAAAGATGCTCCAACATACAACAAAGACACATGCTCCACTATGTTCATAGCAGCCTTATTTATAATAGCCAGAAGCTGGAAAGAACCCAGATGCCCTTCAACAGATGAATGGATACAGAAAATGTGGTACATCTACACAATGGAATACTATTCAGCTATCAAAAACAATGACTTTGTGAAATTCATAGGCAAATGAATGGAACTGGAAAATATCATCCTGAGTGAGGTAACCCAGTCACAGAAAAACACACATGGTATGCACTCATTGATAAGTGGATATTAGCCCAAATGTTTGAATTATGCAAGATGCACAGAACACATGAAACTCAAGAAGGGTGACCAAATGTGGAGGCTTCACTTCTTCTTTAAAAGGGGAATAAGAATACCCTTAGGAGGGTATAAGGAGGCAAAGTTTAGAACAGAGACTGAAGGAACGACCATTCAGAGCCTGCCCCAAATGTGGCTCATACATATACAGCCACCAAACTAGATAAGGTGGATGAAGCAAGGAGGTACAGGCTGACAGTAACCAGATGTAGATTTCTCCTGAGAGACACAGCCAGAATACAAGAGGCGAATGCCAGCAGCAAACCACTGAACTGAGAATGGGACCCCCCATTGAAAGAATCAGAGGAAGGACTAAAAGAGCTGAAGAGCTTGATACCCCATATGTACAACAATGCCAACCAACCAGAGCTTCCAGGGACTAAGCCACTACCTAAAGACTATACATGGACTGACCCTGGGCTCCAAATTCATAGGTAGCAATGAATAGCCTAGTAGGGCCACCAGTGGAAGGGGAAGTCCTTGATCCTGCCAAGGCTGGACCCCCAGTGAACGTGATTGTTGGGGGGAGGGCGGCAATGGGGGGAGGGGTGGGAGGGGAACACCCATAAGGAAGGGGAGGGGGGAGGGGGATGTTTGCCCGGAAACCGGGAAAGGGAATAACACTCGAAATGTAAATAAGAAATACTCAAGTTAATAAAAAAAAAAAGAAATATCTGGATAAATGACTTCCAAATAAGCAGCCACCACACAACCTGGTTCCCTTGAATGAGAATCCTTAGGGTCTGGACCCAGGCCTGAGTCCTGTGAAAACTCCCCTAGGTGATTCCGGTGTGTATAGCTAATTAAGACATAGGATAGAAGTCCAGTTCTCTAAAAGTATCAATCAACTGCGTCACATCCTATCCCATATTGAAATGCAGTAATAAAATATCCATGCTGCCCTGGTAGAGCCCTCTCAGCACCCTTCTCCAGACTGGCTGCATCAGGCCAGTTCCTTCCTTTGCCCAAGTGAAGCCAGTTCCAGGCTAGCACAACGGTGAGAATATTTAGTAGACACACCACAGAGAGAAGCCAGGATGTCAACTGTCCCCAAATGCTTGCCATCCTGCACCATTAGTGTTTATTAGGCTGTGGTAGGCATAGTGAGGCTATAAGGGACTGAGGTGGTTTATTTATGAGGGAGCATGATGCAGCCGGCAGAGATGGGGGAAGGGCCTCATAAACCTCAAAGTGAAGCATTCAAAGAATTGCATCTAACGTTTATAGTCTTACTTTATGGTAGGCCTTATTCAAAACATTGTAGAGATTTATACATTTCGTTCTCATAACAGCCCTAAAGGTAAATCAATTATTATTCCATTTTGCATCTAGATGAGGAACAGAGGCAGAGAGAAGTCAAGACTGCAAATCTAGTAATGACAGAAAAGGCCAAATTTCAGGTTGTCTGATGAGAAGGCTACACATGGGAACACACACATAAGTATGTATAAATGCAAACACATCCATATGTTCCTATGATCATGCACATATACAATTACAGCACATATAAACATAGTTAAGCACATATGACTACACACACAGATATGAACACAAACATGCACACATAAATGCACTCATGTACATATGAATATGAACTTATACAGGTACATATGTGTGCACACATATGCATACACATATGAACATACAAATGCACACACACGAGCATGCACATATGAAATTACACTTGCACCTTGTGGTGGTTTGAATAGGAATGGCTTCCATAGACTCATGTGTCTTAAACCCGTAAAGAGTGGCACTATTAGGAAGTGTGGGCTTGTTGGAGTAGGTGTGGGTTTGGAGTAGGTGTGGCCTTATTGGAAGAGGGGTGCCACTGTTGAGGTGAACTTTGAGATCTCATATGATCAAGTTAGGCCTAGTGTGGGAGTCTCCTTCATCTGCCTATGGATCAAGATGTAGAATTTCCAGCTCCTTCTCCAGAACCATTTCTGCCAGGATTCTTTTCTCCACGGTGATAATGGACTAAACCTCTGAGACTGTAAGCCAGCCCCAATTAAATTGTTTTTTTTTTAAAATAAGAGTTGCTGTAGTCATGGTGTCTCTTCACAGCAATAAAACTCTTAGACATTGAACATATAAACACAGGTGCATTTATATATGAATACATACATGTACATATGTACACACATAAGTGTAAACCTCTCTACAAATACATGAACACATAACCACATACATACATATGCATATATGAATGCATAATGCACATATGAACACACATGCACATGTTAACACATTCACATGCATGAATGAGTACAAACCCCCATATACACATGTATGTGCACATAGAACACACATGAGCATATGAAAAGAAATATACACATGAAAATATGAACATAGAAATAAATATATGATTACAAGTATATATAAGAATGTACACATGGACATATGAATACATATAAGCACATATAAGTGCACACATGTATATGAAATATCACATGCAGCTATGATATGCCTGGACATATGAATAGATACGCAATATGATCATGCACATGGTCACATATGAATACAGATATGTACATGTACAAATGAATACACATTTATATAAGCACGTATGCATGCACACATGCATATGCCCATGTATGTACATACTCATTCATGTTTGAATTTTTTTAAGAAAATAAATGTGTGTGTGTGTGTGTGTGTGTGTGTTAAGAGATACAGAAACAGACAGACAAAAAGAGAATGAGACAGGTGGAGATAGACTTTGGAGGCCCAAAGAACGTATTAGATCCAGTTCAGCTGAAGTTACAGACAGTGAAGAATCAACTTACACAGTTGACCCTTTGACCTGTCCATTCTGTGACATACATGCAACCCACCCTCAACTAAATAATCAAAAGGACCACACTTATAGTCCCCATTCCCCGCCACATACAATACAATTTAAAGAAACATTGTTGGCTTTTGACACAAGTCAGAAGAACCACAGCGAGGGCCAGGCTGAGAAGAGAGGCTAGCAGGAGTGGGTCAAGTTCTGTTTCTACAGAATTAAATCCTCACGGTTCCACCTCACAGACCAGCCCGCACTGTGCCAAAGACTGTGGGACTGGCAGAAGTGCCTAGACAGACTGAGGGCATCTCCAAACAGTGACAGAAATACAAGGAAGTGTATTTAGATTTTTGAAGCAGGGTCTGGGTCACCATAACCGGCCCAGAACTCACTGTGTAGAGGAGACTGGCCTTGGCCTCACTGACATCCTGACATGTGCCTCCTGAATGCTGCAGTTAAAGGCAAACGTACCCGGCGTAGTAAGTGTTTCTTATATTATACAGTGGATATAACCATCTAGAAGAAAAGGAAAGGTGATTGGAATCTTACTTCATAATATATACAGGAATAAACTTCAGAAAACCAAACGTTTTTCACGTGGAAAACTCAGGATGTAGTGTGCTCTTGAAAACATTCGGTTTTATGTGGCTGGAGAGATGGCGGTTAAGAGCTGTAGCTTCCAGAGGACCTGAGTGTTTTCAGACCCTAAGTGGCATCTGACCATGGCCCATAACTGCGGTTCCAGAGGATCCAGTGCCCTCCTCTGGCCTCCGAGGGAACTGCAAGCCTGTACACAGACCATGCGCATAGAAGAAAATTTATCTTTAAAAAGGAGACCATCATCTCTTGTTCTATCATCTTCTTAGCTGTACAGAGCTTTTTCTTCTTATGATGCTGCATCTGTGAAGCCTGACCTGGAGCACTGGGCGGGCGGATCTTTTCCCACGCTTACACACTGTGGGTATTGCCGGTTTCCTTCAATTTGAGTGTCTCAATTTTCATACCTATGTTTTGTTGTTTTTTAAATGAGTCATTCCGTTTTTTTACATCTCAAACAATATCCCACTTCCTGCTCACCCCTGCACACCCCTTCCCCTATCCCTTCCCCCTCCCCTTTGCCTGTATGAGGGTGCTCCCCCACCCACCACACTCTCCTGCCCGCTCCATCATCTCCCAACCCTGGGGCAGAGCATCAAACCTCTCCGGGACCTAGGGCCTCCCCTCCCGTTGTTGTCAGGCAAGGCCATTGTCTGCTACATATGTATCTGAAACCATGGATCCCTCTAAGTACACTCCTTAGTTGGTGGTCTAGACTTTGGGAGCACTGGGTGGTCGGGCCAGCCTGTGTTATTCTTCCAATGGGGTTGCAATTCCCCTCTGCTCGCTTCTCCAGTCCTTCCGCCAGCTCCTCCACCATGTTCTTCTTCACTCAGTCTGACGGTTGGCTCCAAGCATCCACATCTGCATTGGTCACTTGCTGATCAGACCTCTCAAGGAACCATCACACCAGGTTCCTGTCAGCAAGCGCCTTTTGACCACAGCAACAGTGTCACGTTTTGTGTCTGCAGATATGATGGATCCCCAGGTGGGGCAGTCCCTGGTTGGCCCTTCCTTTAGTCTCTGTTCCATATTTTGTCCTGTTCTTCCTTTGGACAGGAACATTTCTGTTTTAAAAACTTTGAGATGGGCCGGTGGCCCCATCACTTGACCAAGGGGCGGTGCCTATCTACTGGAGGTGGTCTCAACAGGTTTTATCTCCCCCCTCTCTGTGCATTTTGGCTACAGTTATATCCTGGTTGGGTCCTCACATTTCCCTGGTGCCTGGGACCCTCCAGTGGCTGTCCCCAGTTTCTCATGGCCCCCCCGCATGTTTTTGTTTGATTTCTTGACCCTCTGTACCTCTCTCACATCTCCTCTAGGTCCGGACACACCCCCCCATTTCATTCCCCTCTTTTCTCCCTCCCTGGATCTCCTCTCCATTTAGAATTAGTTTTTGTGCCTGGTGATTGATAGGAATCCAACTTCATTCCTCTACATGTGGGCATCCAGTTTCCCCAACATCATTGTAGAAAAAGTGGTCTTTTTTATTCCAGTATATGTTGTAGATGGAGTAACTTATACATCCTTGTGTTGGGGTCTTGGATACAGTTCCACTAGCCTCTAGATCTATTTTTGAGTCAGTAACATATTGCTTTAATGACTAAGGCTTTGTACTACAATTTGAAGTTTGGAATGGTATTGGGACTGTTTTGACTGAGGTCTTTTGTGGTTCCATTGGTTAATTTTTCTTTCTTCTTTTCTATTTTGTAAAGAATGTGTGTGGGGGGCTTTTGATGGGCATGGCACTGAATCTGATCACAGCTTCAGATAGATTCGTCATGTTCAAGCTATTAATTCTACCAATCAAAGAAAGCAGGGTCTGCCTTTCTGTTCTCTTTCTGTCTCTCTGTCTCTGTCTCTGTCTCTGTCTCTCTGTCTCTGTCTCTCTCTGTCTCTGTCTCTCTGTCTCTGTCTCTGTCTCTCTCTCTCTCTCTGTCTCTCTCTCTCTCTCTCAAGTTTTCCTTGTAGAGGTCTTTCACCTCCTGGGCTAGGGTTTTTCCTAAATATTTAAATTTCTTTCAGGTTATTGCAAAAGGGAGTGTATTCACCATCTCCTCTCTATGTTTTTATTGGTGCACAGCGAGGCTATGGACTTATGCAAGTTGACTCTATACCCCAGCACCTTGCTGCCATGGTGTTTCATTTCTAGACGCTCTCTGGCAGAACATTGAGGATCTCTTACAGATTTCCTCCTTTCCTCTTTGTGTCCTTTCACTTTCCATCTCCTATCTTAGTGCTCCATCTAGTGCTCTGAGCTAAGTCTTGAAAAGGAATGGGAATAGCAGCGACCCTGCCTTACTCCTGATCTCAGTGAGACTGCATCAAGCTTTTCTCCATGTGGGCTGATGTTGGGCTTGGTTTTCTACAGCTTTTACTATGTGGGAAAAGGTCTGTAAGGTTCCCCTAGCCCTTCTATCTCTGGGACACAGGGGGTTTCATGGTAGTTTCCCCCCTGAATCTATGGAGATAATCAGATTGTTTTTGGCTTTTGGACCATGTATGTGGTTCACTGCATTTAGTGACGTGAATATGGTGAGCCATCTCTGGGATAAAGCTACTCAGTCATGGTGGATACTCTTTTTGATGGATGTCTGTATCTGGTTTTCAAGTGAGCATTTTTTATTCTATGATCATCTGGATACTCCCTGTCTTGGTCCTTCCCTCCCTCTTCCTTTCTCTCCCTCTCCCTCCCTCGCTCCCTCCGTCCTTCCCTTCTTTCCTTCTTTTCTTCATTGCTGTGTCTTTTCCTGGTTTTTATTGCCAAAAACTGGCTAATAAAGACTTTATAGAAAGAGTTTGAAAACCCTCCTTCCATGTCTGTATTTTTGTTTCTTTGTTGACCTGTTCATTTTGCAGTAATGAATGAGTTGTTTAATCTCCAGTTGTAGGGGACCGGATGTCCACTTAAGTCCTGTGAAGGCACCGGGCACCCACATGGTGCTCAGACATAACTGCAGGCAAAATAACCATCTCCATAGAATTAAAAATAAAAAAGGAGTGAACGACCAAACCTCATGATTATTCTCAATTCGCCGTTAGTATAACGATCATTATTTCTTCGAGAATTGTTTCAATTCTTTGTGAACTTCACATCATGCATCCCAACCCCACTCATCTCATCTCCCTGCCCCTCCATGTCCGATCCGTGCCCTGGCAAACCGCCCCCCCCCCAAGAAAACAAAAGAAATTTAAAAATTAATAGAAAATCGTCTTGTTGTGGAAGTTGTGGTGTGTGTCACAATGCGTCACACAGTCTACTCTTCTGCCCAAACAGCTTTACTTGTAAATGTCCACCACAATGAGAATTGGTCTGGCTCGAGGCCTCTGGCTTCTGCTACAGCCATCGATATTGGATACTCACTGGGAGTCCTCTGAGATATCCTGTTGTTGCCCTGTGTCATGGAGGTCCTGCAGCTTTGGATCTGTGGGACCAGCCCCTTCATGTTCTCCAGCAGGTCATGCTGGGGTGGGTCAACTCAAAGACCTGGACTTGGTGCCTTGGTGGTAGCTGAGTTAGTTGGTCAGCCTGCCAGCCCTCCGGAGCTCTTGTCACTAGGGCCAGTACTTTCCCTGCAGTGGGTAGGGCCAGCTGCCTGCTCACACCCTTGGCCTGCTCTTCTGTGCCCACATCACCAGGGTCAGCTCTCTCATGCTGCCCAGGCAGAGGTGTGGTGTGGTGTGGTGTGGGTGCTCTCCTGAGGGCTGCAGCCACAGAGGGACAGGGCCAGCTCTGTGCAGCCCTTGGACAACAAAATGGCCTGACATGGACCATGGACATCAACACAGACCCCTGCTGCTGCAGGGCCACCGACTCAGACATGGTCCTCGGGGCGGCCTAGGCTACTCACACCAGGCTGTTTCTCACTACTCTTACTTTTGCAGCCACTCCTCATTGTGCACACACTGCTCTGCTTCTCTTTCTCTCTCACCTCTCCACCACTCACTCCCTCATCACAGTGGTGGTTCCCAGACCTCTGGGTGTCCCCTGCCCCACCCATGCCATGGTGGTGGGCAGGGGTCATCATTTGTCGTTATTTATAACAAGTAATTGTTATTATCTGTTGCTAGGGTACCTGCTTGCTCCTTCTGCATTGAGGTGAGGATGCATCATGGTGGAAATCAACCTGACTTTCCTTCTCTGACTAGGACGAGAGTCTGTACACTTGCTGCCTTGTATAGAATGGTGGAAGCACTTGTTCTCGCTGCAGTGTATAGAGTGGTGGATGCATTTGCTGTAGTTTCCTCTCTGACCCTTGCCTCTTCCATGTGCCCAGACTACAGAAGAGAACTCTCAGCATAACCAAAAAAGAAGAATTATAAACGGAGAGCCACTAGGATCCCATTTTTCAGGGACACAAGAGCCAACTGGAAGGATGTTTTACATCACTTCAAGGTAGCCAGCAAAGTATCCATCACTCCACCCAGCCACCAAACTGCCTTATGTCCTCTGTAACAGGTTGTCACCATTTCATTTGTGGTGGCCATGAAAAAGTGATAACTACAGCCCATGTCTTCTTCCCTTTTTAATTTATTTACTTATGTATATATTTGGTCTGGGCCTGTCTTGAGCAACAAACTCTAGAAAGGTTTTCCTAAGATGCCTCTCTCTCATAACCCAGGCCCTGGGACTACTTTATTGTGCTCCAGGTCTTTGTAACTGACTGTGGCTTGTCAACTACAAGGTTGCTGGTATACAGACAAATGAGTTTGCTGCTGTGTGGCTGAATGAGCTGGGTGACATGTAGTTGAACAGGAAAAAATAGGACATGGTGGCACCTGCCTATTGTACCAGAAACTGAGAGGCAGATGCTGGAGGATCATCACCCGTTCATAGCACCTTGACCTTGCACAGAGTCATGGTGTGTAGGGCCCTGGTCCACAGGACTACTTAGATAAGTATAGCTCTGGCCTCCAGTGAAACTGTATCTTTTTGTTGGGGGTTTGGAGGGGGAGAGGAGCCTCATCTCTTTATAGTTTTTTTTTTTGAGACAACCCTATGCGTAAGTTCATTTTGACTTACTTGCTTTTTCAGTTTAAGCCTGATGTGATTGAATTTTATTTGGAACTCAGCAAGCCCTACTGATTGTCCTGCCTCCATTACCCTCAGGATACAGTATCTCAGCGCGTGGCCCAAGCCTTCTTCCTGAGCACTGAGCGAGCCATGAAAGGAATCGGCCTCCCGGAAGTATTTTAAGTTTGTTATTATTACAACGCATTATTATTCATCATATATTATTATATCTTTAACCCTTACATTATTTCTGGGAGCTATTGGGGGGAGGGAAAAGAGACCTGACGGGATCTCTTGGCCCTCTTCCCAGTGTGGTCATAACGAATAAATCTCCCTGTTCGACTTTTTACCACCATCTTGGTCTCTTAGCTCCTCCCCCTCCCAGCTCTGCATGCATCGACCCTTTCAGGTTTTTACTTTGCTTATTTATTTCTGTGTAATGCATTCATTTCTATCCCTGCTAGGCATTGAACCAGCCATCTGAAACACAATTTGTAGTTATTACGCACAATGGACACTAGATGGCACAAGCTCCCTTTAACATGGGATGGCGTGGCGCACAGCAAGCCCTATTGTTGCCCTCCTCCATCTCGACCCTCCCCCCGCCCCTTTTGTTGATTCTTTGGATTCTCAGTTTCTCTTCATCCTTTATTCTTTCTGTGAATTTTAGACAAGCCTGCTTTACAGTCACCCTTTTCTCCATCCCCAAAGGCAACAGTGAGAAACTCTGAGCAGCACAGTATATGCCTGATATTTGGCGATGTCACTGACCTTGAAGGAAAATGATTTTACTCCAATCTGATTGGTGAGTTTCTGTGGCGCACGAGGACCGTGCCACAAGAGGAAATGGTGGGACTGGCGAGGTAGAGCATGTTCGAACTCCGGAAATCTCAGAACTTAGGACCTGTTTCTGTGCCTGCCTTGGAGGAGTAACCAGGCGACCCCCAACCACGTGGTCACAAGTAGTCATACACCAAGCACCTGGAATGCATCTCCATGCTAGTGAGGTATCTCAGTAGCCTTAGCCTTCAGCCAAGGACCTTTCCCCTCCCTGGATATTCTCACACCTTCCCCTAAACTATATAATCCTTGTTTCATCCCAAATAAAGTGTGTGTGTTCAAACCCACCCTCCAAAAGAAATATGGCTGCTTCAGTAAAGATTGTCAGAGAAGGCTTTTGCCCGAAGGGTCATAACACTAAGATCCTTGGAGAAGGACTCCCCTTCTTCTGCCCCTCCCATCTCCTACCCTTCATCCCCCAATATCCCCATTCTCCCCACCCTCCCATCCCCCACCCTTATACCCCCAACTTCCCCTGCCTCAACTCCATCCCAGCTGGACCAGGATCCTGCCCATCCCAGATTTGCTTCACCCCATCCCGCCCTGGTTGGCAGTGGTGTCTGATATCTTGGAGGGAGGAGATGGGCTGTGGACCCCACCTGTTCCAGACTTCATCCAGTCCTCTCTGAGCAGGTGTGTCAGTGACTTCCAGACAACCTGAGAGGAGAGACAGAACCTGGAAGCACAGGTCTCATTCCAGAAGAAGCACTCCAGTACATCATCATGTATTCTTTCCCCTCATACCTACGACATTTATTTATTTGTTGATTATTTATGTATTTACTCGCTTATTTAGAGAGGTGTGTGTGTGTGTGTGTGTGTGTGTGTGTGTGTGTGTGTGTGTGAAACACAGAGAGATGGAGACAGAGACAGAGAGGCTTTGAAAGCCAGAAGAACATGTTGGATCCACTGGAGCTGGAGTTACAGATAATTAAAGGAGAGAACCAACTGACACTTTGCCCTCTGACCTCTCAACACTCGCTGTGACATACTTGCTGACCACTAAATAGGCAAGTAAATCAATGGGTAGTGCACACATGGCTTCCACATCCAGCCACACAAAATAAAAATTTAAAAACCATTGCTGGCTTTTGACACAACTCAGAAGAACCACAGTGAGGGCCAGGCTAAGAGAGGCTAGCAAGGGTGGGTCAAGTTCTGTTTCTACAGAATTAAGTCTGCACGGCTTCTGCTTCACAGTCTAACCACACTGTGTCAAAGACTGTGGTAGTGGCAGAAGTGTCTAGACAGACTGAGGGCATCTCTAAGCAGTGACAGAAATATAGGAAGATTTTTGTTGTTGTTCATTCTGTTCGCTTTTTGAGTCAGGGCCTATGTAAGACTGTCTTACCTAGAACTTGCTAGGTAGACCAGATATCTCCTGGTATGTGGCCTCATGAGTGCCACAATTAAAAGCATAGGCCACCACACCCAGTTTAGCATGTGTTTCTTAAATACTCAACGTCATTCAATAAGCATGTAGAAGAAAATAAAAGGCTGGCATCTTACTTTATAAAATACAAATTTTATAAAGAACAAATTTCAGAGGCTCAAATACTTTTATGTCAAAAACCTCATGGTATAGAATGACTTTGAAAAAAATCCAGTTTCGTAGATCTAAAGAGATGGATCAGGAATTAAGAGTAAGCACTAGCTGCCCTCCCAGAGGATGTAGGTTCAGTGCTAGCTTCTAAATGGCAGCTGACAGCAGTCTGTAACTCCAGGACAGCACAATCACTAAGGACTAACATAGTCATCCCTTTAACCCCAAGCCTAACTAGAAAACTAACCTTAGAAACAGGACCAATGCTCTCCTTAACAATATCCAACTGAAACCCTACCTTTAACTCCAACAATAATCTTAGAAATAAAAAAAATGTCATTAGCCCAAACACTAAACCTAATCCTAATCCTAACCTTGTCTAATCCGAACTTTGACCCAAATCCTTCATTAATCACAATCAGACACTAGCCAACACCCAAAACATAAACTGAAATCTGTCACAAACAATAAAAGGATGTCTGAAACTAACCGTAATACAATTTCTAACATCGACTGTAGCCCTAACCTAATGCTCACCGGGTACTATTTCTAGTCCCAGCTCTGAAACTAATCATAATTCTAAGTCTTACTATAGCCACACATAGCTCTATTTGTAAGTTTTCATCTGGCCTGAAGCCTAACTATAGTTCTACCCTTACCTTAAGCCCACAGCTAACTGTGACTACAACCTGAGCCCAAACTCTTACCTTAAAGCAAGAGTTACAGTTAATCATAACCCCAAAATAAGAAAACATAGCCATAGTCTAACCTAGTCCTAAATGAAGGACTGATTACCCAATAGCCTCATACCTAACCATAAGCCTAATATAACTCTAACATTAATATTTGAAATGAACATAAACTGTCTCTAGTCCTAACACTAAACCCAACCATGACCCTAATGAGACTCTAGCAAACCCTAACCCTATATTTGCCTATACTCCCAAAATTAGATCTGAAAATAACTATAAACCAATTTCTTCTGTTATTGTTACCCCTTACCCTAATGCTCTACTAAGCTCTTCCCCTATCCTGAGTCCCAAGACTAACTCTAACTCTGCTATGTTCATAAATCAAACCTAAATTTAACCTTCGCAAAGCTCTATTTGTAGGTTTAGATCTAAACCAAATCCTAACCATTGCTCTAACCTTACTGTAACCTTACAAGCAACCTTAACTACCATAACCCCAGCACTAATCACAACCATAAACCTAGCACAAACAGTAGCCACACCATGAACTTAGCTCTAATCCTACGTACAACTTAACCAGAAAACTAAGCAAAGCTCTACAAGTAACCTAAATACTGGCTTTAACCATAGCCTTAACCATAAAACTAACGTTCAACATAGTCCTAACTATAACCTAAGTCTGAACACTGATGCCTAACTCCAATCCTAATATAGCTCTAACTTTAGACCTAACATTAATAGTAACTCAACACTATCTCTAATCCTAGACATAACTTGCATCAAACCCCAGATGGCACCATAAATTTCTAGTCCCAGATATATAGATGACCCCAAACAAAATTCTAACCTTAACTTTTGATCCCTAAAAACTAACCTAACCCCTCATGCTAACACTAAATGCAGCTCTTACATTAGCTTTACACCAAGCTTTAATCTAATCCTACCCATAATCCTAACTCTGGCTCTGCCACCAATTCTAAACCTAGAGATAAACCTCACTCTAACCCTAGACTCAGGAATAAAACCAATCCTAGCATCTAACCTTGCCATGACCATAACCCCAAGCCAACCTCTAACTCTCACACTACTATTAAATATACATTTGTACTGCCCTTAGCACGAGTCCCAACTGCCAAGGGCCAGCCCCAGCAGTGGACAGAGTCCCAAGAGGAGATAAGGAGTCAGTAAAGGAGGAGTGAGTCAGGCCTGGTGGTGTCTTGGAGCTCTGATGGACTAGCAATCAGGTTGCTTCTTTACTTATACAGATTTCACAGAACGAAGACAGGCTTGTGATTTTCCAAAAGGTACAGATAATATCGCTTTATCTCCGGAAGTGTGTTTGATTTTCCATTATATGTCCATGGTTATAAGTTCAGTCACAATTAGAAAGTACAATGAGGACAGATTTCACTTTTACTATCAATCCCATAACTCCAATTCCAAGAATCTAAAGAAAATCTCCTCCAAAGCAAACATCTTTCAGGCTGGTAGTATTTGCAGTTTTAAAGCACTCCAGACAAATAGAAAACATCTTTTGTGACTAGCAAATACTAATACCTAACTCCTTTTACTTACCTTTTCATCATCTATTGTGATGGTTTGTATCTACTTGGCCCAGGGAGTGGCACAATTAGGAGGTGTGGCCTTGTTGGAGTAGGTGTGTCACTATGGGCCCTACTCCCAGCTTCTCCTAGCAGCCTTCAAATAAAGATGTAGACCTCTCAGCTACACCTGCACCACGGCTGCCTGGATGCTGCCATACTCCTGCCTTGATGATAATGGACTGAACCTGTAAGCCAGCTCCAATTAAATGTTGTCCTTTATAAGACTTACCTTGGTCATGGTGTCTGTTCACAGCAGTAAAACCCTAAGGCAGTTATTAAGTAGAAAGAGTTATTTTAGTCTATCTTATTTACTGAGTTCTATCACTCCAGAGGCATATCTTATAGAAACCCCATCCTTCAACTACAATTTTAGAGATTTCTAAGTGTATTGTAAAATGAGGCCTTTTATCTGTTACCAATTCTCCAGTCCAGTCAGAGTTTGTCAACCATCTCTTCACTAACCCTGTCTCAATCACATTGTTTTAGTTTGCTTAGGGGTGGGCACCCCAAGAAGACTCTTGGAGTCATGGCCTCATGAAGAAATTCCTAGTGTCTTTATGTTTATAACAATCCCCAGGGCATAAGGAAGACTTCCAAACAGGGCCAGATAAAATTATTCCCCAAAAGTCAAAGGGATAGTAGGTTTAGGACTTTTCTAAAAAGATTCAGGTAGTTTTCTTGGGAAAAGACATAAAGTGAATCATAATGCAGAACGTTCCCAAGAACACAGCATGCAGAGGCTAAGACCGAAAAGGGAGACAGAGTGACAGTGATCACAGCATTCGGCCCAGCTTTGATGGAGCTTAATAACGTTTTCATTTACAGTAGATACATGGCCGTGCCACCTACCTCTAACCACACCTCTAATTTTAAAATAAATCTAAGACCGTTGGTATCCCTAACACTAACCATATCTATATCGAATTCTAACCTTAAACTTAAAACTATGTCTAATCCTGTTTAGCCTGTTCAATCCTAACTCCAACCCCATTTGTAGTTCAAACCCTGAATCTGCCTCACCCTAACCTACACCTGGCTCTAACTTTATTTAGGACTAAACACTAAATCCAGTGACAAACCCAGCACAAACATTAACTCTAATACTAGTACTAACTCTAATATTAATCTTAGAAATGACCTCATGTGGATCTCCCTTTTTCTTATGGGTTGTTGGCCACCGGCCCACAAGGGCAAACAAAGCAGGAGTGATAAGCAGTGTTCAGATGGCTGTGAGTATGAAGGAAATAACTTCTGGGAGTCCGCTTCAGAGAGACAGCTCATTTCATTGTTCCAGGGGTGAGGTACATAAAGGTTCTTAAGGTTACCGGTGGGAAGGGCTGCTTGGTCATGACATAACACCTAATTGTCATATGGGTGTAAGGAAAGATCAGCAATGGCAGGGATATTTGTGCCGGTTCATCTTCCAAATAAGGTCAGGCATCTGTGCTTAGAGATACTTTCCAATTGAGGTTATGTGGAGAAGAAACTCTGATGAGAAAGGGAGTCCTCCATTTTATGCCAAGATCAGATAGCTATCCAGATATGGTAGACTGTGACCTTAATAGTGGGCCCCTCCAACATCTCCCCCTATTTTATTTTATAATGAAGAGATATCGTCATCGGCATTGAGAGCCTTATAACCTATAGCAGAGTGTTCAAGGTCTGATAGCATGGCCCGGTTGGTGGTAATTCTAGAAATGGTGGTAATCTGTTGTTGGAAAAAAATGTCTAAGTCAGGGAGCAAGCATCAAAATAAAACAGAGCACAGTTCGGGGGCTAAAGGATAGAAGCCAAGAAAACAAGGGGTTATTAAACCAACCTAAATGTTCCACGGCTTGAAATCTTGAGAGCAGGCCTATACAATTTTTTTGAGTGTTTTAACATTGGTCTCAACAACACTTGATTCATTTACATAAAAGCAACATTCTTCTCCCAGTACCATACAAGTCCCACCATGTTCAGCACTTTTTAGGTCTAGTGGTCTCCTGTTTCGGAGCATGACCGTGGAAAGAGAGACCGTCAGTGGAGGGATTCAAGGCTATCAGTTGTGGATGCCATCCCCTAATCAAGCTCATCTGGAAAGTCTCCAGAGCTAGATGGGGCATCTGGACAATGGCAGCTGTCATGGCCCTGGTAGGAGATGGCAAGCCCTAGTCCTATGAGCAAAGGGTGAAATATCTCTCACCTTCATCTGATTTGTGGCAGTAGCATTGCCCCTCTCCCTTGTAGAACTAAATCACAGTAGGGGTACAAAACCCCGGCAGGGGGATATCTATGCAGGGGGTGGTCTTTCCCTTCTACCAAAAGAAGAAAGGGGGTAATGCACAAGTCAAGCTGGTAACAGTTTGATTGGCTACATCAGTGGTCCATTAGTATAAGCTTAGGAGAAAGGCAGAGGAGTAGGGTAGAAATTTGATTAAAAAGGGGAAGGTCCACAGAATTATCAGTGAGCCCTGCTGCAAGTAGGAAACAGGTGCTACAAACAGGGCACAAAAGAAACAACAGGAGGCTGTTGGGTGTGAGGTAAATGGGAGGAAGTCAGCAACATATCGAACACATCGACTCCAGGATGCTGTTGATCTTATTTATTCCTCCATTTGTTTTGCCCCTAGCACAGTATTATGAAAGGTCAACACTGGCTTAGCTGCAGGGTCAAGCTATCATGAGATATGAAGGTCAGCAGAGGGTTTGCTATCAAGAAGGGTGTAACGTTTACCCATCCCCCCATCCCCACCCCCACCCCTACCCCCGCCAGTGTTCATCCCAAGGTTCTCCAAGGTTTATCCAGGTTAATGATAGCACTTGAGACAGAGTGGTAAATGTCTGTAGGGTGGGATGTCTTTCTCATCCTTGTTTCTATCTTACAGGACCAATAGGGACATCCCTCATAGGTATTAATATTGGTAAGGCGTGATGGGTCTGATTGTTGGCAAGGAAAGCAAGCAAAGGAGTCAGGATTGGAAGTGGCATGCAGGTGTATTGCAGTCTTTATGGGCTTCATTGGAAATCCTGCTAGTGAGCAGCCCCCTGTCCCAATTACCTGATTTCTCCCCTGCTAGATTTCCCTGACATAAAACTGCCAGAATATAACATTGGGGGAAGGCTGCAGCTAGCCCAAGCATTGGTGTTGAGCAGAGTAAAAACAGCCATGAGAATGACAGAGGAGGAGGCGTGGGGTGGGGTGTGGGGCAGCTGCATAAGGCTGTGTCAATGAGGACATGAATGTCCTTCCAAGTGATCTGGTCCTGTGTTCTTGGGTGTCTGTGCCACTTCCTCTTTGTCTTCTCCATGATCAACAGGCATGCCATCTTTTTGACTGGATGGGTCATGTTGGACATCGTGGGCTGGTGCCCAGACAGGATGAGGTTGGTCCTGTCAGAAGACACAAACAGATCTCCTTCATACCATTAATAGGGGATTAGACTCCCTCCAACACCCATCAAGTGGGTCCTTCCATCTGCACAGAATGGGTGGTCTATGTGCTGGTTGACTCCAGTAACAGACAACGGGAGGTTTGTCTTGGGTAGCACATTTAACATACTGAGTGTAAATAGTGCTAGGTTTAATTGTGTGCTTGGTGGTAGGAAGCCTTGTGTGTGTTTAATGATTTTTTAAGTGTTTGACATGTCTTCTCAATAAGGGTTTAGCCCCTAGAATTGTGAGGGATACTAGTGTGGTAGACAATTTCCTAAGTCTTGCAGAAAATTTGGAATTGGCAAGTTTTGAAAGCCAGTCCATTATCAGTTTTGATTTGAAGAGGAACCCCCATAATAGTGAAAATGGAGAGTATGTGATTAACTTGTTTTTGAGTTTTCATTGATTTGTGCCAGAGACCATGGGAAATGGGAAGAGATATCAGTGGGAACATATCAATTTTTGTTTATCAACCAATTGAACATGAGTGACATTAGTTTGTCAGAGGACACTGGCATTATGACTTCAGGGGTTGGTGTTCAATTCTTGTATAGCAGGAGCATGGATTAGGGGAGCATAGGACAAGTTTTGAGAGTCCATTTAGAGTGTTTTGTGGTGATATGGGGAAATTTAAGTTGTGGCCCTCTCAGGTTGATATGTTTGTTGATGGACTTCTTTAGCAGTGAGTGGTGATATAGTAAAGGCCTCAATCTTATCAGCTAAGGCATTGACACCAGACAGGGGTTCAGGGAGGGGTGAGTGTGACTGTATATGGCTAATAAAAATGGGACATGTTCTTGTTTGGAGTGTATTTTTAAAATTTTTATAAATAGAGGTGAATGATGCTTACTTACCATTTATCTATCAATCTTGACATAGGAGTGGGCTAGCCAGGGGAGTAGGTTGACCACATAAATGCTGTCTGAGTATAGACTAAATGGTTCTTCTTAGGTATCTTAGGGCCAGGAACATGGCATATAGGTCTTTAAACCGGGGAGATTCATCTGTGAGGAGAAAAGTGTGACTCGGTGTCAGTGCCTCCTTGGTAGGAGCACTTCCTACTTTGTGGGCAGCTCCCTGTCAGCCCCTAATCTGTAAAAGCTGTGGGGGGCTCTGGGATAGAGGATGGAGAAAAAAGTGAAGAGGGAGTCATCTGAAGAGTGATATGGTCTATCCTGGGCGTAGTGGTTGTCTATCTGTCCTGGGAAGCTGGTGAGGCTTTTTTAGCAAAAGAGGTGTGGATTCTCAGGAGCCATTGGATGTCTGGGAGTGGGAAAGGCAAAACAATAACACCAGATTCTTAACCTATAATTTGGAAGGTGTGCTCTCCTCATATCTTTTTCATAGTGGATAAAGCATCATCAGTAGTCACTCCCCCTATTGGTGGTGTATGGAGCTAATCTAAGATTCCCTGAGGTGGATATGAGGCTCTGACTACCACTGGGAAGGAGTTGAGTATGAGGATCTGGATTGGTTGTTGCTGAACATAGTGAGCCAGGGAGGTATTTTTACCTGGGTTAATAGAACAAAGGGTTTCCTTGGCTGCTGGCATCAGAGAATGAGGAGAGGAGGGGGTCTTTGTCACCCTTAAGTCAAGTAGAGGCTGTAATTGGCTGGTCAATATGGGGAGCCAAGGCCTAAGCCTATTAATTTTGCCTAAAAAGCTTTGAAGGCTCCTTAAGGTCAAAGGGTAAGAAAGTCAATTCCAGGCTTAGCTGGCTGGACTGAGGTTATGGTAATCTCTGTCTCTAGGACCGTGGTGGGAGGAATGGGTTGGATCTTATCTTCTGCTCTTGTAAAGCCTCTTTTTTAATAGCCTTTATGGCTTGTTTAAGATTTTCTAAAGTTGGCTTTTGATCTTGTCTTTTGTCCTGTCATACTAAGTCATCCACAGGATGATATAGAGAGACCTGACTTAGTAAAGGATGTTAATGAACCACCTACAGCTTCTTGGTACTGAGAAGGCAAAGCACTTGCAACCTTGTTCATGAAGTAGATTGAAAGGAAGCCATCTTTAACATCTAAGACTAATGGTGGGGTATTTACAGGTATGGCAGAGGCAAGGAGGAGGCCACATTGAGGTGAGCCCCAAATCCTCATGGTTTTATTAATTGCTCTTAAATCGTCCTTCAGGTCCAAGACTTCTTTTTAAGTACAAAAACTGTGTATTCCAGGGGCTTCTAGAGGGAAGAATGTGTCCCATGTATACCTGGTGGTACTAATTGTTGTAAAATTCTTAATCTCTCCATGTTTAAAGGCCATTGTTATAGCCACACAGGATCTTCTGTGATCCAATAATAAGGTATTTTGTAGAGAGCGGCGCGGCGAAACAAAGATGGCGCCGACATCCAGCCTTGTCTGGATATAAACGACTTACTGCGCATGTGCAGGCTTGTCCCCTTGCTAGGGCTCCCTCTAGTGGTGAACAGCGGTACTGCACATGTGCGGTTTATGCACCAGGTGTTAGTTGACCGTTAATATGCTAATGAGGTGATTCATTCTCCGCCAATCCCTGGAGGACAAGTAGTGGGGTGATCCAAGCCCCACCAATCCCTGAGAGATAATTAGCATACTGTTGTCTATATAAGCCGAGCGATTTTGCTGCTCGGAGTCCCTGTTCAAGAGAGCTGTAACACTAAGAGAGCTGTAACACTAAGAAGAGCTGTAACACAGTAAAGGCTTGCTCGCAGAAGAATCCTGTTGCCACGAGTCGTTCTTGCTGGCGGGACATTGGGCGCGCGACAAGTGGTGCCGAGACCCGGGAACCAACATCGCCGGTGCCAGGGGACCCTTCAGTGTGCTGAAGAGGATTCAGAACTGCGAGAAGGTAAATTAAAAGGTAAGCTTTGAGAGGCATGCCCCTTTTTGGATTTAAGAGAGCATGTCAGAAACGGAGCAGAGTGAGAAATTAGGCTTCGAGAGGCATGCCCCTTTTTGGATTTAAGAGAGCATGTCAGAAACGGAGCAGAGGCAGAAACGGAGCAGAGTGAGAAATTAGGAGCTCAAATTAGGAGCTGGCAAAAAGAAAAAGGTTACTAAAACAAAAGTGAAAGAGATACAAAAGGCGGAAGAAATGCCGCTGGAGGAAAAAATAGGCGTACCCCAGAGGATGAAGTACAAGTCATCCGGAGAGGATACTTTGTATCCATTAAAAGAATTAGAAGCCTTAGAACTGGCTGGCAGTGACTCTGAGCAAGAGTTGTCAGAGTCCGAGGAGGAGGAATTAGAGGAAGAGGCAGCCATATATGAGGAAGAAAGATATGGGCCTAGGTGGAGAGCCACTGTGAAGAAACCTAAAGTTATGGATCCTTTGTGGGCAAGGCTGGTAATTTTGTTTCTTTTTTTCTTTGTGTGGGATAGAGAAGCCACAGACGGCAAGCTTAAGCCCGGACCAAAACCTCTTTGGCGAATGGTCCCTGCCTGCTTAGAGGATAAACGATGTGAGGAAGCTGTTAGGACAGGTCAGAGGGTCCTTGCAGAACAACAAGAAAGTATGTCAGAGGGAGAAAAGGTCTCGAAAGAAAAAAAGAAAAGAAAAGGAGATAAAAGGAACAGAGAGAAGGCAGAGATAAACAATGGGGTCAGTGCAGCTTTTGTTGTGGCTCAAGTTGAGGTTATTGCTAGGTATGTGATTAGGCTCTGGAAACCTCACAGAGTCATACTGATCAGATTTGATAGAGGTAGACTGCCTGAAAATTTATTCAGGAGAATCAAACAAAAAGATAAATTTGAGTGTGCCTACTTGGATTCCTGGTCTCAAGGAGATTTAGCAAGTGACAAGGTGCTTCTCTTAAAAAAGCAGTTTCAATCAGCCCTTGGAGCCTTGCACCTGTAGCTAAGATATGTGTAGCCACTTCAATTTTGTTTTCTGACTGGTTTTAAATGTATAAATATTCTCTACATGCCTTAGTTATGGACTATTGGCTTTTAAGTTATTGGATATGGTTTAAAAAAATGTAACATTGATAACAGAAAGTTGACATAAAACTGGTAAAATTTAAAATATGCTCATGTTTCTGTTGATACCTGTTCCGGTATTATACACGCTACTCTGATGACTGGTGAAAAGGCTTGTAATGCCATTAGCCATTGCTTAGAGGCATGGGCAGCCTGGGGAAAGCCTGATAGTCTCAAGACAGACAATGGGCCTGTCTACACTGCAAAGTTCTTTCAGGCATTTTGCCAGACAATGCAGGTCGGTCATACTACAGGCTTACCATACAATCCCCAAGGACAAGGAATTGTGGAAAGGGTACATCGTACCTTAAAAGAGCTTATAAAAAAAAACCAAAACAAAAAGAGGGAATTGCCAGCAGCTGAACACCAAAAGAACAACTTTCTTTAGCTCTTTTTACTCTAAATTTCTTAATTCTGGATGCGTATGGCCGTTCTGCCACGGATCGCCATGCTGCTACTACACCTATAACTAATGTAGAAGTAAAGTGAAAGGATGTCTTAACTGATGAATGGCGTGGCCCAGATCCCGTGATTTCGAGATCTAGGGGAGCGATTTGTGTTTTTCCGCAGAATCAAGAAAATCCAATTTGGGTACCTGAGCATTTGACACGAAAATTGCCTTCTGCTCTTCCTGAAGATGAGACTACGAACCCTACTATTACTACTGGGAATGGTAATACAGGTTAATTCTCTCACCCTGTGGGCTATTGCCAGATCCTGGCCAGTACCCATGCCAGTTCATAGCAATTCTACTGTTTTGAGAATAAGACTGACAAGCATAATCTCTGGTCTTGGTTTCAATGGGTGCTGTCCAATGAGCAAGGGGCATATACATCCCTGACCCCCTTTGCTAGGTTGATGGGTGAGAACTTCGTGCTGTATAATGTTTCAGCTACCAGAAAAAGGTGATACCAGGTTGATCAATATTCAATATAATAACCTCTTGGTAAATAATACTGCCACTAGTACTTCAGTATGTGCTAGATCACCTTTTTTCTGATAAGCACTAATGTAAGCAGTGGTGCTTTAAATTGTAATAGCTCTGATGTAGTCTGCTATTTAGCTGAATGCTGGGATGGCACTAATGACACCGCAGTGATGGTTAAGATTCCCTCCTTTGTGCCAATCCCAGTGGAGGCAAACCCAGATAGCTTTCCTATTCTTAATTTGCTGAGAGCCAAAAGAGATTTTGGAATTACGGCAGCCATAATTTCAGCCATTGTGCTGTCTGCTGCCGCAGCTACCACAGCTGAAACCGCTATGACCAATCAAATACAGACGGCTGAGACTGTCAATCAGATTGTAGAAAGAACTGCAGTGGTGCTAGAGATACAAGAAGAATTTAATACCCATTTGGCATCTGGCCTTCTATTAGCCAATCAAAGGATAGATTTAGTTCAAGAACAAATTGAAGCACTGTATCATATGACACAGCTGTCTTGTGTTTCCTCCCTTAGAGGTTTATGCATTATTCCTTTGTGAGCTAACTTTTCTCAGAATTTTCAACAGAGCAAAGAAATCTCGAATTATCTGAAAGGAAACTGGTCCGTGAAAGCAGAGCAACTATCAAGACAATTGCTTATGCAGATTGCTGTCCTCAACAGCACTAGGCTGGACCCCATCACAGTTGAAGACTTTACCTCATGGATTACCAATGCTTTCTCCCTTTTCAAGGAGTGGGCGGGCATGTTTGTCCCGGGGAGCTATTGTCCTCCTGGGATGCGGAGTAGGTCTCTGGCTTATTGGCTGTTTAAAAAGAGAACATGCCAGACACAAAATGGTTGTTTACCAGGCTATGACCACCATTAAAAAGGGTGCTTCTCCCAACATATGGCTGGCCTCTTTGAAAGATCAAGAGTTCGCCCTAGATCATTTTTTGTCACAGTCATGTGGAGTCATTGTATCCAGGGACGGGCAACTTTCCTCGAACTCGGACCAACCTAAGACACGGGGCCCGGTGGCGATAGGGTAACTCTATGACGGGTAAGGCCGAGTTTGGATGAGAACGACCTAAGACAGGAGCAATGACAAGATTGACGTGACACCCAGATCTAGACCAGTCATTTTATTAAACAAAAAAGGGGGAGATGTAGAGAGCGGCGCGGCGAAACAAAGATGGCGCCGACATCCAGCCTTGTCTGGATATAAACGACTTACTGCGCATGTGCAGGCTTGTCCCCTTGCTAGGGCTCCCTCTAGTGGTGAACAGCGGTACTGCACATGTGCGGTTTATGCACCAGGTGTTAGTTGACCGTTAATATGCTAATGAGGTGATTCATTCTCCGCCAATCCCTGGAGGACAAGTAGTGGGGTGATTCAAGCCCCACCAATCCCTGAGAGATAATTAGCATACTGTTGTCTATATAAGCCGAGCGATTTTGCTGCTCGGAGTCCCTGTTCAAGAGAGCTGTAACACTAAGAGAGCTGTAACACTAAGAAGAGCTGTAACACAGTAAAGGCTTGCTCGCAGAAGAATCCTGTTGCCACGCGTCGTTCTTGCTGGCGGGACATTGGGCGCGCGACAGTATTTGACAGTGACCCTTACACTTGGGTGTTATTTTGATCTTGATAGTTTTGATAATCTTCTATTTGGAGGCATTCTCTCTCTTCTCCGTTAGCAAGGACCATGTTTAAATCTTCTAAGAAATTTCTACCCAGCAAGTTAGTAGCCATGTTGACCACTAGGGGTCTAATGGTCCTGTTTGTTGCCTCTGGGTCTACCCAAAAGGCTTGGGTAATGAATACTTAGAGGAGACCACCTACCCCCATCAGTTGGGTCCCTGGTGGGAGGGTCCAATATGGAGGAACCTCAGCTCATTTTTGGATGATCTTACCTGTCCCTATGCCCATTAGCCACTTAAAACTTTAACTGTTAATTTTTTTGAAAGTTTAAGGTGAGATTTTTTCCAGTATGCTAATTACCCAGTGGAGTTGTGGGTTTTCCCCTCTGACTGATGGCTCTGAGGGCTGCCCCACACGGAGTTTTATAGTGACAGGGGTTTGCCATCTTTGTCATATCTGGATTTTTTAGTCCTTTTTTTTTCCAATGAAAGTCTTTCTTGCAGAGGGGACAGCTGGGTTTAGAAGGTTTGAGGGCAGTCAGATTGTTTCTTGGGCAGTCTTTTTAGTGTCCAGCCTCCCTACATTTAAAACATTTTGAATTAGATCCTGTTGCAGCCACAAAGGCGTGAGTGAGAGAGGATGCTTGAGATGAGACAGGCCCAATGTCCTGGGTAGCCATGATCCTTTGTCACGATGTTTGATGTTTAGTTTCTAGCATGTCTATCTGTGTTCTAGGGCAATCCCTTCCCAGATAAGATTATGTAGGAGCATCACTTTGGCTGTAGGGTCTATTATTTTCTGTCTAAACTGGCTTTCACAGTTAGTATAAAATTCTAGAGAGTCTTGGTTGGTTTTGTTTTAGGAAAATCAGTGAAGAGGCCTCTCCAGGCCCTGCAGACAAGGGGGTTAAACCATCCCAGGCCTGGAGTACACATAGGTGTGCCTGCTCAAAGCAGCCATCAGGGACTAAGGCCTGCTGAATTCCTGTGGGGAAGTTACTCTGGTCAAACTGTTGTTCATGGTTCCAATTTGTTTCTTGAGTGGGGTGGTTTTGTCCTTGGCGTGGTCCTATTTGTTGATTATGTAATTCATTTTTTACTACACTGCATCTGACATTCATTTCTAAATAAGGCTTCTCATGTTACAAATAGAAGATTGGGAGAGTAGATTCTCCAGTCCTGAGGAGTTAAGAGGTTGCTATTGAAAACTTTGTAAAATAGAGGTGGTCCATGGGTCATAAATGCATCCTTGTGGATGGCCTGGTGTAACCCTTTTAAGTCTATTGCCAAGAAGGGATAACAAACCAGTAGATATTGTCTTGATACATGTGTGCTAATGGGAATGGTCCATATGGGTGGAGAGTCTGGATCCCTGGGCCCTTGTGACTGAGGTGTTTGGGGATAATTCTTCCCAGCATCTCTAAGATTACAGAGCTGCTCCATGGCTGTGGGAGGTGGTGCTATGGATAGTGGCAGCACGGATGGGAGAGGGTTCATTGGGTGTTTTTAAGAGACTTGGTCTTCTGGGTCTTTGTAGCTGATGAGGACTCATAGAAGGGAAGAAGGGGATAAAGAGAGAGGGGTTCTGTGGGTTGGGGAGTAACTTCTGTCTGGTTAAATCAATTTCTTTTTCTAGAGCAGGTAAATCAGCCACTGGGCAATCCTCAGGGTCTTCCTCATCTGAGTCTTCCCCTTTGTCTATCTGTGTTTCTTCCTCTAATGGGTCATCCTTAAGCTTGGGGGGGTGTTCCCTATGCATTGCCAAATGGTGGCTAACATGCGGAGGGAGGAGAAGGGCAAACGGCAGTCTTCCTAGACTTCCTTTTTATTATCCAGGTAGGCAACACAGGTCTAGACATCAGGGTCAGAAATATCCACCCACTGGTAGGACCCATGGTGTGAATGGAAGTGCCTTCATTCCAAAGTTCTAAGCTTTCCTTTTGGGAGACTTTTAAGTCCTTTGATTTAAACAAGGATCCCAGGGAATGAATTTGGAAAGGATGTTGAGTTCCATTAAAGAAAAGAGGAAGTGCTGTCACTGGTGCTCAATGTTCCTGAGGCAAATCCACTAGCAGGGGATTGAAAGCATACCAATGAGCACAAGCTTGCTTGAAGATTTAAGAGACTGGCAACTGTACTAGAGACTTTTAACAGGTTGCTGCAGTACCAGGTTTGGAAGAGAGGCAAAAGGTTATTGCCTATACTCAGTCAGGCTGTCCTGTCCAGAAAAAGGATTAGGGGTGTTCTGGAATTGCCCTGCTTGACTGAGAGGCTTCAGTTGTCTGAAAACCTTATCCAGTTCCTCATAAACAAAAGTAAAGCAAAGAAAGGAAAGGAGATGATCAGTCCTTGGCAGGATGGTTACTGCCAGTACCCACAGGGGGATACTCACAAACTCCAGGCATCCCAGGATTCCCTGTTTGGTGCCAGCTGTGGATCTTCTTCCTTGCAGGGCATTGGCCAGAAAGGGCGAAGGGAGCAGGAGTGGCAAATGGGGTTCAGATATCTGTGGTATGATGGAAAGAACTTCATGGAGTCAGCTTCAGAGAGACAGCTTGCTTTATTGTTCCAGGGGTAAGGTATATAAGGATTCTTAGGGTTACGAGTGGGAAGGGCTGATTGGTTATAATACAGCACCTAATTATCCTAGGGGCAGGAGAGAAAAGAGCAACACTTGCAGGAAGCTTTGTGCTGGGTCCTCTTCTAAATAAGGTCAGGCATCTGTGCTTAGAGATGCTCTCCAATTGAGATTACCCAGAGAAGAGGAAGGCCCATTGAGAAAAGGAATCCTCGATTTTACACCAAGTTCAGAGAGCTATCTGGACATGGCAGACTGAGACCTTAAGGACAGGGAGCTCCCACATCCTAAAACTGTCCATGCTCTGATACTAACTGAGGCCTAATCATAACCCTAAATCTCTAACTCTAATGTTAATAGATTAAATAAACCTAAAACTGTCTCTAGTCCTAACATTAACACTGGTTGTAAACCTAACCTTAACCTTAATCTTAACTCTAACACTAATCCTGACCCTAAAATAACCACAATTAGACCACAGCAGTAAATCTGACCCTAACCTTAAATCCAGCCCAAACATTAAAATTTGGTCTAAGACTAACCAGAAACCAACATCTAACAATAACCATACCTCTTCTCTATATAACCGGAGTCAAAGCCTGACCCTAGTTCATAAACCCAGCCCTCACATAGCCATATTTTTAAAGTTTAGATCTAACCTTAATACTAACCCCTATCCCAACTTTATGCTAAGCCCACAATTTACCATAATGACAATCTCAGCTCTAACACTACCCCTAACCTAGCTACTTGTGTAGCCTAAACCTAGAGTTAACCATAACCATACCCTAAGCCTAGAGCTAACTCTGTTAACAATCTTAACCATAATATAGAACAAAGCTACTGTTCTCTCCAAACTTAAACTAATCCTAGCCATAACCTTAACCATAACTAGCCATAACCCTACTTAACCCCAATCCTAACCCTAACCCTTCACCATAAAATAAGCATAATTTTACCATTGTCCAAAATCCTAATCCCAATACTACACTGAGCATAGATTAATACTAATTCTAAAACTAAACCATAAACCAGTTTCTAACACTAACTATTCTCCTTATCCTAATGCCCCACCAAATCTACCTACCCTAATCCTAAGCCTAGCCCTGACCATAGCATCTACTCTAAACTTAAGCCTCAGATAGCTCTATTTGTAAGTTTATATTGAACCCCAAAGTAAACCGAGTTATAGCCACATCCTAGGCCTACAACTAATGATAACTAAAATCAGAGAGAAATTTTAGCCCAAATTCTAGAACTAATGACAAAACTAATCATAAGGCTAACCTTAACCGTAAACCCCCAAACTAGCCCTACCTAATCATAACATTAACTATAATTCTGAGCGAAGTTCTATACCTAACCTTATACAGACTCTAACCTTGTCTTCATCAGAAAAATAACCTTAAAGTAGCCCTAATGTTAACCCTAACAAAACATATAATTATAACACTGACTCTAAATATGTTCTCATCACTAAAACTAAGCCTAAATATAGAAACTTTAATTTTTTAATACCTACTTTTAATGATGGTTCTTAAATGCTTTAACCTTCCTTCTGGCCAACCCCTTACCAGAGTTAGTGGGAAAGAAAGGATACGGGGAACATTTACCTGTTTAGAAATGGTTCTTTGGAGAAAATCCCATCTGTGTTGTCAGGAAATCATCAGTTCAGTTCTCAGGTCAGCAGTGGCAGCTCGATCCACTAGCAAACACTTCATGTACACCAGCAGTCCAGTTCAGTAGTGTCTGAACAGCAGCAGCTGTGGCACAACCTAACAGGAACAGCCGGACCTCAGCCAAATCAGCACCAGTCAGCAGGAGGCATTAGAAACACCGGGAGAAGTTCTCTTAACAAAGTAAAGATCAGTGACAATGCGAGACAAAGAAACACTGCACAGCTAGCTCTGCCAGCAAGCCCCTCTCACAGTCCTATTTATACTCCCTCCAAACATCATGTGTCCTCCATGGGTCTTGCCTCACCACACATTTTTCCTCAGTACGTGTGTCTGTCTCAGCTGACATCACTCTGCCAATTGACTGGAGTCCACAGAAGAGGCAAGAAGCTGTCGCATACCACCAGGCATTTTTGTGTGTGTGTGTGTGCATTTCTCTCAATGGAGTCCCAACAAGTAAAGCTCAACTACGCAGTGTAAGGTGGACCAGTGCATGTGCGTCATTAGCAAAGAATCCTTCATTATGTGTCCTTTCGCCTGCTGGCTTTAGTGAAGCATTCTTTCACCTGTGTCTGCTCTCTGTTTAAGAATTTTCCTTTTGTCTAACATTAATGATCTGTACACATTAGAATTAATTAGAACTGTCAATAAATTTTCAATAAATGGCTTATGAACAATATAGTCGAACAAGAGTGTAACAAAATAAATTTCATACAATATCAACACACGATAATTAAAAAACCCTACATTGTATTCTATAGAACACAATAATTAAAAAAACCCTCAAATTTCTATTAATATACAATAATTTTTAAACACCTTAAATGTCTATTAACATAAAATAGTTCAAACATAACAATCTACCATCCTGGAAGATAACAACCAAAACACATGAAGGAACCGAAAACTACCCAACATAAGGGATTGGGACGGTGGTCTTCTTTTCCTGCTAAATTGGGGTGAAAAAGGGGCTCCAAGGGGGAAAATAGTCTAAAGCTAGCTGTAGTGTTTATTGCTCAGTCTCCGTGTTTAACCAGTCTCTGTATTTCTGTCCGGTCTTGTATTGTTTAGTCTATGTTTATCCAGTCTCTATGTGATCGATCACTTGGGCCAACCCTTTTGAATTTCATTTGTGTGATTTTTTTTTAAATCAGTAACTGAGACAGTCTGGGACTCATCTGGGCTATTTGCTTTGTGAAGACATCTGTGTCTAGGTGATAAGCGGTTTTCCCTGGTCTGATCTGATTTGTATAAGTTTTCTTGGCAACTGTAGTTTTTCATTCCCTGTAGATACATAAACATAATTACATCCTCATCTTAAAACTACTGTAGGCTCCCATTCTAATGTCAACACACCCTTATGGTATCTTGGTTCGCCTAGTTCCTCATTTTTTCGATAATCCCCTGTCTATCAGTGGCTGTTGTTCCTTTTTTCACCAACATTAAGAAAACCGAGAGTTAACAAAGCATTATTGAGTCTGTCCCTGAGAGGGGCTTACTCTCCCTTTTTGTTTAATAAGTCTCTCTTTTAAGGTACAATTCTATAACTGCTTGTCCTGTGAGGTTGTGTGGTATGCCATTAACATGGTTTATATTATAACATGCAAAGAATTGCTTCACCTTATTGGATACATATATGGGAACACTGTCAGTTGTAATGTGTGTGCAGGTATCCCTATAATTATCATTATTTCCAATACTGTATAATTACACAATCAGCCTTTTCAGAACTTAAAGCAGTTGCCTATAGAAA
This sequence comes from Rattus norvegicus, assembly GCF_021556685.1. Classification (NCBI taxonomy): domain Eukaryota; kingdom Metazoa; phylum Chordata; class Mammalia; order Rodentia; family Muridae; genus Rattus; species Rattus norvegicus. Next base: position 62,139,705 of record NC_141541.1, read on the forward strand.
CCTTGAATACATGTCAATGGTATGATGTATATACTTTTGTTTTACAAATCCTGCAAAAATGGAAAACATTCATCTGCCAGATGTCATTCCTAACACGTTTCCTGTTAGTAATTGGTCAATTTCCTCATTTGCTTGAGCTAATGAACCAGGCAAGCCTGTATGAAACCAAATATGAATAATGGATAATTTCTACTTCTGATGACCTGTTGTAATTGTATAAATAACAAAGTTATTTCTGAGTTATCAGGTACAATTTCAGCATTCTCTATATGCAGAATGACTCTGCATATAAAGAATTAGGAATTAAGAGGTTCAGGATAATCTAATAATAACATGAGGATTGCATACAATTCTGACTTTTGAACAGATGCATATGGACTTTTGACTACCTTACTTATTTTATCTGACTTATAACCTGCCAACCCCATTGTGATGGTTTCCATATGCTCGGCCCAGGGAGTGGCACTATTAGAATGTGTGGCCCTGTTGGAGTAGGTGTGTCACTGTGGGTGTGGGTTACAAGACCCTCACTCTAGCTGCCTGGAAGTCAGTCCTCCACCAGCAGCCTTCAGATGAAGATGTAGAACTCTCAGCTCCTCTTATACCATGCCTGCCTGGATGCTGCCATGCTCTCACCTTGATGATCCTGGACTGAACCTCTGAAAGCCAGCCCCAATTAAATGTTGTTCTTTATAAGACTTGCCTTGGTCATGGTGTCTGTTCACAGTAGTAAAACCCTAACTAAGACACCCATCTTGTTTGCATCGTTATAAAATGTTGATGCCTCTGGAATTGGTGTTCTCTTTACTATATGCGAAGAATCCAATTAGTTCTTTTTATGAACTGTATACATTTGTTTTTTGGATATTTGTTATTAATTTCACCCAAGAAGTTACTAAAGCTTTTTGCCAATCCTCATTAATCACCCATAATGAAAAAAGTCTCAGCATTTGTAAGAGGTAAAACAATTTCGGCTAGATCTGTTCCTGCTGAGGTAGGCTTATTCTACCTTTCATAATTAATTCAGAAATCTTTTCTCTATATATTTTCAATGTTTTCTTTGTTTATGAGCTAAGAAAATCCATTCCATAATACTATCTTCCCTTTGTCTAGTAGGAGAATGATTTGAAGGTAAAATAACCAGAATGCAATCAAGTTTAGGATCAATTTGATCCACATATGCTTCTTGCAGTCATTGTTCTACAAGAGTTAACTCTTTTTCTGCTTCAGCTGTTAGACATCTTAGACTGTTTAAAATTGAATCTCCTTGTAATGTTGGAAACATATTACTTAACTCATATGTACCTAATCCAATTGAAGAGCTCAACCAGTTAATATCTCCCATTTATTTTTGCAAATTGTTAAGATTTTGCAATTGGTCCCTGTGGCCCTGTATATTTTGTGATCAAATTTTTTGTTGACTGATTTTATAACCCAAATAACTAAGTGAATCTCCTCTTTGTATTGTTTTTTCTGGAGCAATCTGTAATCCTCAGCATGGTAGAATTCTTTGTGTTACCTTAAACATATTCTCTAAAGCATCTTTGTCAGAGTCAACCAACAGAGTATCATCCACATAATGATAAACGATAGACGGAGGAAACTGCTTACAAAGAATTTCTAATGATTGTTGCACAAAATACTGACATAAAGTTGGACTATTTAACACTTCCTGTGGAAGTACCTTCTAGTGGCATCTCTTCAGTGGATGACTATTATTCAAAGTAGGTACTGGGAAAGCAAACCTTTCCCTCTCTCTTTCACGCAAGGGTATTGAGAAAAAAAAATCTTTCAAATCAATTATTATTATAGGCCATGGTTTGGGTAACAAATATGGTAAAGGAAGTCTAGGTTGTAAAGAGCCATTGGTTGGATGACTTTATTGGCTGCTCTTAAGTCTGTTATCACCCTCCATTTACCTGATTTTGACACAGGGGAATTCCACGGGCTGGCTGACTCTTCTGTATGTTGAACCTCCAGATGCTCTCATGCCAGTTGTTCAAGTGCCTGCAGTTTTTCTTTTGTTATGGGCCATGGCTCTTGCCAAAGAGGCTGGTGTGATAACTAATTTGGGAGCAAGGCTGTTGGTATGTCAGCAGTGGCCCCCTTTATAAATTTGGAAACTCAGTCTCTATGGTGTCCTGCTTTTTGACCATGGGTACAGCTTGTAGTTGTTCTCGATCACCTGTGTCAATTCCTTCCCCAGAAACACCTACCATATCACCCCTAATTTCCTTATATGTTTTCCCTGTAATTGCAGACAAAATTCATGGCTATCCCCATCTACTATACCCGGATGCACAACAATCCTTGAGAAGTTAATTTACTTCTTCACAGGATTATTCCCACTGTCCCTGAAATTAAGGGACCATACACACACGCAAGTGGGTAACTTGTGACATTCAATGTTTGGGGTATTTGTAGCCAGATCCAAAGCTCTTCTCCTAATACTTTATCTAGCCACTGTACTAAAACTAGGTCCAAAAAAACCTCCTATAAATAATTTTCTAAAGCTAATTGTACCCCTTTCCTTAATGCTTCCCCAACTTTCCCTAGCCCGAGTCCTATGCTCTGATCCTAACCATCACTCCAAACCTAAACATAATTCTCACAAAGCTCTATTTGTGATCAATATTCGATCCAATATTAATCTACACCCTAGACCTAACTTTACCCTATGCCAATATTCAACAGAATTGCAAACACGAACACAATCCAAACCCTAAAACTAGCACAATTCAAAACTGTAACCCCAGTGGTCACCATAACCATAACCTAAACCTAACCCTGTTGTATCCATAATCTTAACCATAATTCTAGCTATACTGCTGGAGCCTGTGCAAGAAGGATAGCAAACAGCTTTAGAACTCGTGAAGGTTTGCCCAATGGTTAGCACAACCATGATGGGTGTGCCTCAGAGAGGCAGAGCCTGGAGGACTGTGTGTTCATGGAGACCTCATGCTGTCATACAGCATCTTTCCGCTTGTTGTCCTTGCAGTCTTCACATCCTTCCTAATCTATGAGTTGTATGAAATCTCTAAGGGGGTTTCCAGCCCCTCACTGTGAGAGTGTCGTTTACACAATAATAATGATTGATCTTTTTCAAGCATTGCTGCTGGAACAGATTAATGATACAACTACCACCCTTGGAAAGAAGTTAGAGATGTAGATTGATAGTATAGTTAGGATGTTAGTAGCTCTGATGTAGAAAATCTTGGGGAAAAATTAAAAGTTCAGAAAGGCAAACTCTTAATAATTGAGCGAGGGAATATTTGAAGTCACGGAACAAGAACAATGGCAGCCCAACTAGTACTAGCCGGCATGCCTTTCTTGCTGAAGCTGGCTTGGTGTTCAAGGCGATGATTAATTTTTTTTTGTACTCTTTTGCCTTTGGTTTCCTGATATGATGTAATTAAAAAAATTGTCGGTGAGTGGGTGAGCACTCTGAGGATCTAAAGAAGAAATGATTGATTGTTTCTTATATAAAAGTTTAGACTTGTTTTCCTTTTCAGATTTTTTTATAAGACTGCTTTTTAAGATAAATAATAAAATGATTGATCCTTTCTTTTTAACTGCAAATTGCAGCCTGCCAGTAAGAGAACTGACTGAGAAGAATACCATGCTTGCTTATACTTGGCTAATCTGTAACACGTTGCTTAGATACAAACATATGTGGGTGCTTGGAAGTGATTTTTTTTTTACCTGTAATATGTAAAACGTTTAACCATGTGAGCATGCTGGGGAATATGCTGGGTTTTACTGTTTTGTTTTGTTTTATATACACTCATTGTACTCATTCACTTAAAGGAAAACAGAATGTAACCACGTTGTAATTTTTATACTGCATGAGAGATTTTGCTGGGGGAAATAAACTGTGGGGAGAAAATAAAGTTTAGAGAACCTGAGAACCCCGTGTTCCTGTTTCCTGCTGACTCCATGCTTCCCCTTCAGACTCGGACATGTCGAAGCTGGCATTTGACACTACACACTGAACCTGTGCATCGACTCTAACCCTGGACTTAACACCAAACCTAGTTCTTAACCCAGCCTAACCTACTTCTGACCACAGACTGACCATAGCTTTAATCCTAAACCTAACACTACCTCTAACCATATAGCTAATTTCACTATTAATCTAAACCTTAATTCTCACAGCAAAATCAACCCTAGCTCAAATATTACATCCCTGGACCTAATCCAAACTGTAACCATACCTCCAGCCAAACCCTAAAGGTAGGCTTAAACCTAAACTTAACCCTAAGGCTAACATTAACTGTAGCTCTTACACCAACTTGTTTCAATCTCTAACCTAAGCCCCATAATCCTTACCCTGGTAATGCCACCAATCCAAGCTCTAATCCTAATCCCAGGACTAAAACTAAAGCTATCCATGGACTAACCCTAACCATAACTCTAACCAGAACCTAGTCAAAACCCTGACTCTAACTCTACATCTAGCCTATACACTAAAACTTGTTCTAAAATACAACCATAAATGGATCTCTAACACTAACTGTACCCTAGACCCTAATGCTCCACCAAGCTAATTCCCTAATAGACTCCTATCCTGGAAAGACTTTCAGAAGGCTATGAATCTCATCTATTAAAATTTATTACTGCAATAAATCCGGGTGTTTGATTCATGAAGATTTAATAAAGAGGAATGGTAGGCAATTATTCTTATAAACCAAGACACTATGTTTTATTTCCAAGCCCAGCTGGAAATTGTTTTATTCTAAAACAATACATTTGTAATCAGCTAGAAGCTCACTTCCCTACAGGAGTCATTTTTAATGTGTAACTAGAATTCTGCTGCCTCGACTCTGTGCCCCAATGTTAGATTATTTTTGACAGCCTGTTGTGAGCTCTACTTAGCATGCCTTTCTTAAGTGCTTTGTTCAGGGAGCCATTTACATTGATTTGTGTCCAGGCGCAGTTATCATGTTACCTCAACACAGTAGTTAAGAGACTGAAGCCCTGTGTATGGATTCAGTGATCTCATTATTGCCATCTTCCTCAATTCAGCACCATTTGTTAACTTGGAATCCACATCATCGGAGCCCTCAATAACATTCTTACAACATAAATGCCTTCTCTTTCCAGCTGTAGTTTCACCAGTTGGTACATCACAGTATAGATCTCCGTGGCAGTGAAATGGCAGAGCCAAGAGGAGCTAAAATCGTTTGTAAGCATTGTCCCTTACTTTCAGAATGAACCTCACGACAGAGGATTGGACTATTTCATTTTTATGTACGGCTATTAAAAGCACAGTGTTTTGGATCCTCTGTTGAAAAGGGTGTAATCAACAGCTCCGGTTGACGTCTCTCTGGATCTACCACAGTATTCTAAGGCCCTCTGTGCATGTGCTCAAGAATGTCCTCGCTGTGAGCTATTTTATGTGGGGCACAAACATTTTCAAATGCAGATGTATAAGAAGGGCATTGTCTGTCTTGGGGTGCTGTGGATGGCTCATGACAGCCAATGGAGCGAGGTAATGAGCAACGATACATTTTACAGCTTCCTCCATGCAAGCAGAGGCATAAACTAGATGAGAAGAAGTATCAACAGAAGTGAGCACAAATTGTACTCTCTCAGAGGGGAGACACGAGTAACCTCTGCCTGCCAAAGAGCATTGGCAAGTAATCGTCTGGGGTTAATGCCACCATGCTTGACAGGCTGGAGAGGGAGGGACACGCGAGTGCACTGCTTAACTGTCTGCCCAGCTTGTTCTGGGGAAACAGCAAATTCCTTTCAGAAAGAGGCAGTGTTTTGATGTTACGGATCATGGCTCTCATGGGCTTTTATCAGGACAGATTGCAGGGCAGCACAGAAGCGCATCATGCATCAGCTTGAGCATTTCCTTCAGCCAACGGCCTGGGGACACTTGAGTGTGACTGAATAAGGCCAACACAGGAAGGACTCTGGTGGCGACACCAGAGTTCCTGGGCCCTGTGGGAAAGATGGTATAACCTTTCCTTCCTTCCTTTCTTCCTTCCTTCCTTCCTTCCTTCCTTCCTTCCTTCCTTCCTTCCTTCCCTCCTTCCTACTTTTCTCTCTTTCTTTTTCCTTCTTCCTCTTCTTCTTTGCCCTAGCTGTCCTGGAACTCACTATAGAGACCAGGCTGATCTCAAACTCACAGAGCTCTAACTGCCTCTGCCATTAGAGGCCGGGTTTAAAGGCATGCAGGAAGGTTGGGGGCAGGCGGGCGTGGGGGTTTGCCTGCTAGAGCAAACAGTCAACAGCTGGGGTATGGTCACTCCCCCTCCCCCTAGGTGGAAAGACCCTATCAAGCAAAAACAATAAATGAAACCTTGCTTCTGAGAATTAAAAAAAATAAATAAATAAAAACAACCAAACCAAACCAAAACACACACCTGAAACCCTTAACCCTAAAATTTTCAACCTCTTTATTTAAATATTTGTTTTTCTCCCTAACTGGAACCCCTGAAACATTGTTTGTGCTTTTTAACCTAAAATTTCCCTAATTTTTTTTCAGTTTGTTTAAAATTTCTTTTAAACTTCAAAAATCATATTTAATCTACTCTCACAGGCCAAACCAACTAAGTTGATAACCATTACTTAATTCTTAATTAGCAACCAGTTTCCTTTTACAGACAAGCTGTTACTGCCTATCCCAGATAGATAATTAATATGATACTTTCTTCCTCAAACACCCTCACCTGTTTCTAGGACCATAGCAACAGACCACTTATGTCCTCCTAATCAAACTGTTACAGGCGTAACATTTATACCACCCTGTACAGACACCCCCCTGCTGGAGTTCTGTTCCGCTGTTGTGATTACTCTACAGGCTTATCTCTACAAAAGGGGAAAGACAGTGCTGTCACCACAGGCCAGACGGAGACCTACCTGACTTCTCCAGGGACCTGCCTGGGGCAATGAAGTTGTCTTCGTCCAGACACATCATCTGACTGAAGACTTCAGAGATAAGCAGAGACTGAGACCCATAGATGACAACCTTGGACCATCCATTGACTGTTGAACTCTCTTACCAGAGCCTAATGACTACCAAACTTGGGGAAATTTACATGATAGTAAGGAAAACAATATGTCTATGCAGATAAATCAACTGTTGTTTAGAACCAACGTTAATACCCTCACAGACTCTTTACAGACTCACTTTCAATTTCAATCCACTGGACAATGAATTGGTTCAATAACCCCTTGTCTTCCTAGCCCCCACCCCTCATTACCCCCTCTGGCTTATGTTGTGTTTTATTTTGATTCATATATCCAACCCCACCCAAAATTGTCACTATAAATAACATAAGAGACAATGATACCTTTCCTTTATTAAAAAAAAAAAAAAAGAAAAGAAAAGGAGGAGTTGTGGGGCAGTGGACTGTGCCAGGAAACTTGGTAAGGTTGAATGAGTTCAGAGACCCAGCACCCAGGCACCCGTCTGAGGATGGTAGGCACTCCTCTGCTCCCTACCAATCCTGTCCTGGAACATGTGAACACACTCCCTACATAGGAAGGTAACCAATGGTCCAGTTGGTGAGAATAGAGTTCTTCATGCTAATGAGGTATCTAGACGAGCTCCAAGGTCTTGGCCAATAAGCTTCCCCTCCCAGACATTCCTTCCTGCAAAAGGTATTTAATCTATGGTACACTCTGAGAAAGTGGTAAGCACCCATTTTTCATGACGAACAGTCAATAAACGGTATGGACAAGCATGGATGGTCTTTCTCATCAAGAACTGCCATGGGGACCATGGAGGAAGCCTTCATCTACAGAGCTCCACATCTACGTCTCCCACAGAAGGCCCTTCCACACTCTTGGACTTGCTCTGATTTCCATTGGCATTTGTATATCTGGGAGTGTGGGAACCCCCAGCACCACCCTTGCCCCCACTCATCATCATCTTTAGCCCTCTCCCTCTTATTTCCAACTCCATGCAATTTCCTGTGGCTATTGGACCCCCAGGAGCTTGGGAACCCCAGCCTCGGCCTCAGCCTGTGCCATTTCTCCCCAGGCTGCGTTCTCCCGCCCTCTGAGTGGCTCATTGGCACGTCCCACAAGCCCAGCACCCAATGGCAGCATAGGGTAAATGTAATCTAGCACTTCTGTTTCACCTTCTCAAGGTATCAGTCTCACATCACAGCAGCAAGGCAGAGTGTGGGACCACACCTGGCAATGGTACAACTCTTGATCTGCGGTTCAACCAATATTGGCTCCTGTTACATAGGAGCTGTCACTGCAAATATTGATGGGAAAAGCAGACATCTCTAAAATCATGCTGACTGCAAGAGTTCTGCTTGTTGAGCTGAAGTGCAGAATGCATCGTACTTCAGAACTCGAGGAAGAGTGCGGGCAGCAAGTCATTGCCGGAGGTGTCCATAAAGACAGTTTAGCCAAAGGAGGGGGTTGAGACTGTGCTATCTTGGCAAAAATAAACCCGTGAGTAGATACAAAATGTAACATCCTGAATGGCGGAAAATGAGACTCAAGCTGGGCAGTGTGAGTAGCCAAAGAGCATTGCCAGGTAGTGGGCTGTTGGCAGAACTGACGTTGATCTTCTAAATATGGGATGATAATTACGTTTGTCTTTTTACCCAGCATTTCCATAGCACATTTGCAGCCCCTTAAGATTGATTTTCCCACCAACCATAGTAAGGTTTAGAATCCTGGAGGCACATTGTTCCAAATACAACTATTCCAAAGTGCCTTACAGCCCAGTAGGGTCACAGCCTATTCCACTTTGGCTAAAGCCATCCCGGCCTCAGAAATAAAAGGGATCCACCTCCTTTTTAAAAATTGGAAAAAGTGTAGAAAGTTCCTGGGTCGTAAGCTTAAGGAAGAGTCTGAGCCAATAATGATCTCCCAGCAGGTTTTTAGAATAGTTAAGAGTTTTGAGATCATCTTTACAGATTTCTAGATTTTGAAGGCAGAGAGTATATTCCTCTCTAACTATACTTAGATGTTGGACTAGAGATGTTTAGAGAACCTCTTTGCTTGTTTCTGGAATAATTTGAAGCCTATGGACCTAAAAGTTGTTTTTGAGGTGGACAAAGACAGCTAGCTGCCAATTTAGGAGTCAAGATGGTGGATTAGAATACCATCCATACAGTAATGATACAAGGGTTGTTGTTATACACAGGCTTGATAGTCTCAACAGACTCCTGGTGCATTGTAGGACTGTATTTCATAGCCTGGAGAAGAACTTTCTATTGGAAGCAATGAGTAGGCAGATGGGGATGAACCATGGGCACATCTCCTCTTTTAATGTTGGAGAATATCACTAGTTGAACTATTTTTAATTCCTGTATAATATCAAATTAATTTGGGGAAACTGAGTCAGAACTTTATTATTTCCCCTGTATAATCTTCATCTATTATGCCTAGAAAAATCTGTAGTAACCACAGAATCTGATTGATTTTTCCTAAAATAAGTCCTACTGTGCCAGTAGGGATGACTTGGAGTCCCATGTAGAGGTTAGTGTAAGACATGTGGTAGAAATGAGGTCCAATCCTCCACCGCCTGAGGTTACCTGACAGCTGATTGGTGCTGTACTTGGGTGGCTGAGGGTCATTTGTCAGCCCTCTTGGCTTAGGGGACTCACAAGGTGATAGATAGCCCTTGTAGTTTGATGGGGCAGACTCCGTTTTCCATTTCCCAGCCCTGCCAGAGATTGTCCTGTATATCTGTATGCCAGTAGGAATCACTGACCTAGTAGATTCTTCTCTGACATTGTGGGCACAAACAGGGGTCATGATGATTGTCCAGATGGCACTGGGGCCTGCTTGTTTTTAAATTGTAAATCCTGTGGTAATAGTCACAAGCAAAATAAGGTTTTCTGCATGTATAACAGGTGCCCCATCCCCCACAAAGCATATAACTTCCTTAAGGGCTGCTTCGAGAGCAACACCTTGACGGTGTCTAGGACCTATGTGTGTACATTATCTCATCGTCTCTTATAAATGTAAGAGCTCATATAAACCCCCAAGTGACTCCTTACCTGTCTTGTGAGCATTTTTAAAAATCATCTGTTTTATGAGCACCTTTTCTGTCTCAGGACCATGTGTAAGGTGCCCTCGTAAGAGTTGGGTCACAAGGTCTGGGTACAATTCTTCTGGACCCTGGTGAACCTCAATTATTGACAAAGATTTTTGCCTCTTGCTGGGCAATTCTTTCCATGGTCTCAGGCTTGCAAAGTATAATGTAATTCATGGATGGACCCTTTGTAAGGTCCTTTCCTCAGAAGCATGCCTTTGGTTATAACAACTCCATAGGCTAGATTATGTTGATCCTGGTCCTGACATAATTCTGTAACTCACTCTAACTTCTTACTGTTACTCATTACTAAGTGAAAGTAATGCCTTAGGTTTTACCCCCTTCAATCCGACATAGGCCAGGTCTTGAACTTTTAATATTTCTGAAGCAGTGTACTTTGTAAGCATGAGTAAGTCATAACAGCTTTTTTATTTTTTGACAGCCTTTTTATTTCTTAATGGTAAATGCACTAATGAAATTACCACAAAGGACATCTAAGTTAGATACAAACAGTTATCTTCTCTCTACAAAGTATTTGTTCGTTCAAGTGTGGGTGTGTCTCTGTGTATACGTGTCTGTGTGTTTCTATGTGCATATATTTGTGTGTGTACGTATTAAATGTATGTGTATTTGTGCATCTGTGTTATGTATCTCTGTGTGTGTGGACCTCTTTGTATATGTTATGTAGGTATATGTGTGTGTTAGTGGATATCTGTGTTTTATATGTGTGTGTCTGTGTTATGTGTTTCTCTCTCTTTCTCTGTGTGTGTGTGTGTGTCAGTGGATTGCTGTATTATATGTATATGCACCTGTGCTACATGTGTATGCATGTGTGTTAGTGGATGTCTGTGTTATATGTGTGTATGTGTGTCTGTGATGCTTATGTGTGCGTGTGCATGCATACACATACATGTGTGTCATTTGATGTCTGTAGTGTGAATTTAATGCTTCATTTATTGTTCTTTTCCATCTGATCAGTGATACGTGGGAAATATACCTGGATTCCTCCCTTCCTTCAGTTCTGTTTTTCTGCCTTCCTGTAGTACTTTTTTCCTAGATATTTTAAAGGGAAAAACTAAATCATGTTCATAAATTTGAAAAATTTGATTCTCATGAGCCTTTTCCCCCTACTGAGTCTTGATGTAATTTTGTGACTATATTGGAGACTTACAACATGGCAGCTCTTTTAACATTGATAATCTATCTACTTTCATTCAACAAAATTCTTATTTATTTTCATTCTTATTTATTTGCTTCTAAGAAGCAAAATTATGTTGATGATTTTTGCAAAAGTGTTATCATAAATAAAAATGTGCAAACTAATCTATTAATATATAAGCTAAAAATATAAGATCAAAAGGGGGAAATTTCTTGATCCTGTGGAATCATAAATAATACACAGAGAAACTCAGAACACAATACATGGGACTCAGCTTTTAACTTCATTTATATTAGTTAGCGATCCACAGTTGTCTTCCGTTTATTAATTACTCAAAGTGACTTTATATACCTAGGTATCTATGTCATTCCGTTCCTTAGTTTTGAGTTCAAAGGCCACTGTTCAATATTTGTTGTGTGATACTGGAACTAGACCTCCAGACCACATTTCTGCGTTGTCAGGATTCCTGCTGGGCTCTGCAGTTCTGGAGTTTGCTGGGCTGAAGTGGGGGAGGAGACGTTCTGCTTGTGTTGTTTGCTCCAGTATCACCATAGCAACACCTCTCTACTTCAGCAGCAACAGCTGAATCTAGTTTATACTTGTTCTAATATTTATGGACCAGCTTTATCATAGCCTCTAAGTGTCTCCGGCACCAGGCAGTTGGCATTGATCCCTCTGCTAACAGATCTACCCTTGGTCCCACAGAGTCTCTTCTGGGAAACTCAGACCTCAGCAGTAGATAAAAGAGAAGTCTCTTTCTAAGTGGTCAGCACTCATGTCCTTGGGACCTCTTCTTGTGTAATTTTTTTGGAAAATAGTTCTAACCTTGGATCTCTGGTTTTGCGGTTGCTACCTGGTGATACTTGAAAGTTTGTGGTGTTTTGAGGTTTATTTAAATTAACTTGCGATAGGTGAACTTGCTGTTCCCAACTTTCTACAGAAGTTATGGCTAAGCTGAAAAACTAATTCAATCAAAGTTAATTAGTTCTTAAAAAAAAGGGTGGGGGGCAAAGAGAAACTGAAGGCATTTTCTTTAAAATTAGGGACAAATCAGGTGCGCCCACCTTCTCACCATGTTTACTACAGTGCCGGAAGTCTTAGCTAGCTCAATCGGACAAGTGAAGGCGATAGAGAAGATGCAAAGGAGTCAAATCTCCTTGTCTGTAGATGATATTCTTCTATACAGAGAAGACCCTGAAGAGTTCACACCTGATTAACACATTCAGAAAAGCAGCAGGATTCAAATTTAACACTGAAAAACTCCATAGTCTTTCTGAATACAAATGACAAGCTTGCCAAGAAAAAAAAAAATCAGGGAAACAATCGAGTTTACAACAGCCTTTAAAAATCATGGGATAAATCCATAATAAAAACTTTAAGACACTGAAAAAAAGACATGGAAGATTCTACCAAGAGATGAGCTCTCGAGCTCAAGGGTTGGCAGGATTAACACTGTAAAAACAGCCATTTTACAAAAAAACAATTTACAGATTTAATGCCGTTCCTATTGACTCAAAATTCAAATGCAATTCTTTACAGAAAAAAACCCTTGAATGTTACAAGAAAGCACAAAAGACAACAATCAAACCCCTAAGCAGTGAAAAGAGGGCTGGAAGGACCACCATCCCAGACTTCAAGTTGTACTCAGGATATATACTTAAAGGACTATCGTATTCCTTGGTTTGCTTTCTACTGGCGTGATAAAACATCTTGACCAAAAGCAACTTGAGAAGGAAAGAATTTACGTCTTCTCACAGACTAACATCTTTATGAAAGGAATTAAGTGCACAAATTCATAGTAGGAGCCTGAAGGCAGGAAGTAAAGTAGAGGCCATGGATGCATGCTACTTCCTGGCTTGGTTCCCCTGGTTTGCTCAGCCCTGATTCCTTACATAGTCTTGGATCACCCACCCAGGGGTGGTATCATTTCCATCAAGCTAGGTCCTTTCACATCAGTCATTGATCAAGAAAATACTCTAGACTTTTGCCTACAATCAGATGTATGTGTTTTCTCAATAGATATCCTTCTTCCCAGAAAACTCTAGCTTATGTCAAGCTGACAAACATTCAACCAAGTCAGTGGACCCCTTGTCATGCTCGACACTGATAGAACATTATTATTAGTGCATAACCTTTCCTTTTTTGTTTATCCTAAGATCAATGTCACGATATAAGACACACTATAGCTTTTGAAGTCACACAGTGTTTAAAGGCTCAGCCTCTCTAAAGTACCCAAAGTCTCTCTAAAATTCCAAAGATTGGGCTCCTTTAAAATCACAGACAAGTTACATATTTCTTATTCTAAGAGGGAAGAACCAGGGACAGTCGCAATAAATCAAAGCAGAACCAATGTTTAACAGTGGAAATTAAATCCTGTAGCTCAAGGTCCCACATCTGGAATTGACTCAGATCTTGGCCTGGGCAGCTCTACTTCTCGGGCTCAGCCATGTACAGGATACATAGCCACATAGCCCTAGTCACTAACTCTGATAATACATTACTATTATATAACCAAAGATCTCAACAGCTTATTAAAACACAACCCGAATTTTAAATGGGAAAAGGCAAGAGGAGAAATTTCTCAAAAAGAGGCATACTGATAGCCAAAATATTTGTAAAGATTATTAAATTAATCAATTATTAGGAAAACACACATTGAAATCACAGTGAGATTTCACTTCTCTGAGGATACAAGGATAATATAAAAGAGACAAAGGCTGACACGTATTAATAGGAATGTGGAAGAAACGGGAGCTTTATATGATGTTGCTTAGATACACAGCAGAACAGCCATTGCAGAAAACAGAACGGACGCTTCCTATGAAATAAAGAGTAAAACTACCCCCTGACCCAGAAACGGCATTACGGGCTCCATATGCCAAGTAAATGAAGTCACCGTGTTGAAGACAGGTACAGGGACTCCCATGTTTACTGTAGCAATATTTGAATAGCTAATACACGGGCTCGACACACCCATCAACAGATGAGCATCCGAAGAGAAAGTGACATTTGAACAGAATGGAATGGGTTTTTTTTTTTTTATTGTAAAAAAAAATTCTGACATTTGCAGCCATGTGGATAAAATTACAAAACTTTATGTTAAGTGAAATGAGACAGACATTGAACAAACACCGGGCAATTCACAGACAGGAAATAATTCAAAAGTTGCTATCTAAGAAATGAAGAGCCGAACATCAGTTATTTGAGAAGTGGAGAGGGAAAGAGACCGGGAGGGGTGGACAGTCACATTAACATAGGAGAATTATGCTATTCTGTTTCATAGTAGGGCAGTCATAGCTAACAATAATGTGCTATGTAGTACTAAATAGCTAGAGGGAGGGATTCTGAATATTCCTGCCGGAAAAAATAAATATTTGTGATAGATCTGCTAATTACACTGATTTGATAATGCAATATATACATCTACTGAAGCTTTATACTGCGACGAATACTTAAAATGATTACAGATCAGTTATAAATAAGATTTAAGGGCAGCAACCCCACCCCCTACAAGACGGAATTTACCATCTCATTAAGGAAATTAAAACCTATTCATCCAAACAGAACACGTCTGTGGAAGAAGAAAGGAATGGAGGAGACAAAGAGAGCGAGTCAACGCAGGCCGTGACATAGGGTGGCTGATGAGTAGATGACACTGGAGAGTCCGAGAAGCCAGAGAGAACCAGACGACGACAAGAGCATTGCTCTACCTAAACTGAGAGTCATTGCTGCAGCCTTGAATGGGTGTCTTCAAGTCACATGCGGAGTAAAGGGAGCAGCGTCACCTTGACTCTTGTTTCTCTTAAAGGAGGCGAGGAACTCTTTCTTCCTTTTCTTCTATTTCTTTCCTGAGAGTTTTCTGTCTGAGCCTCAGTCTGCAGTCCACACTATCCCCGCCCCTGGTCATAATTCTTTTAGCTCAGCCTCTCTGGTACTGTGATCACTAAATATGCTCTGACAACTGGCCACGAACAAACCCACTAATTACGAAATATTATGCTGCATCCGTTTATTATATATAGTCACTGGTCTCTGTTTCACAAAACTGAGTGCGAGGTTTCCTGTTCAGTCCTTGCCACAGCCCTGTGAGGTAGTCAGGAGGCATGGAGCTCCAGAACACAGATTTCCCTAACAGCGGCAGGGCTGCTCTCCACACCCATGTCTTCTGTATCCTAACGCAGGGCGCCTTCCACTACGAGATGAATGGAGCAAAGCAGCCTTCGTGCTCAGACCAGTCGTCTGTTCTTTGCAAACACAGTTCATTTAGACTTGGGAGCTCATGCCTGTGCTCAGGGGGTAAACGCACCCAAGCCTGGGTTAGAATCAGCATCAGAGTGATAAAGGAGACACAAGAACATCTTGAGCAAGGGTTGCTGCTTGATTCTCACTGGGCGAGGAGGTTGAATATTCTGACTTCGAAGCAGCAAAGTCCACGAGAGGAGAAGCTATTCAGAGGATTTTGTCATCTAACAATTTATTGATTCCTTCGCAAATCCTCTTGAGATTGGGCCTGCAGTTTCCGTGCGGACTGTAGAGAGTGGAAAGGAATTCCACATCAGCGAAGTGGTTGAAGACATGGTTTATGCGTCCGTGGGTTCTGGGCGTCAAGTGTCGCTGTACCAGTTCATGGACCAGGTCCTTGCACTCATGCAGAAGTTTAGAGAGCACATTCGTATCAAAGGTATACTCCACTTCGTAGAAGCTGACCATGGTCATGGCGGTCTGGTTCAGTTTCTTCCGGAGTTTCTCCACAATCACAACCTCCTCTTGACTGAACTGTTTGTTCCGGTAGAGAATACCAATTTTGATCGCCACCTTTATTACATCCTTCATGATCTTGTGGGCCTCCTTCTTGTTGTGGGTGTGTTCTTCGGTGACTTTGTACAGCTCATCAAAGATCTCGCTGCTGGTGTCATCGATCAGCATGTTGGCCACAGTTTTGCTGGCTATCTTGCTCAGGATCTTCTTCTGGGCTTGAAGGGCGAGACTCTTGGAGCTAAACACATGAGGACCTACGGGTAAAGAGATACATGCAGGAACGTGAGAACTGTTACTTTGGTGTTTGTTTGTTTGTTTGTTTGTTTGTTTGCAAATAACACACATTAAGTTGAACTTCTATCCTTAGAGCAAAACCTCATGCCTACATCCACAACTACACTAACTAAACTGTACCCCAGATCTTCCCAAGTGTCACCATACCCTAGTCACCAATGTTTTTGTTAACTTTAGATTACACTCTCTCTCTCTCTCTCTCTCTCTCTCTCTCTCTCTCTCTCTCTCTCTCTCTCTCTCTCCCTCTCTCTCTCTTTCTTTCTTTCTTTATTCATTTATTCATTCTGTGCAATGGTGTGGGCATGGGTGTTACGGTCATGTGTGTGTTTGTGGGATTCGGCTCTCTCCTTCCACCATGTGGGTCCCAAGGATTAAACTCAGTTCGTCATAATAACTGAATCACTCTCGATAGCCCTCACCACTGTTCTTGACAGCATAAGGAAAAACTGGGGACACAGACACCAACAACGCCAAACCACCGTCTGCTTTGGCCTCTTCACATATGCCTTCCATCCTGAGAACTTTAAATGGCACCCATGCTCACCCCTCAGTGGCAGTGTCTTCCTCTCATCCAGACCAAATCGTGCCATCTTAGACCTCCTCCATGCATACGGCCTCTCCGACTTGACTACTTACCAAAGATTTCCCCGTAGCTTCTGGTACCATGGGAACTATTCAGTTTTGCAACTTACACCAGAGAATTATTACGTAGTGGCCAGAATGTAATTAATCTCCTTTCCAGAGACATAGGGACAGTTGGTCATGAAACTACTTTCTTAAACCGAGTCTCAGGATCCACTTTATTGAGTCTAAGATATATTATTTTCACTTTCAAGATATTGGAAATTGTGGTATGTTAAAGATGCCAGGCAGTGTTGTGTTGTGGTTATCATTACCCGTATGTACAACTTTCACCATAGATATCAGAAATTGGAGAGAAAGTCAAAAGAACTCTGCTAAGAAATGTTACTAACAGGGGTTGGGGATTTAGCTCAGTGGTAGAGAGCTTGCCTAGAAAGTGCAAGGCCCTGGGTTTGGTCCCCAGTTCCGAAAAAAAGAAAAAAAAAGAAATGTTACTAACAAATGCTTACTTGTTTATTATTTATTTACTTATTTGTCTATTTTTATTTTTGAAATGGGAGTCTCACAGGGGGTGGAGACTTAGCTTATTGGGAGAGCACTTCCTTAGAAAGCACAAGGCTCTGGGCATGGTCCATCTTGAAACACACACACACACACACACACACACACACACACACACACAATCACAAAGACACAGGGTCTTGCTATGTAGCACAGGCTGGTCTGGAACATCTTACGTGGTATAAGCTAGACTTGAACTTAAGATCCTCCTGCCTCTGCCTCTCAAGAGTTGGGTTACAGGTATGTATCACTATGCCCAGGTCACCACAGTTCTTGAGGGCATAAACTGTGTGGAACGTAGGAAGGTCAACAAACGACAGATTGAACATGCCTTGTATGACTAGCACACTGATGAAACTTAGAAAAACCACAGCCAACTTGTTTTGTTCCTATCCACCTTGTGACTAAAGGAGAGCACGTGTGGTTTTTGTTTTTTAAATGTCTATATAAGCCTATCCTGAATTTGTTGAAATATTCTACAAAGTCTACGAATGGTCTATGTAGCCCAGGTTGGCTTTGATCTTTCAATACTCATATGCCTACCTCTTTGGTATTGGAATTATAGGAATGGGCCATAATACTTGGCTCACCTGCAGAATTTTAATTTCATGTAGGTTCTTATTGCTTTAAGATACTTGATTAACACACATTAATTATCTACAACTAAAGTGTGCAGGTTAATTGAGACTTAAGGACAATTCTTGTGGCACTAAACCCCTAAGGATTGATAATTTTCTTTTTAGCAGACATAATGCTCATACCAAGACTAGCCTGGGTTGGATATTTATTAATCTTTAAAAAGATAAAAGTTTTATTAGAAACACATTTCTAAATGGCATGTGGAATAGTGGGTTAAAGTACTTTGATTAAAAGACATGTCATCAATGTGAATTTAGACAGGCATTTTGTCTGGAAAGGTTCTCCATCCCAGAGCTACAGAGCCCTGTAAAGTTCTCCCTGGGAGGAAACACTGTGATTGGACAGAGGAAAGAAGAAAGATCACCGTGCTTTGGCTCCACATATCTCACTAGGTAAAAGAATTTGTATAAAGTCTGCAGAGAGAGGATGAGTAGAAATCAGAAAGAGCATTTGTATCTGGAAGACGGTTCCTTCAAAACTCTCTGGAGCTGGGTAGGTGGTGCATGTTTGTGCTGAGAAGAAGCTGAGTTTGAGATCAGCGTTGAGAAGCTTCAAACCAAGACAGGAAGTCGGGCTTGGACATGGCTCAGCAGTTACCAGCACGGAATGACTGCTCCTGCAGAGGGCCTGAGTTCAGTTCCCAGGACCCATTCCAGGCAGCTCACAGCTACCTGGCACTCTGTCTCCAGAGGATGGTCTCCTCTGGCCCTTGTGGGCACCTGCACTCATGTGCATATATACACATGCAGATAGACGGATGGACAGACAGACAGATAATCTAAAATAAAATAAACCTGCTTTTTGTTTTAGACAAAATGTGTGCCCTGTGAAGAAAAAAAAAGAGTCCCTTAATTAAATAAATATGAAGAACACTGGCTGTTATACAAAATGAAATAGATTATTTTCTGTGAGGCTTCCTAAATACATTAAGGTGCTCTATCAATTCCAAGAGAAGGAGGAGATGATTGGTAGAAAAAACCCACCTGATCCCACCCTGATGTCCTTGCACCAGTGCTTGGAACCAATGCCATCTCACATGACAAAGCAGATGTGGTTAGGGGTCTTGAAGGAGAAGGATTATATTGTTCTATGCTCAGGCCCATGGAATGACATGTTGTAAGGGAAAAGTGGGGGTAGAAGGGAGCAAGAGAAAAGGAGTGTGAGAACGGAAGGCAGGGGGTGACATGTCTGCTAGCTTTGCAGATGAAGGGTGAGGACACGAGCCGAGGACTCTGAGTGGCCTGTGGAGGCTAAGAATACCAGGTGAAGCATTCTTCCCTACACCACCCAAACCCCCGGGAACCTACTTCAGATTTCTGAGTTCCAGAAACACAAAGACAGACTAACAGCAGTTTAAGCCTCTACATTGCACTGTTGTGGTGACCGTAAGTTAACTGAGGTGGGTAGGATGAGATCTTGCATCTTTTACTATAATACCAAGCTCCTAGGTGGTTTCCCTAATGCTTCTGACCATCTCTCTGGAATAAAAATTACTTATCTGCAAATAAGCAGGATTTACAAACTTCTATTCTCAGAACTCAGAATATGAACAGCTACAAAGACTTAAATGCTGAGTCTTGAGCAGAAGAAGCTGACCCTATAGACCACTAAAACTACCAGGCAGTCTTTAAGGAAAAAACAAAACAAAACAAACCCTCTCCCCCACATCGCCAAGTAGATTCCCACATGACCACAGATCTTAGCATTCTAAATGATTATGAGTTTATCCCAACACAGATGCCACATACAACCCATCCTATTGGATGCCCTGGGAAAGAAGGCTCTTGATGGTCTCCCACATCAGGTATTGTCAAGGCTTTAAGAAGTCCTGCAGTGCACATGACCCCGTGGTTTTGTTTAGTCACCCAGCCACAAACTTACTAGGTACACACACACACACACACACACACACACACACACACACACACACACACAATGCATATACATATAAATTTGTAAAACACATCCTGTGGTATGCATTATTAGAAACAGTGGAAAGGATTAATAGAAGTAAAATCAAGACAACCTGATTGACAGCACAGTTTTACAGAGATCTACAGAGGAGGGAATACACACTATTAGGAATGATTTAAGAGAGTGTGCACCCTGAGAGTATGGTCCTATTCAGAGATAATTTTGCACATGAAAATTCTGGGATTTTTCTATTCATACTTTTCTGTATTAGCAGAAGAACCATGTTGATAACATACCAGGAAAAAACTGTAGGCTTGAAGGAAGAATGTGACTTAAGTCTGGGAACTGTCTTAGTTAAGGCTTTACTGCTGTGAACTATGACCAAGGCAATGCTTATAAAGAACAGCATTTAATTGGGGCTGGCTTACAGGTTCAGAGGTTTAGTCCATTATCATCAAGGTGGGACCATGGCATTGTCTGGACAGGCATGGAGCAGGAGGAGCTGAGAGTTCTATATCTTCATCTGAAGGCAAATAGAATACTGACTTCCAGGCAGCTATGACAAGGATATTAAAGCCCATACCCATAGTGACACACCTATTCCAACAAGTCCACACCTCCAAATAGTGTCACTCCCTGGGCCAAGCACATACAAACCATCACAGGAACCAAGGACAAGGGTAAGGTGATTTGAAAAATAACCTTCACTGTGACTAGTGGGAAACACCAAAATATCCAGACTAGATGTTGAAACTTTAGTTTTTATTCCTATATACAAGCCTCAGAAAGTGATTTTTGTTGGGGATATTTCTTTATTTCTGAACAAAAGTTCTCACTATCTAGGCATGAAGGGTAAGGAGTAATTTATGACACCTCAGGATTTCTGACTGTAGTCTGACAGTGGGAATCAAGTAGTCTTGAGAGGAAGGGAGAGAGAGAGAGAGAGAGAGAGAGAGAGAGAGAGAGAGAGAGAGAGAGAGAGAGAGAGAGAGAGAACCAGAATTGCTCTAAGTGCATACCTCAGTGCATGGAAAAGGCCTGGGACCGCACTGAGTGGCTGCTTTAAAAATGAGTGTTCAGCCAGCACACAAGTTATGCTTCCTTATTTCCAGAAAACACAAAGCTCTGCCAGATGGCGAAATGTCATGCTTACAGTGACGAGCAGCAGGGACGTCTTACCAGGCTTGGTGAGTGGGCAGGGAAGAGGCAGGGGAGCCCAGTGGGAATAAGGTAATAACCTTCGGTAGAGACAAGTAACCGATGGCCATAAAAGGCATCAGACACGAGCTGTCACCGAGCCTGGGAGAGTGCACCCAAGCATTGCCAGGATGTGGAGGTGCAAAGGCCAGAGCACAACTCTTCCGCCTTCCTCCTCACAGGACTCTGCCTCTCTACCTTTGTCACCTCCCCAAAAGGAGCATGGAAACCTTGCATCATTAAGGACAGAGAGACACATTCCAACTTTGCAGCAGAGAATGGTTCACAACAGCAAGCAAACAGCACCGCTTCGTTTCTATCGGCAGTTCAAAATGGCAGCAGGAAAGAGGATTATCTGCAACATGTTACGTAGACGTTACAAGTGGGCTGGTGCCCAGACGGAAGCAATGGATGTTGTTTATGAGGCCATCTGTCCAGGCCAGGAATCACGTGTACAAGGAAAGTGGCAACGTCAAGGCCACAGAGAAAGAAAAGCTCAGGCCAAGGAGCTGAGACCTCGTGGTTGTGGCTCCCAGTCGCTTATGACTCAGTCCAAGGAACAGAGAGAACTTCAAGGCATTCTGAGCAGGACAGGCTCACAAACAATTCTAACTTCCTTCCACCGTGACTTCAAAGAGCGCCGGTTGGCGAGACACAAAACCAAAGACTGGAGACTACGTTCTCTGCGTCAAGCACATATGAACAGAGAGGAGATGGCAGAGTCAGTGACTGTCCTCCTCTTGGCAAGATCTCTTCCACAGACATATTTTTAAGGTAAAAGCAACGATCTAGCGCGATCTGATGAGATTAGCCGTAAAGCCAGGCGTGACGGCACACACCAGTAACTTTAGCGCTGGGAGGCTGAGACAGTAGGATCGATGTGAGCTTGAGGTAAGACTGAACTACATAGATACTAAGATACTAGCATATCTTCACAATGAAAATTGCCCATAAAAGTTTCAAAACTTAATAAAATTATATACAAAATACGGATCGTATTTCAGCATTGTCACTTGCTTTGAGGTATTTCCAAAAGGCAGTGGCAAACCGTGGTAACTGGGTAGAGTCGCATAGATTTTGGTTTTGGTCTTGTCCTTTGTGGGGGGGGGGGGAGAGAGAGAGAGAGAGAGAGAGAGAGAGAGAGAGAGAGAGAGAGAAGCAGCCACATCAGTTGCTTTGGAGGGAGAGAGAAGTTAAAAGTGACGCTGTGTCTTGTATTCTCCCTACACTGGCTTTTCTGGTCTCAGCTGGTGATGCTTTCATGTCCTCCTACCCCACCCCCTTTCTCAGCCCTTAGTCCCGGGTGCTTGTGGGTATTGGCATGAAGGTGGAGATAAAGTTAAGTAACAGAGCACCCCACATCTCACGTATCTGACCCTGAACTCCCTATATTTCCCAAACGTTCCTGTTGTTCTCTAACAAGAATGAGAACATGGACTGCCTGAAACAGTCAACCATCCTGAAAGATAAGCTGACTCCTTCTTCGAAATGCAGATGTTTGTCCTGCTAAACAAGATTGTCTTATTTCCTCTGGAGCCGTGCTGGATCCATCTTGGATTAACACCTAACCCCCCTAATCACCCACCAAGGGAATGGGTGTTTTTTTTGACTATGCAAGGGAGGAAAGGCAGATCTGAGTGACTCAGGGTGGCGTGAAGGGCAACGTAAGAAAAGACTAAATTATGAGGCTACGTTCACAGAGCAAGGAGTGCTGTATCAGCATGTTACCTGTCACAGACTCACCTCTGAAACTGTAAGCAAGTCTCCAGTTAAAAGGCTTTTGTAGGTTGCTTCTGTCATAGTGTCTCTTCACAGAAATAGAACAATAACTTAAAACGCTCCTTAATGATTCGTACTTTTTACTTAAGTGAAACATAAAAGGGACTTCAATTTAAATCCCCATCAAGCTAGGAAAGTTAATACTTGTCATTTAACACCAAAAAAAAATAATAATAAGGACAGCATTATGATTGAATAATGCCACACTTACCAGAAGCTGAGAATAGATAATGGGTACAGTTTTTGTTTTGAAGCAGAATTATGTCCATTTTAAAGTTATGTAGATTTTTTCCTTATTAATTTTATAGCTAACAGTGAAAAGTAAATCAGTATTTGATCACTTTTCTTTACCAGAACTATCTGAAGCAGAAATTTGTGAAATTACTAGAGAGTGAGTCACCTCCAACTTGACAGGTTAATTCTGATGATCTGAGAGAGACTTTCATACCACAGAAGAGCAGCCATCAGGAAAGTCGACATCTATTTAAATACTTTAAACAAAGCCTAGTCAATCCCCATCCTTGCCTCTAGTAACTGGTATCCCTTTAAATGTAGGTTCTCATCAGGTAAAAATAACAAAAGTTTCCTTAAGGGGTAGTCTTGATCATTGAAGTACTTGATACATATAACTGCTCATACTGCTGCAGAGAGAGAGAGAGAGACAGGGAGAGAGAGAGAGACAGGGAGAGAGAGAGAGAGAGAGAGAGGGGGGGGGGGGGGAGAGATTACTTCTCTAAATCCACCATGCAGGAAGTAACAGCATTAGATTCTGCAGTCCACCCCATCATCCTGTGCTTTGCCCCAAACTAAGTATACACTATTTCAATACATACTAAACTTGAATGACAAACCGATTAGTTTAAATGTTTTCTTTAATTACTGCCAATTTTAAAATGAAGATTGTTTTCCTCTCCCTCAGAAGAATTTCCTTTTTACAAAAGTGCTGGAGAGATGGTTCCCTGGCTAAGAGCACTTACTGCTCTATCATGTGGGCCAGAGTTCAGATCCCCACTCGGGTGCTCAGAAATGCCTGTAACTCCAGTTCCAATGGGCTAGACAGACACCCTTTCCTGGCCTCCATGGGCACATGTATACTCTCCTACAGGCATGCAGATATGTACACACTCACACTCACATGCGTGCACACACACTCACACTCACAAGCGCACACACACTACAAAAAAACCAATAAAGCATTTCAAGCATTAGATAAAGTAGAAGAAAATATCACACCTATATGGCCAATACCCAGAAAAAAATTTTTTAAATTTTTTTTAAATGTATTGTTATTGTGCATATGATGTGTAGGTGTGGGTATGTACATGTGCCAAAGCCTACATATGGAAGTCAGAGGACAACTCTGTGTAGTTTGTCCTCTGTCACTCTGTTTCATGAGTTCTGGGGACTGTACTCCGGTCATCAGGTTGTAAGGCAAGCGTAACCAGCTCGGGAGCAGTTCTTAATTTTTTGCCCTCCAAGACAGAGGGAGGTGACATTCTTGTTGTTCAACTTCCCTCCTGCTTCTCTCTTCTCTAATCTAATTGACTTCAGATGCTGATGTGTTTATCTGATCTCTGGTTTTTATAGATGAGTGATTTTAAACTTTTCACAAAAGGTGTCACATAAACCTGTCAGAAGCATTTCATTCAACACCATGCTTTCAAGATTTGCCTAGTATGAACATATCTACATCATTCCTAGTGCCGGACATTGAAATTCATCACATTTCCTGTGGACACACAGCAGCCTGCCAGATTCGACATCTAGAACATGCCCGCCAAGTCCCAGTGGAAGTGCTGCCAACTGGTCTCCAAGGAAACTGCACCAATTTTCACTCCCAGCAGTAGTGAGTTCCTGGGGTTAAGCTTCCTCATCAATAGCCCACATTTAATTTTCTTGTCCATCTGAATGGTAAAAAACAATGGTGTTTTGTTTCAACACGCATTGCTCTCAGCGGACAGCTTTACCATTCTCTCATTGCGGTATACAGAAGGTTTAAACTTTAACATACATTGGCCAGTAATTTCCTTGAGCTTTTTAAATCTGAATTTAAAAAATTCTTCCCTCCCATGGTGTAACAAAAGTCTCATATTTTTGAGAACGTTGCTTTTCACATTTAGGTCTTCAACCCATCTGGAAAATATATGTGCATATTATATGAGGTTTGGATAACTTTCCTCTACACAATTTATTTATTTATTTATTTATTGGTTAAATAGCACATCCTTTCTGTTACTGACCTCTCAGGCCTCTTTTTTGTTTCCATATCAAACTTCCACATTTAATGGATATACTTCTGAATTTTTTTTAATTTACCCTTTAGTCTGTTCGTCCATTTCAATAACAACACCACATCTCAATCGCTAATATCGTGGGTAATTATTCTATTTTATTCTGCTTAGAAACTCTCTTGGCCATTCTTTTCCTCTCCAGTATGAACTTTCAAATCACTTGCTCAAATGCATAGAATCTATTAGAGCTAATTACAGAGGTGATAAGTACAGAAGAACCCAGTCATCAACAGCCATTTAGTAACTGCAAGGAAGGGTCAATGAGCTGTGCACACTAATGGCTGGAGTTTTGTCCTCCAGAAGCCACGTGGGGGATGAGAACTAGGAAGTTGTTCTCTGCCTCTGCACATGTGCACCGACTTACACAGAAGAGTCAAGAAGTGAACTGTAAGTTGTATCAAAGAGAAAAAAATGTGCAAATGTTTTATAAGCATGATCAGACGACAGAGAAAATCTGGCCAAATGGTAAGAAAATAATGGATATGAAGTTTCCACATCAAAGGCATGAGTCCACCCCACTCCTCCCAGTTATTAGGCTTGCTGGGCTCTGCTGACAGCTCTAGTCGATTTTCTGTGGCATCTCCTCGGTATCGTAAGGTAGCTGATTTACCTATGCACATTCGTCATCCCCTACCTCACGTTTCCTTGTTTGTTTGTTGTTTTATTGTTTTTGTGTTTTTACAATGGTGGGACTACCTAGTGCAATCTTGGGAAATAATTATTTGGCATTTCTGTCTCACTCCTAACTTCAAAAGGATTACCTCTAAACCTTTTCCATCAACTATGATGCCTGCCGTGGTTTTTGTAAGAGTTTTTATAGCCTTTTGGAGCAAAATAAGTCATAAATCAAGACAAGTTTGAAATACATTGGTGGGTACATCAGACAGACTGGTGTCTAGCAAGATGAGGAAACCTTTCCTATGGGCCCAAGATGCTGTCCGATGGCATCCTTAACTTTTGGATTTATGGAAGCTAGTAGACCTTTTATAAAAGGTCTTAATCTATTAATCACAAATTCAGTTCTAACCCAGAGGTGGGTCAGGAATGGCTGTTCTGGAGGGTTAAAATGAACCCAAGCTAAGCTAACTAGTCTTTGGATCTACAACATTTCAGTCTCTCCACAGAACTGACGTTCTACTCAGCCATTCTATGCAGACACAACTCCTTTTTAGGAGAATTTGTTCATAGTTCCCCTTGTTGGACAGTGCCCTTTATGCACACAGGGGCTACATTTTATTTATTTGATATTATAAGTCTCATAGCTGGAAGCTCATCCCTAGAATGCGAAGTTGGTGAGGCTGAGTTGTGGGCAGGACAGCAGCCTTCAGGGGAGAGCATAGCTGGTAAACGCCATTAAGAAAGAAACCCTTGGACCATGAGGATTTAGAGATGAATTATTTTCATATCCTCTGTATCTGACATAACACTGACAGATTACCATACCTAAGTCTAAGCAGTCAAGAACACAGTTTAGCACAATGGGATGAAGTCCACAGATAAACCAAAGGTCTAAAAAAAATCCCAAAATGTGTATATTTGCAATGAGATTGACTATTACATAGCCCTATAGTTACAGTTACTTGTAATCGCTCTTACTTATATCTAAAGGGTTAGAAATGAGAACTTTTGAAGAGGTCACTGTAGTATTGTCTTTTATTACTTAAATAAAAAATATTTAATTAATTTTTAAGCCAGGATAATTATATTATAAAACATACTAGATACTAATTAAAATCAAGAAACACTAGTACATAAGGTATAAAACATCATGAATATTATTAGACTAGACATTGATGTTAGTCTAATAATATTGAACAGAAATTAACCGAACTCTTTGGGTATCTCTAGCTGGAGTAAATGGAGTTAAAGTTTAACTTAATAGCTAGACTCTTTGTTTTACCCAAGTTATACCGAAATATAAAGACAGTGAAAAACCTCGAATCTTTCAAACATTTGTTTCGTATAGCATAGTGGGGTTTAGGGTGAGCAAACAGCCATGGAGAAAAGCTTTGATGAAAGGACATGACATTTGCATTTGTAGCATCGCTAAAGCCAGGACTAGCATTTTATCAATTAGAAATAAACCAGGTGGAATATTGGATGTCATGAACAATTTTTAAAAATCTAATTATAAAACTACTTCAGAAACAGAAATGGTGAGGCATTGTTTAGTCCTCGGCTGTCTGCGGTGCCGGAGGTGAGCGCAGCCAGCATTTCCCAAGTGCACAGAGTGTGCTCTGAGGTGATAGAGCAAAGTTTATAGCCTGCAGGGGTGGGTTAGCGTGTGGGGCACAGTCCTCGTCTTTAAATCAGAAAGGAGTCTTTGAAGTGATGTTCTTTTTTATAGATGATTAAATCATCTGATTTTTATATTTGGAATAAGTCTCTACAACTAATTTAAACACTAGTTATCATAGTTAAAAGTCCTTTATAACAAACACTATGTGTTATTGGCTTATTTAATAGACAAAATCTAACAAATGGATTTTACAAATGTATATATATCTGCATATATCTGCATATGCATATGTCTGTACATACACACACACATCAACAGCTTTGTTCATTAACAAAACATATTTAATAACAACTCTTAAATGTTCATTTAGTAAAAAGAGACTAGGAACAATTTGTTACTTAAAAAAGACTATCATAAAAAAGCAAGCATTAATTTTATCTCAGAGTATTGAATTAACCTTCAGAAATTTTATAGTCTTCACATTATTTTTAGCTTAGTTATAACAATCTTTATTTTCACACAACTGATTACAGCATACTTTAACCTTAACATTATTATTACAAAATTTAGAAAACAATTTTAATGAGGTAATCTTAAATGAAAGGTC
Source organism: Rattus norvegicus (assembly GCF_021556685.1). Classification (NCBI taxonomy): domain Eukaryota; kingdom Metazoa; phylum Chordata; class Mammalia; order Rodentia; family Muridae; genus Rattus; species Rattus norvegicus. The sequence goes on from NC_141541.1 coordinate 62,167,740, forward strand.
AGGAGGCTATATCTGAAACATGAAAAGTATGACATCTTAGCTATATACTAATTATAAACACAGGTAAAGCACATAAATAGTTCTTGTTTTCTTAAACAAATTTAAATTAGTTACTTGCTAAAGATGTAAGTTATAAAAGCTTGGGGCTGGAGAGATGGCTCAGCGGTTAAGAGCACTGACTGCCACCGGCCTGGAGCGCGTGGGCACCAACAACCTGGAGCGCATGGGTCTTGAGTGCATGGGAGCCAACAGTCTGGAGCACACAGTCCTGGAACGAATGGGCGCCAACAGCCTGGAATATCTGAGCCCTGCCGTGGGCCCAGCATTGAGCGAATGCGCCTGGCCATGGGTGCTGGCGGTGCTGGTTTTGACGGAGCCATTGAAATGGAACCTGCACCTTTGGAGGAAGCTTCGTGGGTTCCTTTGGCCAGAGCTGGAGGACGTGCACCTGGTGTAGCCAGGATGGCCTGCCAGATATTTGTGAGAATCTCCCATTTGATTTTTACATGGTAGATGCTAAAGGCTAATTCAACTAATGTGGCCACGTGTCCAAGGGGTGGGGTGTGCTCAAGCTTGAGTCTCCCGGGTGGCTGAGAGAGCCTGCGGGGGTGATGAATGGCAAGAAGCTCAGGGGATTAGAGACTGATGTTCGAATGATAGAAACGCTTACGCAGTTGCCTTTTTTAAACATCAATACCAGACTTCTGATTTGTATTTTTTTCTTGTTAACTATTTTAATTTGTTGGCTGGCTATATAAAGATGTTTTTAAAATTCAGTTGCTTTTTGAGGTAATTTAAATTAATGTTTTAATGATTGGGGTTCCATTTGATTGTTTGCATTGAGATTGCAATGTGCGCAATTTTTTTTTTTGTAGTTGGACATCTTGTTGACATCGAATATGACTTTGATAATAAATACCAGTTCCTGAAAAAAAAATCCTTAAAGTTCCTAAAACATGCGTGTGCGTGTGTGTGTGTGTGTGTGTGTGTGTGTGCAGACATAAGCTACATTTCTTAATTTTTGTAATAAAGACTTTAGTATCTCAAGGGAGGACAATTGTCTAATAGGAAAAACATATCCCGTAGTAGGATTAATCACCTCTTAAGATTAATTTATACCCTCAGTCAATAGGGACCATTGTTGTAGAACCAGAATTGGGATAAAGGTCAAGGGGAACATCTTGACCAGAATTGTAAGATTGTGTACATCTTGCCATTAAAAGCTAATTGGCTGAGGACCATCCACCTTTATTTGTTTTACCTATATGTCACATTGATTAAATATATGTTTGTCTTGTCTCATTATTATATTATTTTTTTTTAATTTTAGTTTACTGCGAGCCAAACTGAAGCTGAACCGAGTTAGCTTACATAAGCACTTACTTATAAGCCAATTTGGCAATATATACATTATGTAAAAAGAAAACAACCAAATGGAGACAGTACATATTGCATAAGATATGTTTTAATAAGCCAATATTTTATCATAATTGTGCTAGAACTTTTCTGATGTTCCTTGTAAAAAGGATAAAGCACAGAGATCTTCAGTAAACATGTATCTCTACTAATTTATATATAGACCAATAATAATGAAAACCTTACATTTAAGTTGTATGTTAAGAATTCTTTTACCCCTGGCAATGGGCAAAGAGACACCTTGGTGTTGTTCTTCTGTCAGTCAGGGGACGGCAGAGCGGATAGCATCCTTCGTTCATCCTAGCCTGATGCCTGGCTTGGTGGCCAAAGCTGTCTTATGTCTAGGACTCAGAAAACGAAATCAACCAAATCAAATCAAATCAAATCAAATCAAATACAGGCAGCGTAGTGTAAGAGGAGGAAGACAGAGGCTGCCAACCGCAGTGCCACTCACAGACCTGCCCTCCTGCACACGGCACACAGGCGGGCCATAGGCACCCATGTGCTGCCAAGCCGTACAGCACGGATGGAGAATGTCACCCAGGGACCCACCAACTTTGTACCCAGCCTGCATACAGCAGGAGCCACCACAATGCACAAGTATACGGTGGTCAGATGGGAGAGAAAGAGAAGTGGAAAACCTTCAGCTTTATGAAGAAAGTTGGAACTGGAGACTCGAGGGTAGTCACCCTTGTGAGTGGCCAACCTGTCCCAGCCCTGGATGAAGGCTGTGTCTGGGTCAGTGGCCAGGATCAGTGTTGATATCTGTGGCTTATAGTAACCTCTAGAGGATGTGGACACTCCCTGATATCCCATGGGGATATCCAGGGGCTATGCTTAGCTCACCCCTTGCTCACTCTATCAGTCTGAATGTGGCACCCTGGAGAGCTGGCCCCATCTCTCACTGCTGGCAGCACTCAGGAGAGCCTGCCCTGTGCCTGGTCCAGGCAGCACAGAGGAGCTGACCCTGGTGCCAGGGGAATGGGTGAGCCAGCCTAGTGGCCTGAACATGGGAGAGTTGCTCCACCAGTCATCTGCTGTGGGGTGGCACAGGCACAGAGGTGATGTCCCCACTTCTGTCATGAGCTCAGGAGAGCTAGTCTTGCCCCTCACCAGCTCCAACACTTGGAAGAGTGGGCCCTGCATCTCGACTGGACAGCACACCAGACCTTGATGGTGGAGGCCATCAAGTGAGCCAACCCCAAGGGAAAGAACGTGGGAGAGCTAGCCCTGTCACTCCTCTGCTGTGAGGTGGTGTGGATGTGGGGAGAATGTTCTCCTCCCACCCACCACCACCTGAAGCAGTCGAGAGAACTGGCCCAGGGTCATGAGGACGGGTGAGCAACAGCCAGTTGCTGGACTTACGAGAGTGGGCCCTATACCTTGTCTGGGCAGCGCAGTAAGGCTGGCCCTGGTGGAGTGGACACAAGTGAGTGAATCAGCCCCAAGGGTGAGGGCACTAGAGAGCCGGCCCCATCACTTGTTGGGTGAGGTGGCATGGGTGCGGGTGGGGTTGGAGAGTGTTGTTCTCCCCCTCCCCCTCCTCACCACCTGCAGTAGCCTGGAGAGTTGGCCCGAGGGTCATAAAACCTGGAGAGCTGGTCCTGCCCTTCACTGGTTGTAGCACAATGGAAAATAGGTCCTGCGCCTCGCCTGGTCAGTGCAGTGGAGCTGGCCTAGTGGTGAGCCAGCCCTTGGGATGTAAGAGCTGGAGACCTGCCCAGCCCCTCGCTGGTCCCGCACCTTGATTGGGCAGCACAGTGGAGCGGGCTCTGGAGGCATGGGTGCAGGCAAGCAGGCTCCAAGGTCATGAAAGCAAAAGAGCTGACTGTGCCTCCCGCAGACGGTGGCATTGGGTGGCCCACCTGGGGCAACGCTGGAAATTCCGCACATTGCCTAGCTCAGATGCCACCCAGGCCTGGGTCCAGGGCTCTAAGATGGCCTCCTCCAACATCTGTATCATCTGCGAATAGTTGGAATGCACGAAGGGGCCAGTCCTGCTGATCCAGGGCTGCAGGCTCTCTCTGACACAGGGCAGCAATGAGATGACCTGGAGGAGTCCCGTGAAGATACAATCTTGATGGTGTCACAAAGCCAGAGATCTGGGGCCACACTGATGCCTCACGGCCATGAACATTTGCAAGTGATGATGTGTGGACAGAGGGATAGGCTGTGGGACACACTGTGACACACTACAACTTCCACCATGAGATTTATTTATTTATTTTTTTGGTTCTTTTTTTTTTTTTTCGGAGCTGGGGACCGAACCCAGGGCCTTGCGCTTCCTAGGTAAGCGCTCTAACCACTGAGCTAAATCCCCAGCCCCGAGATTTATTTTTATGCTTGAATTTTGTTTGTCATTTGTTTATTTCTGGGTGTTTTATTTTTGGGGCTAGATTGCAAGGGCAAAAGGTGGATATGAGGGGATAGAGAGATGAACAGGACTGGGGTACATGATGCAAAACTCACAAGGAATCTATAAAAAGTTTTAAAAAATTTAAAAACTATATACCATTATAGAAACAAAGCAAAGATCTGTTTTGGAAGGAACTCCATATATATATGTTATTTAAGATTCCAAAAGTATTATTTTAATCAATTTTAAGATATTTAGAGTACTCAAATGTACAAATAGTGTGTATTTATCAGCTCCTAATACATAATCATAGTATTGACATTTGAAACTGCATGCATGTGCATTTTAGTTGGGCATACCAAAAATAATTTTAGCACATAACAAAAATGAATTTAAGAAGAGAACCGAAGTGTCCACAGTGTTTAAAAAATAAAAGAAACTTTGTTGATAATGCTATATTTTTCCCACTGGATGGTTTTAGCTCCTTTGTCAAAGATCCAGTAACCATAAGTGTGTGGGTTTATCTGGGTCTTCAATTCTATTCCATTTGGTCTATCTGTCTGTCTCTGTACCAATACCATACATTGTTTATCACTATTGCTCTGTAATACTGCTTGAGGTCAGGGATGGCGATTCCCCCAGAAGTTCTTTTATTGTTGAGGATAGTTTTCCCTACCTTGGGTTTTTTGTTATTCCAAATGAATTTACAAATTGCTGGTTCAATTGGGGGTCAGCATATAGAAGAATGCAAATTGATCCATTCTTATCACCCTGTACAAAACTCAAGTCCAAGGGGATTAAGGACCTCCACATAAAAACAGATACACTCAAACTAATAGAAGAAAAAGTGGGGAAGAGCCTCAAACACATGGCACTGGGAAAAATTTCCTGAACAGAACACCAATGGCTTATGCTCTAAGATCAAGAATCGACAAATGGGACCTCATAAAATTGCAAAGCTTCTGTAAGAAAAAGGACACTGTCAATAGGACAAAACAGCAACCAACAGATTGGGAAAAGATCTTTACCAATCCTACAACTGATAGAGGGCTAATATCCAATATATACAAAGAACTCAAGAAGCTAGATTCCAGAGAGTCAAATAATCCTATTAAAAATGGGGTACAGAGCTAACCAAAGAGTTCTCAGCTGAGGATTATCGAATGGCTGAGAAGCACCTAAAGAAATGTTCAACATCTTTAGTCATAAGGGAAATGCAAATCAAAACAACCCTGAGATTCCACCTCACACCAGTCAAAATGGCTAAGATCAAAAACTCAGGTGACAACAGATGCTGGCAAGGATGTGAAGAAAGAGGAACACTCTTCCATTGTTGGTGGGAATGCAAACTGGTACAACCACTCTGGAAATCAGTCTGGAGATTCCTCAGAAAATTGAACATAGTACTACCTGAGGACCCAACTGTACCTCTCTTGGGTATATACTTAAAAGATGCTCCAACATATAACAAGGACATGTGCTCCACTATGTTCATAGCAGCCTTATTTATAATAGCCAGAAGCTGGAAAGAACCCAGATGCCCTTCAACAGAGGAATGGATACAGAAAATGTGGTACATCTACACAATGGAATATTACTCAGCTATTAAAAACAATGACTTTATGAAATTAATAGGCAAATGGATGGAACTAGAAAATATCATCCTGAGTGAGGTAACCCAATCACAAAAAAACACATGGTATGTACTCATTGATAAGTGGGTATTAGCCCTAAAGCTCGGATTACACAAGATTCAATCCACAGACCACATGAAGCTCAAGAAGAAGAATGACCAAAGTGTGGATGCTTTAGTCCTTCTTAGAAAAGGGAACAAAAATATTCATAGAAGGAAACACAGAGACAAAGTTTGGAGCAGAGACTGAAGGAAAGACCATCCAGAGATGACCTGGGGATCCAGCCCATACACATACAGCCACTAATCCCAGACACTATTGCTAATGCCAAGAAGTGCATGCGACAGGAGCCTGATAGAGCTGTCTCCTAAGAGGCTCTGCCAGAGCATGACAAACACAGAGGTGGATGGTCGCAGCCAACTATTGAACTGAGAATGGGGTCCCCATTGGAGGAGTTAGAGAAAGGACTGAAGGAGCTGAAAGGGTTTGAAACCCCATAAGAACAACAATGCCAACCAACCAGAGCTTCCAGGGACTAAACCACCATCTAAAGAGTACACGTGAACAGACTCATGGCTCCAGCTGCATATGTAGCAGAGGATGGCCTTGTTGAGCACCAGTGGGAGGAGAAGCCCTGCCAAGGCTTGATCCCTCAGTGTAGGGGAATGTCAGGGTGGGGAGGCAGGAAGGGGTGGGTGGATGGGTTGAGGAACACCCTCAGAGAAGAAGGGAGAGGGGGAATGGGATAAGGGGTTTGTGGATGGGAAACCAGGAAAGGGGATAACATTTAAAATGTAAATAGAAAAATATTCAATAAAAACTGTTTGATACAAACAATATATGAAAACAATCCAAAATATACTAAAACAATTATCTCAGACACATGACACAATTACATGAAATCAGATATACCAATTTTAGAAAAAGAAACAGAAAGTTTATCTTATTTTTTTTAAGATGTGAGAAAGGCTTAGTAACAGAGGAGACTGAAAGGTGAAGTTTGTCTATAGCCTTAAGGTAAACTCCTTCTTTAGCTTAGGAGGGGGAGTAGTTTTTTATTTTAATTGTGCCATAATCAGATTTCTAGCAGATAATTTGGAGATCACAACTTGTGCCAAGCAGATCTGGCCACTTTTCCACTAAATGCCAATTAAAAGAGCAAAATTAATAGTAGCAGGAGAAAAAGATTTACTCAATGTGATCACATTGAGAAAGAGTCACAATGATCCAGCAAACCTTTCTCAAGTCTACCCTTAAGGCCCTGAAGTAAGAAAAAGTTTAAACAGAGGTCGGAGGATATGCCCATTCGAGCATTCCTTGTCAAGGAACATTTATACCCATCATTGACTCATTGATACCTGGATTTTAGTCTCACCAGTGAGGTGGTCTAACAAGCCGCTTGTAACAAGTAAGGTATAGGTGGTGGGAATTTAAGCTCATAGAACTGAAGGTCCTGAAAGGCACTGTAATCTGATTAATTCAGCAACCACAGTTACACACACACACACACACACACACACACACACACACACACACACACACCTGTAAAATGAGCTGGAGAAGTTGAGGCACACAAAGGAAAAGCCAGGAGGAGACCACTTGGCAGAGAGCAATTAATGTTCTACCTAGTTTTGTTTTGTTTCGCTTTTTGTTTTTGTTTTTGTTTTTGTTTTTTTTTTGTTTGTTTGTTTTAAGAATTTTGTTTCCACCAAATACTAAGTTTCCTAACTTAGAATGTTAGAATGGTTTGGAATCTTCTTCAGAAAGACATGTCATCCCTCTGACTGCGCTCTTTCCTGTTCCCAGAATGCAGTTCTGGAGAAACACGCCAATCTTTAGGGCCCATTCTTTTAAGTCTGATAGTTTGGCAGACACAATGACAATGGTCTCTTTGGGCTCCTTATAAAAGTGAACTGAGTGGAAATCAGGCTTTATGAAGCTGCTCTTCAGAAAAGGCATGGGTTACTATGTATGACCCAAGGGCAGAGTATGGATGGGTCTAGGATTTACCTAACTGTGGTGTCAGTGTCTCTCAGATGTTAAGCGGTTTTCTTGTAGAACAGCAGAAGCAAGGGGATACAGAACTCACATTTAGCAGGATCCACCAGTCAATGAACAGAGGGGAACACACCGAAGGTAGGACTGAGGACAAAACTCCATGAATATTGTTGAGGTGACACAGACAGAGATTCATTTCATTATCTTTAACAGTCTGAGGAGTTCCCTAAACTGTAGGGACCTCAGTGCACACCAAACTGATTTTTGGCTTTAAGCCTGAAGGGCCTTTTAGGACTGATTTGCATACAAGGGTTTCCCACAAGACAACAATTGTTGCTTAGACCATACCTAATAATTTGGAAAAAGACTGTGAAGATCTAAAAGACCCTTGTTTCTCCATTCCCTACTGAGGAATCGCCACTTGTGTGGACACCTCAGAAAAAACGGGCTTCCTGTTCCAATGTCCTTCTTGGGTACACAAACATGAGGGGCTCAAGACAATGGTGACATAGGTGTCTTCCCGGGCAAGCTATACAGTTCCTTCAAACTCAGGAATGTAGTATGTTAGTTGGGTTTCCCTATGAGTCTGTGGTATATCATGGGGTGCTACCCCTGATAATGGAACACCTTTGGGTAGAAGGAACAGGGGCCTCTTCTCTTTTGAGACTTTATTATCAGGTGTCATAAAACTCCTGGGCTAAAAGCTCAGCAAAGTCAGAAGAGAAGCAATAAAAAAAAAAAAGCAGAATTAGGCGTTTGAGGAGGAATGTAGGGAGGCAAGGTTAAAGGATAATACATCAAAACTTTTGAAAGACAATGAAAACCAAGACAAACAACGCAAACATCAAAATGCCTTCGAAGTTCCAAAAGCAAATAAAATACTGATAAAAATGCTTTTAGAGATAAAAATGCTTTTAAAGCAAGCAATCAAACCAAATCAAACCAAACCAAACCAAAGCAAACCAAATGCCTACACCAAAATGTTTTAAAAGCAAACAAAACAGATTTCATAAACCAAATATGTTAGCAACAGACCAAGAAAGTACTTGTTAAAGTAGAGTCCTTGATAATCAGCTCGGAATAAACCGATGGAACTTCACCCAAACCAAGAACTCTCTAAGCCCGGGAAGGAGTTCATCACCAGTCCACTTGAGGAAATGACACTGGGTGGTCTGGAGTGAACGGGTCCGTGCAGATACCCATCTTCCGTTCAGTTGGTTCCTCCAGGGAAAAGTGGATGATTCTCAAGTCCTGTGTGCGCCACCACAATCAGGGACACACAGAACACAGCTCTGGTTTTAAAGGGAACATGAGTTTATTCTGGAGCCATTTTGAGTGACCATGGATGGCTCTGGGTTACCCCCCAATTCCATGTTCCCCTCGTTGGGTGTCTGATAGACAACACCAGGAAAAAGAATCTTCATTCTGCTCCTTATTTCCAAGGTTTTGTGCTTTTTAAGTAAAATTGCGCACCCACTTTCAGCAAGCACTTTCTGCGTGTCTGTTGATCTCATAATACACAACAATCACAGCAGTTTTAAACATAAATATATTTGCGTTCCCATGAGAAGCCTTACCCGCTCTCATGCTTATGAGTATTACCAGTAAATTCACAATATGCTTACGGATTTTGTTAGTAAACTTAGTATTTGACATTTTTCTGGAACCAACTCCAGAGAAAGTAAGGTATAGCCTGAGGTGGTGGGAATTTAGGTTTATAGAATTGAAGATCCTGAAAGGCACTGTAATCTGATTAATTCAGCAACATATAAACACACACACACACACACACACACACACACACACACACACACACACCTGTAAAATGAGCTAGAGAAGTTGAGGCACCCAAAGGAAAAGCCAGAAGGGAGACCATTTGGCAGAGAGCAATGCGTCTTTCTTAATGTTCTATCTAGTTTTGTTTTGTTTTTGTTTGTTTGCTTGTTTTTTTAAGAATTTTGTTTCCACCAAAAACTGACTATGGAGCAGGAAAGGGACACTGGTGACATATTGCTTATGAGACCCTTCATGAATATGATGTAATAAAATTGGAACCGGGAGTCAAGCCACATTGGAATATTCAGGATCACCACAGTGAACATCGGGCTTGTGGATTAACAGCACAGGGGGTGGGGAGCACAGTTCACAGTGGACACTGTGGGGTCCGAGGTTGTGATCCTGGGCTTTGTATACTTGAACAAGGGCCCGTCCACTCATACTTCTGTGCTGGTAGAGGCCTGTCTTCCTGGAAGTTCATCAGAAGTATCCCTCCTTTGAGGCTGCCTCTCTAATCCAAACCCTCCCTCCATTTGTATCTAGGACAGTAAATGGTCCAGAATATAATATGCATACTTTAAAGAAACACAAAGTTGGACCACTGAAAGGAATGCAAGCTGAATTACCAGGTCATCTTTCCAGGACACAGATCAACTGTCCTGTGGGTCACAATGCCAGGAGTGTCACTCCTCAAACATGGGGAAAACAGAGACTTGATCTGACTCAGGAGCAGTGTCAGGAAAGAAAGGAGAGCTGGCTTCCTGTCCTTCTGTCAAGTCTCCCGAATTCTCCTGGGTGACAATCTCCTCATCTCCATGGTTTTTTAGTCGGTTAAATAAGGGAGCAGACTTGTGATTGGTGTTCTCAGTTTAATAGAGATCCCCTTTAGAAGCAGAAATTGAAAATATCATCCACAAAACCCACCAATGGACATACACTAAGGATGAGTGTCACCTGTGGAGTGGGTCACAGTCATCCTTCACTCAATGCTGTCCAGATTCTCCCTTTTCTTGCTGTCTTTAGAAATGGGATGTTGCCCCTCCTTAAAAAACCCCGGGAGATTTATCTCAGAGCCTTCTTCTCTGAGAGCCGTGTCTCTTCTCTGGCGTCTCTACAGAAGGCCTTCTTCTGTTTATTTTCTGAGGCTCTTGACTTCCCCAGCAGACCTCTGTGTATGCCAACCACAGAAGAAGAAGAAGAAGTTGGCAGGATCTGTCCGAAAGCCCCTTCCTGTGTCAGCCTCAGTACCCGCAGACTCAGCCACAGACTACCACTGTGCCAGCCTGTCCACAGGGCTCTGTAGAAACTTCAGCTCCAGTTCCTCCTGCTCCCCATTAGATGATGCATACCTATCTTCCCTAAATGCAAATTCCTGTTTTCTCCAGACTCGTCACAACCACACTGTGCATCTTCTCACAGGTCTGCCCAAGTCCGGGTACCCTCTTGCACACTCCCCTGAACAAATTACTCTGCACAAGGCCTAGTCAGAGAATTCCCACTGGCCTTTGTTCCCGGGCAGTTTCAAGAGGGGTATCCTTGACACATGGAAAACATTTAATAAACTTAAACCTCAAAAATTACATAGTGGCTGGACCAGCACAGGAAGACACCCACAGAGGAGTGGTCTTGTATTTCCTCACTTTCAATCCAAATTCAATGGTAATTGCTCTAACCAGTGCTACTAATGGCCTTTTAAAAATAAAATTGTCAAATACAGCGCAATTGCTATAGCCAGTTTTCTGTTTTTCTTTCTTTTTTTATTAATTGTGCATTTGATGGTAGTCAGGGTGGTGGTTTAGTACATATGTACAGCATGTACTGATCAAATTCAAGCTTGTTTCATCCAGACTCTGCCTCACAGCTTCTAGCAATCAACAGTCTACATTCAGGCAGACCCGATATCCACGTGCGAGACACAGCAGGTGGCCTCGCCTTTTGTAGCTTATTTCACTTCACATGATGTGCTCCAGTTCCATCTCTTCTGCTGCTTGTGACGGGGTTCTATTGTTCTCTATGGCTGGAAATTACTACATATACATCATATAACACATACATATTCATACACATGTGAGAGAGAGACAGAGAGACAGAGACAGAGAGACAGAAAGACAGAGAGACACAGAGAGAGAGCATTTTCTTCTTTAAGCAGTTGAAGGATGGGCACCTATGCTGACTCTTATCTCACTGTTGTAAAAACCATGAGCATCCAGGTATTTTGGGGGTGCTGACTTCATTTCATTTGGATCTATATGTAGAAGTTAGATAGCTGGATCAGGTGGTGGATCTGCTTTTAGACTATTTTTTATGTTTGGGTGTCTTGCCTGGGTGTATGCCTATGCATAAAGTATACAGTGTTGGGATTCCTTGGAGCTGGAATTATAGACAGTTTTGAGCTACCATGTGGGTGCTAGAAATGAATGCTGGTCTTCTGGAAGAGAAGTCAATGTTCTTAACCCATAAGCCATTTCTCCACCTCCTTTCTTTTTTTATTTTTAAAGGAATGCCCATAAACTTTTCCGTAGTGTCTATAGTAATTTACGTCCCCATTGTCAGTATATGAGAATTCATAATTTCCCACATTCTTGCCAATGTTTTGTTATTTTGGGCTGACATTACACCCGTCTCAGCTATACCATGATCTTTCATACCAAAGCCCCCCTCTATGACTCTGCTCAATCTGTCGCCTGTTTTAGGACACCTTACCGCCTTCTCAGACCAATTCCTCTTCAACCTCAAGGGCTCTGCTTGAAGGACTTCAGACTCCAGAGAAAACCTTTTCTTCCAGTTCTCTGCCTTTAAGCATACTCTTGGTACCTTTTAGGCATTAATCATCATTAATAATCAGCCACCTAGATGAACAACTTTTACTCCTACCAATCTAAACTCCTTGAGACCAGAAATCTTGAGACACAACAGTCACAGTCTGGACTTGAAATATAGAAAACTACCGTTAGATGAATGAGTGTCTCTCAATTCTGAAATGTATTAGAATTCATGCTAAGAATGCCAATGATAACCTGGAGCTAGCATACACTCGAGATACTAAAATCTACTTCCTCCTCCAGAGGTCTAAAGTCCCTGCTTTGTGCCCCTATCCAGTGTACGGGTTGTGGCTGCCACACTATTCCCTAGGCTAATAAGCTATGTTGGTTTTTTTATTTCAAAGTAATGCAAGTTCATCATTTCAAAATCAAACCTATCTATAAAACTTATAACAAAAATGAAATATCTTCTCACCCATCTCTGATGCTGGCTCCTTAGAGACAAAACAGTTCAAGCTGTTTCTGCTGTTTTCATGACTAATGGCCTCCACTATTTATATGCTTATACTTTTAGTTTTTGGTTTTATTTCATTTTAACCTCCTAGTACAGAGGGTGGAAATTCCATTGTCTTCTCCATTTGTTTTTCCGTCTACCTTCTAGTTTGGTTCTCTGTCAGTATTTGGTTAATCATACTTTGGCAGCTGTGTTATTATGATAGATAACATTCATAGCTTGTTCAGGATGCTCTATGATTTCTATGACTGCATTTCCTTTCTTACTCATCTGTTTTCCCAAGGAGTTAAGATAGCTTGTCTATTTTTGTTTAATTCCGTATCAAGCTAGAGCTAAAACACTCCCCCAGTTACTGAGAGATACAAACTCTTTCTCAGTAGGTTATATAAATCAACTACTTGACCACTTCTACTATTCTCTTGAATATCCCTCTACTGCTAAGTTCTGAGCACACTTTCCTTCATGCCTGATGTTTCCCTCCTCCTTCACCTCTTCTTGACTCTGTGCCTTAGTTCTTGGATTCATGGCTTCTCTTTTTTAATTTACTTCCTGATCCAGTAGAGTGCTGCATTTGTTACTTTTTTTCATCTGTGACAAAATCCCTGTCAGAGAAAACCCAAGGATGCTCAGAGGATTAGTCCACAGTTGCTTAACCCCATGAACGTGGGAAGAATATCATGGCAGCAGGAAGTGTGCACAGGGTAAAGAAACAGGCTGTTCATCTAAGTGCAGAGAGGAAATGAACAGGAAAGAAAGGGACAAAACAAGATAAACCCAAGGACCCAACCTTGATGGTGTGTCTCACCTCCTAACATTTCCAGAATCCCCCAAAATAGGGCTACCAGCTCCAGACCAAACATTCAGTCCACGAGCCTGTGGGAGTTGTATTGCTTTCAAAGCACGATAGGCACTTAGTTCAGGATAGAGATTAACAAACACTGTCAAATGCCATAGAATAAAGCATCAAAAGGTAGAATATCAAATATAAGCATGTTTTTAAACAAGCATTTAAACTGTAACCATTTAAATTTAAAAACACAAAAGAGGTAGAAATTTTAGGGGCCTATGGACCCAGTTGGTTGATCCCTAAGATCTGGTAGCTCCACATGAAGCTACCATGGAAAATTCCTTTGTTTCTGAGATCTAACACAATGACTTTATTCCAACTTCACATTGGATGAATGATTTAACTGGGTCCAGAACTCTATCAAATTTAGCTATCTCAAGTGTGTAAAGGATCACAACTTGAAAGCCAGCCAGCCAGGGCTGGGGATTTAGCTCAGTGGTAGAGCGCTTACCTAGGAAGCGCAAGGCCCTGGGTTCAGTCCCCAGCCCCGAAAAAAAGAACCAAAAAAAAAAAAAAAACAAAACAAAACAAAAAAAAAAAAAAAAGAAAGCCAGCCAGCCTAGAAGACATAACGAGATTCTCTTCACCACGAAGGACATCAACCCAGCCATAAAACCTAGACCTAAAACCTTCAACCTACAATTTCTCCTGCCTACAAGATGTACAGGGGTAAAGAGATAGAGCAGAAACTGAGGGAGTGACCAAAAATAATTGGTCCAGTTTGAGACCCATACCAAGAGAAGGAGCCCACCCCACACATGCTAATGGCATTCTGCTATACTTGCAGATAGGAGCCTACTGTAATTATCATCAGAGAGGCTTCACCAAGCAACTGATGGAAACAGATGCAGAGACCCACAGCAAACATTAGGCGGAGCTTGGGGGAATCCTGTAGAAGGAGTGTATGAACCAGAGGAGTCAAGAACACCACAAGAAAACTTACAGAATCAACTAACCTGGGCCCTTAGGTGCTCACAGAGACTGAACCACCAACCAGGGAGCCTGCATGACCTAGGCCCTCTGCACATGTGTTATGGATGTGTAGCTTGGTCTTCAAGTGAGACTTCTAACAGTGGGAGCCAGGGCTGTCTCTGACTCTGTTGCCTGCCTTTGGGACCCTTTCCTCCTACTTGGCTGCCTAGGCTAGCCTCAGTAGGAGAGCATGTGCCTAGTCTTGATGCAACTTGATATGCCAGGGCTGGTTGATAGCCATGGGAAGCCCCCCTTTTTCTGAAGAGAATGGAGGAGCAGTGCAAATAAGAAAGAGAAAAGGAAGTGTGTGTGTGTGAGTGTGGGGGTGGTGGTGGTGGTGGTGGGGTAGGTGATGAAGTGCGGAGGGGTGACCAGATGGTTCATTTGGTAACAGCATTTGTTGTCAAGCCTGATTACCTGAGTTCAACTACTGGAACTCACGTGGTGGAAGGAAAGAACCAACTTCTGTGAAGTTGTCCTCTGACTTTCATATGTGTGTCATAGCATGTACAAGCACACACACACACACACACACACACACACACACACACACACACTAAATGCGAAAAAGACAAAGTGAGAGGAAAGAAAGAAAGGTAGGAGGGGAGAAGAGAAGAAGGAAAAGGAGGAGGAAGAGAAGGAGAAGAAGCAGAAGAAAATAGAGGAAGGGACACACACACAGAAAGAGAGAGGGAGAGAGAGAGAGAGAGAGAGAGAGAGAGAGAGAGAGAGAGAGAGAGAGAGAGAGAGAAGAGATGGAATGGAGCAGAAGACTGGGACCAGGGAGATATAAGTGAGTGGAAACTTTTCAGCAAGTTTTAGACTTGGTAAATAGATATCCATTAAGTGAAAGGAACTAAGAAACTGTCAGCAACTAGCACACAGGCTGTAGGCCAAGTGACCCTAAGGAGAATGAGCCCTGTAGGAATCCTCCATCCGCTACCACATACCTCCAACTTCACAACTATAGAAGCACATACTCAGTCTTTTTCCAGCCTTGATTTTACCCACATTTCCACCATTCTCACCAGATTATGAAGAACTGACAGCTATGAGTATATGAGAGGCACAGACAGAGGAGGTTTGCACACACTAAGCAAACCTTTTTTTTTTTTAGGAGAGGGAGAGTGGGGGATGCGTTTTTTTTAAATTTTTATTAATTTTTATTTCTATAAGTACATATAGCTATCTTCAGACACACCAGAAGAGGGCACCAGATCTCATTACAGATGGTTGTGAGCCACCATGTGGTTGCTGGGAATTGAACTCAGAACCTCTGGAAGAGCAATCAGTGCTCTAAACCACTGAGCCATCTAAGCAAATCTTCTAACAGCCATATCCTCAATCCCTTAAGAATCCTTCTTATTTAGATAGTTTCTTACTGTATCGTCCAGGTTGATTTTAAACTCCTGGACTCAAGATATTCTCCTGTTACAGCCTCCTAAGTGCTAGCACACACACCCCCATAGCATCCTCTCAATGGTATGTCCTTTAAAAATAAAAACCTCTCTGAGTCAGTGATGAAGTTCTCCACTGCGACATAGGAACCTGCCAGTGGCCATATTCCTAAAGAAAAGTGACTCTTCCACCCCCAGCAGTCATCAACTGTCAGCATCTTTTCAGGTAAGGGTGGGGCATCAGGAGGTTTCCTCTGACCATGCTGGAATCTTTACCTCACTTGTTCTAACACAAGATGCCCACTGCTGTGAGTTCGTGTGTGTACCATCCCTGTCATATCCAGGGGACAGCAGTTCCCAGCACCCCTCCTATTGTCTAGCTTTTACAGTCTCTGTCTGCTCTTCCTCAGTGTTCCCTGAATCTTGGGGAGAGGCTGCTATAGCTGTCCTACCCATAGATGAACACTCACAGTTGCCTGTTTTCAGTGGTTTAGCTAAAAATTCATTCCCAGAGATCATTATTAGAGTTTTCCCTCCCTCCATCCTTCCTTCCCTCCCTCCCTACTCCTTCCCTTTCTCTCTCTCTCTCTCTCTCTCTCTCTCTCTCTCTCTCTCTCTCTCTCTCTGCTTTTCTTTTTAATCATGGACTTCATGCATAGTAGGTAATTCTCTACATGTAAGCTCTATCCTCAGCCCAGAGAGTTTCTTCTTAATAGCAAAACAAAACACCAAGAATGATTGGACACAAATCTCTATGCCCACCTGCGAACCTTAGCCTATCCTGCAACAAGGGAAAGAGAAGAAAGCCTGAAGTGGAGGTGTTCGGGAATAGCTGTGAATTTACATGCTGCTGCTCTCAGGAGGAGCTGTGTGTTATTCTCAGCACGACAACTTCTTCTGTAGGAGTTTTACATTCATCTCAGTCATTCTTTCCCTTATATTTTCTGATCTCTTGCTTTAAAAAGTCATGTTGGTTATAGTCACTTACAAATAGCAAAATAATTACTCCTGATTATTATTGTTATTGTTATTATTGATGTTGTTGTATGTATGCATGCACTGGGGTTGTGAAGCAGTTTCCTTCAGGATCCAAACATTTCAACCTGAAGGGAAGCTCCTTAAGCCAGAAATTAAACAACTCAAAATAGCTCAGGAAGTCCCTAAAACTGACCAGGTTCACTAGATCCCCTCCCTTCCGGGAATAAAATAGCTGTTGTAAGTCACTCTCAGGCAATTCACAGTGCAAAGCTTCTGAGACTAGGCAAGCATTCTGAAAAAGACCAGCTAAAGTTCCCAGAAGAAGCTCAGACCAACTGATGCACCTGGAAAGGACAGTCTCCAATCTGCTGAGCTGCCTTCAGCTGTGCAGTGTGCTCCAAGGTCCCAGCTTTTATGACCTGTCACCTGTGCTGGGGTGGGCTCTGGTGACGCAGCTGTCTTTAAGTCATTTCTGCCCCTGCAAGTTACCCCTCATCCATATCCTGTAAGTAACCCCAATAAAGATCATAGGTTTACCAAGTTGAACTTTAGTATTATCAATCATGGCTCCCTATTTGAGGTTAGTAGGAATGTGTGTTGAGTCTCCTCAGGAAACATCTTCTCAAATAACAACTGGGGATTCTACCCGGGGCTAACCAACCAATACTAAGCAAGTATTCTTATTCATGGGCTACATCCCAGTCCCAAGTCAGCTTCTTTTTTTTTTTTCTTTTTTCTTTTATTCGGAGCTGGGGACCAAACCCAGGGCCTTGTGCGAGCTAGGAAAGCGCTCTACCACTGAGCTAAATCCCCAACCCCCCCAAGTCAGCTTCTTATTAAGCAGGGAACTAAGTAATGGAATGTGTTGGCTTTCCACTTGCAAACTAAATGAGTTTCTCTGTGTGGAGAAGATAGTTCTGTATGTTGTCCATTATAATTTTGTATTTGAATATGCACAGAATAAGCCATTTTTGTAACATAAACCAACAAATTAAGTATAGCCAAAGATCTTGGCAAATAATGAATACTAATCCTCAACAGGGATTGAGAGAAATTTAAAGCTGTTTTAACGATGCTGGGAAGTGTGAGTATTGCTTTTTCCTATCAGCTGCCTGATAGGTTTGGTAGGCTGCAGTCAGGTGAGGAGACAGAAGGAATAAAGAATGTGGGCCTACCATGTGGCCTCTTCTTCTCAAGCTTCAGAGGCACAAGAAACCCCTCAATCAGATTTCCATCTAACTGCTTCAGAAACAGATACTATTTCTATACTCACTGCCACGCAACACCTCCATGCTGAATTTGTCATTAGAACGATAGATGAATGGTGGGGGTGACAAGCCAAGAAGCTAATGTGATCTTGTAATACTGAATTTTAAGCGTTCTTTTTTCTCCCCTCATTTTAGAAGTAATAAAATACAAAAGCAAAACACGTAAACCAAAAGATTAAAGATAAAAGTCAATCATAATTAGGGTAGAAGTCAAATATACAGAAAGAGTAAGGCGGGGGTGGGGTGGGGAATGGGAGTCAGGGATGCCAGATGTCTACACTGCTGGCCAGCAAAATACTGCAAGGTTGTGCTTCAAGAAAGCCAAGTGAGTGGGGTCCCAGCAGGTCCTATCACGGTCCAGAGCCCAGCTGGGAAACTGTGGGAGGAAGAGGGCTGAGGGCAGGGGTGGGTTCACTCCAACCAGTGATCACTGAGAAATACTGAGAGGGAAGAAACAGGAAGACGTCAGAGTCCAGGGAGGAAGCAGGAAGGAACAAGATTGTGGGAAAGTGAGAAGGAAGAGCCACGTAAGGGGGTGGTGGGTCACATTTGGGTCACAGAAGTGCTGTTCTGAGCTTCGTCACCGCCAGCTCCCAGTTGTTGCTTTTCAAGAACAACTCCTGTGGAAAGTTACATGGATTTAGCGAGGGAAAATCCACAGGAAGTGTACCTAAAAGAAAGATTTATGATAAATGTAATCGCATATAATGGTTTGTTTGTTTTTGTGTTTAAAAAGCTGTTTAAGTGTATGTGAGTGGGCTGCTCTGTATCTCACTCATCTCACGAATGGCTGCGTCTATAGATGTGTGCATATGCCTGTATGTTCACACATGCTATGAACACAGCAAAACTGAGGTCGTAGATTATTCAACTTTCTTCGAGAAGTGCAATAATGTAGATTCTTCTCTATATCATTAAATATTCTTCAGACTAATTTTTCTTGAGAGGTGAATAATGTATGAATAAGCTAATTAATAAAAAAGAATTAAACTGTCAGGAAAAAGAGAGCTGAAGAGTGTTGCACCATGTGTAATCATCAAGTGTTTGATGTGTAGCTGTTGCGTGGGTCCTGTGTACTCACCGTGTACTCAAAAATTCAGTAATCGTTGGACTGAATGTTGAAGCTGTTTGTTTTGGTTGGCTATTTGAGTTTTGTCTCCCATGTTCTTTCTTTGGGGTCGTCCGATTATGCTGCACAATTTGTGCTCTGGATACTGTAACCATCCTGACAGTGTCTGTTGACTGTAAACAACACGGTTGTAGCTTTGTGCTATATGACTGAGTGGGACTTCCTAAAGGGAAGGGTTTTGTCAAAAGAGCGAAGCAACAGCCGTGCCCTGGGGGACATGGGCAGGAAAGGGGCATCAAAAGGAAAACAATGCTAACAATTAAGGAAGGGTGCAGGAGGATCTGGATCACAGAAGATTTAGTCAGAGAGTTAAGGCGCTTGAGGTTTAATTTCTACCACATACCACTCTGGGCTCTCTAAAAGTTGGCCTTGTATAAAGTAAAGTAACTCTCCCTGCCTTCTTGATGGGCTTGATTCAGTAAAGTATGAAGCTAAATCCCAAAGACAGAGACGTCTAACATAAGGGAACTCATTTCCCAGTTTCCTTACAACAAATTTAATTCTTTAAAAAAAAATCAATCTCAAGAAAGGGAAGACATAACTGGAGAACTAGGGGATGCTAAATTGTTTTCTCTTGAAGCTGACAGCTATTGAAGCTCAAAGCTAATTAACCTTTGTGACAACCATGTCACTGGATGATAATACTCCTCAAGAAATAAAAACGTAATAATCCAAGGGTTACATGTAGGGTGCCCCTAAGTGAGAAGGGGGAATGAGCCTGACTCAGAGGAAGAAGATGCTCAACAAAGTGTAGGTGTGGGCTAGGGTTGTCAGTCTTCTGCAGATACGCCTGGAATAGAAAACCCAATAGAGGAAAGGGAAGGGGCGGGGTTAGTTTTTCAAGAATCACCCTTGAAGAATTCTCATCAGACCAGCCTGCAGGCAAGACTATTGAGAATTTTCTTGATTGCTAATTGATGTGGGAGGGCCCTTCCTACTGTGAGTGGTACTATCTCTGGGCATGTGGGCCCAAAGGTAACCAAAATGAGCTTGGAAGCAAACCAGTAAGCAGCATTCCTCGGTGGCTTCTCTTCAAACTCCTGCCTCCAGCTCCTGTCTTGGCTTCCCTCAAGGACAAACACTAACCTATAAGCTACAACCAAACCTCTCTTCCATAAGTTTCTCTTAATTATGGTGTTGATCACAGCGTCAGAGAGCAAACTAGAGTAGATGTTGCTATCCGGAATGTAGGGTATTGTCACGAAAGACCTGACTAAGATGCTCTTTAAGTACTTGGAACTCTGGGCTGGGAGTTCTCAGAGCTTGGCGACCTGCTGTGGGAACTTGGAGGAGAATGCAGAGAGCAGAGCAGCAGACAATGGAGGCCTGGGCTGCGATGTCTGAGAGGGAAGCAAAGACTACCAGGGCTGTTCCTAGGATAACTGTGAATTGGAAGCCTGTGGTTTCTTGTCAGCAGAGACTGAAGAATCAGATGTGATTAACAAGAGGCCATCACCACTGAAGTGGAACCTTTGCTTTACTGTGACAATCAGTGCCGGTTAGCTAGGCTTAAAAACGATCTGTCACTAATCTGACAGCAACGTCGTTAAGGTGAAATCGTCTGGAGATTACTTCCTCGAAACAAGCACACACAAATGGTGCCCTAACTGACAGGGGAAGTCTAGTTGTCAGGGTTCTGAGAACCAAGGGAATCGAGTGGGATATGCAAAGCAGCCTAGTGACATCCATCAACCTAACACATGGTTTACCTGTACAAGAGAACAGGTTTTAGACTTAGGCTGACTCCATTTCTGCTCACTTACAAGATGCACTATCTTGAGGAAGTTACTTATGTTCTGTGTCTCTATTTCCTTGCCTAGAAAATTAGGCTATTTCCAGCATTTAACCCAGAAGCATGGTTAATAAAACATTCAATGCCATGGGAATAACTAACGTTAAGACATTATAAGGACTTAATGTAAAATTTTAAAAATGAAGTACCATTCTTAGGGCTGAACTTTGGGTGATCAAAACAAACATCTAACCATCTCCCCTTTTGCTTTACCACTTAAGGCCCTTGTTTCTCTTAACATAGAGTCTCTAATCCCAGTCTTTCCTCACTGCCTTTCTTAATTTTATCCACTAGAAACCAAGGAAGCAAGATCCAAAGGTATCAGCAAAGAACTGGTGCAGAAACAGCCCGCTACCACCTTCCCTTCCTCTACGCCCTATTTCCAGTTGAACTGTAGGCCCCAAGTTAGGGAGCACAGAACACGCGCATGAACCCGCCATGAAAAGCAGTTTCTGTCTCATACATAAAGTGGATGTCTCTATCACATGAAGAAAAATAAGCTGGAGGTCTCCCCAAAGCTGTGTATCATTACTAAAATTCTTCTTTGAGGGCTAGAATGGTTCACAGAAAACGTATTTTACTGTTGAAACAGAATCTAGCAGCCAGTGGCTGCCTCTGTGGTTTCTCTAGTTTAAGCAATATTGGACACCACCAAAGTGTCTCTTTTTCTTCCCAGAGAACTGAATTACGAAGTCCTGGTTTCTATTAGGGTGTGTCCAGCACTCTCTGTGCTGCCAAACCTTCCAGTTTTACAGTCTGCACATGGGTAGATTTTCCATGAACACGCTCAAATTTATTTCCAAGTAATGATGTCTAAGAAACCCAGTAAGCATTTAACCAAAAAGAACATTTCTGATGTAAAATGAAAGTAGCATTTTTTTATGCCTCAACATAAATGGGAGGGGAAGGGTTCATCTTATATGGTTTTTTTTTTTTTTTTTGTCCACGGAGGGGTTGTTATGTGAAGTTTATTCTTTAAATTCTCTCCTTTTTCTTTTCCTTCTCTACCTCCCTTTCTCTTCTTTCTTCTTTATGCTGTTGGGAATCAAACTCAGGTATTTATCCATGCTAGGAAAGCACTCTACCACCTCGATACACCCGCAACCCTGTTTTTTTTTATATACTTACACAGAATACACTGAAAACACCCACCTACACAGACATTTTATATAAATTAGAGGCCAAGTAACTGAAAAACTAAACAAAATTATTTATAGAGTATCTTTCTAGAGATCTAAACAGCCAAGGACACACGAAGAAACCCTGTCTCCAAACACACACACACACACACACACACACACACACACACACAGAGAGAGAGAGAGAGAGAGAGAGAGAGAGAGAGAGAGAGAGAAAGAGAGAGAGAGAGAGATTTAAATGTGGATTAAAGTGGAAGTTAGTGGTAGCTATGTCAGAGAATGAACCCATTAGAGACAGCACTAATGGAGAAGGTGACAATAATTACATTTGACTGGTAAATGATAAAACCAGGTACTATATTTTCTTTTTCTTTAATAATTTTTGTTTTAGATTTATTTATTTATTATATATGAGTACACTGTCACTGTCTTCAGACACACCAGAAGAGGGCATCAGATCCCATTACAGATGATTGTGAGCCACCATGTGGTTGCTGGGAATTGAACTCAGGTCCTCTGGAAGAGCAGTCAGTGCTCTTAACACTGAGCCATCTCTCCAGCCCAAGTACTATATTTTCTTAAAGAGAACAATAATGCAGGAAATGTTATATGTGCATGGTCACAGACACTGTTTCAGAACCTTCCCACGAGAGCCAACAGTGTTGTCCCACGTTCCAAATCCCACACTACATACTGCTGAGGTTGCCCAGTTTCAGATTCAGCTTGCAGCAAGTGTTTCCTCTACCTGACATGACTGCAAACAGCTGCTTCCTGCCCTTCCCTGTGCCTCTTCTTCTACAGATATTGATCCTGAGAGAAGTTCAAACACAAAAACAAAAGCAGAGTGATCCTCCTCCTGCCAAGTTCTACCTCAGAGTCTGCTTCCTGGAGAACCATCTTATCTGCCCAGGCTCGCATATACACCTCCACCTACCCTACATATACACCTCCACCTACCCTACATACACACCTCCACCTACCCTACATACACACCTCCATCTACCCTACATACATACACACCTCCATCTACCCACTCATCCAGCAACCTGCCACTGGGCGTAAGGCACATAAGTGGTGTGGGGGTGGATGATATACATGAGCTTTAGGAAGCTCACAAATGCAATAGCCCAGGATAAGAACCATCATGAGATTCGGACTATCGTGTCCAGTGCTAAGGAAGAATACAAAAGAGACAGGGATGCCATCCCAAGAAGGGAGGTCTAGCATCCTGGTGCACCATAGCTAGCACTGTCTCTAACCTGCTCCCCCTGTGTAATGCCAAATCCTAGAGGACAGAACAGGCTCTGTTATCTCTCTTCACAATTCCTCATAATTTCTAACCAAGTCCAGGACAGCGCAGAAATTGTCAGAAATGGCAAACAGAGCAGAAGACAGCACACCTGCCAGTTCTGCTTTATAGGGTGGGCTTCGGCCCCTGACCTGGCCATCAGTGTCAAGTTCCCAGGGAGATCCTCCAGATGCTCGGACGTCTATATTTAAAGCTACATCCATGGAGTCCGAGAAGATGAAGAACCAGAAGACAAGTTCCTGATCATCAAACAGCTACAGCTCATGGCATGGGCAGGACAGTAGCCAGTTCAAGCTTCAAATCAGGAAGAAGGAAAGGAACCTGAATAATAGCCAAATGGTATGGCTTGCCCGGACCACTCCTACCTTCAGTCAGCCAGGTCACCATCATCAATCCATCAGCAAGTCCCAACCTAACGACGGGACTCAGCAGACCCCTAAAACTCACAAAACAAACCTGCGAAGTCTAAATGTTTCCCTCAGAGCCAGTGAAGAAAAGATAATTAAAGAAAACATCAGTGTCAGGTGCCTGAAGGGACACAGTTCTGAGACCGTGAGTGTGGTCCGGGATCAGTCCCCAGCGCTTCCCTGCCTCCTGGACAGCTCCACTCAGCTGTTCTGGTCTCCTTCTGGCTCCACACTCTCTGCTGCCTTCCTTCCTGCTCCTCCCATGGCCTTGGTGCGATCTGTAACTAGCTTCTGCCTCTGTCTCTGAAATGTCATTTGCACCCTTCCTCTGCACTCGTGCACCGCCTCCTCAGTGCTGTAGTCACACCCTGAAAGCAGGGGCTCTGAGTCTCAGTGATCTCTGCATTTCTTTGTCTCTGCAGGATGTGGTTTCTGGTGATGGTTTTCTGTTGCTGTCCAACAATCATGGGATACCCCTTTCCCAAGTTTTCAAGATCTTCTTATAGTTAGCCTGCCCCACATTGACTCTTTTTATTTCCTGAGTACTCTCCCCAGTTTACCTGTACCTCTGCTCAAACTCTCTAGCTTCTGGAGTGTCTGTCTGTCTCCTCCTGGTATCAGTTATTTGATGGACCAAGCTTAGGATACAAGGAAACAGGAATGGCGGTCAGGGCTACCATTTCTTTTCTCTAGAAGCAACTCCCTCATGCACAAACTCCATCACCCAGAAGAGCTTTTCTGCAGCACCTCCACAGCTACAGTCAGCCTGTCTTTCCTGGACCAGAGAGCTGTTGGTTCAAGGAGATCTTTTGCCTTCAGCTGAGTAGACAGACTCTCTTGGTCTTCTAAGTCAGAAAGGAAAAAAAAGTGATCTAACTAATGCTAATCCCCTGTTGCTTCTTAGGAACGTTTCTCATTCACTTTAGAATTAATATATCAAGCCCTAGGATTTCCAAGAGGTGGACGATAGATTTGCCAAGTGGAAGTCTGCCAAGTTGGGTCTCTGGAGTGAATCCAGTGTTCCATAAACTCTGCTGCTTTCCTAACCACAGAAGGAGCCATAAAATGACAGAAAGGGAGGTGAGATGCTGATAGCAGAATGACAGAGAAGCATCAGCTCATGCCTCCCGGGAGGAAAAGCAAGAAGATTTCTACAAATATCATCCCAAACCTCTCCTTCAGAGCCCTCCCCTGCCCAGGGTGCTGGTTGCTCAATGAGAGATCCACATAAAATGGAAGACCATTGGCAGAGTCTCTCAAAACAGGAAAAATCAAGGGAACTGCCCCACTCCTTGCCAACAGGTGACCATGATGGGCAAGTACAAAAGGGACAGGAGCATCTCCTGCCTCCTGGATGGTGGGAAGAAGTTTAGGATTGGGAGCAGCACTGGGAGGAGACTGCCACTTCTTTTCCACGTGGAGTAGCACTCCACATGGGATCTCCCATTACCACACTGGCAGGAGGACTGGCTGAGGGGTCCAGTGTCTTTCATAATTCCCCTAGAGCCTTGGAGAGGATGAGGGAAGCAGGAGGCTGTGATGCCCCCATCTTGATGAGGTCAAAGGTCAACGAAGTTGAGAATCGATGTACACTAAGACTCACTCTGGGCATTCCCAGGTAAGCAGAAAGGGAGACAACTGAAAAATCTCACCAGCTACTCAGTGTAATCATGACATCACCTGCTACTCAGTGTAATCATGACATATATATTGACTTCTAACACCTTACGCCTTGCAATTTTTACTCTACAAAGCACTAGGACCCATTATTTCCTAGGATTCCTAAAGAAAACCCAGGTTATATTTCTAGAGATTTCAGGTGATAGTAACAGCTTCCATTTACTGAAATGACCGAGAACACATTCCAGGTGTTATTTACTTGGTCTTGGTAGTGCTATGGTTGGAAAGTGAAGTTACCTGCCCCTGAATGAGACACGAAGGTCCTCCTCGTCCTAGAGTTTATTTTCCTAGCCTTATGAAGGCCCATCCTACGTACAGGCCTTACAAAGCAAGCAAGTGTGTCTGCCCCAGAGTGTTTACTCCTCTGCCTTTCTCTGCGGCAGACTCACTCACCTGGAGGAGGTACAGGTCTGCAGAAGAATGTGAGTTTCTTGTAAGGACAAAGGACAGCCTCTATGGATAAATGTCTGCCTTTTAAATTGTCTCTGCATCCGCAACAACAGCTTCCGTTTGACAGGATGCAAGTCGAGCAAGATGGAGAGACAGGCGCTAATTCTGAAGCTCCGCCACTAAGGGGAACACTTTCCGACTGAAAATAATGAGTGAGACTAAATGCCACTTAGCATAATGGCTCATGACATTAAAATAAATGTTCAAGTCGTGAGACTTGAGCACACAGGAAAGAAGGGATGACTGCAGACAACAGTAAGGTGCAAACAAACGCGACAGCTTGTGAGCGCTGGCTGCCCTGCTCTTCCAGGCGCACCTGACCTGAGTGACAATGTGTGCTGTGCTGTGAGCTGTGCGGCTCACACGGACTGTCAGTCACTTGGACAGGCAGTGACATTCAGAGCTGAAGCAGGCTGGGGGGTGGGGTGGGCACACTTGGATATATGTATACATATTCCTTCTGTCCTCTTGCCTTTAAGTACTGAGGACCCCGGAATTTCTCCTGCTCCCACCTCCTTTTAGGGAGTCTCATTACCTTTCTACCCTTTCCCCTCAATTTCCTCGACTTCACCTACAGAATAAGCCCGTGAGTCATGGCAATGTAACTGAGATTTCTAAAGTGTCAGTGACAATGTGTCTGGTGTCCATCTACCCCAAGCTTTGGAGATAGACTTGGATACACGCCGATACCTACTGGAGACGCCTATTGGATTACATGGCTAAAGAAGATCCGAAAGCCACCCATGAAGTGAAATCTTGGTGCCTTACAGTCACAGAAACACATAGGCATGCAAAAGGACCGTGGTTATGAAGAGCATCTGCACCCACACACTACACCAAGTAGGAGCCACGCATACAGGTCCTCACATACAGGGACCTCCCTTGCTGCCTACCTTACCCCAGGAAGCCTACCCACTCAAAGTGAGGACCACAGCCGCCTGCAGCTGGGAGAGCTAAGTCCCAGGGAGTCTGGACCTCTGCAAAATGGAGATTTTTTTTAAAGTAAAGTAAAAACAAACACCAACAAAACCCATTTGGGTAGATGATATCCTTCCCCAATTCTTGAACTTGAGTTCCCTACACCAGCACCTAGTCTAATAGATCTTCCATCATCAATTGGTCCCCACTGTTGGCACTCGGGTGTGCCCTTCGGAAATGTGAAGACCTGACTGTGTACCGGCTTGTGCTAGGAGACTCCCAGCAGACAGTCACGGTCTGTGTAGCAAGCAAACTTTGAGGGCTGTGCTGGGCGCACAGAACTATGATTGCAGATAGAAAGTGAGTGGAACCTGGATCACAGGGAGGGGCCTGAGGGCGAAGCGCTGGTGGAGGTGGGCTGAGCATGAAGGAAATTTGACCTAGGGTTGTGGTTGTGGCAGCTTCCTCCTGTTGCTCAGTACGGGGAGTGGCAGAGAAGGACATTCATTTCTCTAAATAAGCATCCTCTTATCCTATCGCTTCCATTACTATTGATTATGGAAAGCCGGTAGCACCTCTTAAAGGGGAAGACCAGTTCTGCGTGTCACTTTGGAACCCCTCCTCCGCTAACCACACCACAGGGATGGGTTAGCACTTCTGCCCTGGCTTGCCTTGCGGAGCACTTTCCGGGAACCTCAGACATGAGCTCAGTCAGGAGCCCTGATCTACCCACGAGTCTTCTTCCCACCGACTCTGAAGCGTTTGTCAGGATGGCAGACTAGGCAACACATGGGAAGTTACTTCAGTTCGTTTTCCACTGAAAATTACAAGACGCAGATCTCTCAAGCTCTCCTCTCCCCCACCCCCACCTTGCAGTGCGTCCCAAGGCCTCCGCTGGAGACCCTGCCACTGTGCGATCCTTGGGCAAAATGTCCCTCCTGTCTCTCCGACGCACCTAAGTGCAGAGGGGTGGGAGGACGTCCCCAAACCAGTCCCCAGTCTCGGTGTGGAAGGGTTCGGGCATCTGGGGACCGGCCTTCTGCCCCACAGCTCTGAGAAATACTCTGCGCTGGCCTCCCCTCCTCTCCAACCCCAGCCCTCCCGGCAGGGTTACCCCCTCGCTACCTGCAGCAGTCCCGGGCTCGCCCTCGCTCTGCTCTCCAGAATCTGAATCCATACTGTGGGCTGCCACCCGCGCATCCACCACCGCCCGCCTGCCGGGCGCTCCCGACTCTGGTGGACGCGGCACACACGGTATGGGCTGCAAAGAGTCTGGAGCCCGGGCGGTGCAGAGTGGGCAGTGTGTGGCCAGACACTAGGGCCAGGGGGCGGCTCCGAAGAGGCCAAGCCCGCTCCAGTGGCCCGCCCGCCGCCCGCCAGTGCTTGCACGCGAGGGTAGAGCCCGGGTGTGGGGGGGAGCGGGGGGGGGGGCTGGGGCTGGTGGCGGGTAGGGTGTGAGGGAGGGAGAGGAGGAGTGTCCAGTGCTCCTGGCTGGGGATAAGTAGCCTGGGTTCCTCTATACCCAGAGCCCTGGACTGGGGAGCCTGGTGTGGTGGTGCTGGTCTTGGAAGCCAGGACGCCCCTTCTTTGGGTGTGGCAAAGTTTGCAAGATTGCCTAAGTGAAAGTGCACCTCTCTGCCCACTGGGAAAAAAAAAACCAAGGTGTACTGTTAGGTTTAAGGTTGTGAGGCTGTACAAGTTCAACTTCACCACTTAGATGCCTTGAAAGAAATCTGTGTCTGTTGCCTCGCGTAGGGAGGGGAGCGAATAGTCTTGCAGGAATTTTGTGGGAAGTATAACGCCGGTTCGCTCGTGAGGGAACAAGCACCAGGCCTGTCGCCTGGTGAGGAAGTAAACAACTAGTCAGGTAGTGATAACTCCCGCTGTTCAGACTCTTCTCCGTGTGGGCGTGGCTTGTGGAGCTGGTTCTGAGAGCTGGGTGAGCGCCCAGCCTGATTTGGACTGGAAGGCTGGACCCGCCCTGCCAATCAAGCTGCCGAGCCAAGTTTTGCCTCCAGCTCGAGAGGCATGAATTGATTCTGAAAACGTTTTCTTTTCTGGGGAGATGGCTTAGTGGGTAAGAACGCTTGGTGTTCCAGCATGGGGGAATTGAATTAAAAAGCTCTGCATGGTCCCCACAGGTGCCTGCAAACCCCGTGCAGAGCAGCCACAGGAGGATTTCTGGGACCTGCTGGCTGTCAGCCTAGCTCCAGGTTCAATGAGAGGTCCTATCAGAAGGGAGTAAGGGATTCTGGACATCTGATGTCCTCCTCTGGCCTGGGAGCTGGAGAGGAACCGTTTCTTGCTGATGAGACTAAATGCAAAGCACTAAAGGTTCTCAACATCCTCTTTCATTTTCTTTTTTACAAAAGTAATTTATTAACTAATCAAGGGGCCAATCCAGGAAGGAGAAGCACCCAGCGGGAAATCAGTCGCTATTGATTTCTGAGTATGCATGGACTTTCATTGTATTCCTCTATTAGAAGCTTTAAAATTCACGTAGCCGCAAGCCTGCTTCTCATGACTATAAACTTCCCACAGCAATCGCAAACTATTGACTTGAGAGAAAATAAATCAGGAAGAGAACGCCCACCTAAAGGTGTGAGATTCCCAGTGTATCCTCTGAGCACTCATTTTGTCTGAACTAAGACCCAGAGATGCGTTAGGTCGAACCATTTGAAACTGCGTCTTGAAGGTTGGAAACATAGCTGAGCTGTGGCTACTGTATAGATTCAGCCTAAGGTTAACCCCATTGCACAAGGCCAGAATCTGGGGCTCAGGTCAGTAAGTTCATGAGAGAGGACAGACATCGAAGCTGCCTAGAGTGGACAACTGCTCTAGTCCAGTGTTACAGAAGTGCTGTGACTCCTCATCTGGCTCATGGCTACCTTGTTCCGTGAGATGTAGACCTCACAGAACATTATTAAAGCTTTTCTTTTTATTCTAGGAGAAAGCTTTCTGGAAGACCAAACTCATTGGCTTTGGCGATAAAAGTTTTATTTGAAGAAATGCTAAAAAGCAAGCAAACAAAAAACAAACAACAACGACAACAACAAAACCCTATATAAAATGTGTGTTCTTGGGCAAATGGCCCAACCTCTCTCTCCTCCTGTGTTAGCATCTCCCTCACAGTCCCCTGTGAAAGAATAAAAGTAGTGAGTATGGAAGCAATCTGCCCAATGTAGGCACATTGTTAATGTTTGTTTTTTTTGTTTTTGTTTTTTTTTTTTAAAGGACTGGAGAGATAGCTCAGTGGTAAGAGCACTGACTGCTCTTCCAGTTCAAATCCCAACAACCCAACTACATGGCGGTTCACAACCATCTGTAATAGGATCTGATGCCCTCTTCTGGAGTGTCTGAAGACAGCTACAGTGTATTCATATAAATAAATAAATAAATCTTTAAAAGAAAAAGGAAAAAAACATGAATCATTTGGTCTAGTAGATCTCATCTAGAAACAAATGGATAAAAATAAAACCCTATTTAAAAAAAAATAAAAAGGAAAAGAGAATGCAAAATTGGGTGCAAGTTAATGTTCAGGAAAGAAACAACTGTGTCATTTAAAATGTTTGCTGCGTTAGAGCTGAAAGCTCATGCCCACAATTCCAGCATGGGGAGGCTGAGACAGGTCTGCTGGCCACAAGTTCAAGGCCAGCATGGGCTGCATAGTGAGTTCCAGGTCAGACTGTGCTGCAAGGTGAGATCCTGCCTCAAAAAAATAAATGGGAAAATAATTTCTTAAAGTTTGCTGTAGCCATGTCACAGAGGAAAATGGCAATGATCATGATGTCACATGACAGAGTGCATTAGGCTGAAAGGCGTTGAGGATGGGGAGTATGTGGCTTAGTAACAGACTGTCTGCCCAGCATGTTTAAGATGCTGTCAGTCTCTAGCATCACAGAGCCCCCCCCTTGTCTCATTCTCTTCCCCCACCCCACCCCCTCTCACACACAACCCTTGCATCTCTAAATACCTAATCTAAATTCAACAACAGCAATGTACGTTGTTTTCTGTGCCTTAGACTTTGTTTTCTTATACTTGGTGTTTTTGTTTCTGTTTGTCTAAGTTTCAAGGACTGGTGCTTTATGAGTGTTATGCTGATACAATCAATGTCTAACAGCAACAAAATTAACCAGGAACCTTCTTGTGCTGAGATCAACAGTCCTGAGGACACATATTCCAAACACACACATGTCCATCCATCACCAGACCTCTTCTGAATACCAGCTTATTTGAGCTCAGAGGTAAGTGTTCATGGGGGCAGAGAAGGAAGAACCGATCAAAGTTTCTTGAAAAGTCCCCAAGATTGCTTTAAGTAGCAATCCCCATTCAGTTAGCTGTTCCCAGGCTCCTGTTTCTGCATAATGAGACAGATGTAGAGTGGAATAGTGTATGTGCAGTTAAACAATGGAAGGGAGAGATCCAAACTAAATAACCTCTCCATTCTAGCTTCCTATGGAATGCAATCTGTTGTCACGGGACAAGACAAAGGGAACTGATTGCAGGCATAGGCGTCTAAAGAGAAATGTTAATAGAATACACATTATCTGTGCCTCCAGATGGGAAACCAGTGTTAGAGAAGGAAGCCCTTAAAACAATATCTCATGACCATCACCCCATGAAGACAATGAAATCCAAGGTGAGTCCTCTCTTTACAAATCCATCCTGGCACTTTTTTTTCTTTTTAAAAAAAATGTTTGGGAACTGAAAGGAAAAATGGGTTCCAGCAGAGCCTTTGTGTATTTTGAGAAGAATAGCATTACTCTGCAGACTTGAGTCTAGAGTCAGAACTTCACAAACCACCTTCTCACTGTTTCCACTACATCGTTGGAGGCTGGCAGCTCTTACGACAGGAGAATGTCTAACTTCCATTGGCCTTTTTTTTTTAACTTCAGCAAACAACATTCTTAAGTTTTTATAGAAATTGTGTATCTGTTGGGCAAAGTATATCTATCTGTGAGGCGTCAAGAAACAGAAAATAAAATTGATTCATTTCTGCTAAGGAAATAATACTCCTTTGGTCTGAGCCAGAGCTATGATTCATTTGCCTGTCTCCTCTTGTGGGATGGAAAGGGAGTGTCTGCAAACCTCTTGACAGCAGAAGGGAGGGAGGCTTTGAGGAAGGTGGTTTGCAGTGCTCTGACTGCAGATTCAAGTGTGCTCTTCTCTGGGCTGAGGTGGCTTTGACCCAGAAGATGAGGGGCTGTTCACGACAGCCTCATTACTAATAACTTACTTCAAGGTAGGCAGAAAGGCAGCTTCTGACATTCAGAACCATCATGACTCCATAGGAGCGGCTGCTTAAAGGTAGTTCAGTGTTGAACGACCAGGACAAGGGGTTGGGAAACGGCCTTGAAAGAAGGGAGGGGCTTTTCACATTTCTTTCTTTCTAGCAAAATATAAGGTTTTATGGTTCCTACTTCTTTTTTTCAAATGCGGTGCACTCTGATGATAGAAAAATGGGAAAATATAAGTACAAAGGAGGAAGATTTAAAAACCCATCAATAACTCTACTAGTTGGTACACTGTGATGCTGATCTTAGCTGGCATCTTTATGCAGATAAGAAAAAGAAGCTTCCATTGAAGCCTCCAACAGATTGGCCTGTGGGCATGTCTGTGGAGAATGTTCTTGACTGCTAACTTGTCCACTCCGGGTTGTACCATCCCTGGGAAAGTGGGTAAGGGGACAAGGGCTGTGCATGATTGGTAGCTGGATTTGAGCCTGACAGAAATCACAGATTCTTCCATGGTTTCTGCCTCAGGTGTCTGCCCTGCCGAAGTTCCTGCCATGACTATAAGATGAGGTAACCCTTTCCTCCCACGCTGCTTTTAACTGTGGTGTTTCTCACAGTAACCGAAAGCAAACTAGAAGGCGTGTCTTTTAAATTTTTCCCTTTGTTGTCCATACAGAATTCTGCTTTTGTGGGTTCTCATTTTTGTTTGTTTTGTTTTGCTTTAGCTGGTTGAAGACTTGGAGTGAGTGGGGGCAGGG
Organism: Rattus norvegicus; assembly: GCF_021556685.1. NCBI lineage: Eukaryota > Metazoa > Chordata > Mammalia > Rodentia > Muridae > Rattus > Rattus norvegicus. Next base: position 62,200,474 of record NC_141541.1, read on the forward strand.
CAGTGAGTATCAAGGGCACTCTTCCCAGCCCTCTGTCCCTGAGTCTCAGCTTACTGATGGCAGCCATGTCTTGTCTGTGAGCCCCCCACCCCCATCTCTATTGAGTGACCTCAGCACCTAGGCTGCTGTCAGAGCATCCCCTGTTTTATGTCCTTCCAGCTCGGAGTGGCAACGGCTGCTTGCTGCAACTAGCATTCAGGTTGCCCCACTAATTCTGTACAACCTCTCCGCTCTTCCGCTCTTCTGTTACCTGTGTAACCAGCTCCGTGAATTCCTTTACCTTCTTTTAAAGAAGATAAAATTGTTTCCTGGTTTGGCTTCACTAGGACCTAGACATAAGAATAATGGTTCCTGGATAGTCACAGGCAGGGATACTGTGGGAGGCTGCAGTTCCAGACCTTTAGGATTCTTCTGCAATTACTGTAGGATTCATACTTCAAACACTAATACAGAAGTGGAAAAATCCTCTTCTAGCCAAGAATGTCGCATTTATTTTCATGAAGACATATTATCTGGGGCCAGAAACATGTATTGCTCTGACGAGGGATCTGAATTTGGTCCCCTGCACTCATACCGGTTGAAGCAGAGGAGAAACGGCATGTCTAAGTGCTTGGAGGGGCAGGTGAGATCGGAACTCAGAATTCCTGAGGTTTTCTAGAGCAGAACTCTTCTTCTGAAATTGGCATCCCCTCCCTGGATCCGCCTTCAGCACCCGTTCTCCGTGGTTTATGTTAATCATCCCTCTGATCTATGGAAAGGAAAACTGAGTGCCCTAAATTTCCCTTTTAATTTTATTATAATTATATGACAAATAATGCTTACTTGCTAATTATTATACAGAACAAATGTTGCTTGCCAAGTGTTGAGTGGAACCTTTTATTCTTCTCTTCAAAAAAAAATTTTATCCTTAGGAAAGCTAAATACGTGTTCCAATCTGGAAGGCTTCATTTATGTAAGTCTCCCATTTCATAATGTCTATGCTGGATATAGGGGTGGAGAAAGGAAAAGAGGGTGCTCGAGGCCACTCAGTCCAACCCCATCATGTCTGAAAGTATAGAGGACCTTGCCCAGAGTTAGGGGCAGGTGGTACTAGAACCCAGGTCCCTGACCTGGTTTAAGGCACACCATAATATTCTTCTTAGTGGTCCTTCTACCTGTTTGTATTACTATGAACTTTCAGCTGATATCAAAAACTCTTTCTCTAATACTGATCTTTACCCTCAGTTCACCTCAACTGTTAGCCTGTCACCAAAAGCAGGAGTTAACCAAAACCTCTTTTCAATCTCCTTGTCTCTTCCTCGCCTCCCTCTCCTCTTTTCCCCAGGTTTTTGAACTGTCGATTCTTGTCTTCAGTCTAGTCAACACTTTCCTTCAAGTCTCCCTTTGGCATTGTCCTTTCCTTGATCCCTCCCTTTTGATTCAAAGCCAAAGTGTCTGGTCGAACCCATGAATACTCCTACTGGAGGAATCGTCTAAGACCTGGGTCCGATGTCTGGTTGCCATAAACCTTTGATCACTCTGAGAAAGGGCACGTGCTAACATCATAACCTTTGAGCAGGACCCTTGAGAATCTCCCTACACTGCCTGGCTTCTTGGGTGCCTATGTGAACATCTTCATGCCTCAAACACTACAGCAAACGTGGAAAATCCTTCTTTAGCCAAGAATATCACATTTATTTTCATTACGGCACATTATCTGGGACTGGAGAGATGAGTTAGGAGTTAAGTGCATGTACTGCAGAGCGTCTGAATTTGGTTCCCAGCATTCATTATCTGGTGACTCACAACCTCCTGTAACTTCAGCTCCAAGGGAACCAATGCCTTTCTCTGTCCTGTACAGGCACCTACAGCCTCTCTCTCTCTCTCTCTCTCTCTCTCTCTCTCTCTCTCTCTCTCACACACACACACACACACACACACACACACACACACACACACAGACAGACAGACAGACAGACAGAGAGAGAGAGGCTTTTCAAAATATGTAACAACCATGGAATACAGGTTTTCGGTGCTTCTGCAATTTGCTTCTTTGGCTGTTAGTATCAGTCTTAGCTGGGTTTTAGATCATTGCCAATTTTGTGTTATGTAGACACTTATGAGTGGTAGGATTTATTAAGGCTTTTTCAGGATAGCATTGTATAATATAACATCTGAGTCACAGTGACCGTGTTCAAGTGCACTAGCCCTCCCCCAGAGCAAAGCTTGACACCACAGTTCCAGTTGGCTCATGTTCTTCTTGCCTTCCAAATTGTGTTCTTTTCCTTAGTGTGGATTTTGTCTCAGGCACATAATTGTTGAGAAGTTAGGAACTCAGTTCATCTTCCACATTCCTGTAATTCATACTTCAATTCCTCTTGATAAATTTGATTTAATATAGTGATCAAATATTAAGGGTCTGCTCAGAAAACAAGTGTACAGGACACCCACTTTCTCCCTTCATACAGTGGTGTGTCAGCAAGAGTTACCAAGGAAGGGGATTACAGGCAGAGAAAAAGGATAGCTCTGGAAACCCAAGAGCACAATCAGTTGTCTTCCTCTTCCCTCGTGTGGAGGGCAGGGTCAGTGTGATACAGGCTGCAGGCTTGCAGTCTGAGCAATCTGCCTTTTAAAAATCCTCATTGTGACCGAAGGCTCTGAGTTCCCACATGTGTGGCATAAGCTTTGTTCACTTATGTTTGTATTATTCCTATATTTGCTCCTTTGGCTGTTAATATCAATCTATTGAATTCTAACTTTAAGTCTTTCATGAGTCTCTAAAGTTTACTTTTTCTTTCCTCTATCTAACCCCTCACAGCTCTTGACCCTGACTTTAAAAAGATGGATTCTTGCATGTTACCCTAACTGGATTCAAATGATTCTCACATCTTGGCCTCTTGAGTGACAGGGACCACAGGCACAAACATTGCCAAGTTGTAATATCCCCCTTTTCACCAATATCACTGCCACCAGTCTCATTCCAGCCCATGACATCCAACCAAAGCCTGGTCTTCTTCTAACTTTTCATGAATTGGATGTAATTCAAAGGCTGCCTATCTGTCCAAGACTTCTTCAGATGAAATTTCTAAGGACCACATTCTCTACATGATCCTGGGTCAGTTCTGATCAAATGCCCTTCCACTAGACATTGAGGGAGGATACAATCTTGTTTGTAACCCAGAATGTTTTGTACCCTGGGTCCTTATATATCCTCTGATCGCAGTTAGGCTCTGCAAGCAGAGAGCCATGTCCCAGCATAAGACAATGAGTCAGTTTCACCACTTTCATTTGTGTATCTTTCTTGGAAACTTAGACCTACCTAAACTCTGATACTTTGAATATCTTACCATTTCCAATGACCTGAAATAACAGAAAGAAGTCAATACAAATTTCTGGACAACTTGCCTAACATAAGGTACCATTTTGTGTCCTTTTACTTTGTTTAAAAAATTATTTTGATTGGCTTTTTTGGAGGGGCTCCCAATATTTTTGGACTATTGGTTTCCTTGCAAAATGTATTGCAACTATAGCCAAGAACCAGAGGAAAATCAGGAAGAAAAGGTCCTAAGCTCCTTAAAAATGTCATTGATAAGTCTCTGAAGCTCACATTTATTGTCTAGTTTTCTTCCGTTATTCCCAAACTGTTAGGCATGAGAACAGAAGGGAGTAGATGGGCACCAGAGCTGGGTATAATAATCCCTTCCCACACCTACATGGCCTATCACTCATCTTTCTGCAACCTTGGTGATTTTCTTCTTACTGAAGGGAGCCTCAGGCCTCTGGAAGTAGAAGTGAAAGACCTCTTAAAGAACACGGGGCAAGATGGGGAATAAACTTGAGTCCTCTCTCAGTGAGGTCCAACTCTACAGAGTCTTATAAAAGTCCAGGGCAACGAGCTCCAGATGCCCTCAAAGTACAAGGCTTCTGTTAGTGCATGAAAGGTTACTGCCCTCCCCTTTCCTGGCCCATGGCAGCCTGCACTGGAATGTACTGGGACATGCTGCAACATACTGGGATGTATTGGGACATACTGGGTCACACTCTGACATACTGGGATGTACTTGGGTACACTGGGGCATACTCTGATGTACTGGGACATACTGGGGCATACTAGGATGTACTGGGACATACTGGAGCATACTGGAATATACTAGAACATACTGGGACCTACTGGGATTAACTCTGAAGGAAACATCTTATCAGGTCTTTATTTCACTGCCTGTTTCTAACAGAGCCTATCCTAATACAAGTTACAAGAACAAAGCCAGGAATGGGAGAAAGGGAAAAGAGAGCCCTTGACAAGTAGAGGTAGTAACAGAAGTGTATTAACAGTCTGAGTTCATTAGAGAGGCCGACTGAGTCTCAAGTGTATGAGACATACTGAACTAAAGTAGCAACCCAGGTAAAATTTACTCCAGAGAAGAGGACTGAAAGAAAGTTCCATGTTTTGAAAAGCTTTCTAGGGGCTGGAGAGATGGCTCAGTGATTAAGAGAGCTGACTGCTCTTCCAGAGGTCCTGAGTTCAAATCCCAGGGAACCACACGGTGGCTCACAACCATCTGTAATGAGATCTGAGGCCCTCTTCTGGTGTGTCTGAGGACAGCTATAGTGTACTTTTTATAATAAATATTTTTTTTAAGGAAAGCTTTCTACATGCAAGGGTGAAAATAAACTGTGGATTTACTGGATTTTCAGTTCAATTGAAGTCATTGCCTTCAAGATTTAAACAGAAGTTTGGATTTTTATGACTCATGTTCTTCACATTAGCCTTCACTTGTATCCCTTCTTTGCCTGCACAATAGACTTCTCTTTTTAAAGTCTGCTTCCCCTCGGAAGCCCCCTTTGCCCCTTGGCCACTGCAGTGGCCCTTCTTAGGCACCATTATCTCAGTACTGGGCTTTGAAGATCTGCTCTGCATGCACAATCCGAGGGGCCAGGACACTGAAATCTGTACTTCTGTTTTGTTTTCAATCCAAATTGATTATTTTTTTCAATTTTCATCCAGATGTTTAATATCATGTAAACACAGCTTGAAAGTGTTCCTGGAGTGCTTGCAGATGTGTGCCAGCAAAACACTTTCCAAATTACATATAATGATGCTCTCAGTCTATTTATATCTACTTCATAATCTCTGCCTAGAATTTTAGCCGCGAGATTAAAATGGAAAGAAAGTGAGAAAATCACATGTATGGGCGATTTGTCTATTTGATTAAAGACTCCAGATATTTTGGAAACATTTGGGGATCGACACCATTTCCCACTGAATGCTGGCGTCTCTATGGCCATAGTCTTATGGTTAATTATTTGTATATTCCGCTAACAAGGTATATGTGAAGTTCTAGCTCCTGTGTAATAGAATAGTTTATTCTGGTATTGTTTTCATTTGTTAATTTTGGGAGCAGTGCTCGTGAAGGAATATCTTTCTATGTGGCCCAGGTTGGTCTAAACTCCCAGACTCAAGTGACTCTCCTACCTTGACTTCCCATGCGGCTGATTCCCACCATGATACCTGGTGAGAGTGGACCTCTTGTGACTGGATTCGTGCACTTATAAATGAGACAAACAATATCTGCCTTCCCTTCCATACGCATGCTAAAAGAAGGGGTGCTTGACTAGCAAACTGACTTCTGGCTCTCTAATTTTGAAATCTGGCATCCAGAAAATAAGTTTTGGTGTTTATGACACTTAGTCTGTGCTATTTTGATATGGCCCTTTTGGAGTGACTCTCAATATTATTAGACTATTAGTTTCCTTGCAAAAAAAAATTTGAACTATAGCCAAGAACCAGCCTTTCCTCCTAGACTATTTCCATTCTTCTCTACTACCCATTGAACTTTAGAAAACAGTATCTAACCTTCCGCTACTCCTCAAGAAACACACCTTACCACCAAGGATAACCCTCACCTAAAGATAAAAAAAAATGGAGAAAGATATCCCAAATAAATGGACCCAAGAAACAAGCAGGCGACGCCATTTTAATACCTGACAAAATAGACTTCAAGTCAAAACTGATCAGAAGAGATAGAGGGAGGGACACTGCATATTTACCAAAGCAGGGGGGAATCTACCAAGAGAATATTGCAGTTCTTAATATCTGTGTATCAAACACAAGGGCACCCAAGTTCATAAAATAAACATTACTAGAGTTAAAATCACCTATTGACCCTTACAGAGTGATTGTGGGTGGCTTCAATATCCCACAGGTCATCCATAAGAAAAAAAAAACTGAGCAGAACTATTATAAAATTTCATTTTACACCTGTCAGGCTGGTGATCAATAAAACAATTGACAGCACATGCTGGTGAGGATGTGGGGAAAGGGGACACCCATTGCCGGTGGGAGTGCAAAGTTGTAAAGTCAGTATGGAAATCATTCTGTCAGTTCCTCAGGAAGCTGGGAATAGATCTACCCCCAGATCAAAGCTATACCACTCTTGGGCACAAACCCAAAAGACTCTGTGCTACAGAGACATTTGTTCATCCATGTTTATTGCTGCTCTACTCATAATAGTCAGAAATTGGAAACAGCCTAGAAGTCTATCAACATATAACTGGATAATGAAAATACAGTACATTTACACAGTGGAATATTATTGAGCTGTGTTCAGAAGAATGGAACTATGAAATTCACAGGAAAATGGATGGAGCTGGAACAAAAAAATGTCAAGTCGAATAAGATAATCCAGACCTCAAAAGACAAATATTGCACGTTTTCTTTTATAGGTACATGCTAGTTTTTAAGCCTTCAATGTGCACGCTACAATCCTTATAACAATAGAAGTTAGGTACCTACCCAGGGGCTAAAGGGTAGGAGAGGGTCCGTCAAGGGAAAATGGAATATATTTTTATGAAGAGGTGAGGCTGGAAAACTGGAGAAGAGGACTAAATGGAGAAGGAGATAGAGGAAGAGAATATGAAGATAGATAACTAACACCGAGAGCTATTCAGGGGAAATATGGAAGCCTGCTACTGTAGAAGACTCCTCACATATATACATTTAGGAAGAATCTAAATGGAATTACAAGGTAATGGGAGACAATTCTCCATCTACACATCTTACCCCACCAAGCTAAACCTCCATTAACAGGAAGGGATTATATCTTGTTGAATTGTTGGCCAAGGCAGTTCCACAGAAACACTCAGACATCTCAGGCTACTGCCAAAACTATCAGTTATTCTCCGTGAACTGGTGGTAAAGTGCTGAAGACAGAACACGGAGAAGTTGAGCTGGTGCCTAACTACAGCCTATGTCCCTACTGACCTACAACTGTGACCTGTCTGAGAGATTGCTATTGCAATAAGTGGCACCAATGTGCCCAAGAGCAACAAGTCACTCTCTTATTAGATTTAAGGTCCACTCCATGAGATGGAACCCATGCCCTACACTGGTAAGTTGGTCAAGCCATAGGCCTCGCAGAAAACTAAGTGGTATTGTTTTACTAAAGAAACACAGCAATGAAATGATTCCTAATGACATCCTGCCATACCCACGGGTCAGTGCCACACTCAACCACCGTCAAAGTGTTTCTTGCAATGGATGAGAACTCAAGCAGAGAGCCACAGTGGGCAGAGTGAGAGACTTTGGAGCAGCCTATCCTAAACGGGATATATTTATCCTACCCACCCTCAGCGCTCAGGGCTCCGTGTGGAAGAGGAGGTGGGAAGATTTAAGAGCCAGCGGTGGTGGATGATGACTCGAAGGAAACCGTCTTTCAGACACAGCAGAACCAATGCACATGTGCACATGAGAGACTGTGCCAGCATGGGCAAGGCCCGAAGCGTCCCAGCACTGAGAAGAGGAAGCCCCACCAATAACCAAGATCTTTGTAGATGATACTTGTTGGCAAAGAAAAATTAATTTTCTCCAATGAAGCCTCACTAGGTATGCTAACCACATTTCAGAGCAGCCTCCGTGCCCAGGAGTTGTAGGTCAATACAAGATGAACAGAATGGTATTTTGGGAAACGTTCTGGACTCTCAAGATGGTGGGATCTCTGCATCATATGATGTTGGAATATGGGCGTCCTACACCAGAAGGGCTGGGCAGATGTCAGACCAGATGTTCTCTAGGTTTCTTTTCCTCCCCCCACAGAACTCTTCTAACGTCTTTTCCAAAAATTTCTTTTGTTGCTTTGCTGTCAAATACGTGTCAGGATGCTAAATATTCAAATATGGGAGAAATCTCAGGGAAATCATGTTACTAGGAAACCAGAAAGCCCTGGCATTCATTTAAAGGGAATTTATTTTGCTACCATATACTGTTTCTGAAGTCCTGCCAAACCAAGCTCTTTGTCCGTGGCCCATGCTTGTGAGCTGGTTTCCCTCCCGAAGTGGCCAAGGTTTGACACTTCTGATCACCAAAGCCACTGGTTAGTGTTTTTTGTCCTGTTTGGGGGTGGGGGTGGTGGTACTAAAGTATAAAGCAGGGTAAAAGGTATAAATAAAGCACTAAAATTTTAAAAAGTATAAAATGAGTAAGCATGCTTATTATTCTAAACAAGAGTGTGGATTTTTTTAATAATTGGAGCTCATAAATATATGAAATGTTTAGTCAAAGCATTTCAATCTCAGCATGATAGCATTGTGAACAGATAGCTTTTTCTTGTGGTGTTACCCAGTGTACTATAGGCTATTTGGTTGCCAACTACTAGATTCCAGAGTTACCTCCCAGTTTTGACAACCAAAATTATCAAAATAAAAACACTGGAAGTAAATTGTCTAGATGTTATTAACATAATAATCAGTCATGTATCAGAAACCCATCCTTTCTGATGATATTACCTGGATGTAGGAGATAGAAACCTCATGTGATTAATATCAAGGACCCAGAAGTCCAATGACCTGTATTCAAATTCTGAGTCTCTTGTCTGTATCTTATTTGCCTTCCTAAGATTTACTCTCTCTGTATGTGAAATGGGACGGTGGTAACACCCTACTGGCCATGAGAACGAAATCAGACAGCATCTGCTTATCACAGAGGTACTTTGTGCATTCTTCTTTCTTCTACCCCTCTCCACCCACTTTCTCTCACTCTTTCAATCCACGAACACTAGATAGGAGAGAAGAAAGAATAGAGGGGAAGGGGAAAAGATCCCTGAATAAGGTCAAGGGTCAGAAATTGGGCAAAGTAATTGTTAAGACTACTTCCTGCTGATTAGGAGTGTCATTGTCAAGTTCCTTGGCGGCAAGTTTGATCTTTGCTGTCAGATATCTTCTTCTTCTTCTTCTTCTTCTTCTTCTTCTTCTTCTTCTTCTTCTTCTTCTTCTTCTTCTTCTTCTTCTTCTCCTCCTCCTCCTCCTCCTCCTCCTCCTCCTCCTCCTCCTCCTCCTTCTCCTCTTCCTCCTCCTCCTTCTCTTCTCCTTCTTCTCCTCCTCCTTCTCTTCTCCTTCTCCTTCTCCTCCTTCTCTTCTCCTTCTCCTCCTCCTCTTCCTCCTCCTTCTCCTCCTCCTCCTCCTTCTTCTCCTTGTTTCTTCTTTGCACACAACTACTTAACAAACTACAACTGACAATGATTAACAACAACCAACAAATAACCCACCAACAACCCACACTGCCTTGGGGCCCTAGAATTTATATGCCCTCTAAAAAGTCTCCAGAATTCTAGACATCAAACAACTGAAGAAACTATCTGCAGCTGGCAAAACCACACCCCTGCTTGAGGACGAGGCAAATCATCATCATGTGAAGCACTCCATACCTTTCACCTGGGATTTAAATGAAAGCAAATTCTTATAATATTTCTGTGTTCTTAAACAAAACAAAATTCCAGAATTCTCACTACAGCCATCCATGTGACCTATCACGATCCTTAAAACCCCTGAGCTGGGCTGAAAATGGTCTTTTATTTCTTGGCACATAACTTGACCTGAATGCGTTCTAGGTTGTACAAATAGGCTAAATACTATAACCAATAACTTTGAGTCTTACAGTCTGAACACAACAATTTATTCTCACATGTCTAATGGTCCGTGTGTTTCTACTGGAGCATCATATATACTGGACAGCCCTTCTGCATGTGATTTGGGGACCTGGCTCCTGTCAGTAGCTCTGCTAGTCTGGCATCTTTCCTAATGTGCAAATGCTCTAAAGGGTAAATGAAATCGACAACTAATCTACCTTCACATGCCGTGGACATTCAAACGTCGGTAACCTGTCTTGGGTATCTGCAGTAAAGAAACACACTGAACTTTGTTTAACACAGTGTTTGATAAATCAATTTTCAATTTTTTTCCCTATTAGCTATTAAAATCCAATGGAGGAAGCATCCCGTGGGAAATGTGGGTGTTGGTTTGGGACAGAAGGTGACACTGTCAAACTACATTTCAGGAAGAGAAAACTCTGGTGTCAGTCTGAGGGCTGCTTTGAAAAGCTGAACAATTCAACCAAGAAGGAAGATCTCGCTGGCCCTCTAAGCGAGTGAAGACCTGGACTGGGCAAAGGCATTATTACTTCGTTATCTCCGTATAGCAGGACCAAATAGTGGGGAACTTAAGGGGGGGGATCAGTAGCAGAACACTTTGCTGACATGTGCGAGGTCATGGGTTTAATACCTAGGATTGCGAAACACAAAACAGAGAACCGAGGAATTCAGGCTCAGGATTACAAATGTGCAGGGAAGTGAAAGCATGACAGGAGAGGTTGGCGGACAAGCTGAAAGAGGAAGCCTAGAGGTTTGGAGGAAGCTGTGGAGTCTGATAGGTGAGATCATCTAGGGACAGACTTGAAAAAGGAGAACAGGAAGTGAAGCGTAGAGTGGATTCCAGAGCTCAGCTACCTGGGAGTGGGAGGGTTTGGAAAAGAGGAGAACCGGGGAGTCCGGATCGGTGCCTGACCCGGTAGATGGGGCACACAGTGTGAGCATGGCAGATGGCAGACTCAGGATGAGCCTTCAGGGAGTCTAAAGAGAAAGCTATGGTTGGACATACTCTAACAGCAGTTCTCAGCCTGTGGGTCCCGATCCCTTTAGGGGGTTTAAACAACTCTTTCACGGGGTTATCCAAGACTGTCAGAAAGCACATTATGACTTGTAACAGTAGCAAGATTACAGTCAGAAGGTTGCAAGGAAAATAATTTTATAGTTGTGGGGTCACATGGGGAAATAAAGGGTCACAGCCTTAGGAAGGTTAAGAATCACCGTACTATATAATATGTGGGGCGGAGCATCTCAAGGTTTAGTGGGCCTGTGGCAGCAGCAAGACAGACATTGCTCTGGGAATTTTAGCTGGAGGGACTGGGAAGGACAGAAGAGTTTTGAGCACTCAGGAGAAGGTCAAGGGTCTGGTTGGAGGGAAACAAAGTAGCAGGGGAAGAGGCCTGGGAATGGAAGAAGGAGGCCCTGTCCCAAGAGGAACCCAACAGACAGGGTAGGGAGCAGTGCAGAGCAACGGAAATGCCAGGCAGAGGAAAGCCAAGAGTTTATTTTCTTTTCATAGTTCAGGTAGTGAAGAAAATGTAGAAGGCAAAAGAAGGAATGTGTAGGAAGAAAAACTCGTGAGGGGATGCCATGAAGCTGTTAAGTTTATCTAATGGATGGATGGATATGTGTGTGTGTGTGTGTGTGTGTGTGTGTGTGTGTGTGTGTGTGTGCGCGCGCGCACGCGCGCGCGCGCGAACATAATGAGAGTCATCTGACTCCACTTTGTGACAGACTCCAGAAACTCAAGGTTTAAAAGGACCATGCTCTGCCAGTGACAAATACAGAGGCAGGTGCTCGCAGCCAACCACTGAACTGAGAACAGAGTCCCTAATCGAGGAGTTAGAGAAAGAACTGAAGGAGCTGAAAGGGGTTTGCAATCCCATAGGAAGAAAAACAATATCAACCAACCAGATTCCCCAGAGCTCCCAGAGACTAAACCACCAAACTAATGAGTACACATGGAGGGACCCATGGCTCCAGCTGCCTATGTAGCAGAGGATGGCCTTAGCGGGCATTAATGAGAGGAGAGGCTCTTGGCCCTGTGAAGGCTCAATGCCCCCATGTAGGGGAAAGCCAAGGCGGGGAGATGAGAGGGAGCGGATGGGTGGGTGGGAACACTCTCAGAGAAGCAGGGGGAGGGGGAAGGGATAGGGAACTCCAGAGGAGAAATTGGGAAGGGGATAACATTTGGAATGTAAGTAAAGAAAATATCCAATAAAAAAATAAATAAAAGGACCATGAAGATCAAGAAACCAAAGCGTTGTACTTAGCAACATGGAACAAGAAGCTCAGAGGTTAAGTCACTGCCTCTGTTGCACAGTTGGTCAGTGGGTAGCAGAACCAGGGCAACCTACGCCCCTTTAAAGCTTTGGCAGCTGCCTTTCCTTCTGATAAATCGGAGTGGTTTTCCTTCCTGTTATCTTAGTACAAAAAGTGAAGTAGCCGTATGCCGCACAGATTCGGGCAAGTGTTATCATAAGAGATTTAAACCATGCTTCGGACCCTTTCCTCCACACCACCAGAGGAATTCTCAAAAGAAAATTATTGGAAAGAACCAGCAATGTATTGTAGTTTCCAAGCCCATAAAGCACAGATGTCCATGGGCAAAACTGAAATAAAATTGAAAAGAATTTAAACTTGTTTTGTTTTCTAGTTCCTGGGAATTAGAAATTCTTGCTACACATGAGTGCTGTGGTCCAGTCTCCTCCCCCTTATTACTAAACAAAAGCAGAGCACAACAGAAATAGAAACCAGTGCGGGAGTCTGCCCCCACTTCTTCCTTTGTATCACAATGCTTTTTTAATTTTTTTTTTTTGTCAAATCACATCTTGGCGTATTCATCGTGAATGTGTCTTCTTAGAGGCCTCAAAGAGACTGAAAGCATGTGAAGGGTGTTCTAGTTAGGAGAAGGACCACGTGAGATCTGCGTCTCTTTCAGCTCTTCTTAGCCCCAAGTCGGTGGGCTTACTCTGAAGTTGTCGACGGAAGGGTAATAAAGCCAAGTGTGTGGCTTTATCAGTGCTGACTGGACCATTGTGCCACGGGATGAGGACGCCTTGACCAAACTGCTCGTGAGTTCCTCTGAGCCTCCTTTTAATTGTGTGGGCCTCTGGCTTCCATGTCTGTGTCTGTCCTTGCCAAGTCTAGAAGGAGGCTTTAGTCGATCTAGAAACATTACTTTATCCTTGATGACTGATCACCCAGGCCTACCTTCAGCAAAAATCCTGTTGAGTTGGCTTAGCAAGAGTCTACTGACCACTGATGTTTCCTCTTAGTAATTTTCCATGTCCACCAGGCCCCACCTCAGCTCTTTGGCTATAAATTGCCACCAGTCCCTGTGTTTAGAGTTGAGCCCTCCCTGAATCTCCTATCACAGCCCTGAATAAACTCTCCCTTACCATTTTAACAAGCACGGATGAATTATTTTCTTCAACAAGAATAGAGGGAAACAGAGGCTCTGATAGGAATATTCTCTCAATAGGATAAAAATAAAACAGAAACCTGGTGAGAATTGGGGCTGGCTACTTGTAAGTCCTCACAGTATCTGCAACCTGGCTGGGCCCTGTGCAATTTCACTCTAGCTATCCTGCTTTTAAACCAAATCTCAAATACTCAATATTATCAATAAAGACACAGGAGCCAGATGCTAGGGTGAAAGCCTGCTAGCTCAGAGAGGCAGAGAAAGATCCAGTTGTCCTTCCTCCTCAGCTGATGTCCCCACCCCCCCCCCCAAAAAAGCAAGCTCTCCTTCTCTATGCTGTCTCCTTCTCTACTCCACCCCACAAACCCCTCAAACAGAATGTCCCTCTCTTACTTCCTGTGTATCTCTCTGTCCATCCTCCTGACTTCCTCTTACCCTCTATGGTTATTTCATTCACTCCCTGTCATCTGGTTACGTGCTCCTCCTCTTGGCCTATGGTTGACTGTGTGAAATCCTGTTTTCAATACACAGAAAGCTCTTGGATTAAAAGCATGTGCTAGGGCTAAGCCACACCACAAATAGAAACAGGTTTTTCCAGTAATAAGACAATCTCAGGGTTCACGGTGCAATCAAACATCCTGCAACTTAGCTTGGCAGGTTCTGAACCTTGATTCACCAGAGCCTCCTGGAGACAAGCAAGCACAAGAACATGAAGTGTAGATCTCGAAGACTTCTGTTTCATACTCTCTTAAATTCTCGTAGTTCTTAGTAGCTTTAGAACCTTGGTGCCTACAAGTTTTGCTTGGTGATTATATGGAAATTTGGGGTAACAAAGTTTCCGTTAGATGTTTTGGTCTAATATATTCTGAAAATCTTAGAATCGTTAAGAGGCCAATAAATAGACACTATCCATTGGGCTTTGGGGATTAGACAAAGCCATGTTTATAAAATCAAGCAAGAGTTTTTACTTTACCTCCCATTTTGCTTTACCTCCCATTTCTGGGACAGTGAATTAGTAATGAAAGGGTTGCAAAGGCAGAGGAATACACTCACAAGGGTGGCACAGCTGCTAGCACCCTGTTCCTCTGTGCTCGATGTAACAACAGCAGGCTGCCCTCTGTAAGCACCTGCCACCCGCAGCTAGGTGCTACATCCAGTCAGCCAGCAGAACACCCTCAGACCACACACAGAGAACAGTCTGGAAATGTCTGGGAGTTATCACTCCTAGCAACAGCCTCAAATCAGTCAGCCCCCATGTTAGGACAACTCTATGATGTATGCTCTACCATCTCTTGGAGCACCATAGCAGAATTGAACTCACACACCCAGCGACTTCTGCGTGACAGAAAACCCTTTACTCTCTGCTTTCCTCTCCCTGTCTCACTCCCCATACCTATACACTGTCCAGGAGTCACCTCTCAGACGAATTGCTTGTACTTGAATTCTTGTCTCAGAGTCTGTCTGCCTCTTTAGAATATCTGTATGCAAAGTCTTAGAGACAAGTCTAGAAAAAGAAAAACAGGTGTAAACCCAGAATAATAATTCTGTGTGAAAAGTGTGGTAGAAAAGAGTGCGTCAACAATCTAGAATAAAAGCTCAGGGAAGAGAATAATACAAGTACCAAATCTGGGGAGCACAATCTCGGCAAAAAGTCAGGCAACAAAGCACAGTGAACAATCCTGGTAGAAATGTGGAATAAAAAGTATATGAAAATGTCAGAAGAAAAATTCAGAGAAAAAAAAATCCAAGCCTCAATTTCAGGCCCAAATCCTAGGAGAAATAACAGCACACAGCGTATGTGTGGAAAATCCTGGTGAAAATAGTGGGTTAAAAATAAATGGGAAAATGGGCGGGGCAATGATCTAGGAGAAAAGGTCAGGCAAAAACTATGAATAAATCCCTGGGAGCTTGATCTACATTAAAGACCAGAGTAAAGGCAGGGGAAACCTCCTGGTAAATACTGACAGAAAAGGCTGAGTGGACAAACATCCAGGTATAAAACATAGGCACAAAAGTGACCAAAGGCTAGAAGAAAACTCCCGGCTCTAAAACTTGATCAAAAACTACAGTCAAAATGCTGAGCTAATTAAGTGCTGTGTAAAAAACCTGTGTGGATATCCAGGCCTAAACATGGGTAAAATCATGGGCAAAAGATCGAGGGCAAAATCTTTGCAGAAAGTAAAGCAAACATCTTGGTGAAAATCGATGGGGGAAAATGTGGGGTGAGGAGGTTTGGTGAAAATATCAGAACACAGATGCAGGCTCTAGAGACAGGAGGAAGGGCTATTGGGCAGATCTGGGCACAGGCTGATGAAGACTTGTTTTGAAACTGCAGAAGAAAAATGCTGGGAATAAATTCAGTGCCGATAACCCAAGAGAAAAGTCTGAGAGAAAATCATGGAAACAATAATTTGTGTAAATTCTAAACAAAATCACAACAGAAAGACTGGGTGCCATATCCTGGTTAAAATGTCAATTTAATTACTGAGTGAAAGTGTTGGCCCCCAAATTCAGGCAATTAATCCAAGTCAAATATGTATATGCACAATATGGGGGCGGGGGGAATCTTGGCTAAGTGTACTGTGCAGAGGTGGATTCTGGTAAATATGCCAGGTAAAAATGTTGAGCAAAAAAGTCAGGGAAATCCAGGAGAAAAATATGGGGAAAAAAAAATAAAATTACAAAAGACTATGAGGAAATCTGGGCAAGAACTAAGGCGAAAAATCGCTGATTAAAATACCAGGTGAAAATTACCATGTGAAAGGTTATGGCAAAAACCAAAGGGGAAAAAAATACCATGTAAAACCAATGAGAATGAAGGTGGGGAACGAAGGCTAGTAGAAAGCTCCTGGCTAGAGTGTGGGGTGAGACTCTCAAATAAAAAAATGAAGCTAAAATGCTAGGTGGAAATCCTGGGAGTCAGGCCAAACAAGCTGTGGAAAAATTGAGAGGATGAACCCAGGGCACAGAACCATGACGAAGATCTAATTGAAAAGAAATGACACATAGGCCAGGTGAAATATCCTATTAAATATGTCAGATAAACTTTGCTGAAAGGTCCAGCCCAGATATTCAGGAGGAAAAAATCATGCAAAATTAAGGGCACAAAAGTCTACTTCACCACCTTATGATGAGATTATAGAAAGGTAGTCCAGGTCCATTAGAAGATCTACAATATTTCCCCTTGATTCAGTGAGGCAATTAGCTCCAGATGAGAGAAACCCACAAGACTATGAAGAACTTGGGTGGGAGCCCATAGACGTGCTAGATCTCAAAAGGTTTAAAGAAGCAATTGTAACTTATGGCATGTGTTCCCCTTATGTGAAACAAATACTTAATGATCAGGCCACACAATCCTAAAAGATGGGAAAGATTTAATATCAGCTATCTTAGGCTGGCCCTCAACTACAGATACTAACATGATAGATAGAAGAGGCTTCGCTATGGAGCAATGCAATAGAACAACTAGAGGTATTAATACTGTCAAGGACCAGTTGTTAGGTGAAGGTCATTATGCTGATTTACAAATATAGATGCCACCTTAAAGCAATATCATTATTGCTTTAAAGTGGCTTTAAATGTTCCGGACAAGGTTGAACAGCAGGGAAAACTATCTGAATCACTTACAAAAATAAACGGGCTCAGATGAATCATTTACTGATTTTTTTCAGCTGTGAATAAAATAATATTGGACCCATATACAAGAAAAATTGTAATTGAGACTTTAGCTTTCAAGAAAGCTAATGCTGAATGTAAAAAGGCTATTAGACCTTTAAAGGGAAGATCCTTGCCTATTTATGAATGAATTTAAAACTATGATATTAATTTGATCCAATCTTTATAGTTCCTTTATGATTGGACAGACAATTGCTAAAATTATGAGGGCTCAGATTGTCAGATAATTTGGCTGTGGGAAACCAGGTCATTTCCTAAAGGATTCTAGACAAACAGTCACTAAGCATGATATTTTCTTACAACCCATTATTTTCTTATAATCTAGAGAGAAGGATTCCTGGGATATGTAAAAGATACAGAAGGAGCCCACATTGGATTATGAATGTAGAGCATTCAGACATGTATGAGTTAATTCCCTGCGATCAGAAAATAACCTAAAGGGCTTTGCTTGTGGCTTGTCAGAAAACAACACGACCCATTTCTTCCCTGTCAGCTAAGGAAACTGTTCTAGAGAACAACTAGATAATTTGATACCTGATATGACAGAGTACTGCTCTAAGACTAGCTACTCAGATGGATAGAACAAGAGATTCTTAAGATACTAGAAAACAAATATTTTTGCACGCTTCTACAAATGATATGAAAATGCAATTAGATGGAATTGAGATTGAAGCACAGTGGATACCAGGGCAGATGTAACAATAATTTCACAAGATTTTTGGGTCCGACTTGGCCACTTCAAAAGGTATCTACACAGCTCCTAGGGAGTGAGCCTTTGTCTCAGATAAAACAAAGTCTAAAGGTAGAAGGTATAGATAGTATAGAGTAGTATAGAGTAGTCTATCTATACAAGATTCCAAAATAATGAGACATTAGACAGATGATTTGTCTCTTGACAAAACTGATAATTTATAATATAAAAATTATTGCTTTAAACTTATAATGAACTTATGGAGCTAGTAACAGAGAATGAATGTTTAGCCAGGTACTAGTCTTAATGGAAAGACATGTAAACAATTCTGCTGTAACTCATTGTCAATCTCTGACATGAACTTGCCTTAAATTTACTATGAACTTGTAAAAGGTAAAAGTGCTTAGAAAACCATGTGATCAATTATCCTGAGAAAGTATAAACACTAAGAACAAAAATACAGAGGTGATTCAGCCCTTCTCTGCTTAATCCAATATGTATGACATTGTGTATACCTGAATTTTCTCTCTTTTCTGTCTATCTTTTCTTGTCTCTCTGGTTCATGTAGAGTTAATGAACTCCAAGCCTCTCACCTGACTATTGAGACAGAGAGAAAAAAGCCAAGTAACTAAGCCTTTCTTCCTTAATCCCCTGCTGCTATCAGCAGAAGTTAATTGCCAGAAGTCAGTTGTCTTTTGGCCACAGAATAGCAAAGAGATGGCCAAAAGTAAGCAGCTTTGGCCAAGTAATCACTAACAGAACTGCCAAAGGCAAATCAGCTCTGGCCACCCACAGCTGCCAATTCCATGCCCCCCTTTACCTTGATGCCTTCTTCAGCTTACCCTGTAATGCCAGACTGGATTCTGGCCAACTTTGTTATTTATACATCTACAACATGTAATTCAAAACAGAGATCATCCATTGTACATAACCCATATTCGTTCTCATACAGGTTTGCCAGGACAATTGGCAGTAGGAAATGAGATGAACCCATTGCTAATAGGAAATGTATTAGAAGCTTCAAATTTTCACAAAAGGCATAATGTAAATACTAGACATTTAAAGAAAATTGTTTTCTATAACCTGGTGACGTGCCAAAGAAATTATTAAAAAGCGTCCTACCTTTTCTTTATCTAATCAAGCTCCACTATCTGCCAGAAGTAACTATAAAGGTACCCAAAGGAATGAAATTTAGCAGATGGATATTTCATTTTTTTCAGAGTCTGGAAAATTAAAGTATGTACATCATACGATTGATACCTATTCAGGATCCCAATGAGCTTCGCCTTGAATTCTAAAAAGGCTTATTCTGCAATTACACATTTAATAGAAGTGATGGATATCTTCAGGATACCTTTACAGACTAAAACTAATAATGCTTTGGCATATGTATCCAATAAAATGAAACAAGTTTTTAAATATTACTACATAAAACATGTTATAGGAATCCCTTACAATTACACAGGTCAAGCAATTGTGGAAAGATCTAACTGCACTTTAGAGGAAATGCTCACAAAAGGAAAGTGAGATGTGAGATCTCCTAGAGGTAGATTACATAATTATTAACTTTACATTTTTAAAATGTCAAGGATACAGGTAGCACAACTCCTGAAAACATGGCTGAATTAAATCATCCTATGTACTTTAAGGATGTGCTAATCTCAGAATGGAAGTCAGGAAATGCACTGTGTTGGGGAAGAAGGTATATTTTATTTCTACAGGAAATGACAAACTATGGATTTCTCCAAAGTTAATAATGATTAAATTTGACCTTAGAAGACTTCCTGAAGGGGTTGGGGATTTAGCTCAGCGGAAGAGCGCTTGCCTAGCAAGCGCAAGGCCCTGGGTTCGATCCCCAGCTCCGAAAAAAAAGAAAAAAGAAAAAAAAAAGACTTCCTGAAAATCTTGACTCCTGACAGGAAAGATGCAGAAGAGACGCAGAAGAAAAACAAAACAGGTGACATACACATTGGTTCACCCTATGTAGGAACAGCTCAAAGACTGGCTGAATCAGGACTGCCTCTGCAGTAGCCAGTGAATCTTGTTGGCTACTGGGTCCTCAGGACTTATCACATGCTGTCCTTTACATGGCAAGAATGGGGATTTATATTACTCGAGTACAGTTTGGCTCTGCAGTTCAAACGAACCTGTAAATATTGGCAGGTGCTTTTCACCTGCTCAAGCACAGAGCAGAGAGTCACCTTCAGGTGATTTGTGCTTACCACACATTCAATATACATGTTAAAGCAGAAATGTCCCTATAATGCTACCTTTAAAAGTTTGTATATTTTCAGAGCCAAAGGATCAGACACCAATGAAGACAAAGCAATTAGCCCCAGGCAATCCAACCTCACCGAATGCCTCAGTGGTTGTTTCCTCAAAAAAATAAAATCTGCATCCAGGACAGCTTCAGAGCATGCTGGCAACAGATAGTCCAGCCTCACAGATCACTTCAGCCAGGACATCAGTGAAGCCCTGACTTTCCTAGCCCCCCGACCCCCGATCATCCCACAGAACCTGGCCAGTGAGTGAAACAGCTCTATCTGGATTTAGACAATCTCCTAATTTTTTTAGGGTCCCCAAAAGATACTATCACTCCCATACAACAGGAAACAATTTAAAAAAACCTACAACACCCTCATTCCATGCAGGCTGCGTGTTTGGTAATTCATCGTTCCGTGGTTTGTGGATGTTTATGGTCATTTATGGGGGTTAGTTGCAAGTTGTCATTGGTCCTGGTCAAGGAGGAAACAAGAGAAAGGAGAAGGCTAAATTCAGGCATCTCTTTCTCTTCCTCCTCCTCCTCCTCCTCCTCCTCTTCCTCTTCCTCTTCCTCTTCCTCTTCCTCTTCCTCTTCCTCTTCCTCTTTCTCTTTCTCTTTCTCTTTCGCTTTCTCTTTCTCATTCTCTTTCTCTTTCTCTTTCTCTTTCGCTTTCTCTTTCTCTTTCTCTTTCTTGTTCTCTTCCTCTCTATCCTTCCTTCTCTCTTATCTAGCACTATGGGGTGAAAAGTGAATAAAGGACAAAGAAGGATGGATTGTATCTCCTCGGAAAAGAACATAGAAAGATGGATTATCGTATCTCCTTGATAGGGAAAAGAGGTGGATTGTTGTATCCTTTTAGACAAAGAAAGCAACAGGCCTCAAATATTTTAGATTGGTATAAATTTTTGTATGATGATAGAAATTTAAGGTTACTTTTGTTGCAAGGTACTGTCTATATGATTCAACTCTTGTTGAAGACATACGTACACATTTGTAGAGAGACTCTCTTGTCTACTGTCTGAAATCATCACTTGTGAATAAAAATCGTGTGGCCAATGAGGTGAAGCAGGACGAGAATGTGGAACATCTGGCAGAGAGCAAGAGGAACTCTGGGAGATAGTCAGGCACAGGATTTGCCATCTTGACTTGGAGCAGTCAGATGTATGAATCTGAGGAGAAGAAACCAGTCATGTGACTGAACTCAGATTAGAAGAAATAGGATAATAAGTTGAGAATCAGGAAACGAGCTCGGTTTATGACGTAGGCATGTATTCATAAATAAGACTCTGAGTCATTGTTTGAGAATTGAGCAGAGGTGCAAGCCTGCAGTTGCAGATGCTGCATTGAATAAGGGGCAAGAAATCTAAGCTTAGATCCTGAGAAAAACTCTTGGGTGAACGGCAGGGAACAAACTCTTCCCAGAGCAGTTTCCTAGCTGGGCAGAAAGTGGTTCCCTTTAAGAGAGAGATAACCAAAAACCTCAGTAAACTTAGCAGGCACAGCTCCTTTAACTGGAGGCCTGTGAGCTAAAGCAGCTGGCAGGTGCTGCGGCACTGCGGTCTTTCTCAAGCTGGAGCTTCAATGCACTTCTCAGGCACAGAAAGGGCCTGAGCAGCCTGGATACATAGGAAACCAGCACGCGTCCATGGGAAAAGCTTGCGGTGACCCAGAGCCAAAAGAAGGCAGCAGCACACTATAGCACAGAGCCACCTTTTCAGAGGTGGAAGTCAGAGGGCGAACAGTGGCTCCAGCCCCAAAACCAGCAAGGACAGCCAGTTAGACTTGAGCCGAGGGAGCCAAGCTAGCCCCAACAGACACGTGCTGGCCTGAGTAGCCAGCAAACACACAGAAGGGCAGAAAGAACATTTTCCTGGAGCTGCGGGATGGGGGTGGGAAGACTGAAAAGCCCACAGCTTCTGAACTGGTGAGGTATTAAGGTTGAAAACAATAGGAGAAAAAAAGAGACTAGGTGTGAAAAATCATAGCCAGGTGTATACAATTTAAATTACACAAAATGAATAGAAATAAGATACATAAAGATGAAAAAAATCGCTTCCCATTTCTGCCTGAGCCCAGAGCTGACACTCTGTGTGGGAGAGAGCTGGACTCTCAGAAATGCAGACAATCCTGAGAGCTCAGGGGAAACCACCACTTCTTCTTATTCCTGGCCCAAGAGAAACCACCTAGAACCCTCTGAAGACAGGAACCTAGGAACAGCCAGAGACAGGATTCCTCCTGTCTCTGCCTGTGCCCAGAGCTGAAAGCCAGTCTTCAGAAGCTCAGACACACCTGAGAGCAGAGGTAAGACCACCATTTCTGCTCCAAGGGACCGGCCTGAAACCCTCAGGACACACACAGCTCTCTGTATCCAAATCCCATGGGAGAAAGAACTGGACTCTCAGAAGTGCTGACACACAGGCTTATAGGAGGGTCAAGAAACTGTCAGAGACAGCAAGACCAGCTAAAACCAGAGACAACCAGATGGTGAGAGGCAAGCACAGGAACCTAAGCAACAGAAAGCAAGACTACTTGGCATCATCAAAGGCCAGTTCTCCCACCAAAGGAAATACTGAATATCCCAAAACACCAGAAAAGCAAGATTGGAATTTAAAAATCACATCTCATGATGATGATAGAGGACTTTAAGAAGGACATAAATAACTCCCTTAAAGAAATCCAGGACAATGCAGGTAAACAAGTAGAAGCTCTTAAAGAGGAAACACAAAAATCCCTTAAAGAATTATAGGAAAACACAACCAAACAGGTGAAGCAATTGAACAAAACTATCCAGCATCTAAAAATGGAAGTAAAAACAATAAAGAAACCACAAAGGAAGACAACCCTGGAGAGAGAAAACCTAGGCAAGAGATCAGGAGTCATAGATGCAAGCATCATGAACAGAATACAAGAGATAGAAGAGAGAACCCCAGGGGCAGAAGATACCATAGAAAACATTGGCACAAACATCAAAGATAATGTAAAACAAAAAACCTCCTGACCCAAAACATCCAGGAAATCCAGGACACAATGAGAAGATCAAACCTAAGGATAATAGGGATAGAAGAGAGTGAAGACTCCCAACTTAAAGGGCCAGTAAATGTGTTCAACAAAATTATAGAAGAAACCTTTCCTAACCTAAAGAAAGAGATGCCCATAAACATGCCAGAAGCCTACAGAACTCCAAATAGACTGGACCAGAAAAATTCCTCCAGTCACATAATAGTTAAAACACCAAATGTGCAAAACAAAGAAAGAATATTAAAAGTAGTAAGGAAAAAAGGTCAAGTAACATATAAAGGCAGACATTCCAGAATTATACCAGACTTCTCACCAGACACTATGAAAGCCAGAATATCCTGGGCAGATGTCATCCAGACCCTAAGAGAACACAACTGCCAGCCCAGGCTACTATATCCAGCAAAATTCTCAATTAACATAGATGGAGAAACCAAGATATTCCATGACAAAACCAAATTTACACACTATCTTCCTACAAATACAGCCCTACAAAGGATAATAGATGGAAAACCCCAACACAAGGAGGGAAACTACACCCTAGAAAAAGCAAAAAATTAATCTCCTTGCAACAAAACGAAGAAAGACATACAAATATAATTCTACCTCTAACAACAAAACAGGAAACAGGAAAAGCCAACATTACCCCTTAATTTCTCTTAACATCAAAGGACTCAACTCCCCAATAAAAAGACATAGACTAACAGACTGGATACGTAAAGAGGACCCAACATTTGGCTACATACAGGAAACACATCTCAGAGACAAAGACAGAAACTATCTCAGAGTAAAAGCCTGGAAAACAGTCTTCCAAGCAAATAGTCTGAAGAAACAAGCTGGAGTAGCCATTCTAATATCGAATAAAATTGGCTTTCAACCAAAAGTTGAAAAGAAAGGATAATGAAGGACACTTCATATTCAGTAAAGGAGAAATCCACCAAGGTTAACTCTCAATCCTGAATATCTATACTCCAAATGCAAGGGCAACTACATTCATCAGGAAACCTTAATCTCAAAGTACGTATGCAACTCACACAATAATAATGGGAGACTTCAACACCTCACTCTCATCAAACATGGAAACAGAAATTAAGCAGAGACATAGAGAAACTAACAGAAGTTATGAAGCAAATAGATATAACAGATATTTATAGAATATTTCATCCTAAAAACAAAAGAATATTCCTTCTTCGCAGCACCTCATGGTATCTTCTCCAAAATTGACCATTTAATCAGTCACAATACAGGCCTCAGCAGATAAAAGAAGATTGAAGTAATCCCATCCATCCTATCAGATCATCAAGAACTAAGGCTGTCTTCAATAACAATAAAAACAACAGAAAGTCCACATATACATGGAAGTTGAACAATGCTCTACTCAATGATAACTTGGTCAAGAAAGAAATAAAGAAAGAAATTAAAGTCTTTTTAGAATTTAATGAAAATGAAAGCACAACACACCCATAGTTATGGGACACATGAAAGCAGTGCTAAGAGGAAAACTCAGCTCTGAGTGCTTCCAAAAAGAAACAGGAGAGAGCATACACCAGCAGCTTGACAGCACACCTAAAAGCTCTAGAACAAAAAGAAGCAAATACACACAGGAGAAATAGAAGGCAGGAAATAATCAAACCCATGGCTGAAATCAACCAAGTATAAACAAAAAGGATTATATAAAAAAATCAACAAAACCAGGAGCTGGTTCTTTGAGAAAATCAACAAAATATAGAAACCCTTAGCCAGACTAACCAGAGGGTATAGAGGGATTATCCAAATTAACGAAATCAGAAATGAAAAGGGAAACATAATAAAAGAATCTTAGGAAATTAAAAAAAATCATAAGTTCCTATCACAAAAGCCTATATTCAACAAAACTGGAAAATCTGGATGAATGGACAATTTTCTTGACAGATACTAGACTTATCCTGATTCAGGATAAGATAAACCATCTAAACAGTCCTGTAACTGCTAAAGAAATAGAAGCATTTATTCAAAGTCTCCCAACCAAAAAACACCATGAACCAGATGGGTTTGGTGCAGAATTCTATCATACCTTCAAAGAAGACCTAATACCAATACTGTCCTAACTACTCCACAAAACAGAAACTGAAGGAGCACTACCCAATTCCTTCTCTGAAGCCACAATTACTCTTATATCTAAACCACACAAAGACCCAAAAAGAGAAAGAGAACTTCAGACCAATTTCCCTTATGAATATAGACACAAATATACTCAATAAAATTCTCACAAATTGAATCCAAGAACACATCAAAATGATCATCCATCATGATCAAATAGGCTTCATCCCAGGGATCCAGGGATGATTCAATATATGCAAATCCATCAATGGAATCCACTATATAACAAACTCAAGGAAGAAAACCACATAATCACCTCATTAGGTGCTGAGAAAGCATTTGGCAAAATTCAACACCTCTTCATGTTAAAAGTCCTGGAAAGATCAGGAATTCAAGGCCCAAACCTAAACATAGTAAAAGCCATATACAGCAAACCAGTAGCCAACATCAAACTAAATGGAGAGAAACCTGAAGCAATCCCACCAAAATCAGGGACTAGACAAGGCTGCCCACTCTCCCACTAGTTATTCAATATGGTACTTGAAGTCCTTGCCAGAGCAATCAGACAACAAAAGGAGGTCAAAGTGATATAAATTGGAAAAGAAGTAAAAATATCACTATTTGCAGATGATATGATATAGTATACTTAAGTACCCCAAAAGTTCCACCAGAGAACTACTAAACCTGATAAACAACTTCGGCAGATTAGCTGGATATAAAATTAACTCAAACAAATCAGTAGCCTTCCTCTACTCAAAGGATAAACAGGCTGAGAAAGAAATTAAGGAAAAGACACCCTTCACAATAGTCACAAATAACATAAAATACCTCGGTGTGACTCTAACCAAGCAAGTGAAAGATCTGTATGACAAGAACTTCAAGTCTCTGAGGAAAGAAATTTAAGATCTCATAAGATGGAAAGATCTCCCATGCTCATGGATTGGCAGGATTAATATAGTAAAAATGGCCAGTTTGCCAAAAGCAATCTACAGATTCAATGCAATCCCACCAAAATTCCAACCCAATTCTTCATAGAGAGAGGAAGAGCAATTTGGAAATTCATTTGGAATAACAAAAAATCAAGGTTAGCGAAAACTATACTCAATAAAAGAACTTCTGGGGGAATCACCATCCCTGACCTCAAACTGTATCACAGAGCAATCGTGATAAAAAAAAAAAAACTGTATGGTATTGATACAGAGACACGCAAATAGACCAGTGGAACAGACATCAATACCTAAAAATGAACCCACACACCTATGGTCCCTGGATATTTGACAAAGGAGCTAAAACCATCCAATGGCAAAAAGATGGCATTTTCAATAATTGATGTGGGTTTATCTGGAGGTCAGCATGTAGAAGAATGCAAATCAGTCCATTCTTGTCGCCCTGTACAAAGCTCAAGTACAAGTGGATCAAGGACCTCCACATCAAACCAGATACACTCAAACTAATAGAGGAAAAAGTGGGGAAGAGTCTCAAACCCATGGGCACTGAGGAAAATTTCCTGAACAGAACACTAATGGCTTATGTTCTAAGATGAAGAATCGAGAAATGGGACCTCATAAAACTGCAAAGCTTCTGTAAGGCAAAGGACACTGTCGTTAGGACAAAATGGCAACCAACAGATTGGGAAAAGATCTTTACCAATCCAACATCTGATAGAGGGCTTATATCCAAAATATACAAAGAACTCAAGAAGTTAGATTCCAGAGAGTCAAATAATCCTATTAAAAAATGGGGTACAGAGCTAAACAATGAATTCTCAGCTGAGGAATATCAAATGGCTGAGAAGTACCTAAAGAAATGTTCAACATCTTTAGTCATCAGGGAAATGCAAATCAAAACAACCCTGAGATTCTACCTCACACCAGTCAGAATCAAAAACTCAGGTAACAACAGATGCTGGTGAGGATGTGGGAAAAGAGGAACACTCCTCCATTGTTGGTGGGATTGCAAGCTGGTACAACTACTCTGGAAATCAGTCTGGAGGTTCCTCAGAAAATTGGACATAGTAGTACCTATTTGACATAGCTATACCACTCCTAGGCATATACCCAAAATATGCTCCAACATATAACAAGGACACATGCTCCACTATGTTCATAGCAGCCTTATTTATAATAGCCAGAACTGGAAAGAACCCAGATGTCCTTCAACAGAGGAATGGATACAGAAAATATGATACATCTTCACAATCGAGTACTACTCAGCAATAAAAAAAAAAAAAAACAATGACTTCATGAAATTAATAGGCAAATGGTTGGAACTTGAAAATATCATCCTGAGTGAGGTAACCCAATCACAAAAAAACCCCACACATGGTGTGTACTCACTAATATGTGGATATTACCCCCAAAGCTCCAATTACCCAACATGCAATGCACAGACCACATGAAGCTCAAGAAGAAGGATGACCAAAGCATGGATGCTTCAGTCCTTCTTAAAAGGCAGGACAAAAATATTCGTAGGAGGAGATATGGAGACAATGTTTTGAGCAGAGACTGAAGAAATGGCCATTCAGAGCCTGTCCTATCTGGGGATCCAGCCCATATACACATATAGCCACCAAACCCAGACAATATTGCTGATGCCAAGTAGTGATTGCTGACAGGAGCCTGATATAGCTCTTTTCCTAAGAGGCTGTGCCAGAGCCTAACAAATACAGAGGCAGATGCTCACAGCCAACTATTAAACTGAGAATGGGGTCCCCATCAGAGGAGTTAGAGAAAGAAATGAAGGAGCCGAAGGGGCTTGCAACCCTATAAAAGCAACAATACCAACCAACCAGAGCTCCCAGGGACTAAACTACTACCCAAGCATACACATGGACAGACATGGCTCCAGTTGCATATGTAGCAGAGGATGGCCTTGTTGGGCACCAGTGGGAGAAGAAGCTTTTGGTCCTGCTAAGGGGAATGTCAGGGAGGGGAGGCAGGAAGGGATGGGTGGTTGGCAAAGGGAAACACACTCATAGGAAAAGGAGGAGGGGAGAATAGGGGATTTATGGATGGGAAACCATGGATAACATTTGAAAAGTTGTTTTAACAAATCCAATTTAAAAAGTAAAAAAAAAACTCAATAAAATAAAGTTCTTGGAGTCTATATTATACCATTTTAACTGCCTTAAGGATAGGAACAAAAGAGAAAATGATAATTGACCTAGCTGAACCTGACACATAACCAATAATGATTATTAGCCTAATGGTACTTCTTATCTTAATAATCATGATGTTTTCTATATGTTCTCAAATAAAAGGGCTTTAGATATACAAAAAGAAGAGAAATGTGGAAGATGGATACAGGCCTTAGGGGGAAAATTAGAAAAAATTATAAATAAAGATGAGGAAGATGTTAAGATAATAGGAATACATTAAGAAGAGAAATATGAAAAATGTAGACAGGCCTTAGAAGTCAAAAATAGAAAAAATTATAAATAAAATGAAAAAACACCTAGACAGTAGAAATACAAGAAGAAAAATATGAAAAATGGAGACTGGCCTTAGAAAATTAGAAAAGATATAAATAAATTTGAGGAAGATACTAAGATAGAGAAAGATGAAATAAGGCCAGAGCCTACAACACCACCATATAATGAAAATCAGGAAAGTCAGCCAAAGTTGTTAGAAAATCAACATTAGTTTATCCAGTTACTGTACAAGACCTGCCAGCAGATGATAGGTAACCCTCAAGGTTATGAAGAAGTTAAATGGAGTCCTATAGACATGGTAGACTTGAGATTCAAGGAAGCGATCATTTCATATGATGTGCATTCACCCTATGTGAAGTAGATATTCAATTCATGTGTAACTCAGATCAGAATTATTCCCCAAGCCTGGAAAGATTTGGCAACAGTAATATGGGAAGCTGGTCCTCAGTTAGAATGTTACAGCAAACTATGTATATTTCAACTCTTGTCTAAGGGATTGTACCTATGTAATTCTTAAAAATGTAATATTAATTAAGTTCTAGTCCTTTTGAACACTGCTTTACAAACCGTTTAGGATAGATAAGAAATGCAAGTTAGTAGTCAATGAACTCAACTTATTAGTCATGTTAGATACTAATTTAGTTAATTATAAAAAAATAAGCTTCATTTTAGTTTTCAAAGATGTTTTCAATGTTAGGCAAATAATAGGTAGCTAGAAACAGCACAGGTATACTATAGTCTTCCAAAATCTCAGATCTACAGAATGTCACAGATACTGTATTAGTTTAGCATAGATGTTTTATTAACAAAAGCCCTTTTTGACAGTGAGACATGTGTGTTTCTTGCAGAAACCCTATTTTACTTCCAAGAAGATGATGAACATTGAAGAACCTTTGCATGGAGTTTGCTTCTATTTGACAAGCTAGCCACTTGGCAAGAAATTGCCGTTGCTCCAACTGCTGACAGTATACTATCCAAACTGGACAAACAGTATGCTGAGAATTCAACTGCCAAGCTATGCAAGGTTGTGGTGGTTTGAATATGCTCAGCTAGAGTAGGGGCGGCCTTGATGAAGGAAGTGTCTTACTGAGAAGGAGGGCTTTGAGACTCTCTTCCTAGCTGTCTGGAAGATAGTCTGTGCTCCTAGCTTCTTTTGAATGAAGATGTAGAACTCTCCATTCCTCCAGCACCATGTCTGACTGCACACTGCCATGCTTTCTGCTATGGCGATAATGGACTAAACCTCTGAAACTTTGAGCCAGTCCCAATTAAATGTTTGCCTTTATAAAAGTTGCCTTGGTCATGGTGTCTCTTCACAGCAATGGAAAACCTAAGACACAAGGTCAAGGTAGGCAAATCTTTAATATTTCTGCTTCACAGAAAAGTCTATTAGGTATTCTGGACAAGACGGTCAAAGATGATGCTCCAACAACTCAGAGAACTTAGGTGCCTGTCCAGGTAGCCAGAAATCTCTTTCATTTCTCTAGTTTTGGGAGCTGCTTGCTCTACACTTCCTGTTTATTCAAGTAATATTTATCATTCTCAGGTCTCTGAAAGGGTTGAAAGCTAGATAGTTACAGTCTCACAATTAAGCTTAAGTTGTTTAGGATTTAAGAAAATGTTTTAAGGCCTAATGGGATGTTTTTAGGTTAATAATGCAAGTTATAATAAAAGATTATTTAGGTATAGAAGTTTGAACTCACCAAGATAGGGTAAATAGTAGAGTTCTTTCTCCAAGTTTGCCAAATGCGTACGGATCAGACATTGTAAATTTTTACTTGATAGTTTTCAGAATTGTTTGTTTATTGATGTTAGAGAAAGAGCCTTTGGTCAGACTAAAAGAGGGAGATGTAGCGAGAATCTCTTGTGTGGAAGCATCACCTGTCAATAAAATTCTGATGGCCGATGAGTTGAGGTAGGATTAGAAGGTGGACCATCTGGCAGAGAGAGCAAGAGGAACTCTGGAAGACAGTCAGGCGTGGGAGAACTCGCCATCTGTACTCAGAAGAAGTAAGGATGTGTGACCGTGAGGAGAAGCCAGCCATGTGTCTGAACTCAGATTAGAATAAATGGGATAATAATGTGAGAGTCAGTCAAGAAACCAGACTAGCTTATGGCCTAGGCATTTACTCATAGGGAAGCCTCCGAGTTGTTATTTGGGAACCCGGCCCTGGCTGCACATATGCAACTCATTTAAAATTTAATGTAAAGTTCTAGTCTTATAAAAGTTACTATTGTAAATTGTTAATGGTAATTAAGAAATACAAGTTAGCAATCGGTCACCCATAAGTAATCAAACTGGTAGTCAGGTAAAGTACTGGCTTAGTTAATTACAGAAATAAGCTTTATTTAGCCTCCTACAAATGTTTTCAAAGTTAGGCAGCAAGGAATACCTAGAACCTATTTATTTAGATTTACTTTAGATACATAGGTGTTCCTGAAACACTTCAAGGATCTGAAGAATATGACATTTAAGATGTTTTGATAATAGAAAGACATTTTTGTGACAGACAGCAGCTCTTGGCAGCCCCTCCATTCTCCTCCAAAACTGATGGGCACCAAAGAACATGGAGTTTTCTCCATATGGGGCAAAGCTGGACACTGGGTAATAACTGCCCTTTGACTCGACTGCTGACAGCACACTGTCCAAACTGTGCACAAGTAGGACACTGAGAAGTCAATTTCCCCACTTTGTCAAGACAGTCCTTCAAAATTCCTGCTTCACAGGGAAGTATGTCAGATCCTAGGGGCTTTCAGTAGCCTTCTACCCACCCGCCTTGGGTCAAGGGTAGGCCAGGTTCCAGCTTCCTGCCTCAGGTCAAGGCTAGGCCAAGTTCCATTCTCCACCCACAGGAACATTCTTGAGTAGAAAATTTTCAGAATGTACTGACTGATGCTTGCTAGCCAATAGATTTTTTAAAGGTTAATATGCTTAGCCAATAAGTTTGAACTGTAACCTTGCTGGTGTAACCCGTGTCCCTAAAAAGTATAAAAACTGCTTGTAATAGCCATTCGGGGTCGGCTTCTAGTCACTCGCCTTGAGGCTGAAGGTCGACCCCAACACTCCGGAAACTAAACCCCTTGCTTTTGCATCGATCTGTGCCTCAGTGTCTCACTCAGGGGTGTCTCAAAGTAAGTACCACTGACTGAGGGTCAGTGTCTTACAAATGACTACCAGCATAGAGTAACCTTGGGTTACTGTCCCAGTAGCCAGTAATCTCCATCATTTTTATAGACTTGGAAGCTATTTGCTCTGCACTCCCTGTTTACTCAGGTAAAATGAATCCTTCTCAGATCTCTGATGGGATCGAATACTAGATAGCCATAATTTTACAGTTTTCCTTGTTTTCAGATTCAAAAAGAAAACTCATATAAGAGATATAAAGTGTGTAATATGAAAGACACAAAAGCTTAAGTTGTTTAGGATCTAGGAAAGTGTTTTAGGGTCAAAGAAGATGTTTTAAGGTTGGTAAATGCAAGTTGTGAAGGTCAGAGGATAGGAAACTTTAAACAGTGATAAGAAAGTGATTTACATATAGAACTTTGGACTCACAAAGATAGGACAGGATACTGGAATACCTTCTCCAAGGTTAACAAATATAAGTGGGCTAAGCATTATGAATATAATTCTTACCTGATAGTTCTCATATTGGTTCTCATTGTGACTAGTTTAGTGATATTAGAAATAGAGTCATTTCTTAGACTAAAAGGGAGAGATGTTGAGGTAACCTTTGTATGATGGCGTGTTCTTGCATTTTCAATTGTTGACTGACTGCTGTACTTGCAGAGAGCTAAGTGCTGGCAGGATTTTGGTGGCATTGCTATTTCTATGGCCCATCATGTGTTTTCTATTTGTAAATGCTTGTCCTTCCTCACCTGCCCCAAAGATGGTCAGGCATCCTTTGATGCCTAAAAGCACCCTATGAGATAGATCCTGTGTTGTCTTTCTGATGACCAGTTCAAACTGGAATGTATCTTTTGTGTAATAAAGAGTTTATGGTCCAGAGTTGGGGCAGGAATTATTGGAGACTTCTGGAGAGAGAGAGAGAGAGAGAGAGAGAGAGAGAGAGAGAGAGAGAGGAAGAAGAAGAGAAGACAGTTATTCAGGCAGACAAAGAGAGACATGGAAGGGAGCAGAAGGAAGAGGGAATGGAGCTATAAGCAGGCAGTGAGGCAGTGAGGGAGATGGGATGTCATAGAAACCAAGGTTAAGTTAGACAGCTACCTGAGAGAGTGCCCCAACAAGAAGCAGCAGATTTAAACTATATTGAAATCTCAGTGTCCTAATTAAACCACAAGTGGTATCTGAGGAAGCCCTGCAATAAAAGATTGTTGAGGAATTGCAGGGTGAAAAATGCTGGATGTAAATTATGCCCCAAAATCCTGTAGAAACGTATAGGTAAGCAATAACAGCAGAATAACTGTGTGCACCTCCTTTGAGAAAGATCTGGGGAAAAGCTAGTGCAGAGTCATGATAAAAATGTTGTGTGACCCTGTACAAAGCTTAAGTCCAAGTGGATCAAGGACCTCCATATCAAACCAGACACACTCAAACTAATAGAAGAAAAACTAGGGAAGCATCTGGAACACATGGGCACTGGAAAAAATTTCCTGAACAAAACACCAATGGCTTATGCTCTAAGATCAAGAATTGACAAATGGGATCTCATAAAACTGCAAAGCTTCTGTAAGGCAAAGGACACTGTGGTTAGGACAAAACGGCAACCAACAGATTGGGAAAAGATCTTTACCAATCCTACAACAGATAGAGGCCTTATATCCAAAATATACAAAGAACTCAAGAAGTTAGACCGCAGGGAGACAAATAACCCTATTAAAAAATGGTGTTCAGAGCTAAACAAACAATTCACAGCTGAGGAATGCCGAATGGCTGAGAAACACCTAAAGAAATATTCAACATCTTTAGTCATAAGGGAAATGCAAATCAAAACAACCCTGAGATTTTACCTCACGCCAGTGAGAATGGCTAAGATCAAAAACTCAGGTGACAGCAAATGCTGGCAAGGATGCGGAGAAAGAGGAACACTCCTCCATTGTTGGTGGGGTTGCAGACTGGTACAACCATTCTGGAAATCAGTCTGGAGGTTCCTCAGAAAATTGGACATTGAACTGCCTGAGGATCCAGCTATACCTCTCTTGGGCATATACCCAAAAGATGCCCCAACATATAAAAAAGACACGTGCTCCACTATGTTCATCGCAGCCTTATTTATAATAGCCAGAAGCTGGAAAGAACCCAGATGCCCTTCAACAGAGGAATGGATACAGAAAATGTGGTACATCTACACAATGGAATATTACTCAGCTATCAAAAACAATGACTTTATGAAATTCATACGCAAATGGTTGGAACTGGAAAATATCATCCTGAGTGAGCTAACCCAATCACAGAAAAACACACATGGTATGCACTCATTGATAAGTGGCTATTAGCCCAAATGCTTGAATTACCCTAGATGCCTAGAATAAATGAAACTCAAGACAGATGATCAAAATGTGAATGCTTCACTCCTTCTTTAAAAGGGGAACAAGAATACCCTTGGCAGGGAAGAGAGAGGCAAAGATTAAAACAGAGACTGAAGGAACACCCATTCAGAGCCTGCCCCACATGTGGCCCATACATATACAGCCACCCATATAGACAAGATGGATGAAGCAAAGAAGTGCAGACCGACAGGAGCCGGATGTAGATCGCTCCTGAGAGAAACAGCCAGAATACAGCAAATACAGAGGCGAATGCCAGCAGCAAACCACTGAACTGAGAATAGGACCCCCGTTGAAGGAATCAGAGAAAGAACTGGAAGAGCTTGAAGGGGCTCGAGACCCCATATGTACAACAATGCCAAGCAACCAGAGCTTCCAGGGACTAAGCCACTACCTAAAGACTATACATGGACTGACCCTGGACTCTGACCTCATAGGTAGCAATGAATATCCTAGTAAGAGCACCAGTGGAAGGGGAAGCCCTGGGTCCTGCTAAGACTGAACCCCCAGTGAACTAGACTGTTGGGGGGAGGGCGGCAATGGGGGGAGGGTGGGGAGGGGAACACCCAAAAGGAAGGGGAGGGGGGAGGGGGATGTTTGCCCAGAAACCGGGAAACGGAATAACACTCGAAATGTATATAAGAAATACTCAAGTTAATAAAAAAAAATAAAGAAAATGAAAACAAAACAAAAAGACCTTGTGTAGCTGGCCTGTAACCCCAAGCTATTTGGCAAGCAGAAGGATCACAAATATAAGGCTTCCTTGCCTACAGAACCTACAGAATGAGTTCAAGGCTGAACCTTCCTCAAGAAATATTAGAAAGAAGGTTGTGGATTTATCTTAATGGTAGAGTGCTGGCCTACTATATGTACTACCCTAGGTTAAATCTCTAGCACCAAAGAAAACAAATAAAACTCAGTGTTTGCAAAAAAAAATGTTGTGTGAAAAGCATGGTGCAAAATGTCATACCAGCAAACTAGAAGAAAAGAAATCAGGAAAATATAATACAAGCACAAGATCCAGAAGCAAAATCTTGGCAAAAATTCAAACACAAAGCCTAGTGAAAATTCCTGGTAGAAAAAGCTGTAAGAAATGTTGTAAGGCTCCAAGTGAGTCTTAACTACCAGGAGACCCTCCCAAGTGAAACACAAGAATGGAGTTCGATGCAAATGCAGAGGTTTATTTTTCTGGCGCATCAGGGTCGACCCTCAATCAGCCCCTCCTGATGAGTGACTAGAAGGTGACCCTGAATGGCTATAACAAACAGTTCTTATATTTTTAGGGGTACAGGTTACATCAGCAAGGTTACAGTTTAAACTTATTGAATCTACTGGCTAGCTAGCATATGGCATGCATTCGAACTCTATCTGGGATCAGAGGGTCAGATGACTATCAGTTAGTTCATTTTGCAGTTTTTCAAGAGTGTTCCTACTCCTCAAGACAACTGTGGGTGGAGAATGGAACTTGGCCTAGCCTTGACCCATGGTGGGAAGCAGGTACTTGGCCTAGTCTTGACCTGAGGCGGCTGGTGTATGGCTGGCGAAAGGTCCTAGGGTCCTTCAGTGTCAGACGAAAAATTCAAGGAAAACAATCCAGGGCAAAATACAGGCACAAATTCCAGGACCAAATCCTAAGAGAAAAATCAAGACACAGAGTTGGGTAAAATATTTCTGGTAAGAGTGAGAGAAAATATTGTAGGATCAGGTAGGCCAATGATCCAGCAGTGTCAGGCAAAAATTACAAACAAACAAACAAACAAACCCGGAAGCATAATCTAGGGTGGAACTTCTGGGATAATTTTTGATTGAAGAGCTGAGTGAAGAAGCCGCCAGGTAAACTTTTCAGGAAAAAAAACCGTGGGCTCAAAAGATCAGACAGCACTGCTTTGTCTAGATAGCCTATGTGTTACAAAGGTTGCAAATGTTGCAAATGTTGCAAATACACCTGTTCATTGTTTTCCCTGTATAAAACCTGGTTCTGAGGGGGGGGGGGAGTCACAGTTTTTGAATCCACAATTCTGGCTGCATCCCTGATTAATCAATTTCGGAGCCGTGCATTCAATAAACCATCAATACCTGACTGGGAAAAGAAAATCCTGGTGAAAATGCTGAGTCAAATGGTAGGTGAGAAACCTGTGTAAAATATGGGTTAAAACACAAGCACAAAAGCTGAGGGCACCATCTTGGAAATGAAGTCAGGCACAAAACCCAATAGAAAATGCTTGTAAAAATGTGCTATGAAAAGGCTGGGTGAAAATATCAGAACAAAAATTCAGCCCATAAACATAGTCACAAGAGCTGGGAGCCAAGGCTAGGCAGATAATACGGGCACCATGGCTAAAGAAAAACCATGGTGAAAATGCAGACCGAAAGTTGCTGGGCATAAGTTTCTGACCAAAACCCAAGAGAAAAATCTGGGCGAAATATGTAGGAATAATATTTTTTCAAATTCTAATCAAAAAGTGCTAAGAAAGTGGGGTGATATATCCTGGGGGGGGGGAGGGATGCTAAATACTGGGGGAAGTATTGGTCCAAAAATTCACACAATAAATCAATATGAAAAATATGTCCCCAAATCTAGGAGGAAACCTTTGTAAAAAAAAAAAAGAAAGAAAGAAAGAAAGAGAGAGAGAAAGAAAGAAAGAAAGAAAGAAAGAAAGAGAGAGAGAGAAAGAAAGAAAGGAAAAAAAAAGTACTGCTCAAAGCTTGGAGAAACACCTAGTAATTATGCCAAGTGAACATGCTGGGCAAAAGAATCACATCACAATCCAGGAAATAATTGAAATGATCAATCAAAGGCTATGAAGAAATCTGAACAAAAAAAAAAAAAGACAATGTGGAAATCACTTATAAAAATGCCACATGAAAATCCCATGCAAAAATGTTGGGACAAAAAAAATCCAAAAGGAAAATACATGCAAAAACAACAACAACACGGAAAGAAACAGAGGCTGGGATAAACTTCCAGGTACAAAGAAGATATGGAAAATGTAGACTAATAATCCTGGATAAGATGTGCATTGCCTGGGAGACTATCTCAGGCCAAACAAGGTGTGGAAAACTTTAGGCAACCACGCTGGGCACAAAAGATGGTATAAAAGGCTGGTTGAAAGACTTGGCATGAAGGCCCGGTGAACTACCCTATTAAATATGCCAGGAAAATGTGCAGAAAGAAACATGTAGGGCTGGAGAGGTGACTCAGGGGTTAAGAGCACTGGCTGCTCTTCCAGAGGTCCTGAGTTCAATTCCCAGCAACCACATGGTGGCTCACAGCCATCTGTGATGCGATCTGGTGTGTCTGAAGACAGCTACAGTGTACTCATATACATAAAATAAATAAATAGATCTTTAAAAAAAAACAACATGTAGCCCAGAAAAATCTGAGCAAAAATAAGGGCACAGAGGCCTGGAGCCAGTCTAGGCAAAAATTCCATCATTAAGGAAGTATGAAACTTGCTGGTTAAAAGTCTCTGACACCAAACATGAACAAAGGTCAGTTTAAAAGTCCAAGAGACTTGGTGGAGAGATGGCTCAGTGGTCAGAGGTCCTGAGTTCAATTCCCAGCAACCATATGGTGGCCTACAACCATCTAGAACAAGATCTTGTGCCCTCTTCTGGCCTGTAGGCATTCATGCAGACAGAACCCTATATGCATAATAAATAAATATTTTTTTTAAAAGTTCAAGAATTTATCAAGGCCAGAGATGCCAAGAAAATTCCAGGCACAGCTGGTGAATAATATACACAAAAATCATAAAAATGCAGTATGAAATGGTGTGCATAAAGATCAGGCCAAAATTCCAGGAGGAAAGTCAAGGCAAAATTATGGACCAAACTACTGAGAACAAAGTACGAGAGTAAATGACAACAGAAACATCCTGGTAAAAACTCCCTGTCAACAGCATGCTTTTAAAAAAAATCAGGAAAAAAATCAAGGCCCATAAAACATTCATAAAAACAGGAAAAAAAATCTGTGAGACATGTCCAGGCACAGGAAGCTGGTGATAAATTATGGTGAAAATGCACTGTGTAAATGTTGGCCATAAAATAGAGTCACATAAAATATACAAAAATACAGTCGTAAATACAGGGGGAAAATACAGGCAGGATAACTGACAGAAGTATAAGAGAATGGCAACAAGATAAGTGGGGCTCAAAATCTCCGTCAAAATGCTGGGTGAAAATATGTTGTTAGAAGGGGTAAGCAAAATGGAGGAGAAAACTATGAACAGAAAAGCCGGGAACAAAGCCCAGATGAAAATACCAACACAAGGAAGTGTAAAAATAAAATATTGGTTAAAATATATGATAAAAATCATGAGAGAAAATAGAGAGCCAGAAATCCGGGGGGAGGGGGGAATTCAGACAGTAAAAATGGACACGAGGTTGGAAGAAAACACTTGACAAAAATTCAGGCATGAAGCTGGATGAAAACTGTGGAAAAACATCATGGCTGTCAATGTCACTTTTATGTCCTCCAATGAAGTGATGAGATGAGAGCTTTACCCAAACCGTGTGAGTGCAGCTCTCTCTGTTCTAACTATCCCTAAGCCCAGGCCTGGAAACTTCTAGCCCCCATAAAATCTAATCTTCCAAGCTGACTGATTGAATCTGGCTTCTCTCGGCTTCTAACTAAATTTCTCTGCCTTGTCCCATGCTAACTTTGTCAATATGTTCTAATCTGACTCCTTCTCACTCTCTGGCTCATTCTGTCTTCACTTGTGTCTAGCTTGTTCTCTCTGCAACCTGTCTCTGCCATAGCACACACCACACACAACACACAACACACAACACACACAACACACACCACACACCACACACCACACACCACACACACCACACACCACACACACCACACACCACACACCACACACCACACACACCACACACCACACACCACACACCACACACCACACACCACACACCACACACACCACACACCACACACACCACACACCACACACACCACACACACACAGACACCACACACACACAGACACCACACACACACACCACACACACAGACACCACACACACACACCACACACACAGACACCACACACACACACACCACACACCACACACCACACACACCACACACCACACACCACACACAACACACAACACACAACACACAACACACACACTACAAACAACCGCCCCCCCCTTTTCTCTCATTGCTTTTAAGTAGCCTCTGCTGTTCTATTCTTGTGAGAGTGGGTGCATCCTACCTCTGACTCATTCTGTCAAATCTTTCTCTGATTCAATCACTTTGTCTGCTCCTCAATTAGATGTCACTTTCAAACATGACTGCTTTCTTTATAAACTAACCTTACCGTCATTGTTAAGGATTAAAGGTGTGACTAAGGGTGGGGTACTATTTAGGCCAAATCATTCTGGCTGGATCATACAGACCTAAAAGGTCTTTGGATGTGATCTCTTGACGGAGCAGTCATGTTGCTGGATTAAAATTCCCCTACATCTCCCCCTTTTCTGGTTAAGCTAAAAACTGTATACAGTTTAACTTTTACAACAGAAACAATTATCAATTACACAAACCTATCAGTCTGAATGTCCTCATGAAGATCCGTCGGTGTGGTGAGTCTTCATGACTGCAGTCCTGATCATCTGTCCTTCAGACACAGCCCCAGTCAG
The DNA here is from genome assembly GCF_021556685.1 of Rattus norvegicus. NCBI lineage: Eukaryota > Metazoa > Chordata > Mammalia > Rodentia > Muridae > Rattus > Rattus norvegicus. The sequence goes on from NC_141541.1 coordinate 62,240,104, forward strand.
CATCCATCAGTATGCAAATAAGTATCCAGCACTTAGAAGAGCAGCAAGGAAGTTTGGGTGGCCTGAGCAGGGCAGGTAGTAGAGGTTCCGGGTCTCTTGTCAGTTTCCATGGCAACAACAGCAATAGTAGCAGAGTTGGTAGCAGTGGCAGAGGCAGTGACATGAGCCTGGCCAGCCAGGTGGGTTCAAGGTCCATCGATGAATACTTCAGGAGAGAGAGCTCTTCCCCAAGTGTTACAGCTCAGTAAAGACAGCCACTCTCAGATGATCTTTGGTGAAGTAACTTGTGTGATTTATTCTATGTCGACAGGGACTATATAAACAATGAGGAATGGGGTGGATTTAGTGGTAGGTGTTTCCTATTGGCTCAGTTTGAGATGTTAGTGGTACTCTATTTGCATGGGGGAAGACTCCAATTGTTGTAATACATGACTGACTTCCCATTGCCCTCTCAGTGGAGTGTCATAGTTACATGTTCCAGAGCAACAAACACAGGGAAATTCCATGGGCTGGTAGACTTTTCCATATGTTGAGTCTCCAGTTAGTCTTGTACCAATTGTTCAAGTGCCTGCAATTTTCATTTTGTTATGAGCCACTGCTCTTGCCATACAAATCTGTTAATAACTGTTTTAGGGGCAAGGCTGTTGGTATGTCAGCAATGGCCCCTTTTATATGATTGGAAACTCAATCCCTGTGATGTTCTGTGTTTGGGCAATGAGCACAGCTTGTGATTGCTCTCAAACACCCACATCAATACCTTCCCCAGGAGCATCTACCATTTCACCCCTTATTTCCTCATTTGTTATCTCTGGAATTGCAGGCAAAAATCTATGGGTACATCAGCCACATTAAGTCTCGACTTTCCTGTTTTCTCTTCTGATCCCACACAGTTAATCCATTGGACACTTTGTCTTATTCCTGATAATTTACCAATTCCTAAAAACTGTGTATAAACCTTCTGAAGTTGCCAAACTGGATTCCAAGGCTTTCTTTCAGGAACGTATACTAACATCCAAGACTTTCAGGAAAGTATACTAACATTAGCTCCTGTATCCACCAGACCTTTAATATCAACTCCATTCATTTGTAGCATTAATTTGGGTCTCTGATCATTAACCATTGCTTGCCAGAACACACATTTTCCAGTACCCTCCAAAGCCCCTGTCCTTTCTACTGAGGTGACCTTGTCCTTGATGCAAGGAAACACCAGTTGTGCAATTCTATTCCTTGCATCAATTTGCATCTCCTTTTTCATGTATGCCATGGATTTTATTTCTTCACTGCTATCCCCAACTACTATACCTGGAACCTGGATGCACAATAAATCCTTGAGAAGTTAATCTGCTTCTTCCCAGAGCATTCCCACTGTCCCTGAGGGTAAAGGATCATAAAACACCAATGGTTAACCTACAACGTTCAACTTTAAGGGAATGTCAGAGGGGTATCTGTGGCCATATCCAAAGTTGTACTTCCTTCTGTAGCATGTGTAAGATCAGGAATACTCAGTTTTGATTATCTTGCCCACTTGATACCACCCAGGTGGCCAAAGGAAGATGGCTTGTATTTGTTTGCTGTGGAGCCTAAAGCTGATAGACCCATCAATTCATTTCTTGATAGCAAGAGTTTACCTAATATGTCTCTCTTAGACCAACAATCAATAGACAAATGTTTATCCTTTCCACAGTGGCTACAGTGCCCTGGAAGCTTTTGTGGCTCATAGCAACCAGAACCTGCTTGTTCTCTTCTACCTTATTCTCTAGAGTCGATGTATTTGCTATTTTAAGCCCTGAATCTCCTATTCTTACAAATTTGTTGGAAATGACCAAAATCACTGTAATTAAAACATATGGCATTTTGATTCCTGAAATTTCTAGCTACAGTTTGCCATATGATATTGATGTTATGCTCCTAAGAACCAATACTAGTTGTATCTCTTATCAATCCAGGGCTCCTTGTGCTTTCAATGGTCTGATTTCTCTTACATTCAGTATTTTCATTTTCAAATGGTAATATTTCTATCAATAGCACTGTCTGCTTTTAGGATCTGACATGGTTCTATTTTACAGCTGAACCAAACTTCTATAAGAAATCTGTAAAGGCTTCTGAAGAACCCTGTATTATCTTAGTAAATGAGGTGGACTTTTCCCCGGGCTCCTCAATCATATCCCAAGCTCTCAAAGTCACAACACAACTTTGTTCAATAACAACATAATCAGATATGATTTGTTCTTATAAGTCAACATAATGCCCTTCACCAAGTAGCTGGTCTTTAGTAACATTTATCCTCCTTACTAAATTATGTTGTTCTATTTTTGTGGCTTTGCACCTCTACCAGGACAACCATTATTATTGTTGTCCAGCTGCTAATACAGCTGACATCAATCCCTTCTGATCTTAAGGGATAACCCTATTCTGCACAGCCCAGTTACTTAGCATTCCTTTAACAAATGAGGAATGCAAGCCATACAATATAACAGCCTTTTAAAAATGCATTAGATCTATCAGATGCCAGGTCAGCTCATTATAAGCATAGCCACCATCATTGGCATGCATATGTTATACAAAGACCTGTGTGAGCCCAAGCAAATTCTCTAGTAGTGCACTTGGCAGAACCCATTAAGTCTGTACCACCTCCTGCTCTTCCTGGCACCTTATCTGGTCAAAGTGCTCTGGGTACCTGCCAGTGAAAATGCATGGAGGTGGCAGTTTACTTTCCAGCCTAGTTTGCTTCCTGTTTTCATTGTGCTGTAAATTCCTGATCTCAGAAAACAAGCCTGAAGAGTGTCGTTCTCCTTCCACTGTTCCTTTTTGTTTCCCAAGCATTTCTACTTCTATCTGCAAACTCTCTAAGAGCATAGCCAACTATGCAATCTTCTCTAACAAAAAAGAATTGCTAGCTTTCCCCCTATACATTTTCAAAATGGTTTACTCAAAAACTATGAAGCAAATCCAGAAAAACTCCTCTGGGAGCAAGGCCAGTGGCAGTAGCTGCTATTTAGCCAACCATCTTAAACAACATTGCTAACCCATCAAAACCTGCCTTTTCCTCTAGAACATTAGAAGCAGAGTTACCCATAGTGTCTAAGCCATGTTGGGCACCACCCGTAGGCTTACATTTTCTTTCTTTCTTTCTCTATTTCTTTTTTTTCAGAGCTGAGGGCTGAACCCAGGGCCCTGTGCTTGCTAAGCAAGTGCTCTACCACTGAGCTAAATCCCCAACCCCATATTTTCAAAACCTACTTTAATAAGGGTTCCTTTTTTATTATTGTTAACTTGAGTATTTCTTATATACATTTCAAGTGTTATTCCCTTTCCCGGTTTCCAGGCAAACATCCCCCTCCCCCCTCCCCTACTTTATGGGTATTCCCCTCCCCATCCTCCCCCTCTTGCTGCCCTCCCCCAACAATCTAGTTCACTGGGGGTTCAGTCTTAGCAGGACCCAGGGCTTCCCCTTCCACTGGTGCTCTTACTAGGATATTCATTGCTACCTATGAGGTCAGAGTCCAGGGTCAGTCCATGTATAGTCTTTAGGTAGTGGCTTAGTCCCTGGAAGCTCTGGATGCTTGGCATTGTTGTACATATGGGGTCTCGAGCCCCTTCAAGCTCTTCCAGTTCTTTCTCTGATTCCTTCAACGGGGGTCCTATTCTCAGTTCAGTGGTTTGCTGCTGGCATACGCCTCTGTGTTTGCTGTATTCTGGCTGTGTCTCTCAGGAGAGATCTACATCCGGCTCCTGTTGGTCTGCACTTCTTTGCTTCATCCATCTTGTCTAATTGGATAGCTGTATATGCATGGGCCACATGTGGGGCAGGCTCTGAATGGGTGTTCCTTCTGTGTCTGTTTTAATCTTTGCCTCTCTCTTCCCTGCCAAGGGTATTCTTGTTCCCCTTTTAAAGAAGGAGTGAAGCATTCACATTTTGATCATCCGTCTTGAGTTTCATTTGTTCTAGGCATCTAGGGTAATTCAAGCATTTGGGCTAATAGCCACTTATCAATGAGTGCATACCATGTGTGTTTTTCTGTGATTGGGTAACCTCACTGAGGATGATATTTTCCAGTTCCGACCATTTGCCTATGAATTTCATAAAGTCATTGTTTTTGATAGCTGAGTAATATTCCATTGTGTAGATGTACCACATTTTCTGTATCCATTCCTCTGTTGAAGGGCATCTGGGTTCTTTCCAGCTTCTGGCTATTATAAATAAGGCTGCGATGAACATAGTGGAGCACGTGTCTTTTTTATATGTTGGGGCATCTTTTGGGTATATGCCCAAGAGAGGTATAGCTGGATCTTCAGGAAGTTCAATGTCCAATTTTCTGAAGAACCTCCAGACTGATTTCCAGAATGGTTGTACCAGTCTGCAATCCTACCAACAATGGAGGAGTGTTCCTCTTTCTCCACATCCTCGCCAGCATTTGCTGTCACCTGAGTTTTTGATCTTAGCCATTCTCACTGGCGTGAGGTGAAATCTCAGGGTTGTTTTGATTTGCATTTCCCTTATGACTAAAGATGTTGAACATTTCTTTAGGTGTTTCTCAGCCATTCGACATTCCTCAGCTGTGAATTCTTTGTTTAGCTCTGAACCCCATTTTTAATAGGGTTATTTGTCTCCCTGCGGTCTAACTTCTTGAGTTCTTTGTATATTTTGGATATAAGGGCTCTATCTGTTGTAGGATTGGTAAAGATCTTTTCCCAATCTGTTGGTTGCCATTTTGTCCTAACCACAGTGTCCTTTGCCTTACAGAAGCTTTGCAGTTTTATGAGATCCCATTTGTCAATTCTTGATCTTAGAGCATAAGCCATTGGTGTTTTGTTCAGGAAATTTTTTCCAGTGCCCATGTGTTCCAGATGCTTCCCTAGTTTTTCTTCTATTAGTTTGAGTGTATCAGGTTTGATGTGGAGGTCCTTGATCCACTTGGACTTAAGCTTTGTACAGGGTGATAAGCATGGATCGATCTGCATTCTTCTACATGCTGACCTCCAGTTGAACCAGCACCATTTGCTGAAAATGCTATCTTTTTTCCATTGGATGGTTTTGGCTCCTTTGTCAAAAATCAAGTGCCCATAGGTGTGTGGGTTCATTTCTGGGTCTTCAATTCTGTTCCATTGGTCTATCTGTCTGTCTCTGTACCAATACCATGCAGTTTTTATCACTATTGCTCTGTAATACTGCTTGAGTTCAGGGATAGTGATTCCCCCTGAAGTCCTTTTATTGTTGAGGATAGTTTTAGCTATCCTGGGTTTTTTGTTATTCCAGATGAATTTGCAAATTGTTCTGTCTAACTCTTTGAAGAATTGGATTGGTATTTTGATGGGGATTACATTGAATCTGTAGATCGCTTTTGGTAAAATGGCCATTTTTATTATATTAATCCTGCCAATCCATGAGCATGGGAGATCTTTCCATCTTCTGAGGTCTTCTTCAATTCCTTTCTTCAGAGTCTTGAAGTACTTATTGTACAAATCTTTTACTTGCTTGGTTAAAGTCACACCGAGGTACTTTATATTATTTGGGTCTATTATGAAGGGTGTCGTTTCCCTAATTTCTTTCTCGGCTTGTTTCTCTTTTGTGTAGAGGAAGGCTACTGATTTATTTGAGTTAATTTTATACCCAGCCACTTTGCTGAAGTTGTTTATCAGCTTTAGTAGTTATCTGGTGGAACTTTTGGGATCACTTAAATATACTATCATATCATCTGCAAATAGTGATATTTTGACTTCTTCTTTTCTGATCTGTATCCCCTTGACCTCCTTTTGTTGTCTGATTGCTCTGGCTAGAACTTCAAGAACTATATTGAATAAGTAGGGAGAGAGTGGGCAGCCTTGTCTAGTCCCTGATTTTAGTGGGATTGCTTCAAGTTTCTCTCCATTTAGTTTAATGTTAGCAACTGGTTTGCTGTATATGGCTTTTACTATGTTCAGGTATGGGCCTTGAATTCCTATTCTTTCCAGGACTTTTATCATGAAGGGGTGTTGGATTTTGTCAAATGCTTTCTCAGCATCTAATGAAATGATCATGTGGTTTTGTTCTTTCAGTTTGTTTATATAATGGATCACATTGATGGTTTTCTGTATATTAAACCATCCCTGCATGCCTGGGATGAAGCCTACTTGGTCATGGTGGATGATTGTTTTGATGTGCTCTTGTATTCGGTTTGCCAGAATTTTATTGAGTATTTTTGCATCGATGTTCATAAGGGAAATTGGTCTGAAGTTCTCTTTCTTTGTTGGGTCTTTGTGTGGTTTAGGTATAAGAGTAATTGTGGCTTCATAGAAGGAATTCAGTAGTGCTCCATCTGTTTCAATTTTATGGAATAGTTTGGATAATATTGGTATGAGGTCTTCTATGAAGGTCTGATAGAATTCTGCACTAAACCCGTCTGGACCTGGGCTCTTTTTGGTTGGGAGACCTTTAATGACTGCTTCTATTTCCTTAGGAGTTATGGGGTTGTTTATCTGGTTTATCTGTTCCTGATTTAACTTCGGTACCTGGTATCTGTCTAGGAAATTGTCCATTTCCTGCAGATTTTCAAGTTTTGTTGAATATAGGCTTTTATAGTAAGATCTGATGATTTTTTGAATTTCCTCTGAATCTGTAGTTATGTCTCCCTTTTCATTTCTGATTTTGTTAGTTTGGATACACTCTCTGTGTCCTCTTGTTAGTCTGGCTAAGGGTTTATCTATCTTGTTGATTTTCTCAAAGAACCAACTTTTGGTTCTGTTGATTCTTTCTATGGTCCTTTTTGTTTCTACTTGGTTGATTTCAGCTTTGAGTTTGATTATTTCCTGCCTTCTACTCCTCCTGGGTGTATTTGCTTCTTTTTGTTCTAGAGATCTTAGGTGTGCTGTCAAGCTGCTGACATATGCTCTTTCCTGTTTCTTTCTACAGGCACTCAGCGCTATGAGTTTTCCTCTTAGCACAGCTTTCATTGTGTCCCATAAGTTTGGGTATGTTGTACCTTCATTTTCATTAAATTCTAAAAAGTCTTTAATTTCTTTCTTTATTTCTTCCTTGACCAGGTTATCATTGAGTAGAGCACTGTTCAATTTCCACGTATATGTGGGCATTCTTCCCTTATTGATATTGAAGACCAGTTTTAGGCCATGGTGGTCCGACAGCCCGCATGGGATTATTTCTATCTTTCTGTACCTGTCGAGGCCCGTTTTTTGACCAATTATATGGTCAATTTTGGAGAAAGTACCATGAGGAGCTGAGAAGAAGGTATATCCTTTTGCTTTAGGATAGAATGTTCTGTAAATATCTGTTAAGTCCATTTGGCTCATGACTTCTCTTAGTCTGTCTACGTCTCTGTTTAATTTCTGTTTCCATGATCTGTCCATTGATGAGAGTGGGGTGTTGAAGTCTCCTACTATTATTGTGTGAGGTGCAATGTGTGTTTTGAGCTTTAGTAAGGTTTGTTTTACATATGTAGGTGCCCTTGTAATTGGGGCACAGATATTTAGGATTGAGAGTTCATCTTGGTGGATTTTTCCTTTGATGAATATGAAGTGTCCTTCCTTATCTTTTTTGATGAATTTTAGTTGGAAATTGATTTTATTTGATATTAGAATGGCTACTCCAGCTTGCTTCTTCTGACCATTTGCTTGGAAAGTTGTTTTCCAACCTTTCACTCTGAGGTAGTGTTTGTCTTTGTCTCTGAGGTGTGTTTCCTGTAGGCAGCAGAATGCAGGGTCCTCGTTGCGTATCCAGTTTGTTAATCTATGTCTTTTTATTGGGGAGTTGAGGCCATTGATGTTGAGGGATATTAAGGAATAGTGATTATTGCTTCCTGTTATATTCATATTTGGATGTGAGGTTATGTTTGTGTGCTTTTCTTCTCTTTGTTTTGTTGCCAAGACGATTAGTTTCTTGCTTCTTCTAGGGTATAGCTTGCCTCCTTATGTTGGGCTTTACCATTTATTATCCTTTGTAGTGCTGGATTTGTAGAAAGATATTGTGTAAATTTGGTTTTGTCATGGAATATCTTGGTTTCTCCATCTATGTTAATTGAGAGTTTTGCAGGATACAGTAACCTGGGCTGGCATTTGTGTTCTCTTAGGGTCTGTATGACATCTGTCCAGGATCTTCTGGCTTTCATAGTTTCTGGCGAAAAGTCTGGTGTGATTCTCATAGGTCTGCCTTTATATGTTACTTGACCTTTTCCCTTACTGCTTTTAATATTCTTTCTTTATTTTGTGCGTTTGGTGTTTTGACAATTATGTGACGGGAGGTGTTTCTTTTCTGGTCCAATCTATTTGGAGTTCTGTAGGCTTCTTGTATGCCTATGGGTATCTCTTTTTTTAGGTTAGGGAAGTTTTCTTCTATGATTTTGTTGAAGATATTTACTGGTCCTTTGAGCTGGGAGTCTTCACTCTCTTCTATACCTATTATCCTTAGGTTTGATCTTCTCATTGAGTCCTGGATTTCTTGTATGTTTTGGACCAGTAGTTTTTTCCGCTTTACATTATCTTTGACAGTTGAGTCAATGATTTCTATGGAATCTTCTGCTCCTGAGATTCTCTCTTCCATCTCTTGTATTCTGTTGGTGAAGCTCATATCTACAGCTCCTTTTCTCTTCTTTTGGTTTTCTATATCCAGGGTTGTTTCCACGTGTTCTTTCTTGATTGCTTCTATTTCCATTTTTAATTCCTTCAACTGTTTGATTGTGTTTTCCTGGAATTCTTTCAGGGATTTTTGTGACTCCTCTCTATGGGCTTCTACTTGTTTATTTATGATTTCCTGGAATTCTTTCAGGGATTTTTGTGACTCCTCTCTATGGGCTTCTACTTGTTTAATTATGATTTCCTGGAATTCTTTCAGGGATTTTTGCGATTCCTCTCTGTAGGCTTCTACTTGTTCTCTAAGGGAATTCTTCACGTCTTTTTTGAAGTCCTCCAGCATCATGATCAAATATGATTTTGAAACTAGATCTTGCTTTTCTGGTGTGTTTGGATATTCCGTGTTTGCTTTGGTGGGAGAATTGGGCTCCGATGATGCCAGGTAGTCTTGGTTTCTATTGCTTGGGTTCCTGTGCTTGCCTCTCGCCATCAGATTATCTCTAGTGTTACTTTGTTCTGCTATTTCTGACAGTGGCTAGACTGTCCTATAAGCCTGTGTGTCAGGAGTGCTGTAGACCTGTTTTCCTGTTTTCTTTCAGCCAGTTATTCGGACAGAGTGTTCTGCTTTCGGGCGTGTAGTTTTTCCTATCTACAGGTCTTCAGCTGTTCCTGTGGGCCTGTGTCTGGTGTTCACCAGGCAGGTCTCTTGCAGCAGAAAAGTTGGTCTTACCTGTGGTCCCGAGGCTCAAGTTTGCTCGTGGGGTGCTGCCTACGACCTCTCCGTGGCAGCAGCAACCAGGAAGATCTGCGCCACTCTTTCCGGGAGCCTCCGTGCACCAGGGTTCCAGATGGCGTTTGGTGTTTTCCTCAGGCGTCTGAGATGTGTGCAGAGTGCAGTCTCTTCTGGTTTCCCAGGCGTGTCTGCCTCTCTGTAGGTTTAGCTCTCCCTCCCACGGGATTTGGGTGCAGAGAACTGTTTATCCGGTCTGTTCCTTCAGGTTCCGGCGGTGTCTCAGGCGCAGGGGTCCTGCTGCTCCTAGGCCCTCCCCCACGGGAACCCAGAGGCCGTATACAGTTTCCTCTTGGGCCAGGGATGTGGGCAGGGGTGGGCAGTGTTGGTGGTCTCTTCCACTCTGCAGCCTCAGGAGTGCCCACCTGACCAGGCGGTGAGGTCTCTCTCCCACGGGGTTTGGGAGCAGAGAGCTGCTGCGGGCCAGGATCCGAGCCTTAATAAGGGTTCTTAAATGCTTTAGCTTGCCTTCTAGTCCACCACCCACCACAGGTAGTGGAAAGGAAAGGTTTATAGGGCAAAGGGGGATGTGGACCTTTTTAGAAATAGGTTTTGGGAAGATTCCAATCTTTGTTGTCAGGATATCCACAGTTCAGTTCACAGGAATCAGCAGCGGTAGCTCGATCTGCTCACAAACACCATTCACAAATCAGCAACTGCACTTTGATCCAGAAGAAACTGCGAGGCTCTGGCAATCAGCCTGAATCAGTGGAAATGGTAAGAAGCTGCAGGAATATCATGAGAAGTTCTTTGTTGCGTTTCTCCACACAAAGTCACAATAAATGATGATCAGCAAAGAAGGCAAGGTGAATAAATGCCATAGCTTCATCAGTGAAGATCAGCACAGCAAAGCCCAATGAAGACTAGCTAAGAGCATCGAGGCAAACCAATACCACAGCGTCATCCACTGTCTGTTGGGTTATACCTCTACCCCTTTCAAACTTCACATATCCTCTCAAGGATCTGCTCTAGCAAAACATCACATGCCCTTTATCCAGGCAGCTTCCAAAAAACAAAAAACAAAAAACGAAACAAAAAACAAAACAAAACAAAAAAAACAAAAAACAACAACAACAACAACAACAACAACAACAACAAAACCCAGCTCATGTCTGTTCTCAGCCAAACATTCTCTCAGAAGTCAGTTTCCAGAAAAACATCACATGACACAACTGAGTCTCAGAGAAACCAGAAATTTCCACTTCAGGCTGCTTATTTTTTGTTGTTGTTGCTATTCTCTGTGAACATATAAGGTCTCACAAGTAATATACAATATTTTGCATTGACTAGGTATGGAATGTGCAAAGTGCACAGCTCAGTTAATGGATATTCCTTGTTCTTTGAGCAAACAAAAGGCATCTCTCTTTCTTAAGCTAGTTTGGATTGCAACCAAACAGCAATATAGATTTTTATCTATGTCTCTTAAAAGAATGAAGTGGAAAGTCCTGAGGACTATGTAGCCAAAGAATTATTAATGTAAACTTGAGTTTTGACTGAAGACATTTTCATTTCTCAGCTAGTTTCAGAGCTGTTCCCATATGGAGGGGCCAAAAAATCATATTACCTGTTCTGTTCGGTCATTTTTATTTCTTTCTTTCGGTCTGTTGCCAAGATTATGAGGAGCTCTCCCTCTGTCAGATCTGATTCTTATCAGTTTGGAAGGAATCTCTCCTTTCCCGTGGAAACCTACACAAAGTCTCTCTTCTAACATAACACATTCCTTGTTTTCCACTCTGAGGTTAGGACAGCTTGGTTTACCTCAGCATTATTTTCTCTTTTAAATCAATGTCTCTCGGCAGCTGTAATTTTTTGTTCATTACTGTTGTAATAATTATCTATAAAATCTAGGGGTGCAGTTTTATGCTACCTGCCCCAAAGTTCTGGATAGAATCACACACACACACACACACACACACACACACACACACACACACACACACACAGCCTTTATATATATATATATATTTTTTTTTTGGTTCTTTTTTTCGGAGCTGGGGACCGAACCCAGGGCCTTGCGCTTCCTAGGCAAGCGCTCTACCACTGAGCTAAATCCCCAGCCCCAGCCTTTATATTTTGATCTGCTTATATCAACTCAATAGCTGGGTCACTTCCTAACCTCCATGTGGTTAACCCACCTCCCACCAATAATTCTGAGTTTTTATTCTATATTCTACCCTGACTGTTCTGGACCCAGAGGGCTGCCCAACTGGGCTGTACTCTCGGCTCCTTCACATGCTGCCTATGACTTCCTGTCCCCCATTCTTCTCAGGCATGGCTTCTCTCCTTTCCTTCACCTTGTCCCAGCACAGCAGACCTCCTTCTTCCTCCTTCCTCTCTCTCCCAAGCCTGGGAATCCTAAAAGTCCTGTCTCTGTATGTCCTTCCCAGCCATTGGTTGCTGGCATCTTTATTTACCAATCAGAACCAACTGGGGGCAAAGGTCCTTAGTGTCTTAAGTGCAGACACTTGTGTAAGCAGTTTTGGGATTAAAATCAACGTCAATATAAGCAGCATTAGGCAAAACCCATTGCACATTAGCATTAAAAAAATCAAAGTTAATAAAGCATTATGTAATCTATCTCTAGGGGGTCTTTGTTACCCCTATTTCTTAGGTATTTCTTTTAAAATACAAACAGATGTTTCCACAATTGCTTGTCCTGTAAGATTGTGTGGTACGCCTGTAATATGTTTTATATTATAATATCTACAAAAGTTGCCCCATTTTATTAGAGATTTATGCTGGGTTATTGTTAGTCTTAATTTGTTCAGGTATCCCCATTATGGCCATAACTTCCGTAAATGCGTAATTACAAAATCAGCCTTTTGTGAAGTTGAAGCAGTTGACAATTGAAATCCTGAATATAACATGGTGCACATATTTCAGTTTACTAAACTCTGTAAAATGAAACACATCCAATGCCAATTTTATTCCTTTGGGTACCTTTAGGTTATTTCTTGAAGATAATGGAATTTGGTTACATAAAGAACAAATGGTTTGTTTGTTTTTTTTTTTTTTTACAATTTTCTTGGCGTGCTGCCAAGTGATAAAAAATTCTTAATTTAAACCATTGCTGTAACATGTTTTTATGAAATGCTGATGCTTCTAGCATACTTCCTATTGGCATCTGACAAATTTCATCATTATCTTGTGTTAGAATGTATGGCAGAAGCATTTGGGATCTGAGGGGTTATATAGAGCGGATGATTCCTAATTCTGACTATTCGTTGTAGTTGAATAAACAGTGAAGTCAATTCCAAATCATCTTGAATAAGTTCAGCAGTTTCTATATGCAAAAAAACTCTTCCAGGGTATTGAGAGTCAGTTACTATATTAGGAAATTCTCGAAAATCTAACACCATGAGAATTACATATAATTCTGATTTTTTAATTCAATCATAAGGACTCTCAACCATGTTACATATTTTTTTAACTTATATTCTGTCTTATCTGATTTATTTGCATCACTATAAAGTGTAGGGGCTCCAGAAATTGGTATCCCTTTTATTATATGAGAAAGAATCCAATTTGTTCTGTGGAAGAGTATTTTTGCTGTTTGGCTTTGGGGCCAGTGAGAAGCTCCTCAGGTGTTTTTTGATAAAACATTATCCCATCTGTCTGTTGTTGAACTACATTCCTTAGTCCAATGTTTGCCTTTGCCACATCTTTTGCAAATACTAAAAGTCATAAGCTCTCTTTTGAAATCAGTTTGGTTTTCTTTGTAATTTATTTGAAATGACTTTGCCCATCACAATTAAGGCATTTGTGAGTTTGCCTTTTCTCACAACCTTTAGAAATGGCTTCTCCTATTGGGGTTATCTCAGGCAAATAAAATCTAATACCAACTGTATTTCTAATCTACTCATCAGTAGGTGGCGATCATGCGCTCAACCATCTCATCACCTCTTCGCATTCAGCGTTAGCATTTTCAACAGCCAAAGATTCAATTAGTTCCTCCCTAACTAGTGGTTCTGATATATTTACATCTTCAGCTGAGGTTAATCTTTGAAAAAAGCCAGTGAATACTTCTCTTGGAGCCTGACTAAATGTTTCAAGCCTTTTTCCCGTTTCTTCAACCTTGTCCCGGGTATTGAAGGCTGGTATGTGACATAATGCCAAGGTTTCTTCATTATATGTGGCTTGCGTCTCTATCTCCATGCACTGACCTTCACCTAGCAGCTGGTCTTTAGAAACATTTACACCTCTGGCTTTGTTTCTCTGTGCTATCTTTCTAGCCTCTTCTATCTACCATGAAAGACATTGTAAACAGGCCCAGGTTCTAATACTGGTCTTGTCATATCATTCCAGTCTTGGGGGATTATTCTATTTTTGATTGTCTAAGAAGCCAAGATTTGTTTTACAGATGGTGAATGCATTCCAGAATTAGTAATACTTTCCTTAAACTTTCTCAAATCCAGCCCGTCCACAGGGTGTCATTCATGTGTGTACTTACGTGTATACTGCATCTGCTGGTCTTTGTTGTGTACTACCCAGATGAGCGGAAGTTGGTTTTCCAACAAGTTTTGGTTGGCTTTATTTCTATCCTCCGCCTCTACGTGATTATTTTTATGACTTTTAATTAATATTTTAAACTCCTCTTTTAAGGTCTTTGTCCATATTTTGAATGTCTCTTGTTCTTGTATCTCTGCCATCCCAGCATTCTGTTCAATCTGATTTGTAAGTTCTTGTCTCTTCTGCTCTAATGTCTCCTCTAAGCCTTGTCGCCACGCCTCGTTTTTCTCCCATTGTTCTTCATCCTGGTCTATAAATTTTTGAACATTTTGTTCCATGCTTTGCTTCTATATTTTATTTTTTTCCTAATTTTGTATTCTTTATATCTCTATCTTATATCTGTATCTTATTCTGATTCATTCATTTTATTAAATCTCCTGTAATGTTTGCCTTCATAGTTCACCCATTTCTTTTTGTCTTTCAGATATCTAAGTAGCCTCCATATTCTGATTTATAATTTTTTTTATTCTAGCCTCTAATGCTTGACACAGCAAACTAAAATGCCTATTAAAGAAAAGAATGAAACTTAATAATAATTGCTGCTGGCAATGTGTCAATTTCCTCTAATTCCCCATCCTTTTTGAACCATTTAAAGTAGTATTACACAAAATCCGAAGGGTCTTTATTCTGTTTGTCATCTTTATGTGTCTATTTCTCTCCAAAATTATTCAACCTCAAAACCCTTTTACCTGATCAGAGATTTCTGTGCATCAGTTTGCTTTGTGTTCTTTGTCGCCCTCTGATGTGCAACTCAGGATACTGCAGCAATTGGTCTTGTTTTAGCTATCCGGTTTTTTTTTTTTTTTTTTTTTTTTTTCCATAAGAAGTTGAGAATTGTTCTTTCAAGATCTGTAAAGAATTGACACTGTTGGTCTTTCTATGGGGTTGCCATCCCCTTCAGCTCCCAGAGACTAAGCCACCAACCAAAGCATACACCGGCTGGTCCGAGGTCCCTGGCACATATATAGCAGAGGACTGTCTTGTTTGGCTTCACTGGGAGAGGGTGTGCCTAATCCTTTAGAGAATTGATGCCCCAGGGAAGGGGGTTCCCTGGGGGAGGAGGGAGTACCTTCTCAGAAGCAAAGGGAGGGAGGATGGGGTAAGAAATTCTGGAAGGGGGGACTTGAGGGGAGCAATGTTTGGGATGTAAATAAATAAAATAATTAATTTTTAAAATTAATAAAAAAAGAAAATCAAAAAATCTATAAAGAATTGTGTTGGAATTTTGATAGGGATTGCATTGGATCTGTAGATTGCTTTTGATAAGATGTCTATTTTCATTGTTTTCGTTATGTTAATCCTCCCGATCCATGAGCATGTGATATCTTTCCCTCTTCTGGTATCTTTCTCCGTTTCTGTCTTTAAAGATTAGAAGTTCTTGTTGTACATGTCTTTCACTTGCCTGGCTAGAATTACACCAAGATATTTTGTATCAGTTGTGGCTCTTGTGAAGGGTATTGTCTCCCTAACTTCTTTCTCAGCTCCCATATCACTTAGATAAAGAAGGGTTATTGAATTCTTTGAGTAAAGTTTGTATCCAGCTACTTTGTTGAAGGTGTTTATCAGCTATAGGAGTTCTCTAATAGAATTTTTAGGGTCACTTGTGTATAGTATCATATCATCTGTGAAAAGCAATACTTTGACCTCTTCATTTCCACTTTGATCCCTTGATCTCCTTTAGTTGTCTTGTTGCTCTAGTAGAACTTCAAGTACTATACTGAAGAAACAGGGAGTAGGCAGCCTTGTCTTGTCTCTGATTTTAACGGAATTGCTTTCAGGTTCTCACTATTTAATTTGATGTTGGCTATTGGCTTGCTGTACATTGCCTTTATTGTGTTTAGGTGTGTACCTTGCATCCCTCATCTCTTCAAGATTTTAACATGGAGGGGTGTTAGATTTTGTCAAAGGCCTTTTCAGCATCTATTGAAATGATTATGTGGTTTTTTTCCTATGGTGGATTAAGTTGATTGATTTTTGTCTATTGAACCATCTCTGCATTTGTAGAATGAAACATGGTGAATGATGGCTATGATGTGTTCTTGGATTTATTTTGTGAGTATTTTATTGAGTATTTTCACATCAATGTTCATAAGGGAAATTGGAAAGAAATTCTCTTTCCTTGTTGAGTCTTTGTGGGGTTTAGATATCAGGCCTCATAAAATAAGTTTGGCAGTTTTCCATCTGTTTCTATTTTGTGGAAAAGCTTGAGAACTATCGGCGTTAGCTCCTCCTTGAAAGTATGGTAAAATTCTCCACTAAAACTATCTGGCCCAGGGCTTTTGTTGTTGTTGGGAATCTTTTAATGATTGCTCATATTTTCTTAGAGGTCACAGTACTATTCAGATAGTTTGCCTGATCTTGATTTAACGTGGTTAGTTGGTATCTGTCTAGAAAATTATCCATTTAATTTAGATTTCCAATTTTGTGGATAACAGGCTTTTGACGTAAGACTAATGATTCTTTGAATTTCCTCAGTGCCCATTGTTATGTCTCTCTCCCTTTTCATTTCTGATTTTGTTAATTTGGATACAGTCTCTCTGTCTTTTAGTAAAGTACCTAAGGGTTTGTCTATCTTTTTGATTTTCTCGAAGAACCAGTTCTTGGGTCTGTTGATTCATTGTATTGTTCTCCTTGATTGATTTCAGTCCTGAGTTTGATTATTTCCTCCTCTTGGGTGTGTTTGTTTCTTTTCTTTTCTAGAACTTTCAGATGTACTTTTAATTTGTTAGAATGAAAACTCTCCAATTTCTTTATGAAGGAACTCAGTGCTATGAATTTTCCTCTTAGCACTGCTTTCACAGTGTCCCATACGTTAGGGTATGATGCACTCCCATTTTCATTGAATTCTAGAAAGTCTTTAATTTCACTTTTATTTCTTTCCTGACCCAGTAATCACTGAGTAGGGGGTTGTTCAGTTACTATGAGATTGTAGGCTTTCTCTTGTGTTGGTTACTGTCGGTGTTCAGCTTTAATTCATGGTGATTTGATAAGATGCAAGATGTATCTGTTGAAGCTTGCTTTGTGAACAATTATATGGTC